>NC_054471.1:40275704-40886915 GCF_017639515.1 Carcharodon carcharias | reverse complement strand
ACTTCAGACAGCATGGGGTCAATACTACATTAAGGAAGAGTACTTGTTTCTCAAAAAGCTGCAAGCAAAAACAGCTGATCTCTCAGCAGAGAATAAAACAATGTGAGACAAAGAGGCAGGGTATCAACTTGTGGCTGCCCACTTTTCCACCAGAAAATTGCATTAGACCTAACTTCATGATAACCCGCCATTTCTGAACTGTACCAGAAGTGCACTGGATACTGTATTAGTTCAGATGATTCTTAGCATACAGGGCACCTACCTGAAACAGACTATAAAGTCTCCTTATGTATTGAAATTGGGGTTCCTCATTGGTTATGAGGTCATGAATGTGAAATTCAAGTACAAATGAGTGCAGCTTACGGTTTAATCTTTGGCATTTCTCTACCATAGAGGGTTTTGGGTGGAAAAATGGAGTTAAAACACAGGATCTGCCATGATTGTTTTGAATGGCAGAGCATGCTCGATGGACTGTGATCTACCCCTGTTCCTATTTCCTGTGTAGATTCGCTGCCTAGTTGTTCTAATGTTAAACAAGCTAACTAGCAATCCTTACTCCTGGAGGGTCTTTTATATTAAAAAAAAGGCCAAGGAGCTTTTAATTCTTATTGAGGGCATAGGGTAACAGATTTTTTTTTGTGAGCCGAGGAGAAGCACATCTGTTCCTTTTGCCAATAATTTGTCTCTAACTTCTGGAAGCCCAGCAACCTACTTCAAAGCTGGGTTGGATGAATGGCAGTAGCTGTCTGAAGTTGGAAATCTCAGCCCATTTTGAAGCGACTGCCGTTCATCCAACCCAGCCTTGAAGTAGGCTGCCGGGCTTCCAGAAGTTAGAGAGAAATTATTGGCTAAAGGAACAGATGTGCTTCTCCTGGGCTCACAAAAAAAAGTGCTTCTAATCGGCGTGTCCAAGGCGGCCCACCCAGATTCAATTTTCCTGTTGTCGCAGCTTAAGAGCAGGCTGATTTCCTACCCTCCGCAAGTGGCCCTTTCTTGTTGGATCTCTAGAGAACCCACAGTACCAATTGGAGGTGGAGAGGAGTACTACTGGGAATGGGAGTCTGACCCCCACCCCCCACCCATTCTGAATTTGACTGTGTTGCCTTGCTTTGTTGAAGCTTGGTGGCTGGGAGCAGAAGGGATCATTTCATGGTTAATGCAACTTGTCTAATAGGCCAAAAGCAGTTTGTCAACCAGTAGCACACAAGCCATGGATTAGGTACCCTATTTTATGATGTGCGGCATTATACTTGTGCTTTGGAGATCATGATTTCAGTTATACGTACAACCATACTAAACTGACAAGAAGGAAAAGACCAGCTGGTCCATCAAGTTTGCCCTATACACCACGATGGAATAAGGCTCTTGGTTAGACATGCTGCTCCCCTCCCACGGCCGTTCTGCAGCCATGCTGTTTCCTGAGACAGGTAAAAACACACGGCCAATAAGGGAAAAAATTACTCTGGAAAATTCTTCTCTGATTTCCCTCCAGCGATCAAAAATTGTCCAGGAGATCACGTGGACTAAATGCTTTCTATAAAGACACTTGTGTCATCAGTGCAGCTTCCTCATGAAGGTAATTTGGAGAGTCAACACCCACCACTCTCTGGATAAAAAAGAACTGCCAAACTTCCTGATTGCAGGAGTAGGAACCAAGTTTAAACTCATGACCCTTGGTCCTCACAAATCTGTTAAACTAGAATAATATCACAACTAATAGAGACAGACAAAAAATTTGCAGTGAAATTAATATCTTTATTGTGCCAGTACATCTTCAAATCCCATTCCTTCCTTCCCTTGCCATCTTTGTCATCCTATTCCTTTCATCCTTCATATCATATCCCCATCCCCATGCTATTGCTCCCCCATTCACTGTGCCAATGCCATCCAGCCCCCCCCGCCAACCCCGGCCACACCACCATTGCCATCAACTATCCCTCCCATTTTTTTGCCTCCCTCCCACATCAGCAACCCCCACCCCGGGCCAAAATTCCTCCAGCCAGGGCTCCCCTTCCCTTTATCCACCAAAGCCCCAACCTGCCACCAGCAATCATTGGTAGCCATTCAACATCAGAGGAGCTATGTCTCAATGCAGCAACTACAAACTGTAGCTCACAGAAAGGTAAAGCTATTTTTTTAGATAAAGAAAGAGGGTGGGGACAGGGGTTGTCCATCAGCATTTGAACAGGCACAGCTTCAAGCCCTGTCCCTTCACACTTTCTGATCTCTCGGCTTACGTTTATTGGAAGAAGTTGAAATATCTCCTGTCCATGGGGTGGAGAGGGGAGGAAAGGGGCAGGGAGAAGGGAAAATCGGATGGAAGTTTGTTTTGCTCAGTACACACAGTACCGTAGTGTTGCAGTAAGATGTTACAATATTTATTTAGCCAACTGTCAATCCAGTGGTGCAAAATTTAATTGGGTCAACATCTGACCAATCAAAACAGCCTGGACAGATTTAAAAACTTGTGTTATTATAGATAGGCAAGCCATCCAGCTCCTTAATGATTTTATAGACCTCTATCAGGTTGCTTCTATGAGAATATAATTGGTTACTTTTAGAAACAAGAATAGAGCTGTTATAGAATAAAACCATTTTGTAAAATATAATGCTGACTGTTTTATGATGAATATTTTTACTTTGGCAATGAAAAATGTATGATGCTACATAAAGCCTCCACTCATTTTATTTCCCTTGGTGCCCAATACGACGAACCCAGCTAAAGCTTTGTTGAGCAAAAGGGGGTTGATGAATTCATCCATTTCATGTCATATGGCCTGTCATTATCCTTTCAACTTTCAAAGCAGAATTGAAGCTATTTAAGCCCTAAGCCCTTCAGTGCCTGGAGCACTGTTTTGCACGCTTGCTATTTTTGCATGTCAATTTCTACATTAAACAAAACATTAGGACTTCCAACAAAGATCTGATGGCAGAATTTTACTTCTAAGATTGTAACCTAGAACTGCTAGCAGTTGAGTGTGCTGATATTTGAGGCTTTTTCACCAGGGAAAATGTTTTATCCCCAACAGTAACAGCAGATGAATTATGGCGGGGAGTAATGGCAGAATTTGGTGCAGGAGCACGAAAGGGCAGAGGTAAACGAACTAAGAGGAAGATGAAGAAAGATTTGAACAGAGGACAGATGATTGGTGAAGGTAAGTAACTGCACCACTTCACCCCAATAGCAAAGTGCAGTGGCAAGCCTCTGGAACTTGTGTTAATAATCATGAATGCAAATCCACATTCTGGAACTATTGGCACAGAGTATTGAAGTACCAGTTTACAATTCAAGCAGGTGGCATTGAGCCTTTGTCTTAAATGTTTCTAAAAGAAATAACTTGGCGAAGTCTTTCCTATTAAATGCAGATGAATAATTGTTGCACAGCTAAATTTAGAAGAACATTAACCATTCCGTGTGCTTTTACGATCTGGCGGTCATAGAATGTGTCACAGAATGGCCAGCATTAAATAAGACAATATCTCTTTACGTTGAACTTATTTCATTAAGCAATCAATTCCATTCAGAAACATAAATTAGAAGTGAGGAATAGTAGGTAAAACAGAGGAAATGGAAGACTAGTTAGTTGGTCATTTGTGAAAGTGAAGGAAGAGCAGGTGCGAGAGAAGTGGAGTTGTGTAGTACTGACAGTTTTGGAATTTGCATGATTTGTGCTCCATCTAAAGAATGTATTTTCCAGAGGGAATATAATGTGAAAATACACATCTTGAAGTTCTTCCATTCGTTCTTTTCCTGTTGGTCTATAGATGTTATTAGCCTTGGCTGAATGCAGTGATTTTTTTTTTAGGACGAGCTGGGTTCCTGTGGCCAGGTTTAAATGCTCCTGTTGTGAAAAGTGGAACCATTCAATCAATCGGAAAACGTGACCAGACGCAGCAGGAAGTGTTGCAGGCTGAAGCCATTCGAGACCGAGAGGAATGGGACAGGAGAAGGAAAATGAAATTGAAAAGAGAAAGAGGCTGGACTGGTAACTCCTGGGGTGGCATCAGCATTGGCCCCCCTGACCCCGGTCCTAATGGAGGTAAGAGAAAGATGTATACCTTTTTAAAAACAATAGCTGGGCTAAACACTGTCTAAATAAGGAAAGATGATCTGCGCCATTGACTGAGCTAGTTCTTCCAACCCAGAGGTAGAGTGCTTTGGTTTAATAAGTTATCCTATCTGACTGTTCAGCATCTACCAAAACTTGGTTCTTATTGGTGGGCCTGGGTTTTTATTTTTTGTGATTTGGTTCAGAGTATGATAATCTACAGCTGCCAAGCTAGTTCCAGTAAAATGCGATAGAGAAAAGTTTTTCTGTTATTGTGAAGTAGATTTCACTTGATTTTGACTGCAACGATCAGCACTTTTGCTCCTGCCATAAATTTGTAAGTTTAGGTAGTTGGGACCAATTCTGGATGATGCATTAGTGATTGTGAGCATTAAAGTGACTGTTTAAGCTGGTGCTGGCTGAGTCAATAATACATATTTGAAGACGTGCAACCTGGAACCTGATTTAATGAAATGTTTATGCTGATATCTGCAATAGAGCACCAGAGTAAGGTTTTCTAGAACCTTCAGTCACTTCCCTGTAGTTTACACTGGCCAAGCAATTATTGAGCCACTTGAAGCTGAAAGGCCTGCTCAGTGTCTCCAAGTCACCTAAGATTGTGCAGTTTTGTTAGCCTGTTTGTTTTTTGTCCTACCTTCCACTCACTGCTCACTTTCAGCTGAATGACTAATGGCTTTCTACCAAGCAATGACCCTCCTTCATCAAGTTATATTCTTTGTACTAAGGTTAAGCTCACTCTTTGTTAACAATGGGCTCGTATTTTGGTCTCATCATATTTTCAGGGTCTCAGAAGAGTGTTACTAAAACAGACACCCACAACATAGGAATGTCACTTTCCATAATTATGCTTGCAGTGTGCTGTGGTTCCTTATTAGGTCAAATGGAGGGATGCATCTCGTACAACCTATGTGAGTGCTTAGCACGCAGGAAATTTAGGCCCTGGATATAGTGAAAGGCACAGAATTTGCCCCTTACACTATCAGGGAAAGCACCAGGACCAGATGAAATAACCAAAAAGATTATTCAAGCAACAGGAGAGTTAGGAACTGAAAAACTGACTATAGTTGCCAACAAGATCTACAACTCCGACATTAGCCCTGAAGATCTAACTGAGCCGTAGAAACCTGCATTGAACAATCAGCCTATTGAGTCGTATGATGATCAAAGATCATCATTCTCCGAATCCTAATGGCCAGAGTTAGAGAAAATTAAATCCATTAATGGGCTATGCCACATGACCGAAAGCTGTGGCCCTTTGGACAGTTTTTTAACATTACAGCTTTGGCCTCGCAGTCACTTTGCTGTTTAACATCCAACTGGTGAGCCACCAAGAACCAGACAGAACTACAGCCTGCTCTTCAAAGCCTGTTTCTGCTGGAAGATTTCTCACCTGAAGAATTGACCAAATCTCTGTGTACCTACTTCGTCTTTATGGTATCAGCACCAACAGTTGACCAAACTCTACAACTCCGGTCTTCAGTCAACTGAACTCGAGCTGATACTGAAAGAATTCCTCATTGGACTTTTACTCTGGTCTCTGGAACTCATTGGGACTGTGCTTGTGCCATTCTCTCTCCTGGGTTTTGAATGTGAAATAAACTAATCTTCTGAGTTAATCATAACGTAAGTTTGCTGCGGGTCATTAGTAAATTGGATCTCACATTGAGGGTTTGGCAAAACACTCCACTGCATACTTATAATAAAATTCAAAAGCACCACCTGCTTGCAGACATGTGGTGAGAGAAAATCGGTGCAGGTTGCCTGTCTCTCTCCTGTCTGTAATAATATGAAGCTTGGAACATTTGGAAAGAGCATCTTCGAAATGTGATGTAAAGTAGGATCTGAAGGGTGAGCTGAGCGGAGAAAAGAACTAACAAAGTACTGAATAAGACCGGAAGATTAAGAGAACTCTGAAATAATATCAAACGAAGACAAATGGAGTCCTTCAGACACGTTATCTATGGAGCAGGGCTAGAGTACCCAGTCGCCACAGGAAGGATTAATGGAAGAAGATCAAGAGGTGAAGGAAGTAGCAAGACAACAGTAAAGACTGGGCATAACCAAAGCTATGGTTGGAAGGTTTGGAAGATCTTGGTCGCCTTTGCCACTCGGCATGGCACTTAGACAACACTATCAGGTATCGTTAGCAACAAGTAATATTGCTGCTATTGGTGGCGTTTAACCAGGTAAGACTGCCATTAGTAATAGAGCAACTTTATAGCTAAATAAGCTTTGTGTAATTCTTTTCAAAAAGAGGGGTGAGATTTGACTTCAGGATAAGCAATAGTGACTGATTTCAATGTAGAAGAAAATCAAGCAGACTGTAAAACAGATTACTATCTGTCTTGAGCCACGGCTGAAGTTGAATTTAATACCTGTAGTCTGTTTTCAAAAAAAAGACTATATAATGATACTGTAAGTTCACTTAATCTTGCTTAGGCAGAGGTTGAAGTTCTAGTCAGCACTAAGAATATGATTCTTCCCAGTTTCTGATCTGCACTTCATTTTTGATTATTGGGATTGTACTGGTCAGTTCTTTGTTAATTAACGGGAGAGAAGCGGGGCTCTCGTGGTAATGGCCTGGACTTATAATCTATAGGCCCAGGCTAATGCTCTGGGGACACCTGGTTCAAAAGCTGTGAATAAATTCAATCAGTAAATCTGGAATTAAAAGTCAGTCTAGCGGTGACCGTAAGACCATTTGTCAATTGTCATAAATACACCATCTTCCCCTTGCCGCTGTGCGCACCCCCCCCACTCTTCAATCAGCATTCCATATGGGATTGTTCCCTCTGGTCCACTCTTTCATCACCCCCAACACCTCAACCCCCTCCCACAGCACCTTCCCATCCAATTGCAGAAGGTGCAACATCTGCCCCTTTACTTCCCCTCCCTTCACCCGTCCAAGGGCCCAAACACTCCTTTCAGGTGAAGCAGCGCTTCACTTGTACATTCTTCAGTTGGGTTTACTGCATCCGCTGTTCCCAATGTGGTCTCCTCTACATCAGGGAGACCAAATGCAGACTGGGTGACTGCTTTGCGGAGCACCTTTGGTCTGTCCGCAAGCATGACCCAGACCTTCCGGTTGCTTGCCATTTCAACACACCATCTTGCTCTCATGCCCACATGTCCGTCCTTGGTCTGCTGCAATGTTCCAGTGAAGCTCAATGCAAACTGGAGGAACAGCACCTCATCTTCCGATTAGGCACCTTTACAGCCTTAACATTGAGTTCAACAACTTCAGACCATTAACTCTCTCCTCCATTCTCGCCCCTTTTTTTATCCCTTTCTACATTCATTTTTATTTTTAGTCTACTTAATTTTATTTTTATTTTTTAATCTGTGGTTTTATCCCATTTTTTAAATCCCATTTTCTATCCAGCTCCACCTGTCCCACCCACCTTAAACAATATAAATTTCATCACATTTCCACTGCTTCTCTTCAGCTCTGAAGAAGGGTCATGTGAACTCAATGTTAACTTTGTTTTACTCTCTGCACATATGCTGTCAGACCTGCTTAGTTTTTCCAGCATTTTCTCTTTTTGTATCATAAAACCCATCTAGTTTACTAATATTTTTAGGGAAGGAAATCTGCTGTCCTTACTTGGTCTGGCCTACATGTGACTCCAGGCCCAAAGCAATGTGGTTGATTCTTAAATGCCCTCTGGAATGGCCTAGCAAGCCACTGAGCTCGAGGGAAATTAGGGATGGACAACAAATGCTGCCAGTGACACCCACATCCCATGAAATAATTTTTAAAAAAGTATCTGATGAGTCACGAATGATGCTGAACATTTGTGCCGTCATCTGTGAACATCCCCACTTCCAACCTTAAAGTGGAGGGAAGGTCATTGATGAAACCACTGCAGATGGCCTATGAAGGGGTATTCAACAGTGCTATCAAGCTCATTGATGCCTAGTTTGGGTTCCGCCAGGGCCACTCAGCTCCTGACCTCATTACAGCCTTGGTTCAAACTTGGACAAAAGAGCTGAACTCCTGAGGTGAGAGTGACTGCCGAGTGTGGCATCAAGGAACCCGAGGAAAACCTGGAGTCAATGGTAAAACTCTCTGCTGGTTGGAGTCATACCTAGCACAAAGGAAGATGGGTATGGTTGTTGGAGATCAGTCATCTCAGCTCCAGGACATCACTGCAGGGGTTCTGCAGGGTAGTGTCCTCGACCCAACCATTTTCAGCTGCTTCATCACTGACCTTCCTTCCATCATAAGGTCAGAGGTGGGGATGTTCACTGATGATTGTACAATATTCAGCACCATTCGTGACTCCTCAGACACTGAAGCAGTCCATGTCCAAATGCAGCAAGACCTGAACAATATCCAGGCTTGGGCTGACAAGCGGCAGGTAACATTCGCACCACTAGTGCCAGGCAATAACTATCTCTGAGAGAATGTAACCATCTCCCCATGACGTTGAGATGGCATTACCATCACTGAATCTCACTATCAACATCTTGGGGGTTACCATTGACTAGAAACTGAAGTGGACTAGCCATCTACAAGGCACAAGTCAGGAGTGTGATGGAATATTCTCCACTTACCTGGATGAGTGCAGCTCCCACAACACTCATGAAGCTTGTCACCGTCCCAGACAAAGCAGCCCACATGATTGGCGCCACAGCCACAAACATTCATACCCTCCACACCAGTGGCAGCAGTGTGTACCATCTACAAGATGCACTACAGAAATTCACCAAAGCACCTTCCAAACCCATGGCCACTACCATCTAGAAGTACAAGGACAGCAAATAGATGGGAACACTACCACCTGGAAGTTCCCCTTAAGCCACACACCATCCTGACTTGGAAATATATCGCAGTTCCTTCACTGTCGCTGGATCAAAATGCTGGAACTCCCTCCCTATCAATGCCATGGGTTTACCTACACCACACGGACTGCAGTAGTTCAAGAAGGCAGCTCACCACCACCTTCAAGGGCAACTAGGGATGGGCAATAAATGCTGGCCCAGCCAACAAAGCCCACATCCCATGAATCAATGAAGAAAACACTACCTTGAGGAACTCCTGCAGTGACGTCCCAGGACTAAGACCTCCAACAACCACAGCCATCTTCATCCAGTCCTTTTGAACACGGGACGAGACTTGGGTAATATTCAGGCTTGGGTTAATGAGTGGCAAATAACATTCATGCTGCACAAGTGCCAGGCAATGACCATCTCCAATAAGAGAGAATCTAACCATCTCCCCATGACATTGAAATGGCATTACCATCACTGAATCTCCCACTATCAACATCCAGGGGGTTACCATTGACCAGAAACTGAACTAGATAAGCCATATAAATACTCTGGCTACAAGAGCAGTCTAGAAGCTGGGAATTCCGTGGAGAGTAACTCACCTTCTGACTCCCTAAAACCTGTCCCATCCACAAGGCGCAAATCAGGAGTGTGATGGAATACTCTCCACTTCCTTGGATGAGTGCAGCTCCAACAACCCAAGAAGTTCGACACCCTCCAGGACAAAGCAGCCCTCTTGATTGGCACCCTTTCCACCACAATAAATATTCACTCCTGCTACCACCGACACACAAGTGGCAGCAGTGTTTACCATTTACAAGATGCACTGCAGGAACTCGGCAATGCTGCTTCGACAGCACCTTCCAAACCAGTGACCTCTACTACCAAGAGGGACAAGGTCAGCAGATGCATGGGAACACCTCCATCTGCAAGTTCCCCTCCAAGTCAAGCACCATCCTGATTTGGAACTACTATTGCCATTCCTTCACACTCAAAATCCTGGAAACCCTTCCCTAACAGTACCGTGAGTGTACCTACACCACATGGACTGCAGCAGTTCAAGATGTCAGCTCACAACCACCTTCTCGAGGGCAATTAGGGATGGGCAATAAATGCTGGCCTACCCAGTGACATTCATATCCTATGAACAAATAAATTTTAAAAACCTATTAAGGAGAGATGAGAAGCTATTAACCCCTATATTTGCAGAGGCACATTGACATCGTATAGGTTCCCAGCTTTGAAAGCATTATACATATAATTAATTTTTTAATGATTTGCAAGTGTTTGAAAGTGAAATTTCAAAACTACTTTATGTTGATCACACAATTGAAAAGATAATGACTTGTAGTTTTTAAATATTATTTAAGCTTGTAACAATTGTCCAGAGAATTGTTGAATATGAGCATATGAAATAGGAGCAGAAGTAGGCCATTTGGCCCCTTGAGCCTGCTCTGCCATTCATTGAGATCATGGCTGATCTGTTTGTTTTGAATTCCACATTCCCATCTACCCCCGGTAACCTTTGATTCCCTATGACGTTCTGGTAGTGCACAGGTTGTGTTCTTAAATTTAGCACCCAGGGTGTGCTGGGTTGCTGCCCTGTAGGTGTAGTAATCTTAATAGTAACGTAATAATTTCTCTCCTTAATAGCTACCTTTTTCACCAATCCTTTAGTTACCTGTTCCAGTTTCTTTTGGCTTGTCAAATTTTGTCTGACAGGCGCTCCTTTAATTTGCCTTGAGACTTTCATTGCATGAAAGTTTCTATACCACTTATTAATGATCTAATTTTCTTGCATAGTCAGCATTCTGGTTGGAAACAAGAGAACAGATTCAGCTGTATAAATGAGCAGCTTGTCAGTATGATATCAGTAAAGTTGCTGCAATAGTTCCTCCTTGCTGATGTTCTTAGCAAGTTTTTAATAAGTAATTATATTTAGAATCTGTGGCCACAGCATCATGATTACAGTAACTTAAGCTCAGTGCATCTCATGTTGGATTTCTAGTAATTATAGAACATGGGAGTCTAAATTGATTAATGGCTTAAAAAACTCTAGAATGAGCTTTCTCCTTGATTTTCAGATTTTAACATTATGTTGCTGCAGGCATCTCATGCATCATGTCAATCCCAGATATTTAGCCTTGAACAAACTGAGCTTAATTATATGATTTGAACAAGAAGGAAAACCAGGGGGAATCATTTCAGTACAAATTGTTCCCCATCTCTATATTTTAAAAGAAACTCCATTTATTAACAGTTTCTAACCCATGACAATTCACCAGAGCCAGGAAGTGGTTACTGTATGTGGCTCTGGATCATCATCCAGGTGAATGTGATGTCTTGAGCTCCACAAGTGTCAGCAATTACTCAGTTTGTAGTATTTTTGCTTCTGGGCCAGCAGGTTGTGGGTTCAAATCCCAGTCCACGACTTGAACACAAAAATCAAGGCTGACACTCCAATGCAGCACTGAGGGAGCATTATTTCGTCAGAAGTGACGTTTTTTTTTGGATGAGATGATAAACCAAGTCTCCAAATGTCCTTTTAGCTAACGTAAAAGATCCCTTGGCACTATTAGAACAGTAGGGGAGTTATCTTGGGTGTCCTGGCCAATATTTATTCCTTAATCAGCATCCTAAAACAGATTATCTGATGTAGTCACATTGCTGATTGTGAGAGTTTGTTGTGCACAAATTGATTGCCGTCTTTCCTAAATTCCAACAGTCACTACACTTCAAAGGTTCTTCATTGGCTGTAAAGTGCTTTGGGCTTCCTGTAGTTGTGAAGTACTACATGAATGCAAGTCTTTCTTTAATAGTAAATGGAATTGTTCCAGGGTGCCCTTAATCTGCATCAGAATGACAGTGGGAGCATAAGAACTAGGAGCAGGAGTAGGCAATTCAGCCCCTCGACCCGGCCCCACCATTCAATACGATCATGGCTGATCTCACTTTGGCCTCAACTCCAATTTCCCGCCCTCTCCCCATAACCTTTCAACCCGTTAAGAATTAAAAATCTGTCTATCTCCTCAAATTTATTCAGTGCCCCGGCACCCACTGCACTGAGGTAGTGAATTCCACAGACTCATGATCCTTTGAGAAAAGTAATTCCTCCTCATCTCTGATTTAAATCTACCACCTCTTAACCTAAAAATATGGCCTCTCGTTCTAGAATGCCCCATAAAGGAAACATCCGCTCCACGTCTACTTTGTCTATCCCCTTTAGCAACTTATATACTCAATTAGATCTCCTCTCATCCTTCTAAACTCTAACGAGTATAGGGCTAAACTGTTCAATCTCTCCTCATAAGACAAGCCCCGCATCTCTGGAATCAATGTAGTGAACTTCTTCTGAACCGCCTCCAATGCAACAACATCCATCCTCAAGTAAGGGGACCAAAACTGTGCACAGTACTCCAGGTGTGGTCTCACCAATGCTTTGTACAGTTGCAACAACACTTCCCTATTTTTATACTCTCTCTCTTTAGCAATAAATGCCAAAATTCCATTTGCCTTTCTTATTACCTGCTGTACCTGCACACTAGCTTTCAACGATTCATGCACGAGGGCACCCAGATCCCTCTGCACTGAAGCATTCTGAAGTTTCTCTCCATTGAAATAATAAGTCGCCTTTTTATTCTTCCAACCAAAATGGATAACCTCACACTTATTTATCCATGTTAAACTCCATCTGCCAAATTTTGGCCCAATCACCTAACCTGCCCATGTCCATTTGTAAATTTCTTATTTCTTCATTACAATTTACTTTCCCACCTATTTTGGTGTCATCTGCAAATTTAGCTATAGTACCTTCTATCCCTGAATCCAAGTCATTAATATAGATTGTAAAAAGTTGGGGTCCAAGGACCGAACCCTATGGCACCCTATTAGTTACAGCTTGCCATTCATAAAAAGACCCATTTTATCCCATCTCTCTGCTTTCTGCTGGTTAGCCAATCCTCTATCCAAGCTAATATATTACCCCTAACTCCGTGTGATCTTATCTTGTGTATTAATCTTTTGTGCGGCAACTTATCATAGGCCTTCTGGAGGTCCAGATATACTAGATCTACAGGATCCCCATTATCCACTTTGCTTGTCACATCTTCAAAGAACTCTAGCAAATTAGTCAAGGGATTTGTGCTGGGTCCCCTATTATTCGTCATTTATCTAAACAACATAGATGACGATGTGGAGGGTAGGATTAGTAAGTTTACAGTGACACAAAGATTGGCCGGGTGATTAACAGTGAGGTTGAGTGTCTTGGGCTACAGGAAGATATAGACGGGATGGTCAAATGGGCAGCTAAGTGGCAGATGGAAATTAACCCTGAAAATGGTGAGGTGATACACTTTGGAAGGAGTAATTTGACAAGGAAGTATCCAATGAGCAGCATGACACTAGGAAGTTCTGAGGAACAAAGGGACCTTGGCGTGTGTGTCCATAGATCTCTGAAAGCGGAGGGGCATGTTAGTGGGGTGGTGAAAAAGGCATATGGGCCACTTGCCTTTATCAATGGAGGCATAGATTACAAAAGTAGGGAGGTCATGTTGGAGTTATATAGAACCTTGGTTGGAGTACTGTGTGCAGTTCTGGTTGCCACATTATAAGAAGGATGTGATTGCACTGGAGGGGGTGCAGAGGAGATTCACCAGGATGTTGCCTGGGATGAAACATTTAAGTTACGAAGAGAGGTTGGATAGACTTGGGTTGTTTTCGTTGGAGCAGAGAAGACTGAGGGGCGACCTGATCGAGGTGTACAAGATTGAGGGGCATGAACAGGGTGGATAGGGAGCAGCTGTTCCCCTTAGTTGAAGGGTCAGTGAGAAGGGGACATAAATTCAAGCTGAGGGGCAGGAGGTTTAGGGGGGATGGTGGGAAAAACTTTTTTACCCAGAGGGTGGTGACGGTCTGGAATGCACTGCCTGGGAGGTTGGTGAAGGCGGGTTGCCTCGCATCCTTTAAAAAGTACCTGGATTCAAGGCTATGGGCCAAGTGCTGGTAAATGGGATTAGGTGGGTAGGTCAGGTGTGTCTCTTGTGTCGGTGCAGACTTGATGGGCCGAAGGGCCTCTTCTGCACTGTGATTCTGTGATTTACTCTTCATAAAACCATGCTGACTCTGATGGATTGCATTTTGACTTTCCAAATGCCCCATTACTACTTCCTTAATAATGGATTCCAACAATTTCCCAATGACAGACGTTAAACTAACTGGTCGATTGTTTGCTATTTTCTGCCTCCCCCCCTTTTTGAATAATGGTGTGATATTAGTGTTTTTCCAATCCACTGGAACCTTTCCAGAATCCAGGGAATTGTGGAATATTATAACCAATGCATCCACTATCTCCGCTGCCACTTCCTTTAAGACCCTGGGATGTAGTCCATCAGGCCCTGGGGACATGTCACCCTTTAATCCCAATAGTTTGCTCAGTACTTTTTCTCTAGTGATGGTGACTGTTCCAAGTTCCTCCTTCTTTATAAGATCTCTATAAGATGGAAAGTATGTTATTGAAATGAAGATATGCCCCTTCTCTCTTTTTAAGCTATACCGCTAGTAATTACTTTATACTAAAATTACTTGCCATTTGCTTCCCTTCTGACAGTTGAGTGCTATTGTATAACAAATGCATTTTGGGTTTAGCACTTGTTTTGCATCAAAATTTTATTGTTCTGAATACTAACTTGCACCAAGACCTGCTCACCCATCACCTCTATGCTCACTGACCTCCATTGGCTTTCAGATAAGTAACACCTCAATTTTAAAATTTGCTTTGATATTTACATAGCTTCATGGCCTCCCTATTTATGTAACCTCCTCCAGACTTTTGAGATCTTTGTGCCCTCAGCACCTGAGGCACTTAAGCCCTGAAATTTGCTCCATAAATCTCTTCGCTTCTCAACCTCTCTTTCTTTCTCTTAAGACCCTCCTCAAAACCTAAATCATTTTTCCCTAATGTTCCCTTATGTAACTCAGTACCAAAATTGTTTGAGAATGCTTCTTCAAAGTTCTTTGGGAAGTTTTACTTTGTTAAAGGTGCTTTATGAAAGCAATTTGTAGTTGTTGGATTGCTTGTCTTCCCCTGCCCCCACCCACTCCAAGTTTCTCCTTATGATATCCTTCCCCCATACAATTACCTCTTTAGGCAAATCTTTGCTCAAAAAGATTATCCCAATTGCATTTAAAGCTTCACAAAGACACAGTGCAGAAAGCCTCACCAAAAGAAGCTGAAGAATTTCAATCATGGTTTAACAAATTTACTCCTGTTTGAATGTTTCTATGTAATCTGCTCTATCCCTTAAGCCCATTCCACATGAAGAAGGCATTCCTCGCTAGCGAGGGGAATTATCTTCAATGAGCTCAAAGATGGCGGTTGACGCCAACTGGGGATCTTCAGATTTTATGGTGTGTTGGGTATTTGTTGTTGTGTATCATTGGTTTGGGCCGTGGTATGTTCTTTTCACCACTTTTGCTTTTCCTCTTCATTTTGTCATCTTTGGGCCTCAGAATACTGAAATCTTTCCCTCAGACTCTGTTGCCATCTAGTTTGGTCCATGGTGATGGTCTTCCAAGAGTTGATGTCCATACTGCGTTATTTCTTGTTGGCTTTCAGCACACCCTTGAAGCACTTCTTCTGTCCTCTTCTGGTGCGTCTGCTGTGATTTGACCTGGGAGAAGACCATCTTTGGAAGCAATGTAGTAAAAGCAGGCTGAGGAACGATACCAAAGGCATTCTTATATTCACTCACGCCATGGATAGCAATGAAAATGATAAATGAACTACAGCAATACAGGTTTTTAGGGGTCTTCCAATTGTCCATTAGAGCAACGATCGCTTCAAGTGACATGCTATAGTAAATTGAGCTAGTCCCATGCATTGCTCAAGCTTCCTTCCTAGCACGCACAGCACATAAGCAATTCAAGGTAGCCGCTTCACTCTGTCATTAAAAAGTTGTGTCAAAGCATTTTAACTTGTGAGGGATAACTAGCTCCCAGCAGGGTTAATGGAGGGGAAAGCAATTTTAGCCGATGGAAGCCATCAAGGCCAAAACCTCAATGCAGAGAATTTGTGGCCAGCAAAGACCCCTTGGTAACACTTCTTGCACGGTAGGAGTCATTGACACATGGTACTGGAAGGTCATCTAGTTGCACATGGATCATTTCCAATGAGACTACTGGTCCTCAGCCTGTAAAAGTTGAATTTTGAATTGGTGAAATTTTTGATACTTTTAGAATGCATGGCATCTGCTCCTCCCTTTAACTAGAGCCATGTAAAAGTTTTCAGTGTTCATCATATTCCAGATGGCACACTTCTTCACAGTCAAAGTATAAAGAGAAAAACGTCAAGGCTATTTTTATTTTAAATACTGTGCTGAATGTTTACAACCAATTGTCCCCCAAACTGACAACAGCGACACCACTCTGGAATGCCTCCTAGTTGACTGTGAGCATCACCAACCGCAACCTGGTAATGACTGACCTGAGTAGTGAAGCACCAGGTTTCATCCATGGAAAATCAGGACAAACCTCAACTGATTTGGAGGACGGGCCAGGGAAAGGTAACTTGCTCCACGAATGGAAAAGAGGAACAGCTCAAATTGTGACTGCAGCCATCCAAATCAGACCATAGCCCATACACTGAACCATTCACACTGTCAGCTGAAGCTGTTGAATGGAATAACTGGATAGTAATAAATGGATAGGCATCAAACTATAACTGCTTCCCCAACATACAAATAAATAAAACAAAAAATTACCAGACAGTATTGAACTCTGTCGGGAATATTTTGCTTTCTTCCCCACAGAAGTACCTGAGCACACTGATTTTTAAAGAAACAGGCAAGGTCAGCAGCTGCTTGGCTGAGATCGCAGGCAAGACATTTGCAATGACATATCAGCTCAGATAATTGTAACTCATATTTTCAGTTTATAACATTTTTGTTCCAAGCAGCATTTTGTTCTACACCTGACATTTATATCTGGACAATATGACTTGCTGCAATTTTGAAAAAGTCAGTAGAAGGGAACTATTATGCATGATTAAATTGATTCAGATAGCGTTGATGCACTGAACTGTGTAAATACCACTGAAGAAGAGTCATACAGATTTGAAACATTAACTGTTTCTCTCTCCGCAAATGCTGTCAGACCTGCTGAGTTTTTCTAGCATTTTCTGTTTTTATTTCAGATTTCCAGTATCTGCAGTATTTTGCTTTTAAATACCACTGTGGTGTCTTGTTCTGTGTTCAGTTGTCACTTTTGGCTTTGGTTATGTTCAGATGCCTTTGCAGCAAGTGGATTATATAGTACATAATTATTTTAGACATGAACAGCCAGTTGCTGCACACTTATGAAGTTTATAAGCATACAGTGATTATCTTGGTAACTAGAGTTGTCTCTGAACAGTTAGTTTAGCTTCAGGCAGTTTATCCCAGCTCAGTGACTCTGAAGCTTTTCCTCCTATTTGTTGGATTAGAATTTTACCAACATCTTTGACTAGTATGAATGGATTAATCGCAATGCAGGAGACAGTTACTTTTGCATTCAGCTAAAAAGCTGCGGTAGCAAATTTGGCATCTACATACCTGTCTTGGGTCAGGAGTGACACAGCAGATTTGGAAGAGAGTTGTCACTCGTCGCTTTGCAAATCTGATAAATATTGATACAACTTTCAGTAGGCTGGTATGTTCAAGACAGCTCTGTCTGAAAATTGTGCATAAGTAGGGTCATAATTGTTACACTTACAGTTGCTGCATCTGACTTTGCAAATAGAATCTGGCTGTACAAAAGTGTCTCATTATCTGCGTCCTAACAGATGTTCCGTTTGAGCAGTGTGGGGGAATTGAACGTTTTGGATTTAATTTACTGGTTACTGTTCACACAGTTGCAATTTTTTTTTCATAATGGCATAAGAAATAGGAGCCAACTTCTCCCGTCAATTTGATCGTGGCCGATCCACCACCTTGCCTTTTTTACTATTCCATATTCCTTACTTTAATTCCCTTGGTATCCAAAAAATCTATTGATGATCTCTGTCTTGAGTATGTTAGTATGTTCAACAGCTGGGCATCCACAGCTCTCTGGGATAAGAGAATTGTCCTTGTTTCTCCTCATCTCAATCCTAAATGACTGATCCACTTATTCTTAGAAATCCTGGGTCTTTTAGCTTAACTCTTCTAATCTTTGCATTTTCAAAACAACTTGGGGTGAATGAAGGTGAATGTAAGCCTTGAAAGTCTGATTCTTAATGCCAATGACCTCTTGCCCTTTTTATTTAAAAGGTTTCAATGGGTTTTGTTCAAATTTTACCAGTTTTTCCTTTTTTTGTACAGCACTTTGTTCCTGTCCCAAATAAACACACTCGACTGTCCTACATGTCCAACTCTCAGTTCATTTATTAAGGTAGACTCTCACAGCATGTTTGACATTGAAATGGAACGGCGCAAAATGGTTTGGATGTTTAAAGGCTACTTTCCCAAAGCATTCACATTTTTAAATCAGCGTGGCAGTATTTCCGAATTAAAGGGACTTAAGAGGAATAAATCTCCTGGACCAGATGAAATACATGATAGGATAATGAAGGAGACTGAGGGAGGAGCTTTGGCAGGCATTGATAATCATCATTAAGGATTTATTAAGCATTAGTGAGGTGTCACAGATTGAAACCAACATAACATAATGTCGGCATTTAAAAATGTTGATAAATTTGACCCAACTAACTACAGGCCCATCAGCCCACTGCCAGCAGATAAAAGACTGGGAACTATTCTGAGTTGTAGGCTGGAGGATTGCCTGCATAGCAATAGCAGGCAATAGAGTCACTCACCATCCTGACTTGGAAATATATTGCCGTTCCTTCACTGTCGCTGGGTCAAAATCCTGAAACTCCCTCCGTAACAGCCCTGTGGGTGTACCCACACTATATGGACTGCAGCAGTTCAAGAAGGCAGCTCACCAACTCCTTCAGTGCAACTAGGGATGGGCAATAAGTGCTGGCCTAGCCAGCGAAGCCCACATCCTGTGAGTGAATAAAAGAATAGCTTAATAGGAAACATTTGCTGTGGATTTAGAAGGAGAATGCCCTGCCTGACACTTTGCCATTACAGATAAAGAAGTTCATCAAACTGCCTATTGTACCATTTATTTGAAGTGTCAGAAAGCTTTAGAAAAATTTCTGTAGGGGTGAAAGGATAGAGATGTCCTGTGATGTTCCCCAGAGATTGATGAGTTGATGGCTATTGCTTCTTATCTACATAAATTGCCTTGCTAATCAATAGTTAATAGTGGATCTCAATTTAAACTAATGCTGATGAGAGTAACATGGAGAAAGCGTTTGGGTCAGGAGATTTGATGAAGGATTTTTGATTTGTTTTTTGCAACTGTCCATATAAATGACAAATGCAAACTAATGCTGACATATGTAAGGCATTCTACATTGTATTCCATTACCATAAATCTACATTGAATAGAAACGCAGATACTGGATACTGTCAATTCCAATCACAAAAAAACATTAGAGACAATATGCAGAAGAGCTACATGCGGTATAAAGGGCCAAGCTATGAGAAATAATTAGGGAAATTTGAGCAGAAAGAAGACGGTTAAAGCTGACCTCATAACTATGTGGACAACCTCCTAGTAATTTAAAGTCCCAATCGAATTTCCTAAAATGCACAATTCTAGTGCTTGCATAGAGACTAATTCATAAAATTTAGTTTTTTAATTTGTTGTGAATTTCTTCAACCTTCACTATTTCACAATCACACAGGATAGGCTACTTGAGGCTCGAAGAGTGATGTTCTGCAGTGGAAATATAGCCACCTGTTGGCATGCACAGTAGGTCTGTCAGTTAAACTCCTCTTTTTCAATGAGGATGACTATCCAGCCCAGGTACATTAAACAGCTGAATTTAGAGTAGACTACATATAGAATATTTTGGTTTAGGTAAAGTAGATTCAAAGTATTACTTCAAATTGATTCAGAAAATAAGATGTGCATTTAAACTAATGTAAAGTAAATTTAGAACAGTCAAGCAATCAGTTCCAGTGATGATAAATGTTTCAACGAATCTGACAGCCATGATAACAAAAAAACATTAGGGATGTTCAAAACGATGCTAAAGAGATAGTGTCCCAGGAAGATAAACTTCAGAGGACTATAAGGCCTTTTTTTCATCTCAGCACCTACCAGTACAAGGACTGCAGATGCATGGGAACACCACCACCTGCAAGTTCCTTTCCAAGACATATGCCATATTGACTTGGAAGTATATTGCCGTTCCTTCACTGTCACTGGGCCTAAATCCTGGAACTCCCTCCCTAACGGCACAGTGGGTGTACCTATACCATATGGACTGCAGCAGTTCAAGAAGGCAGCTCACCACCACCATTTCAAAGGCAATTAGGGATGGGCAAGAAATGCTGGCCTAGCCAGCGATGCCCGCATCTTGTGAAAGAATAAAAGAAACTTTGATTTTTCTTAATGTTAAACATAGAAAATTATCACACACAACGAGGCCATTTTTCTCATCATGGGATGAGCCAGCTGAAAAAGAGCAATCCAGTTTAATCCCATTTTCCAGTGCTTGGGCCATAGCCTGTAGGTTATAGTGCTTCATGTGCATATCCATGTATTTTTAAATGCAATGAGGGTTTTTGCCTCTACCAGACTTTCAGGCAGCGATCTTCAGATCTCCACTGCTCTCTGGGTGAAAAGATTTCTCCTTAACTCCACTCCTAATCCTTTCACCAATTACTCTATGCCCACTGATATTGACCTCTCTGCTAAGGGAAGTAGGTCCTTCTTATCCATTCCAGCTAGGACCCTCATAATTTTATACACTTCAATTAAATCTCCCCTCAGCCTCTTCTGTCCAAAGAAAACAGCACCAGCCTACCCAATGTTTACTCATAAACAAAACTCTTCATTCTTGGCAACATCTTTGTCAATTTCATCTATATGCTCTCTAGTGAGATCAAATCCCTCTTGTAATGTGCTGACTAAAACCGTTGGCAATTTTATAACTGTGGCCTTAGCAATATTTTATACAGTTCTAACATAACCTCCCTGCTCTTATATTCTATGCCTTCGCTAATAAAGGATGTATCCTATATGCCACCTTTGCTTCCTGCCCTGCTGCCCTCAAGAACCTGTGGACGTGCACGCTTCAAGTTCCTTTTAAGTCCTTAAGTGATGTATCCCTTCATTAACGTGAAAATAATTTAAAGATTTTCATCAAAGTAGACAACTGATTTCCTCTCATTACCCCCGGGCTCCTTTCTAATTTACCAATGCTGTAGAAATTCAGTGCTTCAGGCCCATTATGGTTAATTGTTCTGTACTCGAACACTTGTTCATCATCTCAAGAATTTGAAATTTTTTTTACTGGATTTTCACCAGTCTTGAAGAGGCTGGTATCTAGGGATGAGAACTTTCCACCTTTTGGTGGAATTCTGATTTTTTGTTTATGGAATTCCTCCGTTTAAAACAGTTTTCCATCCTCTGCCTCCCCCTCTCCGTTGTGTCATCGTCATTATCAATAAGCAGTGGCCGGCTCCTGTCGACAAGTGCTTCCTGCTATTCCCCCCTCAGCAAAAGTGTGAGGTAATGCATTTGGGGGGAGCAAACAAAGCAAGGGAATACTCAATAAACGAGAAGTTATCGAGGAGGGTTGAGGAAATGAGAGAACTTGGAGTGCATGTCCACAGGTCCCTGAAGGTAGCAGGGACAGGTGGACAAGGTAGTCAAGAAAGCGTATGGAATGCTTTCCTCTGTTAGGCGAAGGATGTAATGCTGGAACTGTATAAAACACTGGTTAGGCCACAGCTGGAATTTTGTGACCAGTTCTGGTCACAACATTTCAGGAAGGATATAATTGCTCTGGAGAGAGTGCAGAGGAGATTTACAAGGGTGTTGCTGGGGCTTGAAAATTGCAGCTATGAGGAGAGATTGGATAGACTAGGGTTGTTTCCCTTAGAATAGAGGAGGCTGAGGGGTGACCTAATTGAGGTGTACAGAATTATGAGGGGCATAGATAGGGTAGACAGGAAAGACCTGTTTCCCCTAGCTGAGGGGTCAATTACAGGGGCATAGATTTAAGATGATTGGTTGAAGGATTAGAGGGCATCTGGAATTCACTGCCTAAATTGGTGGTTGAGGCTGAAATGCTCAACTCATTTTAAAAGGTACCTGGATCTGCATTTGAAGCACTGTAACTTGCAAAGCTACGGACCAAGTACTGGAAAGTGGGATTAAAATGAGCGGCTAGTTTCTTTTCTTTTCTCTTTTTGGCTGGCACAGGCAGGATGGGCTGAATAGCCTCTTTCTGCACCATAACCTTTCTATGGTTCTATAGCAGGACCCCTGATATGTTTTGCTATTTTGAAGGTGCTGTCCATTGACTGGAACTAAAGCTGAAGGTATGGCAGAGGGAAATGTTCCTCCACCAGCATTGACCACGGTGGCGGCTCTGATCTAACAGTTCCTGGATGGACTATTTTGAAAAATAACGAAGACAGCTCGAGCTGCCTTTGCCTTTGACTGAAAGCAAAACTTGCCAAACTCATTGAAGGGTTTTTGTGTGCCTGTCGATGTTCAAAATTGTGGGGCTAGGGCCTGCTTCAATCTTAACTTTGAGTCTTAGAAACATAGAAAATAGAAGTAAGAGTAGGTCATTTGGCCCTTCGAGCCTGCCAGAGGAAACGTCATCCCTGCATCCAGTCTGTCCAGCCCTGTCAGAATTTTATACGTTTCAATGAGACCTCCTCTCATTCCGCTCAACTCCAGTGAATACAGGCCTTGTCAGCCCAATCTCTCCTCATACGACAATCATGCCATCCCAGGAATCAGTCTGGTGAACCTTCGCTGCACTTCCTCTATGGCAACTATATCCTTTCTTAGATAAGGAAACCAAAACTGCACACAATACTCCAGTTGTGGGTTCACCAAGGCCCTATATGGCTGCAGCAAGATATCCTTGCCCCTGTACTCAAGCCTTCTTGCAATGAAGGCCAGCGTACCATTTGCTGCCTTAACTGCTTGCTGCATCTGCATGCTTGCTTTCAGTGATCGGTGTACAAGGGACCCAGGTCCCTTTGTACATTTCCCAAACTATCACAATTTAAATAATACTCATCCATTTTGCTAGGCAGAATGGCAAACTTCACACCTATCCATGTTATACTGCATCTGCCAAATATTTGCCCACTCACTCAACTTGTCTAAATTGCCTTGAAGCCTCTCAACATCCTCCTCACCACTCACATTTCTGCCTAGTTTTGTGTCATCAGTAAACTTGGAAATATTGCATTTGGTTCCCTTATCCAAATCATTGATATATTATATATACATTGTGAATAGCTAGGATCCAAGCACTGATCCCTGCAGTACCCCACTAGTCACTGCCTGCCACTCTGAAAAAGACCTTTTTATTCCTACTCTGTGTTTCCTGTCTGCTAACCAATTCTCAGTCCATGCCAATATATAACCCCCAATGCCATGTGCTTTCATTTTGCATACTAACCTCTTACTTGGGGTTTTATCAAAGGCTTTCGGAAAATCCAAATACACCACATCCACTGGTTCTTCCTTATTTATTCTGCTAGTTATGTCCTCTGAAAAATTCCAGTAGGTTTGTCAAACGTGATTTCCCTTTCATGTATCCATGTTGACTTTGTTTAAGCCTGTTGATCTTTTCTTAAGTGTCCTGTTATCACATCCTTTATAGTAGACTCTTGCATTTCCTCCACTACTGAGGATCGGCTAATCGGTCTGTAATTCGCTGTTTACTCCCTCCTTTTTTAAAATAGTGGGGTTACATTTGCCACCTTCCAAGCTGCTGGGACTGTTCCAGAATCTACAGAATTTTGGAAGATGACAACCAACGCATCCATTATTTCCATGGCCATGTCCTTGAGTACCCTAAAGGATGTAGATTATCAGGCTCTGGGATTTATTGGCTTTCAGTCCCATTCATTTCTCCAGCACTTTTTCTTTTTAGTAATTCTAATTCCTTCAATTCCTCCTTCTAACTAGACCCCCGATTCCCTAGTATTCCTGACAAGTTGTTTGTCTTTCTCCATGAAGACAGAACTAAATTAGTTGTTTAATTGCTCTGCCATTTGCTTGTTCTCTATTATAAATTCTCCCATTTCAGAATCTATAAGAGACCTACATTTGTCTTCAATCTTTTTCTTTTTACTTGTAGAAGCTTTCACAGTCGTCTTTTATGTTGCTTGTAAGTTTACTCTCATACACTATTTCTCCCCTTTTAATCAATCCGTTGGTCCTCCTTTGCTGAATTTTAAACTGCTCCCAATCCTCAGGCTTGCTGCTTTTTTCTAGCAACTTTATATGACTTCTCTTTGGATCTAATACTGTCCTTAATTTATTTTGTTAGCCTGTTTGCGCCACTTTTCCTGTTGTGTTTTTGCGGCAGAAAGAAATATATAACTGTTGCAATGCATACTTTTGTTCCTTAAATATTAGTCATTGTCTATCCACCGTCATGCCTTTTAATGAAGTTCCCCAATCTATCTTAGCCAAGGCCTCATACCTCTGTAGTTTCCTTTGTTTATATTTAGGACCCTAGTTTCAGATTGGACTACTTCTCTTTCCAACCTAAGGAAGAATTCTTTCATGTTATGGTCACTGTTCCCGAAAGCACCCCATACAACAAGATTATTAATTAACCCCTTCTCATTGCACAAAACCAAACCTAGGATAGCTTATTCCCTAGTTGGTTCCTTGACCTACTGGTTTAAAAAAACCATCTGGTACACACTCAAAGAACTCATCTGCCACGGTATTGTTGCTAATTTAGTTTTCCCAGTCTTTATGTCTTTACCTGCAGTGTGACCAACTCACCGTACGTGCTTTCCACGAAGATCTAAGCCTTGCGGATGTACCACAGTTACTCTAGCCACTGTTCCAGATCCGAAATGATTTCAAATAGCTGCAGCTGGGGACGCTCCTTGCACACGTGGTCACCCATGATTACTGTAGCACTTTTGTTACGTGCATTTCTAATTTCCTATTTAATATGATCCCCTACATTACCACTATTGTTTTGAGGCCTATAGACAACTCCCACTAATGTTTTCTTCCCCTTGTTACTTCTTGGCTCCACCCAGACTGATTCTACATCTAGATTTTCTAAGCTAATATTCTCTTTCACTAGTGCACTGATTTCATCCTTAACTAATAATGCCGCCCCATCTCCTATTCCTTTTTGCTTGTCCTTCCTAAATATCAAATACCCTTGGATATTTAGTTCCCAGCCTTGGTCACCCCGCAGCCATCTCTCTAATCGCAATCATATCATTCCCGTTTACAAAAATTTGCGCTGTTAATTTGTCTACCTTATTACGAATGCCCCACATTCAAATACAGTGTCTTTAGACTTGTCTTTTTACACACATTTTTTTGTACTATGGCCCTGTTTGCTGCTAGCCCGTTTCCTTTGCCTTCCATTTTGCTTTTTACTTTTCTATCTTTGTTTCCCTCCCTAGTGTCTCCCCACTCAGGTTCCCATCCCCCTGCCACTCTAGTGCTGTGGGGAGGGTTTAAACTAGTGAATACCCCTGCGAGGATGTTGGTCCCAGTCCTGCTGAGGTGTAACCTATCCAGCTTGTACAGGTCCCAATGCCTCAGAAATCTTAATCCCTCCCTCGTACGCCATCTCTCCAGCCACGCATTCATCTGGTCTATTCTTCTATCCCTGACCTTGCTAGCTCATGGCACTGGGAATAATTCTGAGATTATTACCTTTGTGAACCTGCTTTTGATTTATTTTCTAGATCCCTATATTCTGCTTGCAGGACCTCATCCCTCTTTTTACTTATGTTGTTGGTACTGATATGGACCATGACCTCTGGCTGTTCACCCTCCCCCTTCAGAATCTGCTGCAGCCGCTCAGTGACATCCTTAACCCTGGCACCAGAGCGGCAATACACCATCCTGGTGTCACATCTGCGGCCACAAAAATGTCTATCTGTTCCCCTTCTGATAGAATCCCCTATCATTATTGCTGTCCCACTGTTTTTGTTTCTCTCTCCCCCACCATCCTGTGCAGTTGAGCCATTTGTGGTGCCATGGACTTGGCTTTTACTGCTTTCCCCTGAGTAACCTCCAGCAGCAGGATCCAAAATGAAAAGTCTGTCAGAGGGAGATGGACCCAGGCAACTCCTGCACTACCTGCCTAGTGCCGTTACTCTGTCTGGCTGTCACCCATTCCCTTTCTGCCTGTGCGCTCGTTACCTGCGGTGTGACCACCTCACTGTCCATGATATCCATGAAGCTCTCAGCCTTGCGAATGTTCCACAGTGACGTTAGCTGCTGCTCCAGATCCGAAATGTGGATGTCAAGTAGCTGCAGCTGGAGACACTTCTTGCACGCATGGTCGCCATGGACACTAGAAGTGTCCCTGACTTCCCACATTGCACAGGAAGAGCACTCCACGTGACCGAGCTGCCCTGCCGTGACTTACCCTTACTCCCTTTACTTTTACTTCCTCTGTTTTAGAGAATAGTAGACATAATCACCAAGTCCTACTTACCAAGGCTGCTGCTGTGTGTGTGACGTTCTGACCGACCAATGGGTGAAGGTACTCCTGTGATGTTTCACCCATTTGAACCAACGGGTGCAAGGGAGTGGCAGGCTTTAGGCTAGGGGCAGGTTGTTGGAGTCACCATATCAGCCATTTGTAAACCTGAGGCAATCACTCCTGACTCTGTGCGAAAGCTGCTTGGAATAGCAAAAGGACAAAAAGGATTACTCTTCTGTTACTTAGTTGATCGTGGACCACTCATATTTTAAGCTCTCCAATTTCAAAGGTTGTAAAAAGGATATTGCATTTTTTTTTTAAATACAAGTGGTTAGATATCAAAGCCTCTGCTAATACCCAGGAGGATCTTTCATCTTGATTTCAGAGAGGTTAATAAATGACTGGTGGTGCATGTCACGACATTTTTCCAGCAAGAAGGCAAAAGTGCAGCAGTTAACTCAGTTCACACATATATGTATGCACAAGGCTTAACTTTAGGCCCCCAAAACCTAGAGAAAGAGCCACCCAATATGTGCCATGAATGTCATAATTCAAAGGTTCAGTTACAATCCAGCTCCGGCTCTGACACAGCGGGGAGGGATGCAGAGGCAGCAGTTGTCACTTTGCTCTAGCTCGGTTTATCGGAGTCCCCTATACTACCCAAATGTCCACTGATGGAAGAGGCTGCACTTCCTGGCCCGCAGGGATCTGAATCCTCCGAGCTCAGTCCCTGTAACCACAGGAAGGTGGCTTACTCTTTCTTGGCAGTCTGGATCCAAGTGATGCAGACTCAGGAGGAGCTCAGCTGCCTGCTAACAACAGGGGGGCAGGGGCAGCGATGAGGAGCTGAGTCCAGGCAAGGTAGAGAAATCCCTATGCGGAAGAGCATTGGAGATTGAGGAGGGGAAGAGTGAGTGGGTCTGGGTGGGATGAAGGGAAGGGTTGAGTGGGGGCAATGGTGGTGAGTGAGAGGGAAGGTGTTTGGAAAGAGGGACTGCTGAGTGTGTGTGAGTGAGGCAGTTTGTGAAGAGTGGTTTGTATCGTCGGGGGAGAGGAGCTGATTGTAGTGTGTGGGTTGGGGGCAAAGGGGCTTCATTGACTCTTCTGTCATCGTGGAATATAGAGAGCTTGGTTGAAATCTACATGAGCACATAAAATAATATTTTTCGAAGTACCTTAAAAACAGAGATTTTCATATTCACATGATGTATTACATGTTGAGCTTATAATACAAGAACTTTAATAATGACATACCAGATGCTGCTGAATTGAAGTTTTGTTTTTGTTGGCGTCTGGGGTCATATTGAGTTTCTTATATTTGTGTATGGAATGTGGCCATTACTGGCAAGACCAGCCTTTGTTGCACATCCCTAATTGCCCTTGAGAAGGTGATGAATTGAAAGGGGGTCGCTTTGGAAAATGGATTGCGAAACTGCCATATTCCTTTGCTTCGCTTTTCGTGTATATAATCCAGCAAGGTCATATTTGGTTGTTAGTATGGATTTCACCCTGTATTACATGCACTGACTGCATTGAATACTGAAATGCTGAGGTTAATTTGGTGGTTTGATACAACAGCATTCATCTACAGTCTTGACAGTAATAGAAGGTAAACAAAGGGGAAAACCTAATGTTTTTACCCGTTTTGAAGTGGCCTAGAAGCATTGTGTTCATTACAGATCATAAGAAGTGCTACAATTATGAGATCCCTTGTCACAAAAATGTTTCAAATGTTTTTCTTTTTTGCCACTAATTTTCAGACTTCTTTTTGCCCTCTGCCATTCTCACCCCTGGTATAGACTTTAATATGGGCTGAGCTAGACCCCACAATTAACCTGTCAGAGGAAGCTCTGAATTTATGGGGGAGACAGAGTGCGGGTGCTGAACTTTTTAATATTGTTCAATCATCAAGGTCAGTATCTGGGCTGGACACTTTTATCCTTGTTCAAAACAATGAGAGATGCTCATTGACAGGCGAGCTATATATGCCAACACTGGCTATATTGAAGGTTGGGGACATCACTATGGTGAGTCTAATAGGTTGCTTTGAACTTGTGAAACTTTGGAAAACAGGACATAGGACTTAGGAGCAGGAGTAATCCTTTGAGTCTGCTCCACCATTCAATAAGATCATGGCTGATCCGGTTGTGGTATCAACTCCGATTGACCATCGCACCCCCCCCCCCCACCCCCCATAACCCTTGACTCCCTTATCTATCAAAACTCTGTCTAACTCTGCCTTGAATTAATTCAGTGACCCAGTCTCCACTGCTTTCTGGGGAAGAGAATTCCACAGGCTAACGACCCTCAGAGAAAATTTCCCCTCACCTCCATCTTAATGGTAGACCTCTGACTCTTAAATGGTGTCTCCTAGTTTAAGCCTCTCCCACAAGTGGAAACATTCTCTCTCTACCCCTCCCCCCCCACCCCACATACAGATTTATTGTATGGGTCATTGCTATATGAAGCACCACATCAGGAAGCCAAATTTGGCTAAGATCTACCATGAGAAGTTTTATGAAGACTAAACAGGTTCAGATGGTAGAGCTTCAATGTTTATGGTTTTTAATTGGAAAAATTAAGTTTCCTTAGTTGGCAATGTGGGGTCCCAGTCCAGCTGTGTATGCATACAGTAATAAAACAAATTTAATCTTTATATTGACAAAAACCCTCTAATGCAATGCTAGGTATTTATAGTTAGACAGCATCTTCCATGATTCAGGACATCCCAAAGAGCTTCACAGCCATTCAAGTTATTGCAGCTTATTCACTGTCTTTCTGGTGAATATGGCAGCTATTTCGTGCACTGCAAGGTCCCCCAAAAAAGCAGTGAGTAAATAACCAGATAACCTGTTTTTGGTGGTATTGCTTGAGGATCAATAAATGCTGGCCAGTACGTTAGGAGAACTCCTATTCTTCAAATTGTACCATTGGATATTTTTTACATTCGTGAGAAGGCCTGGGTTTAATGGGTTATTTGAAAGGCAACACTTCCAAATAATGCAACACTCCATCAGAACTGCACTGAAGTGTCAGCCTGGATTACATGCTCAAAGTCTTTGCAATGTGGCTTGAACCCAAGGCTATTTGAATCATATGCAATAGTGCTGCCATTGATCTCAGCAGTCACTCAGATAGTTCAGAGCAAGTAATCTGTCTGTTCTGTCTGGGGGGAAGTGTATGGCTCAAGACGGAGGTGAAAATGTAAAGGATTTCTTTTGAAGAGTGGACTAACAATCGACATGTTGAACCATCTACATTGGTGATTTAAAATTACACTTGTCAGTTTTCTGCCATAAACAATAGCAACAGGCTAATTAAGATATTTAGATGCATAATGAGACTAGTTTGGAATTGTTCTCTTATGACTTCCAATAATTTTCTATAGAAACATTTACCAATCATAATGGTTGTGTAATTTACACCAAAGTGGTCTTATTTATTAAACTTGCAATAGAACAAAAATGCTGTTTGATGGAGTGCAAAATGCATTAGTTGTATCAGATTTTTTTTATATAGCTGATTATTTAAATAAGAAAATGGGCCTTTTAGTTTGGGCTAAACAAGACTGAGTTTCTTGTTCTACATCATTGTTCATTTGAGATTTGCAGTTGGAGTTTTCTACTGACATTCTCTATATAACTTGCATCGTATAACCTGATGTTTGTGATATTTTGCACTCAGCCCTCTTGTACAGGATAATCTTGGCTCAGACTTTGATGGAACCAACTCTTCCTTAGCATAATGTAGCTTTTTAATAAGTGACATTATAATATATAATACTGGTATCTTTTGATAATACCTGAGTTTTAAGTACTCTTTTTCTTATTTGTTCACGAGACTTGGCCATCACTGGCTAGGCCAGCATCTTTTATTGCCCATCCCTAATTGCCCTTGAGAAGGTTGTGGGCTGCCTTCTTGAACTGCTGCAGTCCATATGTTGTAGGTACACCCACGGTGCTGTTAGGGAGGGAGTTCCAGGATTTTGACCCAGCAACAGCAAAGGAATGTTGAAATAGTTCCAAGTTGGGATGGTGAGTGGCTTGGTGGAGAAATTGCAGGTGGTGTTCCCCCTCATCTGCTGCCCTTGTCCTTCTAGGTAGTACACATTATGGGTTTGGAAGGGTCAAAGAAGCCTTGGTGAGTTGCTGCAGTACATTTTGTACATGCTGCTTGCAGTACACTGTAGCTGGACACTACTGCCACTGTGGATTGGCGGTGAAGGGAGTGGATGTTTGTGGATGGGGTGCCAATCAAATAGGCTGCTTTGTCCTGGATGGTGTCGAGCTTCTTGAGTGTTGTTGGAGCTACACTAATCCAGGCAAGTGAAGAATATTTCACTACACTGCTGACTTGTGCTTTGTAGATGGTGGACAGGCTTTGTGGAGTTACTGACTTCAGAATTCCCAGCTCCTGAACTGCACTTGTAGCCTTAGTTTTTATATGGCTAGTCCAGTTGAGTTTCTGGTCAATAGATACTCCCAGGATGTTGATAGTGGGGGATTCAGTGATAGTAGTACCATTGAATGTCAGGGGGAGATGGCTGGATTCTCTCTTTTTGGAGATGGTCATTTTGTGGCATGAACGTGACTTGCCATGTATCAGCCCAAGCCTGAATGGTGTCCAGGTCTTGCTGCATATGGGCACGAACTGCTTCAGTACCTGAGGAGTTGCGAATGGTGCTGAACATTGTGCAATCATCAGTGAGCATCCCCACTTCTGACCTTATGATGGAGGGAAGGTCATTGATGAAGCAGCTGAAGATTGTTGGGCCTAAGACACTACCCTGAGGAACTCATGCAGTGATGTCCTGGGACTTAGATGATTGACCTCCAATAACCACAAGCACCTCCCTTTGTGCTAGGTATGACTCCAACCATTGGAGAGTTTTCCCCCTGATTCCCATTGACTCCAGTTTTCCTAGGGTTTCTTGATGCCACATTTGGTCAAATGCAAATGCTGCCTTGATGTCAGAGGCAGTCACTCTCCCCTCACCTCAAGTTCAGCTCTTTTGACCAGCTCTTTTGTCCGTGTATGGACCAAGGCTATAATGAGGTCTGAAGCTGAGTGGTCCTGGCAGACCCCAAACTGGGCGTCAGTAAGCTTGCTATTGCTGAGTAAGTTCTGCTTGATAGCACTTTCGATGATCCCTTGCATCACTTTACTGATGATCGAGAGTAGATTGAAGGGGCGGTAATTGGCCAGGTTGGATTTGTCCCTTTTGTGGACATGACACACCTGGGCAGTTTTTCACAACATTGCCAGATGGAGGCCAGTGTTGTAGGTGTACAGGAACATCTTCGCTACGGGCACAGCTAGTTCTGGAGCACAAGTCTTTAGTATTATTGCTGGAATTATGTCAGGGCCCATAGCCTTTGCAGTATCCAGTGCCTTCAGCCTTTTCTTGACGTCATGAGGAGTGAATTAAATTGGCTGAAGACTGACAACTGTGATGCTGGATCCTCAGGAGGAGCCCCCTGACCCCCAAAATCCTATCCATCGTCTACAAGGCACAAGTCAGGAGTGTGAAGCCTGGATGAGTGCAGCTCCAACAAGAAGCTCAACTCCATCTGGGACAAAGCAGCTTGAGCAGCACTTCATCCACCACCTTAAACATTAACATCTCCACTGCCGGTGCAGCAGCAGTGTGTATCATCTACAAGATACATTGCAGCAACTCACCAAAGGTCCTTCAACAGCACCTTCCAAATCTGTGATCTCTGTCACCTAGGACGTGTGGATGATCACCACCTGCACATTCCCCCTGTAAGACACACACCTGTCCTGACTTGGAATTATATCACCACTGCTTCATTGTGGCTGGATCAAAATCTTGGAACTCCCTTCCTAACAGCACTGTGGCTGTACCTACACCACATGAACTGCAGCGGTTCAAGGAGGTGGCTCATCTTCCCGACAGCCACTGGGGATGAGCAATAAATGCTGGCATTTCCAGTGATGCCTACATGCAAAGAATGATTAAAGAAAAATTTAATATCCACAATTTGTTTTTCCTGGATTCATTTTAAATTTGTACAATGTACCCTACGTTATTTTTTAAACAAAGTCCCAGATTTGGGTGACAACAGTGAAGGAAAAACTCTCGCCGTTCTGACAGCTGCCTACCTTTTTTTCTGGGCTTCAGAATGGAGGATGGATATGGTTTGAGGAAATTAAGCTCAAAGACATTGAACTGGAGGCCAAGCTGCAGACATTACGACACATCAGGAAAGGGGATAGTTACCTGGAAACTTTATTCTAGCAGGTGATTACGTCCCTTAGTCTAGTTTAATAGATTTAGTCAGTGGTCAGGGACAGGAGGGTGTGACTTCCAGTCAGGCAGGTATGGGGAACCAGCATGTGGTGCTGGAGGAGCCTCAGCCCCTGACTTGGTCCAACAGGTACGGGGTGCTTGCTACCTGTGTGGATGAGGAAAAGGACTGCAAGATGGATGAGCGGACTGACCAAGGCATGATAATGAAGGATGCCATTCAAGTTGGGGGGGGGGGGGAAGTAAAGAGGAAAGTGATAGGAGAATATATTGTCTGGAGAATATATTGTCAGGGGGTTAGATACTGTTCTCTGCAGCCAAGACTGGGAGCTCCGAAGGTTGTGTTGCCTGCCTGGCTGTAGGATGACATAGATTAGGACCTGAATATTGAAGGGTGCACGACTTTTAGGAAAGATACAAGGCTAGGAAAAGGCGAGGGAGGACAGGAGGCTCGGAAAAGGCGCAGGGGTAGCTCTGCTAATTAATGATGGTGTTGGCACATTAGAGAGGGATGAACTAAGTTCAGCAAACTAGGATGTAGAAGTGTTTTGGGTTAAGATGAGAAATGATAAAGGCAAGAAGTCACTTGTGGGAGTGGTGTACAAGCTCCCTAATTGTAACTAGATGGTAGGACAGAGTATAACGGAAGATATAGTAGGAGCATGTCAAAGCTATGACGATAATGATGGCTGGGATTCTCCAGCCTGTCATGGGCGGGACCCGCCACGGGCGAGGCAGCCCAACATCCAGAAGTCCATTGACTTGCAGTGGGACAGGAAGATCGCGGTGGGTGCGGAAAATTCCGCCTGATGGGGCATATTAATCTACATATAGACTGGAAAAATCAGATGGGCAAAGGTAGCTAGATGTGTTCATAGAATGTTTTTGGGATAATCTCTTAGAACAGCACATTCTGGAGCCAATCAGAGAGCGGGCTATACTAGACCTGATATTGTGCAACGAGGCAGGATTAATTGATAACATCAAAGTGAAGGCACCCCTGGGTAACAGTGATCATTATTATAATTGAATTTTACATTAAGTTTGAGGGAGAGAAGAGTGGGCCTTGGACTAATATTTTAAACTTAAATATGGGCAATGATGTGGGAATGAAGGCAGAGCTAGCTAAATTGAATTGGGATAGGTCAATAGAGACGCAGTGGCAGCCAATTAAAGGGATATTTCAGAAACCCAGAATGATGCATTCCAATGAGAGAGAAAAATTACAAGGGAGGGTCCACCATCCATGGCTAACTAAAAAAGTTAAAGCTAATATCAAACTGAAAGAAAAAGCATATAATTGTGGAAAGATGGGTGGCAGGTCTGAAGATTGAACAAAATATAAAGAATTTGAAAAAACGACAAGATTACTAAGGAGGGAAAGATCAGAGTACGAGATAAAGCTAGCTAGAAATATAAAAACATAGTAAGTGCTTCTATAGATACTGAAATATCATAAGTGAGAGTTGATCCTAAAGAAAATGTGTCTGGGGAATTAATAATGGAAAATAAAGAGATGGCAGATGAATTAAACAGGTTTTTTGCATCAGTTTTCACTATAGAGGATACAAGTAACATCCCAGAAATAGCTGTAAATCAGGAAATGGAAGGGCGGGAGGAACTCAGGAAAATTACAATCATCAGGCAAGTGGTACTTTGTTGGAGCTGTGGGTTGACAAATCCCCAGGTCCTGATGAACTTCATCCTTGGGTCTTCAAAGAAGTGGTTAGGATTTGGGGCCTTCAGATTGGAAAATAGCAAATGAACTCCTTTATTCAAAAGTGGGGGAGACAGAAAGCAGGAAACTACAGGACAGTTAGCTTAACATCTGTCATAGGGAAAATTTTGGAAGCTATGATTAAGGATGTGATGGCAGGGCACTTGGAAAAATTCAGTGCAGTGAGGCAGAGTGAACATGGGAAATCATGTTTAACCAATTTACTGGAGTCCTTTGAAGGACTTACATGTGCTGTGGATAAGGGAAACCGGTGGATGTACTGTACTTAGATTTCAGAAGGCATTTGATAAAATGCCACATTAAAGGTTATAACGGAAAATAAAAGCTCATGGGAGAGGGGATAACATATTGACATGGATAGAAGATTGGCCAGGTAAAGGGAAACAGAGGGTGCCATAAATGGGTCTTTTTCTGGTTTGCAGGATGTAACGAGTGGTGTGCCACAGGGATCAATGCAGGGGCCTCAACTTTTTACAATTTATATAAATGACTGGGATGAAGGTACGGTTGCTAAATTTGCTGACAACACAAAGATAGGTAGGAAAATAAGTTGTGAAGAGGACATAAGGCTACAAGGGGACATAAGTTAACTGAGTGGGCGAAGGTCTGGCAAATGGACTATAATGTGGGAAAATGTGAAATTTGTCTATTTTGGCAGGAAGAATAAAAAAGCACATTATCTAAATGGTGCGAGATTGTAGAGCACTGAAATTCAAGGGACCTGGGTGTCCTAGTGCATGAATGGCTAAAGGCTAGTATTCAGGTGCAGCAAATAATTAGGAAAGTTAATAGAATGTTATTACTAATTCCCACCAAAATATAAAAGTCGGGAGGTTATGCTTCAGTTGTACAGGACGTTGGTTAGACCACACTTGGAGTACTGTGTACAGTATTGGTCTCCATATTTAAGGAAGGATGTAAATGCATTAGAAGCAGTTCACAAGGTTTACTAGACTGATACCAGGAACTGGCAGGTTGTCTTATGAGGAAAAAGTGGACACATTAGGCTTGTATCCACTGGAGTTTAGAAGAGCAAGAGGCAAGTTGATAGAAACATATAAGATCCTGAGGGCTCTTGACAGGGTGGATGGGGACAAGATGTTTCCTCTCGTGGGAGAACCTGGAACTAGGGGTCACTGTTTAAAAATAAGATGTTGTCCATTTAAAACAGAGATGAGAAGAAATTTTTTCTGAGGGTCATAGGTTTCTGGATCTCCTTTCCTCAAAAGACAGTGGAAGCAAAGTCTTTGAATGTTGAGATGGTGAATTCTTGATAAACAAGGGAATGAAGGGTTATTGAAGGTAAGCAGAATGTTACAGCCATCTCAGCCTTGATCTTATTGAATGGCAGAGCAGACTCAAAGTGCTGAGTGGCCTACTCCTAACTCGTATGTTCATATGCCCAGTGCCAGGGTTAAGGACATATTGCAGCAGTTGGGCAGCATGGAGTATGAGGGGTTATTGTGGTCCACATGGGAACCAGTGACACTGGAAGAACCCGGAGTGATGTTCTGCTAAGAGAATTTGAGGAATTATGGGGCCAAATTAAAATGCAATGTCAGTGGTAATTAACTCTGGATTGTTACCTGAGCTACATGCCAATTGGCATAGGGTCAAGAAGATTGGAGAATTAAAAGCATGGCTGAAAGAGTGGTTTGGGAAAAATTGGTTTCACTTCATGGGGTACCGGCATTCGTACTCTGGGACAAGTGAGCTATTCTGTTGCAATGGGTTTCACTTAAATGGGGCTGGGACTAATGTCCTGGCCAGTCGTCTAACTAGTGCTGTGGACAGGGCTTTATTCTAAGGATCTGGCCTCAGAAGGTTATAAAGTAAAATCAGTATGGGTGGAAATTAGGATAGCAAGAGTTCGAAAATACTGGTGGGAGTAGTTCATAGGTGACATAATAGTAGTTATACTGTTGGACAGACCATTAAACAAGGAATTATTGGAGCTTGTAAGAAGGCTGTGTAATAATTGCAGCGGACTTTCATTTTCATAGAGACTAGGATAATCAAATTGGAAAGAGTAATCAAGAAAATGGGCTTGTAGAATATTTTTGTGACGTTTTCTTGGAGCAATATGTTGTGGAACCGACCAGGAATAAAGCTATTTTAGAACTAGTATTGTGTAATGAAGGAGAGTCAATTAGTAATGTCATAATAAAAGATCCACTGGGAAATAGTGATCATAATACCATTGAATTCCTTGTTGGTTTAAAAGTGATATAGTTTAACCACAAACAAGAATCTTAAACTTAAAGCCAAATATATGGCTATGAGGGGAGTATTGGCTAAGGTTAATTGGATAAATAGACTCAAAGGTATAGCAGTAAATGAACAATGGGAGTCATTTAAGGAAACAACTCAAAATGTTCAACAAAAATATATTCCATTGAAAAAACAAAGTCAGCAAGAAAGATCCATCTGTGACTCACTTGAGAAATTAAGGTTGAGAAAAGAGGCTGACCATCTTGCAAAATATAGAAGCAAATATGAGGATTGGGAATGTTTTAAAAAACAGCAAAGGGACACCAGAAGGTTGATTAAAAAGAGAAAATAGAATAAGGCTAAACTAGTCAGAAATATAAAAACAGATGATAAGAGCTTTTATAAGCACATAAAAAGGAAAAGAATAGCCACAGTAAGTATTTGTCCCTTAGAAGCAGAGACAGGAGAAATTATCATGGGGGAGGAAATGGCAGAGGCATTGAACAGATATCTTGTGTCTGTCCTCACAGTAGAAGGCACAAGTTTCATCTAGAAATTGACAATAACCTACAGGCTAAAAAGAGTGAGGAAAGTAAGTAAATTAATATCAGCAGAGAAAAAGTATTGGAAAAAATTAAGGGACTAAAATCTGACAAATCACCAGGACCTAATGGCCTACATCCCAGGCTTCTAAAAGCGAGAGCTACAGATATAGTGGATGAACTAGCTATGATTTTCCAAAATTCCTTAGATTCGGGAATGGTCCCAACAGATTGGAAGTTGGCAAACGTTTCACCCCCTTTCAAGAAAGGAGAGTGAGGGAAAGCAGTGAGCGACAGACCAGTTAGTCTAGCATGAGTCATTGGAAAATGCTGGAATCTATTATTAAGGAAATCTTAACAATGCACTGAGAAAAACATTGTATGATTGGAACAAGTTGGCATGGTTTTACGAAATAGAAATCCTGCTTGACAAATTTATTAAGAGTTTGTTGAGGATGCAACTAGAAGGGTAGATAAAGGAGACCAGTCAATGTATTATACCTGGATTTCCAAAAGGCATTTGATAAGACGCCACAGAAAAGTTTAATAGGCAAGATAAGGGCTGTGGAGTTGGGGGTAATATATTGGGTAATTATATTATGGATAGAGGATTGGTTAACAGACAAGAAGCAGAGAGTGGGCATAAATGGAGCATTTTCAAGTTGAGGGGCAGTGAATAGTGGGCCAGAGGATGTCCTGTTGCTGTCCTCAGCAACAGATCCTTTATGACATTAAAGTAACTGTAACAACTTGAACTTCGATTACTTGCTCACCAGCCGCCTACAAAACGACTGAAAAGGTGATGATTAACCTTGAACAACTTCTTTGACACTGAAAATGTAATTTTGTAATTGTGGTATCTCATGCCCTCAAGAAAATTAGTGTTGGAGATTTTTTAAAAATTGTTTCTCCCTTAACTTCCCTCCTCAAATTCTATCTAACTTTCCCAATTTTTATTTTGCTTTTGGCATATATGTTAAAACTAATTTATATTTCCAGCTTTATAATTTGCATGCCTCAGTGAGGATTTGTCAATCTTGACTGTTTAAGAATCTTGTAATTAATGGAGTTTATTTACTCCATTATAATGCTGAGTGTTGTTCTCGCTGTTAATCCGCACAAAATCCAGCCTCATGGTATATTGTGGTTCATTTGAATGTTCCGAGGCTCTCTCTATGCTTGTGCAGAGTGAATATAATTATTTTCATTATTACTGTAGATACGGACTTGGTGCAGACTTAATGTGCACTATAAAGGTACTGTTATGATGTCACTTACTTAGTTTAGATCAAAAGAGACTGACTACTGGTTATCCCTGGAACAAAAATTGGTTTACAGTTCTGGTATTGAGGTAAGAGAGGCATAGTAATTTTAAATGCATAGCTTCAGCTTTATGGGTATTGGTCCAGTGTGTAATTTGGTTCCCTTTGACAGCATCACTCCATGAAGTGACTATTCACTCATGCACTGATCACCAAGACTGCAGCCACGCTTTGACAGGTTTTAAGTGTAGTTTCAGTTTATGTTGATGTTTCTTTGGCTGAAACAGCAGTGCGATATCCACAAACTGGCAGAAAAAACAAAGAGTAAAAATTTATTCAAAAAATGTGGGTAAGGAAAATGCCAAATGCCTTTGAAAATGGTTCTAGGCCTAAATTCTCTGAGAAATTTGTTAATAAATTGCTGCAGAGCCATGAAACCAAAGAGCACATCAATATGTACATCTAGTTTGTTACATTATGTTCTTCACGATGCTGTAAATATTAATTCAACATTGATATTTCATCCCTGGATCAATATTTCATTAAAATTTCATGATGGAGGATACTTACAGACTGGCACACAAAGGAACAGAGCTTCTGATTGATAACCTAGCAATCTGCCTATTATGTTGATACAGTGTTGCATTAATCAACTTGAAATGATCTGCTCCCAGTATACTTCAAAGAAAATCCCTACTGTAGTATTGAACAAAGGATTTCACATGTAATATATGAACTGCTGAAAAAAGATGTGACAATAGATCCAGAAAGCCTATTGACATTAAGGGTGGAATTTTCTGTTATGGAGACTAAGTGTGGTGGCAAGCAGGAAAGTCGGCGTGATTCCAGTTGAGTGGGTGAACACACGTGATCTACCACTTTTCAGCTCATTTATTATGCATGCGCGAGGAGCTCAGCAAATTTTGTGCAGAGGCAGGCAGGAAGCCACCTACCTGCCGTTACCTCATGGGGTTGAAAGAGCTGGTGCCATTTTTAAAGGACACCTAGAACACATCGATTCATTGCAGGCCAGAAGCTCCGCATTACTCATCACCCTTGTGGCCACAGCTCTTACTGGAGATGTGAGCAACCACTTCCTGGGGCATACGAGGGTGCCTCTGGCATTGCCTTTCGGTCTCCTCTAGATAAGAGCACATCCAAAGATATATCCATGGTCAGATCAACGCTCGCTGTTGCAGTGTTCCATGTTTGCCAGTATTGTGACCTTATGGGGGCCCTGCTACTTCTTGCTGCTCAGGTCCTTGCTCCCCATGGTCCTGTGTCAACCAGCAATGGTCCCTCCACCTCCTCATCAGTGCATCAGTGCACGTGTGAATTAATTGAAGTGATACATTTAGTGTGCATGCCGTTTACAGGTTTCTCTCCATCTCAGAGCCAGCAGGCAAGTGTTAAGCCCTTCACCTGGCCTCTGTCTAGGTATGGCATCCCCACCCAACCCCTTCAGGTAAAGGACATCCTGGAGGGCCAGAGATGGGCGTTCCTCCCATTCATGCATGAATGCATATGGAGACTATGACCAGGGTGCTGAGAGCCATGTGTGAGAAGCCTTACGTGGATACTTTTCCACTTGACTCCACCACCCTCCAAACTCCCTAGTGAGACCATTGCCTTGGCAGTAACTTGTGTTAGCAAGAGGAAGTTTTAATTTTGTAATCAAGTTTGATTCATCGTTTACCGTGTAAGCTGGAAACTGCTTTAAATGGTCAGTGCAAAGAGACTGATACTTCTGAACTGTCAGCAGTCCAAGTGTTTTAATTTGAAATTAATTGTCAAGTTCTGTAATTTTATTGCATTATCAAAAAGGTCATGCAAATGAAAGTTCCCATTTCTTTTTATTTGCAGAAACTTACGAAGACTTTGACTCCAGGGTGATCGAGGTAAGGGTTTTTGAATTATTTCATTTAATTTTTTCACTTCCACCATAGAAGGTAGGTGCAAGTAATGTTTCCACCCCTGTTTGTTGTAAACAATATATCTCGAACTAATGGGCAGATTTCAATGAAACTTGGTATGAAAGGTATGGCCCAAGGTAAAACTGATTAGTTTTTGTCGAAGATGCAAATAGGGATCCAGATCCTGGAATTTAGGATTTGTTAACATTGGGAGACAGGGCGAATTGACAATTTTTAGAATGATGTTGGTTGTTTTATTTAGAATGTTCTCAGCTGCTATATTTGGAATTATCAAGGTTGTCAAAATGTGAACAGAGTTTTCAGAGCAGGTTGTTGGGTGTGGATTAGCCTGAAGCTTCCTCAGTGAGCTGGAAGCTCTGAATAAAAAGTTGCTTTTTTCAGCTTTAGAGTTTCAGCACATCAATCAGGCAGAGAAAAGCTTCATTGTAATAATGTTGCATTAACACAGTGTGGCAGAGGTATACACTTTACTGAGTGTCCTTTGTACTTGTTGTAGTGCCAAGACAGGTACACCGAGAGTTGAAATACTTAAGGTACATCCATTTTATTTGTACCCATACGTAAATAGCCTGATGGTGGCGTGGAGGGGAAAGATTTAAATAAAACGTACCTCCTTATAAAGTGGATTTGGAGACTTGTCAGAAAGGGCATTGTCATCTTTGATCACCATATTTTGGACTGAGAGGGAATGCTGTCTCTTCTTGGCTAGATTTGAATTCCACAGAAGTTCTAGGTGTGTTTGTTAAAAATGTAGAGGTCACTGCTTTAGAAATTACAAATACTTCCTTTATTAACTGAACCAGGTTAGGGGCAGAATGTGGAAGGAAATTCTTTGCCTTTCAGAAATGCTCTGCATGTTGTCTTCTCAATGGTCAAGCGCAGATTCAACTAGAATTTACAGTATTCACTTTTCTAAGCTATGTAGCAAAATGGGGGTCTATTTTAATAGGAGCCTTATCAGTTGCATAAGTGTCTTCTCTGCAAGACCATCTTTAGTAACATTGAAAAGAACAAGGCATATGAGATAAAAACCAGGCATGAAGTGATTTTAGCACTCACGTAGCAAGTCGTTCAATATAGCCATATGCTGATATGAGAAGTGTTTTCTTTTGCATACTATTCTGTATGAAGTGTGATGTGCATCTTAATGCTAATGACCAGTTTTACACGACGCAGGACTGAAGTTCTGTTAACCTTTATCATATCCTTGCTTTTTAAAAAAATTTAAAATAAAGCATTGCTCTTAATTTTGTGCTGTGTGCAAGACAGCAGTTTGTCCTAGTACCAACTGGGTTGTGAGGTTGGGGGAATGCCACAAATTGTGAGTGACACCAATATTTCCTGCAGTACTATAACTTGGCGCCCTGTTTTACATGCCAGATAAAATGTTTCCATTTTGTATTTGTGGAATGAAAGCCCCAGATTTATGTCGAATATGTAAATGAATAGCTAGTGCGCTTCTGCGAGATATTTGCTGAGTTTGTTCTTTATTTCCTTCAGTGTCTATGGTAACAAGGGCTCCAGAAGCTCCAAAGTTAATGGTGTGTAAGGGAATTTCTTTTTACGATTTCAGCTTTTAAAGCACCTTTTTAGTGTATGCCTCATTAAACATTTCTAGATTTCTGACATTTTTCACTAATAGCTGAGAAAAAAGGATGGATTTTTTTCTGCTTAGAACAAGTTGATCTTGGAAGTGCCTCAGATACAGTCCTTCATGGTTGAGGTGATGCAAGATGAAAGAAAGGAGGCGTACCAAAGAGGTCAGCTTACAATGAACCCTAATTACAACCAATTGACCAAGGATAATGTCCTCAGTGGGCTATCAGGAAACCAGTTTCAGCCCTTTATGATCTCTGGCCAGGACACTTGCAGCAAGTTGACAACAGAGGCACAGCATCACTGGTGGTTGGCAAAAACACCACAGACCTCACCCATTATGAAGTTTGTAGCTTCTTTATGACAATTTCTCCAAAATGATGTGTTTCTCTCTCATACTAAATGTATGTCGTGTGTATCAGTGAGTGTGGCAAGCATTTATGTCCTTGTACAATGAATAGCAGGACTCAGCTATCCAGCTTCTGGGGCAGTGGCACGTTTCCCAAACTGATACCACTGCAGTAGGACCACAGAATTAACACCCTTAGGCCTTCCTAGTTTAAAGTGTTTAAAACTTATGATGTAATTTACTTTGTCGGAATAAACACAAAATTTGAAACCCAAGCAGATCGAAATTAAATGTATCCAATGGACAAAGTCAACATTCCATAGTCACAGACGGCAAAAATAAACATACAAGCTTTGTCTTCTCATCAAAATGATAGTTATCAGCTCTCTGCTGTGCCATGACACTATCCTGCATAAGTGTCAGCATTACAACCTGCCTGTGAGGATGCAGAGCCAAGATCCAGGGCTGACTGTTGCTGTTATTGGATGTGACAGGCATCCTTGCAAAAGATGGCAGAGCTCTGCGTCTGCCGCTCTGCTGATCCAGACCCTTAGAAGGAATATATCCTCCACGGTCACTGCACGTGGATACAGAGATGATTGGCAGCATCTCCGCAGGTATGATCAAGAAAGGTATGCTTTTATTCATCCTGACATGCTTTCCTTTATGCACATATTCCTTATGAAAATGCGACATACTGTGTAGTATTTTCTAAGGATGTAGTCAACATTGGGATAAATTAGGCATTCAGAATCTTAGTTGAGCCACCAGAGTGAGAAAAGTTTTTGTTTATAGATTTAGGGGTTTGGGAATGGTGTGTATCTCATGCTTCCTGGTATACCTCCACAGATCCTTCCTTTTTTCCAAATATGTCAGATATGGGATCAACATTGGACCGTAAGCCTATTGGTAGCAATAATGGTGACTGGGAAAATTTTAAAATAATTTAGAACAGTTGGTACAATGGTTCATGAGAGCCTAAGCAAGTAAAAATGTATAAAAAAAACCACAAAATATGGCTGGAATTATTACTGTGCCCGTTCCATGACTTTTAAGTTCCATACAGTCGCTTTTGCTGCCGCTTATCCCACACAACAGAAATTGTAATGCAGTACTTATCTCCCAGGTACCAGTTCAAACTCCTGCCCATGTTTTAGAGGAATAAAATCTTAAGAACTCGCCAGAAATCATCTACCTGCTCACCGCACAGAACACTCACCAACTTCTGGAGGCTGGAAAAAATATTAAAAAAGCAGCACCTCCTTTCCTCTCTGCACCAAATTCCCAAGTTAGCACTCATCACGCTCTGGCCTCATCACAGTCTGTAGTCCCACATCCCTACGCGGCCTGTCAAGTCTGCGCCAGATCTCTGCAAGAGCAACTTAACTGTCTCTAGTTCGTAATTTGTGAGTGATTAAGTGTGCCTTTTTTTTTAAGGTATTTGATTTTTGACGCACAAAGATGATATTGCAAAGGGGATGGGGACCTGGCATCATACCTTTTTCCTCCCTTTGCACCCAGGAAATATGTGAACTCTGGGTGCAATCCAGAAAGTAATTGTCCCTTATATTTCTTAATTCAGTTGAAAATAATTTTACTTAAATGGTCGTTTAGTAGTATAGAATTTGAGTATTGCTGCAAAAAGAGACATGTCAAAGCTTTTCACCTTGCACTGGTCAGGACACTTCAAAAGCATACCAATATAAGGGGGAAAACAACAATTTATATTGTATGAGAAGAGAGTGCTGATTGGTTGACATGACCTCTGATTGGGAGAGGCATTGCCATGGAGAATGCACCAGTGATGGTGACTGACAATTAACTGCCAAGCATTGTTTGCAATTTAAACCAGGCAGCTTGACCCTGGTTGGTCAAGGCATTGCCCTGAGGAATGAGTCAATGAATGGCTGTCACTTATTTTGTTTAGCTGAAACAGATAGAATATTTGTACATGTTCTCTCTATCTGCAAAGAACAGGGCCCTATGTATTATAATATGTAGCTTCCAGTACACACACATGCATTACACTGCGAGCCCGACTGGCAATCTTAAAATGGCTGTCAGCGTATTTCTTAGCACACTGAGGATCATTTAGTAAATGTTGTCCAATTGTGGGATCACATCTAATGTTGGACACTGTGTTTTGAATTTTGCAAGCACGGTCTCTTTGGGTATGGTCTGTACCTTGCCCGTTGTGAACAACAGCTGGGACATACTGTTTGATATGATCTGCCAGTCAATGGGACATATAAGCCTAGCATCACACTGGCACTGAAATTCATTCACCGCATTACTCATTTGTATGATAGGCAAAACACCTTTTTTGCTTTGACGGCAGCATCTTGTTAGTGGCAAATACCACTTGTGTCGCCACTGCATGGTAGCAGTGTCAAACAGCTAGCTTCACCTGTTGCTTAAATTTAACGTACCTTGCCCTTCCAGGGTAATCTGAGGTAGACTGGGCACTCATGTCTCTTTACTTAAATGATTAAAATACTTTATAATTGCAGTAGTACATTTGGACGACTGGGATGCATAACTGTTGCAGTTGTTTCTAGAGTTTCTCCCCCTGTTTCAGAAGAGTAATTAATTTGTTGGCACCCATTCTAGTTGACTACAATTGCCCGTATCAGGATCCCTTGAGTCTACATTACTTTATTATAATCTAGAAACAACAAATTAGGAAGTCGGGCAATATGCATCAGGGTGGAAATACATTTCTTTGCAAGCCCATTTACTGTCAACCAGCATCTACAAGAATAATGAATGAAATAATAATCATGACACTTTTAAAGCCAGGGTCAGCTGACTGTCCTAAATAGAAATAACATTAAAAGATGGCTTTGGTTTGGGCAACTTCTTAACAAGACAATGCATGCATGATTTTTAGAGGTTCTCCCTCTAAACTTACACGTTCATGTTGGATACACATCACCTAGTGAATCCCAGAATTACAAATTGCTTTAAGAGGAGCTGCTGATACCAAATAATTTTACGGGCAGAATTAAACTATCCCCTCCCCTCATGTCATGGGGGTTGGCAGTGTGCAACTCAGTAGTTTACCTGCTCAGGCCTTGAGCAGGAAGGAGTGGGGGTGGGTGTCTCCCTAATGAGCCCCCTTTTCCGATTTGTGTTTATTTTTTCCCCCTCACCCACCCCAGGCGCCTCATGCCCTGACCTGCCAAGAGACTCCAGTACTTTGCTTTCCAACCAGATCCTGGCTCCTCTTCACTGGTACTGAATGTAGTCTCGACAGTGGCCACTGCTCCCAGTTATGCTGCTGGGAATAGAGAGCTGCAGAGATGGAACATAGTCCGCAGATCAAGGCAGAAGGTCCAATTCCAGCCAATTAATGCTTCACAGGGCACTAACATAGAAACTAGGAGCAGGAGTAGGCCATTTGGCCCTTTGAGCCTGCTCCGCCATTCAATATGATCATGGCTGTTAATCTATCTCAACACCATATTCCCGCTTTCTCTCCATACCCCTCAATGCCCCTAACATCCAAAAAATTATCAATTTCCTTCTTGAATATACTCAAGTGACCTGGCCCCCACAGCCTTCTGTGGTTGACCACCCAATGAGTGAAGAAATTTTTCCTCATCTCAGACCTAAATGGCCTGCCTTGTATCCTGAGACTGTGGCCCTGGGTTCTTGACTTCCCAACCAGGGAAACAACCTCCCTGCATCTAATCTGTCTAGCCCTGTTAGAATTTTATGTGTTTCAATCAGACCCCCTCTCATTCTTCTAAACTCTATTGAATACAGGCCCAGTCGAACCAAGCTCCCATCATACGACAGTCCTGTCATCCCCAGTATTAGCCTAGTGAACCTTTGCTGCATTCCCTCAATGGCAAGTATATCCTTCCTTAGGTAGGGAGACCAAAACTGCATGCAATACTCCAAGGTCTCACGAAGGCCTCGTGTAACTGCAATAAGACATCCCTACTTCTGAACTCAAAACCTCTTGCAATGAAGGCCAAGATACCATTTGCCTTCCTAATTGCCTGCTGCTCCTGCCTGTTTACTTGCATTGACTGGTGTACAAGGAAACCCAGATCCCTTTGTATATCCACATTTCCCAATATATCACCATTTAATAATATTATGTCTTTCTGTTTTTCACACCAATGTGTATAACTTCACATTTATCCACATTAAACTGCATCTGCCATATGTTTGCCCACACACACAACTTGTCTAAATCACCCTGAAGACTCCTTGCATCCTACTCACAACTCTGCCCAGCTTTGCGTCATCAACAAACTTGGAAACATTGCATTTAGTTTCCTCATTCAAGTTATTTATATATATCGTGAAAAGCTGGGGCCCAAGCACTGATCCCTGGGGTACACCATTAGTCACCGCCTGCCATCCGGAAAAAGACCCATTTATTCCTACTCTGTTTCTGATCTGTCAACCAATTCTCAATCCATGCCAGTATATTACCCCTGCTCCCACATGCTTTAATTTTGCCCACTAGCCTCTTATGTGGGACCTCATCAAAAGCCTTCTTGAAATCCAAATACACCACGTACACTGGTTTTCCTTTATCTATTCTACTAGTTACATCCTCAAAAAACTCCAGTAGATTAGTTAAGCATGATTCCCTTTCATAAACCCATGCCTAACCCCGTTAATGCTTTCCAAGTGTTCTGTTACCACATCTTTTATAATAGATTCTAGCATTTTCCACACTACTGATGTTAAGCTAACTGGTCTGTAATTCTCTTTTTTCTCTCTCCCTCCTTTTTTTAATAGTGGGGTTACATTTGCCACCCTCCCATCTGTAGGAACTGCTCTACAGGCTGTGGACTTTTGGAGGATGACCACCAATGCATCCAATATTTCCAGAGCTACTTCCTTTAGTACTCTGGGATGTAGATTATCAGACCCTGGGGATTTTTCAGTCTTTAACCCAATTAATTTCTCTAGCACCATTTTTCTTTACTAATACTGATTTTCTTCAACTCCTCCCTCTCACTAGATCCTTGGTTCCCTAACATTTCTGGGAATGCAGGGCAGCCGTTAGGAGCTGGGGTGCATGTCCCACTATCTGCAAAATGCTGCCCTACGTATGTAAATAAGTACTAGTTAATATTACTAGTGTTCCAAGGGTAAGAGGAACAGTGTAGATATTTGCAGTCATACCTTTGCTACTCATCACTTCTCAGTAATACTGCTTTGTTTTAGAAGCATGTTAACAATGATTTCCTCTTCTGGGATAAACAATTTAAACTGGAACACATGCCTTTGAAACATTGATTATATCGATAGCTTGTGCAAAGCTGTAGTTTATCTGATTGTAACCAAGTTGCGGCAAGATTTAACAAGGTCTGGCCTGTATTATACCCCAGTCCTACATCAGTGTGGTTGACTCCTTACATGCTTTAAGCATAAGGCAGTTAGATTTCCTTGATGCAGAGGTAGTAACGAGAACTGGATGATTCGGTCATCACCATTTCCCAAAAAGCTAGATAATTTTATTGGGGAAGTCAGGTCCTTTTGTGCTTTGCTGTTGATACTTCGTCATTTAGAAAATAAAACAAGACAGATAGGCTATTTTTGTCCTGGCAATTAGTGTATCATAGCAGAAATAATTGCTAGTGTTGTAATAGTTTCAGAATGATGTACAACTAAACTGTACGCATCTGCGAAGCAAAACCAGGGCCCTCCCTCCATGAGATTGTTTTGCATCAGATGGGTTACTATCCCATCTGATGCAATTGTGCATTGCTGAAGGTTCTATAATGCAGCCCTGGAGGAAGTTTCTTGACGACAGGGACTTATTTTTACTCTTGTCATTGTAATCAGAAAGAACATGTTTTTGCACAAGCTCCCATTGCTCTCAGAAACCTCCTTTAAAAAGTAGTGAGCATGGTAGAATTTGGTTTGTGCTGGGATCTGAGCATGGGAAAAAAATCCTAAGGCCTACTCAAAAGGTCAGGTGTTAACTTAATGTTTCTTTTGATATATAAATGGTTGCCAGAGCCCACAAGTCAGTATAAACAAATTACTGATTGAGACTGTTATCTGTTGTCCTTCGTGGAGAATAATACAACCACAGTTAACAGTGGAGATAAAGTGAGAAGGTCATAATTACTTGCTCTTTGGGTTCTTCCCTGAAAAATTAATTTTACATCAGCTGAGACTACAGAATGAAGCTTTTCGGGCATTTCTACAATACAGAAGCTCTTGCATATTGCAGCCTTTGAAGAGTTGAACCAGAGAGTTCATTTAGATCAGCAGTTTTCATCATTTTCTGCAATCTTGTATAGTCCTGAAAGAACTAGTGCAGGAACTGGAAAGGACACAAGCAAAAGGGGAAGATTCATGCTATCATTCTACAGAATTGTAGTAATTTGGAGAAAGCGGAATAATAAAATTTTTCATAGCCCATACTTCACTCTATTGTGCTTCCAAGGAACCAATGTTGTAGGTAGCGAGGTAGAAATCGACAGCATGCACTATGATGTTGCTACATTGTCGCTGTGTTCTGAAGTGGCATCTGAGAAATTCTGCTGTTCTGAGAGATCTGGGCTAAAGCTACTTTCAAGTTGAAAAGTAACAGTAGCTCTTAAGTTTGATTGCTAAGAAAACCCATAAAAATTGGAAAATGGCAAGGCATTTGATTTCATTTAAAGTGGATGTAGCCAAATTTAGAAAAGAGAGGCCAGGTAAATCCAATAGCCCAGCATTGAGTTACAAGTGCCACCTAGTGACATAGAACCTTGGTTTGTTTACTGTTAGTCCGCCCAAATAGAGCATTCTGTTAAACAGAGAGACTGTCATGGTGACTTGTAGAATTAATTCGAAATGTGTAGTGTTTTTCAGAAAGTCAGTTGTTTCAATGGTCACTAGTTCATCATTCCCTTCTAATCATTGCACATCAGCCATGGCTCAGTCGTTAGCACTCTGGAATCTGATCGTTAGGTTCCAGGTTCAAGTCCCACTCCAGGACTTGAGCACAAAAATCATAGCTGACACACCATTGCAGTACCAATGGAGTGCTGCACCGTCATCTTTCAGATGAGATGATAAACTGCTGCCTGTTCAAGTGGATGTAAAAAGTTTTATTGTGCTGTTTTGAAGAAGAGCAGGGGATGTATCCCAAGTGTGCTGGCCAATAATTATCCATCAATCAGTATCATGAAAAACAGGTTATCTGGTCATTGTCATATTGTGGGAGTTTGCTGTGTGCATAGTGACCACCATGTTTTTTTTACGTTGCAACGGTGACTACACTTCTAAAAGCCTTTCATTGACTGTAAAATGCTTCGAGGTATCCAGTTGTCATGAAAGGCAGCCTTTTTTTTCCCCATTCAGATGTGCCCCTAGACTAAAATTTAAGCAACTGTTTCTCTCCCTATAATTTTCACTTTGCTTGTCTCATACTTTTCTTTCTGTATCGCTCTTTTCCTCAGTTATTTTCTCTCTCTTTTCTTACACAATTTCTCTCTTTGTGCTTCTCAGTCCTTTACTTAGCTGCTCCTGCTGCCCAAGACATCAGGAAGAGACATAGCAGTCTGACTGCCCTGATAATTGTAAGAATGTTCTTGTTATTCTGGGTACAAACACACTGCATCAATTCTCAACTTTTCTTTGAATGGGTTGACCACCACAGAAATAACAAGCTGACAGAAAGTGGGACCTACTCAGTGGAAGGAAGTGAGCAGAGTATTGGGATTAGTCTGTGCTAACTACTTGATAATGCATTAGCAGTCACATGGCTCTTTGATGAGCCAAAGACAACTTTTATTTAAGATAAAGGTTTATCCTTCAGCTACATGTCTCTCTTTTTAAGCAATATTCTAAGTTAATGAAACGGTCTCTTTCTGCATAGCATAAAATACAGAAGGAGGCTATGAAGCCCACTGAGTCTGCACTAGCTCTTCAATCCAGTTCGTCCCACTCCCCAGCTTTCCCCATATCACTAAATTTTTCTTCAACTATTTATCCAATTCACTTTTGAAAGCTGCTATTGAATCTGTTTCTACCCCTATCCGATGATGCATTTCAAACCTGAACTACTTGGTGCTTCTTTAACTGCTGCAATCCTTAAGGTTCTTGCACAGGGATGTCAGATAGGCAGTTCCAAGATTTTGACCCAGCGACGATGAAGGAAATACAATATATACCTAACGTGAGTAGCCCAAGATACAGAAAATATGGTCACATTCTAGACATGTTTAAAATCATGAATGGTTTAGAATATAGAATAAACAAAGAAATCATTCCCAATGGCTGAAGGATCAATAACCAAAGAGTACAGACTTAAGGTGGTTGGCAAAAGAGCCTCAGCTATTTACAATCTGTTAATGACTTTGGCGAAGAGACAGAGTGATGTATCTGAGTTTTTGCTGATGACACAAAGCTAGATGGGAATTCAAGCTGTGAGGGGGACACAGAGGCTGCAAGGACTTACAGGTTAAGTGAGTATGCAACAAGGTGGCAGATGGAATATATAGTGGGGAAGTGTGAGGTTGTTCACTTTTTGGTATTAAGATGACGAAATCAGAATATTTTTAAGCAGTGTGAAACTTGTCATGCAAGTAACACAGTTAGCATGCAAGTATGCTTAAATTAGGAAGAAAAAAGGCATGCTGGCCTTTACTGCAAGGGGATTACAGTACAAGAATGAAGAAATCTTGATACAATTGTACAGGGGTTTGGTGAGACCACACTTTTAAGAGTATTATTCAATTTTGGAAGGGTATACTTGCCTTGGAGGCAGTCAGCAAACATTCACCAGATTGGTTCCTGGGATGAGAGGATTACCTTATGATGAGATGCTATGTAATTTGAGCCTATACCTGCTGCAGTCCAGAGGCATGAGGGGTAATCTAGTTGAAGCATAAAAGATTCTGAAGGGGTTTGGAATGGACACTGAGGTTGTTTTCCCTGGCTGGGAAATCAAGAATATGGGAGCACAGTTACAATTATGAGTTTTATAAAATTATTATATTTTGGTACTGTAGCTTTAGGGTAAAAGAAGAGGGTCATGTGACTTGTTCTGCAGCCTGCCTGACAGTAAACCTGGGTTAAAACAAAAACAGAATTACCTGGAAAAACTCAGCAGGTCTGGCAGCATCGGCGGAGAAGAAAAGAGTTGACGTTTCGAGTCCTCATGACCCTTCGACAGAACTTGAGTTCGAGTCCAGGAAAGAGCTGAAATATAAGCTGGTTTAAGGTGTGTGTGTGGGGGGCGGAGAGATAGAGAGACAGAGAGGTGGAGGGGGTTGGTGTGGTTGTAGCGACAAACAAGCAGTGATAGAAGCAGATCATCAAAAGATGTCAACAACAATAGTACAATAGAACACATAGGTGTTAAAGTTAAAGTTGGTGATATTATCTAAACGAATGTGCTAATTAAGAATGGATGGTAGGGCACTCAAGGTATAGCTCTAGTGGGTTTTTTTTTATATTTTATATAATGGAAATAGGTGGGAAAAGGAAAATCTTTATAATTTATTGGGAAAAAAAAAAAGAAGGGGGTAACAGAAAGGGGGTGGGGATGGGGGAGGGGACTCACGACCTAAAGTTGTTGAATTCAATATTCAGTCCGGAAGGCTGTAAAGTCCCTAGTCGGAAGATGAGGTGTTGTTCCTCCAGTTTGCGTTGGGCTTCACTGGAACAATGCAGCAAGCCAAGGACAGACATGTGGGCAAGAGAGCAGGGTGGAGTGTAAACCTGGGTTGTTTTTTTGTTAGAGATCAAAGGAAGGCCTAGAAGAAGGTGCAAGGTATTTATACTTGGAGACACTGGCAGCAGTCTGAGTTTATAATGAGTAAACTTTGAAATGTTGAAGATATCAGTTTGTAAACAGTTGTAAACCGTCCGTTTATTTCTAAGATGAAAGGGAATTGGGATTAAGGGTAGCTAATTAACATTTCTACCTGAATACAAGGTTAATGTGTTTCACGTTGCCTTGGGGAAGAGGGCAGAGGAAACCATTTTTGAGATCAGCTTTCCGACAAATCCGTGAATATCACAGACAGCAGAAATTCTGTGTGGTCAGCCAAGAGAACATGCTGCTCCGAGCACCCACAGCTGGATATAGGAGGGAGACAGTGTCTAGTCAAAGAGGCTCATCCTGCAGTCTCCTGTGGATTCCAGGAGATTTGTTCTGGCATAGCCAGGGGGTAGAAGAATCATCAGTACATGCTTTACAGATGATGGATTTAAGAAACTTTCTGAAAACTGAGGAAAGTGCTAGGATACTGCTCGGCAAAGCAGGAATGCGGGAACCCATTGGAAACTGGAAGCAACTATGGACTGTTTGCTCCAAAGACAGTAGTCATTCCAAGGAGAGTATGATGTGTGATAAGTATAAATGGGGATGTTCCTCTCTGTAGTTTAAAATTAAGTTGCCTACAAAAAGAAAAGAGTGTTTAGTCAATAGTGCCTTTCATCATTTGTTACAGTAAAAGTTTCAAAACATGAAATCTATCAACCGGAACTTCGAATCTCTTTAAAGTTATAGGTCTCTGTGGATATCGTATAAGTGATCTCAAGATAAGGGGCCATTTAGGCCTAGGATGAGGAGAAATTTCTTCACTCAAAGGGTTGTGAATCTTCTAATCACCAGGTATCTACCACCTTGGGGTCACTATTGATCAGAAACATAACTGGACTAACCTCAAAAGCTTTGACCAATACACCAGGTCAGAGGCTTGGAGTTCTGCAGTGAGGGGTTCATAGCCTGATTCCAGAAAGCTTCTTCATCACCTACAAGTCAGGAGAGTGATGAAATATTTCCAATTGCTTGGACAGATACAGCTGCAACTTAAGTTCAACATCCAGGACAAAGCTTGATCAATACTTAATTTAGTCTAAAGTAAAACATCCAGCCTTCCCTCGCCTACCTAACTTCCAGTGCATTCTATGTAATGCACTGGTACATCTTGCTTCCTTGGCACCACATCCCAAACCCACAGTCTCCATCGTCTGGAAAGAAATGGGCAGCAGGTGCATTGAAATATTATCACCTCCCAGTTCCCCTCCAAGACACATGCCATCCTGACTTGGACATGTATATTGCCATTCCTTCAACATACTGGGATGCCTACAGTGTGAGCGCATCTTTGCTTCCCTCACAGCAGTAGTCAAAGAAGGTAGCCCACCACCATCATAATCTCAAGAGCAACTTAGGTGACCTTTCCAGAAATGTCCACTTGCAAAGAATGAATTGGGAAAAAATTTGTTGGTACTTGTGTGTGGAATAGATTAAGGCTGCTTTTTCCAAAATTAATAAATTGGATCACAAAAAAAAACTCCACAATGCAAAATACTCATTGGCATTGATGCCTCTCTGGGCAAAATAGTATAATTTAAATACTTCAAAGTTGCCATGAAAGTTGAAACAGGGCGTGGAAGGAATGTTGGTAAAAGTGACTTTGTAAGTTGGTTGGTCTGGAGCACAGATAACATGCCACTTGCAGGGAGCATTTGATGGATTTTTGCAAAGGGCTTCAAAAGGTCAGTGAGATAAAAGAAATACTTCACATATCCAACCAGTTTTTGGCACCTTGCCATTTTATATCAACGTAGTTGGATTTTAACTGTAATGTAAATGTAAATAAAATTAAAATTCTGGCAAAAGGTTGCATTTGTACTACATTTTAATATTCTCATTATGCTCAAATATGAGAATTGAAGATCTAAGAACTGCACTGTCAAATGTTATCCTATCCTATTTGCATTTTGTGATCAAGGCACCTCTGACACCCTGAGAACTGCTGGTAACTCTGATCACAAAAGACTGTAGCAAACAGAAATTGAAATACAGTTTACAGTTTCCTAATTAATTCATTCATAAAGGTACGGGCATTGTTAATTCATCTTGATACTGGTTGGTGAAATAAGAAACCAGATGCCAATCCTTTACTTAAGACTAGATTTATTACAGAATGTGACATTACAAATCACTTGCATTGGCTGTTCAACCTGCTCCTGCACCGTTACCTCTGGAGTCTCCCAAGGATGTGTCCTTGTCCTCATTTCTCATCTACATGCTATCCCTTGGCAACATCGTGCAAAGGCACAGGGTTAGTTTTTACTGATGACATCCAGTTCTGCCTCACACTGACCCCCTCTCTACTTTTACTAGCAATAATTTGTCTGGCATCCAGTACTTTAAAATTCTTTCACAGGAGCACCAGCATTTATTGCCCCTCCCTAACAGCTCTTGAGATGAAGTGTCTTGCTCAGCCATTTTCAGTTCAGAGTCAACCAAATTGCTGTGGGTCTGGAGTAACTAAGGTCAGGCCAGCTAAGGAGGGCAGATTTCCTTTCCTAAAGGACATTAGCTAACTAGATGGGTTTATATGACAATGATATTTCAAACTAATCAATTGAGACTTATTAGCATTCAGTTTCCACCAACTGCCATGGTGGGATTTGAACCTAATGCCTCAAAGCATTAACTTGGGCCTCTGGATTACTAGTCCTTTGACATTGTCACTATGCCACTATCTGCCTTTTGAGAAGCAGAAATGTCCTCCCATTAAATATTTGGAAGACCGAAGTCATCGTTTTCAGTTTCCACTCCAAACCCTGCTACCTATACAGATTCCATCCCTCTCCCTGGCAACAGTCTGACCTCATACTCACGCCATCACTAAGATTGCCTATTTCCACCTCTAACATTGTCTGACTTCGCCCCTGTCTCAGCGTATCTGCTGCTGAAACTCTCATTACCTATAGATTTGACTATTCCATTTGTACTCCTGGCTGGTCTCAGACGTCTATTTTACCCAAAACTTGGTCATCCAAAATTGTGCTGCCCATTTCTTAACTTTCAACAAATCCCATTCCCCTTTTTACCCCTGTGCTCACTTACCTACACTGGTTCCCAATAAAGCCATGCCTTGAATTAAAATCATCATCCTTGTTTTCAAATCACTCCTTGGCCTCGCCCCTCTGTATCTTCTTCAGCCCCACAACCCTCAGATATCTGTCTCTGCTCTTCAAATTATGGCCTCTTCTGCATCCCCACTTTTAATTGCTCCACCATCAGAGGTTGTGCCTTCAATTCCCTAGGTCCTAAGCTCTGGAATTCCCTCCTTCCATCTACCTCACTTACCCCTTTCAGACACTTAAAGTTGAACCAAGCTTTTGGTCATCTGAAGTACTACCTCCTTATGTGGGTAAGTGTCATAATTTACATACAACATACAAATGAGGAGCAGGAGTAGGCCACTTGGCCCCTCAAGCCTGCTCCATCATTCAACAAGATCATTGCTGATCTGATTGTAACTTCAACTCCACATTCACACCTACCCCTGATAATCTTTCACTCTGTCCCTTGCTTATCAAGAACTTATCTACATCTGCCTTAAAAATATTCAAAGACCCTGCTGAGGAAGAGTTCCGAAGACTCATAACCGTCAGAGGGAATTTCTCCTCATCTGTTTTAAATAGGCAAACCTTTATTTTTAAACAGTGACCTGGAGTTCTAGATTCTCCCACAAGAGGAAACATCCTTTCCACATCCATCCTGTCAAGACCCCTCAGGTTCTTACATATTTCAATAAGATTGCCTCTCATTCTTATAAATGCTAGCAAATACAAAGGGGATATAGATAAGTTAAGTGAGTGGGCAAAGATCTGGCAAATGGAGTACAATGTGGGAAAGTGTAGCCTAGCCTGTCCAACTTTTCCTCAAAAGACAACCCTCCCACTCCTGATAGTAGCCTAGAAAACCTTCCCTGAACTGCATCCAACGCATTTACATCCTTCCTTAAATAAGGAGACCAATACTGTACTCCAGGTGTGGTCTCACCAGCCCCCTGTATAACAAGCATAACCCCTCTAATTTTGTATTCAATTCCCCTTGATTAGTTTTCCCAATTACTTGCTGTACCTCTATACTAACCTTTTGCAATTCATGCACTAGGGTACCCAGAAACCTCTGCATCTCAGAGCTCTGTTATCCCTCTCCATTTAGATGATATGCTTTTTTTTATTATTCCTGCCAAAATAGACAAATTTACACTTTCCCACATTGTACTCCATTTGCCAGATCTTTGCCCACTCACTTAACCTATCTATATTCCCTTTGTAGCCTCCTTATGTCCTCTTCACAATTTATTTTCCTACCTATTTTTGTGTCATCAGCAAATTTAACAACATACCTTCGGTCCCTTCATTTATATAGATTGTTAAAATGTTGAGGCCAGCACTGACCCCTGTGGCGCACCACTCGTTACCAGAACCAACCAGAAAATGACCCATTTATGCCTACTGTGTTTCCTGTTAGCTAGCCAATCTTCTATCCCTGCCAATATGTTACCCCTACACCATGAGCTTTTATTTTCCACCATGACCTTTGATATGACACCTTATCAAATGCCGTCTGGAAATCTAAGTACAGTATATCCACTGGTTGCCCTTTATCCACAGCAGCTGTTACTTCTTCAAAGAGCTCCAATAAATTAGTAAAACATGACTTCCCTCTCACAAAACCATGTTGACTCTGCCTGATTACCTTGAATTTTTCCAGGTATCCTGTATAACGTCTTTAATAGTAGCTTCTAACATATTCTGTATGACAGATGTTAAGCTAACTAGCCTGTACTTTCCGGCTTTGTCTTGTCTTTTTGAAAGAATAAGTTAAATTTGCTATTTTCCAATCCGGTGGAATCTTCCCCCAAGTCTAGCAAATTTTGGAAAATTGAAAGTAACATATCAACTATATCCATAGCAACCACTTTTAAGACCATACTATGAAGTCTATCAAGACCCAGGGACTTGTCAGCCCTCAGCTGCAACATTTTGTTTAGTACCATTTCCCTGGATGATTGTAATTTTCTCGAGTTCCTTCCATTTCCTGATTTACAGCTATTTCTAGGCTGTTACTTGTAACCCCTAAAGGTGAAGTCAGATGCAAAATACCTGTAAAATTAGCCCGCCATCTCTTTATTTTCCACTATCAATTCCCTGTACTCACTTTCTATCGTACCAATACTCACTTTAACTTTTTTTAAATATATATAGAAACTCCTACCATGTCTTTATATTTCTAGCTAGCTTTCTCTCATACTCTAATTTTCCATCCTGAATCTTTGTCATTTTTTGCTGTTTTTTATATTTTGTCCAATCTTATGACCTGCCACCCACCTTTGTGGAATTATTTGTTTTGTAACAAAAGGGGGTGGTGGTGGAAGAGTTGAGGAGAGATCCATAGCATCTATTCAGAGTGGCACCTATCACTTGGTTTCAGTGTTACCTATTGGTTTACATGGACTGTGTACATTAGAGTAGAAGAAAGCTTTTGTAACTTGTGTTATCCATACAAATCTGTAAATATCTGTAAAGGTATAGTTGTGGGTGAAGGAGTATTGTAATATAATTCATCTTTTCTTGTTGAATAAATGTTTAATTCCTTTGTTAAAAGTTCATCAGCTGACTCCCGTGACTCTGTTCTGTGGCCACTCTCCACGTATTTAAACAAAAAAATAAAAGTTAGGATCCATCAAGCCGGGCTCCACTCCGAGATTTGGCTTGTCCAGTAGTAACATCAGCTGGGATCATAACAAGAGTTTGAGGCTCCTCCATTGCTGTCTGCTCAGTCCCTTTCCCTGCCTCACTCATGGCCATGCCCTTCTGCCCCACACCACTGACCAAAACAGACAGTTCTATTCTAAGGGGTGTGACCATCTTCTGGAAGAAAGTTACAGGTATTTCTCCCCCTCCTTTATGTTGTGCAGGGTCTGCAGTTCAGCTTCCGGATCAATAATCTGGATCTGGAATTCTTCTAGCTGCTTACACTTCCTGCAGACCTGTTTGACCTGGGTTACGTTGGTGTCCAGGAGCTCCCACACTCCACAGCTGCAACACAACAGCTGTACTGCCATTGTTCCTTCTCTTATTTCATTGATTTAATTACTTAATTAACTTAATTATACTATTTACCATACTTATTAAATGCTAGTATCACCTTCAACTAAAAATATATGTTTCTTAATTCCTAATTGGCTTACCAATTAGGTATTCCACTGCACTGTGTAAGGAAAAAAGTAGGGGGGAAGAAAGCACCTCCAACCCCAAACTCTCCACTCACAAAATTTGTAATGCCTCACTCTGCTTGCAACCTGCACTCAAGTTTGTTTTATGGTGCTCCCCCTGACATGCCTTGGGATGTTTCGTTATGTTAAAGGTGCTATACAAATATAAAATTGTGGATGGTGGACCTAGCAGAGTGCCAGTACAGTGCAGTTTCAGTTCCTGTAACAATACATTCATCAGAACTTTCATTCCAGGTCTTGGAATTTCCATGCCTTGTATTGCAACGTTATGAGTATCCCCGGAAAACAATGTCTGAAATAGATATTTTCAGGGACTTGGAATTGGGAGATGCAGGGAAAGGGCAGGAAAGCGGAGTTGATGTGGAAGATCAGCCATGATTTATCGAATGGCAGAGCCAGTTCGAGGGACCTACTCATTTCTTCCATTGTAATTCCTTTGCAAATGCTGTTGGCTGCGGAGTCAAAACAGCTGGCTAGAAACAGGTCAACTGATAGAAAAAATACAGCTTTATATTAAAGCAGCCTAAGAGGATTATCTTGTACCTTTATGATTAGGGCAGTATAACCCAGAACATATTAATAGCGTCAACACCCACAATCACCTGTACAAATTAAACTGGAAACGTGGCAGCATCTGAACATCTTCATGTGGCACTTGGATGCAGGTTAATACTAAATTCTATAATATTAATGCACAGATTGTATTCTGTGGATTTGTGCTGCACAGGCACGATTAAAGAACATTTTTATAAGACCCAGCTCTTCAATAATTCAACAGTCAATACTTATTTGTGCAAAATCCAGTAGTTGGTATTTATTCCACTGGCAGTGCAGTGAGATAGAAAAATGTCCGTGTGTACTGGTGGTACCAAATACTGCTGAGAAATTTTTCACAGTAATGGGAAAAATGAATAATTACACATACTGCTTCAGTGATTCTAAAAGTCTTTTTTTAATGAAACCCACTGACGCAGCACTGTTTAGACGCCTAACATTTATCTGGATAGGTATACCCAATTCATTCAAATTCCTCAAATTATTCCCAAACACTCATAAATCATGTTCCATATTATTTGGGAATCCCATAAGTTGATCAACGTGCTTGAATCCTCCAGTATTTAGAGCAAACTAATAGAATGCAAGGTGATAGCCTGTATGCTATTTAACTTTAACCATCTTACCCTTGGAAATTTGAAAGCACAGGCGATGCTGCTTCCCCTGATCAGCAGATGAGCAATAGCAAGCAGCATTGAGGCTGCAGCCTTCACAAAAACAAGGCACTTTAGGAATGTACAACTGAATTGTCTGTGATGCTGTATACATAACCCTTCTAATAAATATAGCCTAATGCAGGTAAGCTCTGCTCCATATATTCATTCTCAAAGTTTCACGAACAGCCCCTTGCACTGACTACCATGTACAGAATCTCTCCAGTGGTTTCTTTTCCACAGCCAGCAATTTACCTGCGTGATTTTCTCTGCCTCTCAGCCACCCCCTTCCAGAGTATTATCTGAGAGTGTTCATTCATTCAACCATAACCACATCAATATCTCTGCTCAGCTGTCTTGCCATGCTGTGGTTGAGTTACGTGGAAGGAAGGAGAATCTCCACTTGATCAGCTTTCTTCCTTCTCCAAACTGATTTAACTGAGCTAATGATGGTCAACATTGCCGCCTAGGGGTAACCCATGCAAATGCTAGTTGAAACTGAGATTCAACCACAATGATGTTTTTATATTGTAGCCAAACAAATATCACCTTAATTGAATTATGTGGCGCTTTATCAGTACTTTTCTGTTATAGCCTGCTCTGTTACCCACTTAGATTTCTAGAATTTCTCCTCTGCAGTACTCCCAAATCAATTTAAGAATTTCTAAGTGAAGGGGGTGCTGATAAACCTTTCAGATTATGTTGCCATGTGATTTATGAGTTGAAATTGTATCATCATCTCCAGGTAATTGTGAAACACTCTCCCATACTAATTTGTGTTAGTACCATTGTTATTTTAATTATATAAAGGAGCAAAAGCTTTCATTAATTTTCAATGTATTTTTACTGAAATGTCTTTAATTACATGATTAAGCATACTGGGTATACCTTCACCTATTGGAACTAATCTTGTTCCCTCATTTGATAGAGGTATTCAAAATTGAGGGGTTTGGGCAGTGCAGATAGGGAGAAACTGTTCCCCTTGGTGGATCAAGAAACTAGTGGGCACAGATTTAAGGTAATTGGCAAAAGAAGCAATAGCGACATGAGGAAAACGTTTTTCACGCAGCAAGTGGTTGGGATCAGGAATGTACTGCCTGAGTGTATGGTGGAGGCAGAGTCAGTCGTGGCATTTGAAAGGAAACTAGACTGCTGTGAGGAAAGGAAAAATGTGCAGAGCTACAAGGAAAAGGTGGGGAAGTGGCCGCAGCTGAATTGCTCTTGCAGAGAGCCAGCACTAGCATGATGGGCCAAGTGGCCACCTTCTGTGCTACAACCATTCTATGATTCATCAGTGTGGAAGAGAATAACCTGAAGGGATGGTATTTTGTACCGAAACCTGGAGGAAGGGTACGTTTTACACTCTTCTTTGTGGAAGTGACAGCTGTTGGCAGACATGAGAGTGAGCCTGCACCCCCCATTGTTGTTTCATGAGTTCTTTTTGGTCTCTTTAAACACTCACATGCAAAACGGTGACCCTGCCATCAGACTGCTTTTGTTTTCTTTTACATGAACTACATATTTAATGGAACAGCTGGTGATAGAATAACAGTATTAACAATTCTATTGCCAACAAGTCGAGATTTTCTTTAAAAAATCGTGGAATAATTTTTAAAATACTGTAAGGATTTGGCAAAATTTGATGTGCACCAGTGCCAAGTTTAATTAGAATTCCCCATTTTTGTAAGATATTGGTTTGCTCATTCCTACTGACTTTCTGCCCATCCTGAACATAAGGTAGTGACAATGAAAGAGAAAAGACTGGCTTAAAATTTTACAATACCCTTTATGCAGACATGGTGCTGCATAGCACACGTTTTATATGTATGTAAAGGAGAGAACTAGACCTTTTAATTTAGCACTCCAGCTGTTATTAACATAAAATTCAGGGTTTGAGCTTCAGATAGGTCCTCAAAAACTTATTGTCCATTCCTACTTTTCTTGAGGCAGGGATGATGATGTCTTCCGTGGTGAAGTTAAAGGAATGGCAAGATCTGTCCAAGACAGGATGCCATTTGCCGAGGAGGTGAGGGCAGGGCCTGGGAGAGGGAGGTGCAAACGGTGCTAATCATCAGGGCCTGCCCCTCTAGGTGAGGCCCAGGCTCGTTTGACAGGCTACCTGGCCATCGAGATGCTCAGTGTCCAAAGCAGCCAATCCAGCGTAAAGATCATCTTGGTTGACAGGCTACTCGGCTAATGATTGCTATTGGTCTGAACATAGCAATTATTGGATAAGTAGGACATGCTAGATTCCCCAGTCCCTCCTTTCTTACCTCGTGTCGGGATTTGTGTGAGGACTATTCGGTTGGAGCTTTCTTCATTTCAGACCTGGGTGGAGCACAAGATAAGATAAAGCAAAGCACTTAATGCTTCACCTTGAGCCCCAAAAAGCTTTTTGCGCTTTCCTCCCGCTCAATATGAACATACATACAAACATACGAATTAAGAGCAGAAATAGTTCACTAGGCCCTGCAAGCCTGCTCCGCCAATTGGTAAGATCATAGCTGATCTGATTGTAACCTCCCGCCTACTCCCAATAACCTTTCACCCCCTTGCTAATCAGGAATCTGTCTAGCTCTGCATTAAAAATATTCAAAGCCCCTGCTTCCACTGCTTTTTGAGGAAGAGAATTCCAAAGACTCACGACCCTCAGAAGAAAAAACTTCTCATCTGTCTTAAAATGAACAACCTCTTATTTTTAAACCATAACCCATATTTCTAGATTCTCCCACAAGAGGAAACATCCTCTCCACATCCACCCTGTCAAGACTCCTGAGGCCCACAGAATCTTAACGGCACAGTAGGAGGCCATTTGGCCCGTCTTGTCTGCGCTGGCTCTCCAAATGAGCATTCTGACCTAGTGCCATTGCCCTGCCTTTTCCCTGCACCCTTGCACATTGTTTCTGTTCAAATAATCAAATAATGTCCTCTTGAATCCTTTGATTCCACTTTTCCAGGCAGTGCATTCCAGAACCAAACCACTCGTTGTGTGAAAAAGTTTCTCACGTCATATTTGCTTCTTTTGCACATCACTTTAAATCTGTGCCCTCTCGTTCTCGATTCTTTTATGAGTGGAAACAGCTCCCTATCTACTTTGTCTAGCCCCCTCATGATTTAGAACAACTCTATCAAATCTCCTCTCAGCCACCTTCTCTCCAATCTATCCTCAAAATTTCTCATCCCTGGAACCATTCTTGTAAGCCTCATCTGCACTCTCTCCAATGTGTTCACATCCTTCCTATAATGTGGCTCCCAGAACTGTACACAATACTCCGGCTGAGGTCTAACGAGTGTCTAATTTAAATTCAGCGTAACCTCCCTGCTCTTGTGCTCTTTGCCCCTATTAATAAAGCCCAGGATACCATATGCTTTATTACTTGCTCTCTCCACCTGTCCTGCCACTTTCAATGATCTATGCACATATACACCCAGGTCTTTCTGCTCCTGCACCCCCTTCAGAATTTCACCCCTTACTTTATATTGTCTGTCCATGTTCTTCTTACCAAAATGCATCACCTCACGCTTCATCTGCGACCTATCTGCCCACTCCAGCAACTTGTCTATGTCCTCTTGAAGTTCCACACCATCCTCCTCACAGTTCACAATGCCCAAGCTTTGTATCATCCTCAAACTTTGAAATTGTCCCCTGCACACCAAGATCTGGATCATTAATATATATCAGGAAAAGCAAGGGTCCCAATACCGACCCCTGGGAAATTCCACTACAAACCTTCCTCCAGTCCAAAAAATATCGATTGACCATTACTCTCTGCTTACTATTTTTCAGCCAATTTTGTATCCACGTTGTTACTGTCCCTTTTATTCCATGAGCAATAACTTTTCTCTCAAGTCTGTGACGTGGCATTGTATCAAATGCCTTTTCAAAGTCCACGTACACCACATCAAAAGCATTACCCTCATCGACCTTTTCTGTTTAAAAACTCCAACAATTTGGTTAAACACGATTTCCCCTTTAGAAATCCATGCTGGCTCTTCCTTATAAACCCGTTTTTCCATGTGACTACTAATTCTAACCCGAATTATTGTTTCTAGAATCTTGCCCACTGCTGAAGTTAAACTGACTGTTCTGTAATTGCTGGGCTTATGCTTCAACCTTTTTTGAACAGGGGCATAATGTTTGCAATTCTTCAGTCCTCTGGCACCACCCTCGAGTCTAGGGAAGACTGAAAGATTATGATCAGTGCCCCTGCAATTTCTACTCCCACACCCTTCAATATTCTTGGATGTATCTCGTCCTGTCCCGGTGCCTTGTCAACTTTAAGTACCGACAGTCTATTCAGCGCTTCCTCCTTATCAATTTTGAACTCTTCTAGTGACAAACGTTTCCTCATCTGTCACCATGGCCTGGGTAGCATCTAGAGATGGATGCAAAGTATTCATTTAATACCTCAGCCATGGCCCCTTTGTCCATATGTAAATTCCATTTTAGGTCCCTAATTGGCCCTACTCCTCCTTCTACTATTTATATGCCTGTAGAGGACTTTGGGATTTCCTTTTATGTTGGCAGCCAGTCTTTTCTCATAATCCCTCTTCACTTCTCTAATATGCTTTTTCACCTCTCCTTTGAACCTTCTATATTTCTCTTGGTTCTCAATTGTAATTTCTACCTGACACCTGTCGTAAGCGCACTTTCTTCTTTATCTTAAGTTCATTCAGGGAGCTCTGGTTTTGTTTGTCCTACCTTCTTCTATCAATGGAATATACCTGGACTGTGCCCGAACCAATTCTTTATTGAAGGTAGCCCATTGTTCAGCTACAGTTTTTCTGCCAATCTTTCATTCCAGTATATCTGGCCCAGCTTCGTTCTTGCCCCATCGAAGTCAGCTCTTGTCCAGTTAATTATTTTTACTCTGGATTGCCTATTGCCCTTTTCTATCATCATCCTAAAACGTACAATACAATGATCACTGTCTCCTAAATGTTCCCCACTGACAATTGATTTACTTGGCCTGCCTCATTTCCAAGAACCAGATCCAACAGTGCATCTTTTCTTGTAGGATTGGACACGTACTGCTGTAGAAAATTCTCTTGAACGTTATCTAGGAACTTCTGCCCCTCTCCGCCCTTTACACTACCACTGTCCCAGTCTACACTCAGATACTTAAAGTTCCACATTATAACTACTCTATAATGCCTGCATCACTAATTTCCCTGCAGATTTGTTCTTCTATGTCCTTCTCACTATTTGGCGGTCGACAAACTACACCGAGTTATGTAATTGTACCCTTTTAGTTCCTTAGCTCTAGCCAAATTGATTCTGTTCTTGAACCCTCTGGGACATCCTCTTTCTCCAGCACTACAATACTCTCCTTAACCAATATAGTCACCCCTCCTCCTTTCCTATCTCTTCTGAACACCTTGTACCCGGGAATATTTAACACTCAGTTCTGTCCTTCCTTGAGCCAGGTCTCTGTTGTCACAACATACTTCCACATGACAAGCTGCACCTGTAACTTCCCAATCTTATTTACTATACTCCATGCATTCACATACATGCACAGTAACACGGATTTAGATTTTGTTACTTTCTCCCTTACCCCGACTCACTTTTTCTATTAACTCACTTTTCTCTATACTAGCGCTATCTGTTCCTCCCAGTATTTTGTGCACCCTGGTATTCCTCTAATATTTTTTCTTGGTTCTTGGGACAGTGGTAGTGTAAAGGGCGGAGAGGGGCAGAAGTTCCTAGATAATGTTCAAGAGGATTTTCTACAGCAGTACGTGTCCAATCCTACAAGAAAAGTTGCACTGTTGGATCTGGTTCTTGGAAATGAGGCAGGCCAAGTAAATCAATTATCAGTGGGGAGCATTTAGGAGACAGTGATCATTGTATTGTACGTTTTAGGATGATGATAGAAAAGATAGAAACAGTTGAAGCACCAGATCCCATGATTTCTCCCCCTGGCCCTGGGTGATAGTATTGCCATGACATTGCTGCCATTGCTTTTTGAGAGGTTGCGAGGATTGGCACGTACTGTAAAGCTGACTGGTCAATTTTTTTTAAGATCAGTAATTTTAGTTTAACCATGTTATAGATGATATTTGCCTGATACAAACCGGCAAAAAATTGGCTCCTGCCATGATGAGTGAAGAATTTGTGTCATTTCTTGAAGTGCACAAGGAGATTTTTGAAGGTCTGGCTGAGAAAGAAGAAGGAGGATTGAGTTGTCGATAAGTCACATCCTGTGCTCGGGACAAGCAAATGTTTGCAACTGTGGTGATTCAGCTTTCTTGATGAAAACGACACTTATACCATTGCAAAACATTTTTCTGAATCTCCTCATCTGTCAACTGAACCAGTGGTGGTTGGCTGAGTATTCGGTTTCAGGAATAACCTTGGTTAAAATTTAGCAATAAGCAAGAACAGTTGTGGCATGTTGTAAAATTATATGGCTAGTCATTGGAAAATAAATGTCCCATTTCGTTAAAAGCAGACAAGTGGTACCAATTTTTAACGACTCCCTTTCCTTGATAATTTGCCAATCCTGACTTTCTCAGAAAGCCATTACAATGGAATTTTGAAAACATTTATTGTTTATAGCTTTTATTTATTTGAAAAAAAAATACCATGGGGGAAACATCACAGTTTTGATACATTAGATCATTTGGCTCCCCAAAATCTTCTACATGTTCTGAGAAATCGCAACCCCGATTGTAACTCTGTACCTTCTGGGAAGTTCTCAGGCACATGTGAAACCTGTCCCTGAAGCATAGAACATGGGTATCGTTCCTAATCAAATAAACTGTTGTCTCTGTGAAATGCAGAATTACAGCAATTTAATTGCTAGTTAATATTAGTTAACTGTGTGCTACTTAATAATCAATCTATGGATGGGTAGAGATGGTACGTTTGGTCTCGGGGAAGTACTGGTCTGAGCAAGGGAACATTAACTAGATTCTCCCATTTCTGATCACTTTCTAGTGACGCTTGCTTGACAAATCTACACATATGAGCACCAAGTAAGGACAATCTAAGGTGTAACTGTTACGCACCACAGTTGAATAGGCCTCCCAACATCCATCACTTAGGCTCACATGTTAAGAGTGGCCACTCAGCTGAAGTATTGGCAAGCACCTAGGGAATTGTACACTAAACGTGTTTTTCGCAAGCATGATGTAGTCATTTCAGTATATTTCAAAATTAGATTTTGCCCATCCATACCTTTGTTACCTCTTAGACTTGACTATTCCAGTAAGCTCCTGGCTGGCCTCCCACATATTATCCTCCATAAGGTTTGAGGTCACCCAAAAGTCTGCCCATGTCCTAACTTGCACCAAGCCCCATTCACCATATCACCTATGCTCGCTGGATTACACTGGTTCCTGGTTAAGTAAACTTCAATTTTTAACATTCTTATTCTTGTTTTCAAACCCCTCCAAGGCCTTGTCTTTCCTATCTCTGTAATCTCTTCTAGCTCCATAACCCTTTGTGATAGCTGTGCTCCTCAAATTCTGGCCTCTTGGACATGCCTGATTTTAATCGTTTCAGTATTGGTCGTGCCTGCAGCTGTCTGGGCCCTAAGCTCTGGAATTCCCTTGCTAAACTGCTTTGCCTCTCTACCTCTCTTACTAATATGCTATTCTAAGCCTTTTTCCACCTGCCCTAATATCCCTTTATGGGGGTCTATGTCAAATTTTGGTTGACAACGCTCCTGCTAAGTGCTTTGGGAAGTTTTACTACATTAAAGTTGCTATATTAATGCAAGTTGTTAGATTACTTGTCTGTTTTCCCCATTTCTTTCCTTGTGATTTTCCCACATTCCTTTCCCCACATTTCTTCTTTAATAGAATATTTGCTCAAAGCTGGGCCTTTTTAAAAACATTCTTTTCAATATAAAAGATTCCTATTAAAATACTGTAGATTTAATAAGTGGATTTGCGTCGGCACTATATTCTTTAATCAAACACTGTTGAACAGCACAAAAGAAAACCACGGCAGTGGCAGTTCAAGATGTTCCCAGAGCGACCTTGAAGACAAAATAGAAGATAAAGGTTCTGGGCTCAGATCCCGCTCTCAAAGATATGAGCACAAAACTCTAATCTGGCGCTCCAGGCCCAATTAAGGGAATAAAAACAGAAAATGCTGGAAAAACTCAGCAGGTCTAGCAGCATCTGCGGAGAGAGAAACAGAGTTAACTTTTTGAATCCGTATGACCCTTATTCAGAACTGAAGAGAAGTGGAAATGTGATGAAATTTATACTGTTTAAGGAGGGGTGGAGCAGGTGGAGCTGAATAGAAGACCAGTGATAGATGGGGACAAAGGAGGGATTGACAAAGATGTCATGAACTGAAGTTAAAGGGAGTGTTGATGGTAGTGGTTAGTGCTAAAAGAGGTGCTAATAGTGGCATAAAGTTAAGAAAGCAGAATGTGATCATAGCAGAACAAGGGTAGGCATTGCCTGAAAGAACAACATGGAACAAGTAACAGGTGGCCCTGTAGGGAGTGGGATGGGAGGGAGGGGCTGTGGTGGGGGAGAAAAAGGATAGAAAATGGGATAAAAAAGGGGGATAAAACCACGGATATATGAATAAAAATAAAATAAATGGATAAAAACGTCCAGAAGGCTATAAGGTGCCTAATCGGAAGATGAGGTGCTGTTCCTCCAGTTTGCATTGAGCTTCACTGGAACATTGCAGCAGGCCAAAGACGGACATGTGGGCATGAGAGCAGGGTGGTGTGTTGAAATGGCAAGCGACAGGGAGGTCTGGGTCATGCTAGTGGACAGACCAGAGGTGTTCCGCAAAGCGGTCACCCAGTCTACATTTGGTCTCCCCAATGTAGAGGAGTCCATATTGGGAGCACCGGATGCAGCAGACCTTATGGTCACATGTCCATCATTGGCCTGCTGCATTGTTCTAGTGAAGCCCAACGCAAACTGGAGGAACAGCACCTCATCTTCCGATTAGGCATCTTTACAGCCTCAACACTGAGTTCAACAACTTCAGACCATTAACTCTCTCCTCCATTCTCGCCCCTTTTTTATCCCTTTCTACATTCATTTTTATTTTTTATCCACTTAGTTTTATTTTTATTTTTTAATCTGTGGTTTTATCCCTTTTTTTAAATCCCATTTTCTATCCAGCTCCACCTGACCCACCCATCTTAAACAATATAAATTTCATCACATTTCCACTGCTTCTCTTCAGCTCTGAAGAAGGGTCATGTGGACTCAATGTTAACTTTGTTTTACTCTCTGCACATATGCTGTCAGACCTGCTTAGTTTTTCCAGCACTTTCTCGTTGTGTTTCAGATTTCCAGTATCCACAGTATGTTGCTTTTATCCCATTAATGCAGCACTGTCAGAGATGCCTCCTTTTGATGAGACATTAAACAAAGTTCCTGTCTTCTCTCCAAGGTGTAAAAGATCCCATGACATTATCTCAAAGAGCAGAGGAGTTATCCTGATGTCCTGGTTGCTATTTATCCCTTAGTTGGTATAACTTATATAAAAAAGAACAATTATCTGGGCATTATAACATTACTGTTTGTGAGAACTTGCTGCATGTAAATTGGATGCCAAGTTTCCTACTTTACAAGTGACAACATTTCAAAAATACTTCATTGCTAGCAAAGTGCTTAGGGATATCCTGAAGTTATTATAGGCACTACATAAATATAAGTTTTTCTGCTTTTTCTCTGTTTATATAACTGGGGGGCATAGATTTAGGGTAAGAGGTTTAGTGGGGATTAGAGGAGAAATCTTTTCACCCAGAGGAACTGGAATTCGATCACTGAAAGAGTGGTAGAGGGAGAAATCCTCATAACATGTAAAAAGTGCTTGCATATGCACTTAAGTGCTCTAACTGACAAAGCTAAGGACCAGGAGCCGGAAAGTGGATTAGGCTGGTTGAATACTTATCGGCCGGAGCAGACACAGTGAGCTGAATGGCTTAGTTCCCTTCTGTAAATTTCTTTGACTCTATGGGGCAAAAAAAGCCAAATGAAAAGGACAGCAAGCACAAAAAATTCCATAAATAGAAAGAATCCCAGCGCTGCACATCATTGGATGACACCAGTGGCCCTGGAGTAAGTTATTCCTTGGGTGACCTTTGACTAAAGTGAGCACCTTTATGATAAAGACTTAAAGTGGCCATGTAAGAAGGTGCTGCAAGAAGAAAGACCCATTGGTCCATAGAACCAGTTTGTACCAAACCACTGTGTAAAGTTTACATGACATTGATTTGATTCTGTCGGTGTCATTGATTTGATTCTGCTTAATTTCCAGGTAAAGCTTGTTTTTAAAACCCAGTGGTAATCTAGTAAAGCTCTGGAATATTGATGCAGCATGTCAATCAACGTCATTGAATTCTGACCACTTGCATTACACAAGTGACATTTACACAGTCCCAGCAGCACAGGGACCCGTACAGATAAATAAATGACACTTTCTTAAATTTTGCAGCATTATTGATTCCTGTAAAATATTTATCCACCGTTCTGATGTACTTTGTGTAGCTAACCATTTAAGGACCACAGTGCACCAGTTATACAGTTTGCTAAGTTGTATTTCCCTTTTCTCAGTAGACATTATAGTGTAGAACTATGTTGTGTGAGTCGATAATTAGTTTGATTCAGTTTTACATTCTAGATCAAAAATTCATAATATTGTAACTATACCATAGATAGTATAGCAAAAACTACTGTGGCATTCACCATATACATGGCTATAGATTGGTTCCCAATTGGATCTGTTTTCTTTTGACCAGAGGTGTTGTATAACAGTGTTACAGTTGTGATTACAGTACTGCAAATAATTATAGAATCTATAAGTAAAAGTAAAAATATTTTATACCCTCTTGTTGACTGCAAGGCTTTAGTCTTGCCAGTCCAAATTACAGATGGCACGTTGTCTTCAGTTTGCAAGAAGGCATTTTAACTAAATTGATCCATCAATTGGTCACTCAACCCCTGAAATTACTGAGTTGTGACCATTGAATTTTATGTCCTGTCATCTTCATACATGGGCAGCAGCAGTCTGAGCTGGCTGACTGATGGACAACAGCAAGGGCACTGGTGGAGTAGCAGGGGTAGGAGTGCGAACCCTTACTTCCTAAGAGAAGACAGCACACTTGTGCTCTGTGGAGCCACTCCCACTTTCCTGAGGTGACACCTTAGCAATCCTAGGCATCTGTTAAAGGTCAGATTGCTGGACTGCTGTGATGCCCTTCAAGCTCCTTTGAACATTGTAATCCATAGTCAGGATGGCAGTAGTCTGAGCTTCCACTGCAACACTCAGGCATTGAGCACCCACTGCCTGTGCTACAATGAAAGCTGAGACATCACCCATCGAATGCTACAGCCTGGTTGGGTTCACTACTGTGCTAACGCTGAAAAGAAAAGGCTCCAAGCTCTGCACAAAATCCTTGTCATGTTGGTGCTGGACTCTGCTATACTCCTTGACATTAAACACAGAGTTCCTGGCTGGTTTCCCAAAGCACCAAGCATTTTGGTATGCATACCCATCAGTGTTCTTTTGTAGGTTGCCCCATCAAAGTCATCATCTGATTTCTCCGTAAGGGCAACCACATGTGACCTCCGTTGAATTTGCCCCTGCACTAGCCTTTTTCCCCCTGCCCACTCATGCCTGATGTCTCAACACCTACAGATTCTGCCTCTAGTCTACCCTCTTAAGCTATGCGCAGTGTCAGCCTCTGAGCTGGTGGTTGTGGATGCAAAATTAAGTTATGTTACTGTGGCTTCTCCGTCACCCTCTTGGTATTTCTCCAGAGCCTGGCCAGGTAGCATTTCTTGGGTATTTGAATGGCAAAAGGCACAAGGGTAAGGTTGTGGTGTGATTGGGAGCAAAGCAGGAGTTACATGCTTATACCAACTGCAGCTTATAACCCAGAAGAGAGTGTGTGATGAGGGGGAACGGAGTTGTGAGAAACTGGATTAGGTTTAAGGATGCCATCATCTTCAATGGTTTCAGTCTTGCAAATGTCAAAGCCTTCAGCAATGGCAGACTCAATAATGGCTAGCACTTTTTCATTGATGGGTGGGTCAGGTTAGGATATGCAAGCGTAGCTGTCTCCCTCCAGTTAGCTGCTGCCTCTGTCATGTACTGCCTTGTCCTGAGAGAGGGGGAAGTGTGTCACTGAGTGTGGTACAGTGTGCCTGACGTGGCTGTCATGGTCAAATTGTCAGAGTGTGCAAACAGATGTGGCTTTGAGGCTTGCACGCTGTTCAGTGTGTGAGAGTGAGGTGAATCATATGAACATTAGATATGAAGCCAAATTGATAGATTGTTGGTAGGTAAGTGATGGGGTTTGAGCCGTGTCTGCAGCTACTGGTGCAGTTAGTAGGATATGGCATTTGAAGATGCATTCATTGACCATGGCCACTCATGTGAGGTCATTGAGCTTTTCGTGGCATCGCATCCAGATCCTAGAGACTAGCATTTTGTTGTTGATCTCCACAGTTGTCTGCTTCCACAGCCTTTTGATCCCCTGCTGCAGGTACAGGATATCCTTTTTATTATTCATTCATGGGATGTGGGCTTCGCTGGCTGGGCCAGCATTTATTGCCCTTCCCTCTCCTCCATGAGTTCCAGTGCAGCTTCTAGAAACCTTAAAGTCTGCTCTCTCCCATGTTGTGCCATTCCTCACTCTATCCGTGGTCAGAGTCTCTTCAACCACAGCTCCCAGCAACTGTTCCAACCACATGCATCTCCCCTTTAAGCAGTACAGGCTAAGTTTAAGTGCTACCAGTCACTCATGATATTGGCCCCATTCTGGTGTGTCTAGCCAATAAATAGTGTAGTTAGTGCTGGCTGGACATAAGGATCTTGGAAATGAGCAGAACGTACCAAGTTGGAGTGCTGCCTGCGATTTCAATTGACGAATGTGGATTAATCGCTCATCGCAGCCCCTGCATCTCTTCCGAGGCTGTTCAATTTAGTTCCCAATTTCTGCGTTCCATATAGGGCAAAACAGAAAACCTTATCAATGTGAATTTGCCAGTAGCTTGACTTGGAGTTTCTTTAAACATGGTATTAGGTTTCTGTGTACCTCAGACACCTGAGTAATCAAAGAAAATCCCAATGCCACTCTGTGTAGTGTGTGAGTATTTTCTCATTTTTATTAGTTCCTGGTGTAAAAATTGTAACTCATGTCAGCATAGGTGCAGATGTTAAACTACCCATTTGCTGTACCTAACTTCAATTTATGTTGGTAAAGCAAGACTTAGCAATTACAGGAAATTGTTGTGGATTTAATGGTTCGGTTTATCATACCCTTGACTCATTCATCCCATCGGAGCTTGATTTCTGCACAGGGCTCAGTTTTATGTTGATTAATGGTCATAAGAGCAGTCGTCTGCCAGTTTATCCATCTTGATCCGGTGAAACTGGCTATTGTCTATTACATAGAGAATAATACATCCCCGGAATGTAACAGCAAGGCAGCAACCAATCTGGGGTCGAGACAGTATCATAAAGTATGAGTGTGAAAGTAAGAGTGGAACGTTGCCACCAGCTATTTGTTGTTATTTATGATGCATACCTTTTCACGTGTATGTAAAATGAAAGTAGTCTGCTTTGCTAGCTCGCAATCCCTTCAGAGTGTGCCTATGATTTTGTGTTCTGTATCGGTAGATAATACCTGAGGTTTCTTGGAAAGGTTAATAGCAATGGATGTTCCTGGTATAAGATGACTAGTTCCAGTCAATGAAAATTAAAGCACTTGTGTTTACATCGTATTTTATCATGCCATTCAGAAATAGCTGAAAGCACATACTATATGGTGAGTTACTCTAAAGAGCAGTAACATGTTGTTAGGCCATAGGTTTTCAAATCACGTTCACAAGGAGACCTCCTAGATTGGCATATTTATCAATATTTGAAGGCTTACCAGCGTTGTGTTTCTATTTCTATGTATTGTCTACAATGATGAGATCATTTGGTCCCACAAGCTGATGATGGATCAAATGCTGGGAAATTGCTGTGGTGTTGCCTAAGGAGAGCAAGACGAAGAGGATTCTTGAAGTCAAATGGTATCTGAGTGTGCAGATAATTAGAACTCCTGAAAACTAGGAGAGAGCTGGCAGGGAGAGGTTGCTGGCTCAGTGAGAGGAAGAGCAAGAAGAAGGCGGGAAGTGATTCTAATCGCCACCTGAGAAGACAGACAAAACTTTTTACTTTAACACCACAGCCAAAGCATGGCACCAGCAATACAACACTCATTTAGCAGTGGAACCTAGTTAATGAAGAACTTCTGACATAAAATTGGAGCCCATAACCTCTGACCCAGAACTCAGTTTTACCAGTTGAGCCCATTTGGCACAAAATAGAAAAAAATGGCAAAAAGTAAAAACAAAACAAAAAAGCATGGGAAAAAAAATTAAGTCCAGACCAAAGGAGTGCTTCAGTGTGCTAGGCGATGAGGAACACCTTTACCTTTCAGTGATTGGTAGAACAAGATTAAGACAATGAGGTATTATGAGCTGGCAACTTGTACAGGTTTTCTTTCTCTGTTGTCATTCATAGTATTGTTTATTTTTTATCACGTTTCTGTTCCTGACTTAGAACGTCTATCTCCTGTGTGCACGGTGGCTCTGACAATGAAAAGGGAAGAGACCAGTTGGAGAGGGAGTATTAGCGGTCAGAAAACCTGGAAGTACAGGTTTCCAGGAGATTTTGCTAAATTTAATGGCAGAATTAGATTTAAAATATTTCAGTCTGTTTTGCAGTTTGCCAGATTGAGAGGCTGGCTGTCAGGCAGGATATTTCAGAGTGATAGACTGTGGATGGATCACAAGCCAAAGAGATTGAGGTAGGGGTGCACATAGATCACGGGCCACAGGGATTGGGGGTGAGAGAAGGTAGTGTGGATAGGTTGCAGCCTGAAGGTAATGGAGATGTGCAGGCCATGATTGGTTGTGTGCTGGATACGTATTAACTGTTTGAACCAGCAGTTCTCGCCTCCCTTCAGTGGCTGGGATTCCAGAGATCTGGGAACTTTATCCCAAGGTGTTTAATTTTAAAGCTCGGTTAAATTTTGAGCCACAACACTTCATTTATATATTTAAATTAGGGATTAGTCACCCCAATCTGCTTCTGTTCAAACAAGTATGGGGTTTCACGTTATTGGATTTTAACCCCCCCATCCCTTTCCCCCATATCCCACAGGGGTTAAAATTTTCCGCAATGGCTCTGGCTCCTGCTGTTGAAATCCTACCTCCAATTTTTTTTTTAAATTATTCATTCAAGGAATGTGGTTTTTGCTGGCAAGGCCAGCATTTATTACCCATCCCTAATTTCCCACAAGAAGGTGGTGGTGAGCTTCTTTGTGAACCTTTGCAGTCCATGTTGATGCAAGTACACCTCCAAGCAAGGGTGTTCCAGGAATTTGACCCAGCGACAGTGAAGGAATGGCAATATAGTTCCAGGTTCTGAAGAAGAGTCATACAGACTCGAAACGTTAACTCTGTCTTTCTGTCCCCAGATGCTGCCAGATCTGCAGAGTTTTTCCTGCAATTTTTGTTTTAGTTTCAAGTCAAGGATGGTTGTGGCTTGAGGGCGTTAGGTGGGAGAGGTCACAGGTTTGGAAGGTGCTGTCTAAGGAGCCTTAGTGAATTGCTGCAGTTCATCTTGTTGATTGTACTCAGTGTTGCCACTGTGCACAAGTGGTGGAGGGAGTGAATGTTTAAGGTGGTAGATAAGCTGCCAATTAAGTGGGCTGCTTTATCTTGGATGGGGTAGAGCTTCTTGAGTGTTGTTGGAGCTGCACTCGTCCAGGCAAGTGGAGAGTATTCCATCACACTCCTGACTTGTGCCTTGTAGATGGTGACAGGCTTAGGGGAATCAGGAGGTGAGATACTCGCCGCAGAATTTCCAGCTACTGACCTGCTCTTGTAGCCACAGTATTTATACGGCTGGTCCAGTTCAGTTTCTGGTCAGTGTATTGCCCCGGGTGTTGATGGTGGGGAATTCAGTATTGGTATTGTCGTTGAATGTCAAGCAGCGATGGTTTGATTCTCTCTGTCTCTCTCCCTCGCAAAATACAAATGAGCCAGTTTATGGCAGCTACTAGGGAAATTGTTCTAACATTCTTGCCAGGTCCTATTCTTGTCATGAAATAAAATGCCTAGAGTATGCCTAGTGTATCCTCTATGTGAAACATCCAGTTACAGATCCAATTTAATTTGGGGGAAACCCATGCGCTACAATAGTTATTGATGTGTTTATTGAACTGAGGATTGCTTCCATTCTTGGTCTTTTGCTATAGCCAAGGGACTAAAAGAGAGAATTGCTAGGCAGTGGATATATTACAGAATCCGTACACCTGTCAGTGTTTCCCAAAAATCCTTGCATAGCGACTGTGGAGTCAGCTCTTAGATTTCAGCTGAGAAGGCTTTTTTAAAATTTATTATACACAGGCAGTGCTCCATGGTCCAGTATTTTGGTCTTAAAAACCAATCTCTGAAAGCAGTTAGGAAATCTCTGTGGATGCCTGTTGAGGAAATCAATCAAATTGAATCTTTACTGTTTAACAGGCTGCAGATTTAAGAATATCTGGTAAGCAAGTACATGATGATGTAAAATAAAATTGCTTGCAAAGCAGGTAAGAAGAGTGCAATTATCATTTATGTCTATCTCTCAGGCTGTGATTAAAATTAGATTGCTTTATACACGTGCATGTCGGTCAATATGGCCTTAGATCAAGTAATGAAAGAGAGGCTGATACTATTTTGTCAAGGAAATGATCCGATGGTGGCACATGCCTTCTTTAAGCAATCAAAAAGAAGACTGTACCCTTGGAGAAGCCCAGGCAATGTGTATAGAATGTTACTCTCAATAAGTGTTTGTCATGGAAGCATGATTCCAAAGCTTATCTTTTACCTCAAGCTGGTTTATTCTCAAGACAGCTCTTCAGTGCAGCAGACTTCTCCAGTCCCTTATGCACCAGAGTGTTAGAGCTGTACCCATTTATCCTATTTTGATGGGTGAACCAATGCCCATCAGCTTTAGCAATGTGATTGCTGTACAATGTAATTGCCAGTCAACAAGATGATTGACAAGGTTCATTGTGATAACTAATACATTGACATAGAAATCAAATAGATTATGTGATGGTGAAACAACATTTTAGAAACAGTATAATGAACATCCAGATATATCCCAGTGTGGATATAAATTCAGATCATTGTCTCCTTGTAGCAAAAATGAGGATGGAACTAAAAATACCAAAAAAGAAAAGATATGTGACCATTTTGACCTTGACATGCTGAAGAAAAGGCATTCATTCTTCAAGTAAAAAAACAAGTATGAATGTCTCATGAATGAGGAAACAGAACAAACAGAGGTCTCAGAAAAAGAAATAAAAAGCAAATAGAGAAATACAAAAGTGAGTATACAACATCTGCAAAGGAAATATGGAAAAGAAAAAGTGGATGACAGATAAGATACTAGCAATGAGGATAGAAAAGGAAAAGGGAAAAAAAACATGGCTGAGTATGATGAAATTAAAAAGAAAATAAAGAAGGCAAGTAGGGAAGATGATCCAAATCAAGGATCCCTCAAGATCTAGAGGGAAGCAATGGACTAACCATTATGATATCAGAGGTAAGGAATACTTTGAGCAACAGAAAAGCTCCAGGTATAGATAAAGTAACAACAGAACATCTAAAAGCCCCTGAAGAAACAGAAATAGAAGTGATAACAGAAATTGGTGATCAAATATATAACAAAGGATATATTCCAAGTGACTAGAGCCATTCATTGCTGGTTAAGTTACCCAAGAAACTTTAAGCAATAAGAGTATGATCATTTTAGAGCTATAAGCTTAATGACTCAACTTGTTAAAGTGATGTTGAAAAGACGATGGGAAGAAATAATATCACGTTTGAAGCAGAAAATGGTGAAACACAGTCTGGATTTATTCCTGGAGTAGGAACAAAGGAGAGAATATTTAACCCAAGAATAGTTTTTGATAAATATCTGGAGGTAAATAAGAGCACTTACATATGCTTCATAGACTATAAAAAAAGTGTTTGATCGTGTTTATCACCAAAAGCTAATAGACATACTGTTGAAATGTGACATTGACGGTAAAGATGTGAGATTTATCCAGAGCCTACTTAGGACCAAATAGTGAGCATCAGATTAGAAGATGGACAATCAGACATGTTTCAAGTTAGAGAGGAGTGCAACAAGACTGCATGCTGTTGCTAAAATTCTGTATTGATCTGTACACAGATCAGATATTCAGAATTAGATGTACTTCCAGTGGTACAAATTGGAGGCAAGAACATAATAAGCTTGCGGTATGCTGACAGCACAATGCTGCTTGCTGAATCAAAAGAGGCCCGACAAAATATCAAAGGTCAAATAAAATCGGAAGTTTAGAACATGGATTGAGTATGAACATCAAAAAGAGAAAAAAACAATGGTAGAAGGAACAGATTAGAAGAAACTAGAGTAAAGATTGATGTGGAGGGTGTCACATTGGAACAAGTATTTAAATTTGTCTACTATTTTTTAGCATATCATCAGACTTTTTTTTTCCCCTTTGGGAAATTGTGGGGAAGTAGCAGAAGGATTCCCTGGTTGATATCATCAGTAGAAGCGTGCACACCTTAAACCTTGTTTTTCATGCTGATATTACCCCAACATCAGTGCCACAAGATAAGAGATTTGTCGATACATTGTACGTTGTCAGGGGGCTGCTGGCATAGTGGTAATGTAACTGGGATAGTTATCCTGATGGCCAGGCTAATTATTCTGGGGATACGGGTTCAGATCTCACCATGGCAACTTTGTTTTTTTTAAATAAACCTGGTATTGAAAGCTAGTCTCAGTAATGGTGACCATGAAACTGTCATCAATTGTCGTAAAGACCCATCTGATTCACTAATGTCCTTTAGGGAAGAAAAATCTGCCATTGTTACCTTGTCTGGCCTGACCTACATGTGACTCCAGACCCACAGCAATGTGGTTGACTTTTAACTGCCCTCTGAAATGGCCCAGCAAGCCACTCAGTTGAGGCAATGAGGGGTAGGCAACAAATGCTGACTTTGCCAGCAACATCCACATCCCATGAAAGAATGGGGAAAAAATGGCTTTAGAAGCATTTCAAATCACCTTGTACCACAAATGCAATTATGTTGGCACGCGTGGCAGCCATTTTGTGCTCGACAAGATCTCACCTAAAAGCTGACTGATAGATTAGCCAATTTTGGATAGTATGGAATTTATTGCAAGCCATACCTTTATAGTAATAACTTGCTAAGAAACCTCCAGCATGAAATTGAATCTTGCTTGACCTTGAGGTGATGGTTGACCTTCAGATACACACACATAAAGCTTCTAATTAAACAGAGGCCACGTTAACCCAGATTGGAATATAACATTGATAAGAGAGTGGTCAAAGAAACAGGAAACAAAGTACACGAGAGGAGCTGAGTGGAGTCCCAGAGGGTTGGTGCTTGGACATTAGCGGAAGTTTTTTTTTGTCCACATAAGTTAACTTGATGTGAGGAAATAAGTTTTTTGTCAGATACGCAGCAATACTGATAAGAAGTCAATAGAGACCGACAATGCCAAAAAAAGGATTTAGTTCAGTTATGTAATTAACGTTGGAGTTTAAATTTAAGGTATTGAATGTAAGTCAAAAATTGCGGGATGTACATTTATGTTAATAGTATTTAATTAGCAAATTTTGATTGCTATATTCAACATGCCACTTTCAATATAATGAAGCAATTTACTAAAACTAATAGAACAGCGAACAATCGTCAGAACAGAGGTTTTGTAAAACTTTACAGTGCACTTTTCAGATCAAATTTGGAATACTATATTTGAGTATAGTGAACTCACCAAAAAAAAACACACAGCAAAATATTGTTGATGCTGGAAACCTGAAATCAAAACAGAAAATGCTAGTAACTCACAACAAACCAGGATACATCGAACAAAACTGGTTCTAACAAAAGGTAATTGACCCTAAACATTAACCCCACTTTCCTCTCTTCACAGATGCTGCCTGTCCTGCTGAGTGTTTCCAGCATTTTCTATTTTAATTGTAAATATATGGAAAGGATGCAGAAAACTGTAACAAGACTGATTTCAAGTTTAGATAAAAATAGTTGTTTGAAAGTACAGAACTTGAATATTGCTTGAAAAAGACATATTTCAAAGCTTTTCATCTTTCCACTTGCCAACCAATCAGCACTGTCTTCGCAGACAGTGTAAGTTGTTGTTTTCTCCTTATATTGGTATTATTGCGAAGTGTCTTGATAAGTACAAGACGAAAAGCTTCAACATGTCTCTCTTTTCAGCAATACTTTAGATAAAAAGCAGTTAGGGAGGGACCTCATCAAAGTAGACAAAATATTTAACAACAGAGATAAAAACAAAAAAAATTTAACAACGCTGATAGGGTAAACATAACAATATCTGAGTTGGCTCTTTGCTGGCATAATCCAGACCTAATCCTCTGCTTCAAATACTTTCTCAACTTTCCCTTAAAAGTCGAGATATTTGCCTTCACCACTGCCTGTGACAAAGGGCTGAATTTTCTTCTCCAACCTTTTCAAGCAAAACGAATTGCTCCTAACCTCACTCCTAATGCCTATTGTCACTGACCCCCACCAACCAAATGAAATGGTCATTCACTAGTTTGATTAGGTCTACCCTTTCTCGGCTCAGAAATCATTCTGTGTCCTGTTCGCACAGTCAGGCAGTCAGTTTCTACTCCCCTAGGTCCTCTGTTCAGCCTTCATGCCCTTCAGCATCTTTGCATTGAGTATATTCTCAGCTTCGTTGTTTTTCCCCACAGAATGTATTACATCACACTTATTCACATTAAATTAAATCTTCTGCCAATCTGCCATTCCACCAGCCAGCCTGTCTTTATAAAAACAATTACAACCTCCTCGCTGTTTTGCCAAACCCCTGACTAACACATGAAATGCCATATTGGTATTACCGGTCTGATATGTATCTTCCCCTCCCCCACCCTAAAAAAGGTTTAATCTACATGATGTGCATCAACTCGCACAGCTGCCCTTCTTGGCACTTGACAAAAATGATATTAAAACCTTGCCAGGAGCAAGGTTTGCATACACTGCAACTTATTATAGTGAAAGCATGTGCTGAACCTACCTATTGCTTCTTAACTACTGAACTATTGTGATTTTCCCCATGGTGCCTTTGTGATTTTTCATCCCTTAAGCTCAGCCTTGTGCTTTCTCTCGGTGCTACCTGAGTGGCTTAGAGTGAATGGGATGAATGGCTACTGCATTCTAATAACAACCTCTTGGACCTGGGCTCATGTCATGGCTGGAAAGACAGTTAAAGAAGTGAGAACTTATTTAGTTGCTATGACGAGCAGTAAAAGCCATATGTCAGCCCACTGTCATTTTGGATATAATGACAGCTGCCTGCATTTAGATACCTCATAAGGTTTTTCAGTGGGCTAATTGCACACAAGACTGTGAGGAAGAGAACACTTGCAGGCAAAGGTTGGATTTTGAAGGGCATGAGGCAGCCTCCTGAACTTTAGCTATAAGCACTTAAAGTATTGTGTAAGGGTATGCCATGAAAGATTTGCTTAAGACTTCCTTGGGAGCTTTTGCTCTTGCCTTGCCCAGCCTAGTAAGAGCATTCAGCTTTTCCCTGTCAGAGATGCTGTGCAGCAGATGTTGGAATTGTTGTGGACTCCCCTGGGCGTTCTCCGTGGGCGCTAAATTATCCTATGCCGAACAAAGCCTCCCTCCTCTGCCTCCCTTCACCCAACACAATTTTAGCAACTCCATCAGACGAGTTGGGGGCTCACTGCACTTCTGAAAATCTCTCCTTTTTGCAATGACGGCTTTGTGTTCTGCTTCCCAGCTATTTTGGTATATTGCAGCCTCAAAGCTGTTGCAGGTCTTTAAATCCCACAGCAGTGTACTAGCCACTGCTCCCTCCCCGAAAGGGTGAGCTCCCACTCTCTCTGCTAGTTCTGAGGCTCAGATTTTATCCCAATCATTCAAATTAGGCTGGGTCACATCGGGCAGATGCAAGTCATGTACCGTCCTATTTTCCATTTACGATTTGTAATTTTCATTGCTGCTGAAAATCTAGGCTCATATTTCTTCCAGCTCACATTCAAGATATGTTCATTTGCATTTTCTTTCATTTTTGCAGTTCATGGAAATTAATGAATCTTAATGTAGCCTACTTAAAAAGAACAAGAGCAAAATATGCTGGGGATGCTGGAAATCTGAAATAATAACAGCAAATGTTGGAAATGGTCTGCAGGTTTGGCGGCATCTGCGGAAAGAGAAGCGTAGTTAATATTTCAGGTCAAATGACCTCTCATCAGAATCCTGCTGCAGATGAAAGGTCATTTACCTGAAATATTAACTCTATTTCTATTAACAAATATACTGAGAATAGATTAGAACTTCCCAGAAACTAATAATCTTTAAAGGTTGAATAGAGACACAGGAATTGAAACATGTACTTTCAGAACTGGTTTGAGTAAAGCTTTTGGAATTTGATAAAATAACTTCATACAGATGAATGTTATAATGTGAATTTGGTAGTTGGCTGAGTGTATTTTAATGTAGAACAGCTTGATAATAGTTACAGGTATAGGGACATTAAATTTGCAGACTAATCATCCCTTTGCTAGGTTCACTCTGCCTATTGGGGGATTGACATGTGACCACAATCTCCTTAACTAACTTATCTCTCCGATATGACTTGAAATTTTTTAATTGCAGTTTTCTGTAAAATTGGGCACTTTGATATATTGGCCCAGAACTTCGATCTCCAGGGGACTGGTAGCCGGGGCCAGGGGGTACCCCAGAAGGGGACCCCCTGGAAATCTTCATGCAAGGACAGTACGGAAATTTCCTGGGAAGTACAAGGGCAATTACCCTGCGCTGGGCACCATTTAAATCGGAGACTTCAGAGATGGTTCCGACTCTCTTAGCAGAATAGCTACCCGGGAAAAGTTGGAAGAATTAAAACCACTTCTAACTCCTGGGTAATTATGCTAGGGATCCCCCGCCCCAACTACCTTGATCCTCTCACCCACTTACCTTACACGCTTATCTTCTCTCTGTCTTCTCAAAGCAGCTGAGAATTGTAAACTCACCTGCTTTATGACAGCTGATGCCGTAAAAAGGGGGTGTGGCTATGCTTCCCTTGGCATTGCTGCCCTAGACTGAAGGCAACCCGCTGCACTGCACTTTTCTCACCACGCCCGAGTCGAGAGGTCGGGTGAGAGATGTACAGCTCCCAACTAAGTTAGGTAAAAAGGAGCGGAGTGATTCCCATTCCTCAGAAGTTCTGGCCCAACAACTTTTTTGTTGAAAAAATTACAGCTTATAAACTCTGAATTAGTCCATTTGCAACTGCATTGGTGTTTCTTAGCAACCGTGTAAGTTTATCTTTCATAGCTTGTACAGGTATGTGTAACTTCAACTATAATTTTGTAAATATAAGCTTCAGACTAATATGTTAGTTAATCTTAAAGGAGAGCATAAGCAGAGAGCAGGTATTTCGGACGAGATACCTTCTCAACTGCCTGTTCAAAGATTCCTTTACATTCCCAATTTTAATCGCTCTGCCATGCCTGAAGCTGCCAGGGCCTTAAGCTCTCTGCCTCTACCTCTCTTTATTCCTTTAAGATGCTCTTTAAAACCTACAAAATTGAACAAGCTTTTGGTCAACTGCCCCGATATTCCCTATGTGGCTCAGTGGCAAACTTTGTTCAACTGTGCTTCTGTGGAGCACCTTAGGATATTTAACTATATTAAAAGCAGTACAGTATATAAATGCAAACTGTTTTGGTTCTTGATTAGCCCCATTTCTTCATCTCCCAGTCTTTACCATTGGCTAATACTTCTGCTGAATCTGCCTTTAGTCATTCATGATCTGTTGTTGGACACTTGCCTCCTCAAATGGAACTTGTGCATCTCCTGTTTTACTAAAACTCCCTCCAAATAGATTGGTTTCCTCCTTTGTCCCAAATGCTTCTCCTCAGCAATCCTTAGGTTAGAATAATGCTGTCATATGTTTGTAATAGCTATTCTAACAAACACTATGCTAACATCACTTTGTCACACTCTTAGAGGATGCAAGGTATACAGGAGGCAAGGTAAAGCCTGATATTCCACGATATTGCTGAATCTCATTTGAATCTAGTTTAGTTTTAGAATAGAAATGTTCTGTTTTCAAATTCTTAAGATTTAATCAGATTATTCTTTGTCTGACAGGTTAAAAGTGTCTTCAATATGACAGCAAAAGAAGGCAGGAAAAGATCCGTCAGTGCTTTGGTGGTGGTTGGAAATGCAAATGGAGCTGCAGGTGAGATTTGAGGCGAAGAAACCCATCAATTTACCTTTTCAATCGGGGTCATCGAAAGAGAAAGCTAATGATTGTGTCATCTGGATAAAACTTTGTTCAGTTATCCTATCAATGTCAAGGAAAGGTAGACTGCTGCATTTGAAAATACCTTCATTAAATGGTAGAAAAATAATGTTAATGGTAGATTATTTTATAGTAATTTCAAGACTACATGATCTTGAGGTAGGATGAATTGAGCTAATCATATGATGTTAAAGGTGACCGAAGACAGGGTTTGGAAGTTTTTTGAATAAGTATTAATAAGTATGGAAGTATTATAAGTATTTAACCTCTAGGAGCTGGCATCTGTGCTAACCACTCTCCCTGCTCTGCTGGTAGGCCATTCATGCCTGCTGTCTCCGCAAATGCAGATCACCTTTTATGCTACCTTCTAAACCACTTATCGTTATCTTAGCTGGTGGCTGCGAGTGAGACATTGAGTGATGATGTTTCTTTTTCTTCACTTTCTTGTGCCAATGCCTTTCCGTGTGGGAGTTCTTCAGTACATGGAAGGAGAAAGGTAAAGGGGTAGAGTTGTGGTGAGGTGGGGGCTGGTGGGGCAGAGCTAAGATGCGTGCTTAGACCATCTGCGGCTTATAAATGAGAAGAAATTGTGGAATGACGGGGAAGTGAGAGGTTAGAAGGATGATTAAGCTGGAGGATACTGTCGTCTTCGTGGTTTCACCCTGACTGCTGGCCGTAGCCACTGCAATGATGAAGAGTACCATCTGCTCCATGGGTGTAAATATATGCAGCTGTGCCTGTTCCCTATCGGTTCAATCTTGCTACCTCTCGTTGTGCGCCACCTTGTCTCGCAAGGAGAGAGGGAAATATATCAGTGAGTGTGGCACAATGTGTTTGGCTAATGTGGCTGTCAAGATTGAATCGCTGGCAGTGCATGTAATCTGCGAGATGTGGGTGTGAGGCTTGCAGCATTGCCAAGTGTGTTAGGGTACTCCTGAGAGGTGCTTCAGGATGTTTTGCTATGTTCAACATGCTATATAAATGCAAGTTGTTGCTGTCAGTGTTTTTCAGCCAGTTAGTTACTTCAAGACGTGTAGGCACTGTTGTTATGTAGGCAACCCCAGCAGCTAATTAGCACATAGTAAAGCCCCACAAACCGCATTCAGGTGAATGACCAGTGGTATTCAGTCAGGTCAGTAGGAAGAATCTCTGCTCCTCTTCAAAACAGTGCCGTGGGATCTTTTATATTCACGTGAACCCACAAACGGAGCCTTGGTTTACCGTTTCGGCCACCCAAAAGGTGGCACCTTTCAGTGCAGCACTCTCTCTGTTCTACATCAAAATGTCAGCTTGGATTATGTACTCAAATGCTGGAATAGGCCTCTCATAGCATAGTCATCACTCTAGACTGTATTCCATTATATTTTTTTCACATTACAATGTGACTTGTTTTGTAAACCCCTGCACAGTAGTATAATTCTACTAAAAAAGCCTTTTCTTTCCAGATATGTAGGTATACTTTGTGCAATTTCATTGTAAGCATGAGTCCAGAACAACAGAAACATTCACTGCAATACACATCCCTGTCTCCAGACAGTGTAAATGCCAGTGATCTGACTTCACTTTGTCATCTGTGCTGCACTGCCTGGAAGGTTCTGGTAGTTATCATAGAATAACACAGCAAAGAAAGAGGCCCTTCAGCCTATCATCCCTGTGCCAGCTCTTTGAAAGAGCTATCCAATTAGTTCCACTTCCCTGTTCTTTTTCCATTGTCTTGCAAATGTTTCCACTTCAAGTGCAGAAAGCCTTAAATCGTTGATATTCAACATAAGCTGTACCAGAATCATTTTGATTACTTGTGTAACTATGGTCATTATCCAATTTGGATTATTTCAACAGTTGGAATTTGATTGAAATATAACTAGTATATCTGGATAAATTACACTTTAATTACGATTTCTGTAAACTCCAGAGAAAAATACTCAGTCTGATGGTCTTTGTTTCCACAGTCTATTCTGTAATTTGCACAGCCAATCAGTTAAAGGCAGCTGAAAGTTTGTATTTCACACAGAAATAATTAGACTTAACTGCTGGATCTGGGCAAAGCTCAATACTATTGCATGGATTTAGTGTTAGGAACATAAAAGCCCATTCAGTGCATCAAGGCCATTTATTCCACAGACCATTTACAAGGCATTGCATCGTGGAGTTTTTTTCTGTCCTGTTTAAGATAGAGAGAAATAATTTTGAAAGGTTACCCACTGCCTCCTGAAGGTAATCACAATCAGTTCTGGCATATCTATTTATCCTAGAAACCTAGAATTTTCATCTTCTAACGAGTTCCTTTCAATGCCCATATTTCCACAGTTTCAACTGCTTTGGAGCTATTGGGTGGAATTTTCCGTTCTGGAGATTAAGTCCGATGGCGGGCGGGAAAGTCAGCATGATTCCCACTTGGGCGGGGGGGGAGGCAGCGGCGGGGATGGTGTGCGGGTGAACATGCACTTATTAATTAGCGAAGAAGTCGGCAAATCTCGTGCCAGGAAGTCGCCCATCCGCCATCACCTCATGGAGTCAAAGATCCTGCCATTTTAAAGGGCACCCAGACAGACATTCACTCATTGCAAGCCAGGAGCTTCGCTCTACTCTTCCAGTGTCCTTGTGGCCATAGCTCGTATTAGAGTTCACACATCCCAGAACATACGCTTACACTAGACCCACAGTCAGGTCAATGCTCAATGTTGCAGTGGTCCATGTTCGCCAGCCTCTTAACCTTCTACCATTTTTATTTTCAACATTTCTTCTGCAAAAGTACTGGGATATTTAAAACGTCCACTTCTCAATAACGCAGGCTGCACTTTATCATGCTACTGGTACCTCAGATGTAGTTTCCAGACAGGGTTTGAATGATCATCTTCTCTTGATCTTCTAGTGGCCCCGCTGCCTCTTGCTGCTCCTGGCCCTGTGCCATCCTGCACTGGGCCACCCTCCTCATCTGGATGAGAGCCATTACCAAGGCAAGGTTGCCTGCGGCCTGCATCATCAGTGGACGTGTGAACGAATTGAAGTGATACATTTAGTGAGCGTGACCTTGACAGGTCAAATGAAAGTCAGATCTGTTCTGAGTTGGTCTTTTAATTTCCTTGTTCTTGGTAGTGTGCAGTGCTGACAAAGCCACATTTATTGCCCATCCCTGATTCTCTGAGATTATGGTGTGGTGGAGCCTTCTCCTTGAATAGCTGGAGTCGGTGTGGCGATGGTACTCCCATCATGGAATTAGTTTTGACCCAAGGAATAGTGGTAAACATCAATGTCACAGTGTTGTACAGAATGGAGAGGAACGGCGAGGCATTGGTGTTCCCACTCGTTGGTCACAGTTATAATGCAAGGGCTAAGCGGGTTTTGGTGTAAGTACACATCAACATTCACATGGCAATATAACTTTGAAGTCAGGAAATGATCTATCTACGGGAAGCACTGAAGAAGTGTAAGAACACCCCTAGTAGTTAGGTTTGTGTCAGTTACATTACACTGGACTCCCTGGGAACATTTTAATGACTCAGTATTGTTTTAATGTTAGGAGGACCACCCAGTCTTTCATAATGCTAAAAATCAAACACCCAGCGAGCAAACACATCTTCGGTTCAATCCTAGCAGCATAACTCTGGTATGCCAGCTGAGTAGCACTGTTTTGATACTGGAGTGAATCCACTGTCCAAATTATAACAATTAGAACCTGAAATCCCATGGTCATCTTTCTGTCTTCTTAGTGCGTTCTCAAAAATCCATGAAATATTGCCAATATGGTCTCACCTATGATTTCTAAAAGATTAGATTTTAAAGATGCACCCTGTGCTTAATTATCCTTGTCGACAACAGCTTTCTATGAACTCAGCGCTAAACAAATTCTTTACATTTTCCACTTCTGTTAGTGGGAGAAAAATCAATATTGGAACATTTCATCATGTATGAATTTTATTTCTGTTCCAAATAGGTCTTCCTTGTATCTGTGCAAATTAAAAAGCATCCACAGTTATAAAATCTGATTAATTTAATTGAACTGGGTTTCCTTTGAATGCTGTGATTTGTATTTGTCGGCTGGGGTCATAGCTTAGTATCTTCAGAACAGTTTATAACATCACAGGAATATTCTTCACAAAATTCATTATGCAGAGTTTGACCCTGATGAGTTCTCTTTAGCACTCAGTGAATCATAGTTCAAGGCAAAAGTCTTTTTAAATTATCATTCAGCCTTATTTGCATTCTAAGGCCTTGCCAATTTTTAATCTAGCTGCCTAATTTTACCTTTACTCAATGAGTCTTAATATTCTTTAAAAGCTTCAATTGTGAAACTTTATCAAATATCTTCTTCCAGTGCCAGTTTATTGTATTTTAATTACTGGTGGAACAGGTTTTTTGGATTAGGGATTCTGTATAATACATGTGACTAGGAAGCAGTTTTGCATATTGAACCTCTGTACCTCTGTGCCTGAATAGAACTCAAATCAAGTGGGTACTTTTTTAATCAGCATTGTCTTCAGCCTAAGATTAAAAATTGTTTATTATAATTAATAATTATGTCCTGTTGCTGATGATTATCGGTAAGTCACATTGACCACACACACTGTAACTTCATCGACTGTGAAGATGGAAATAATCCACTTGAAATACAAAGTAATCTCTTAGATTTTAATTATGCAGATAGGCATTAAATTGGATCACTGCTGTCTTTAACCATCAGAAAATTACACTGTAGCCTGTTCCTTATGCCATCACACAGTAGTCACTAATTAAATCATCATTTTGTTGTTACGTTCATAGAAATGTTGGTACCTAAGTTATCAGGTTGGTTTGTGAAAGCGAAATGCGATGTGATTCTATGTTTATTGGAACAAGTGCAGGCTGTCGTTCGGTTCATAATTCCCAAGATTAAAGAGTGAGTGAGTTCTACTGAACTGATTCGTTGCCGAATTATCCTCACTGTAACCCTTTTTAAGTTCAGTCAAGTTTTATATTTTTACAATTGTAACACTCATGTTCAAAGCTGCAGAAAAGGCCTGCCAAATATTTTAAAGTGTCAAAAACTTGACAAAATTATTATTCAATTCATGCATTCAGAACTGGGGCAGACTTCATCTTGCAGCTTGAGAGCACTCCGATACGGATGGCAAAGTAGTGACATCTCAACATAAAGCAGCCAGCAGACTATGTGGTACCATGTTGTCAGACAATCTAGAAAAATGTAACGCTGCTATTGAGAGGAAAATAGTGAACACGGTAAATTGATGGAGGTAGGAGAAAGAGATTGAAACCATAAACCATGAAAAGATTAAGAGGCTAGACAGAATGTTAGGAAATGGCCATTGGAGGATGGTAAGCCAGAATTAGAGAAGAGATTGAAGGCCCAGACTGAAGAAATGTAATTATTCTCAAATCATAGAAAAATCACTATTTCTGTCAAATGGCTTAATATTTTGAGGAGATGGCTAGATAATTAGAAATCCAGTGCAAATTTGATTCTGTGGAGGCAACTTGGGAAATGCAGGCAGTCAGACAAGACGTGAGTGGGCAGAACAATGGCAGGTAAAATGTAATGCAAAAGAAATAAAGTACTGTACATAGGAAGAAAAAAATGGACTGACTTGTTGAACTGCCCTGAAATAGTTGAAGAAGCTGGGAGTAAGCTTGAAAGTCAACATGTCCACCTGAGACAGATCAACAATCAACAGAGCAAATCGAAATGGAACATGGCCAAAACTGTAAAATACAGGAAAGAGAAAGCCATACTCAAATATGAGGACAAAATAATGTGGATCCTGGAAATGTGAATTATAAACAGAAAATGCTGGAAATGCTCAGCAAGCCAGGCACCATGGGTGGAATTTTCCCATCCTGCCCACCACGGGCAGGAGCAGAGAATCCAGTGACAGGCAAAAAGTCAGAAATCCGCCAGCATTAAAACAACCTGCGATTCTCCAGATGGTGGGTTTATGGTGGGTTGTTTGTCCTGTCGACTACTGGCGTGAACGCCATTTGCATTCATTAACATCTCACGAATGCTCATTAAAACAGCTGCTCACTGGAATCTTGGATTGTTACGCCATTTGAAAAGGGGTGGGGTGCACAAGTCAGACCCCAGTTCACTGGTAACTTCGAGGTGAGTGCAACATACATAGCCTACCTGCCTTAGCGCCGTTCTGGTCTTGTTGTGATGAACGCTATTCTGCTGGGGCTGCAGGGTTGGACTGCTCCTTCTCTTTACCTACATTGTCCTGAGGAACACCACTGTGCTGTGTACTCGTGCAGGCCTCCAATTCCAGAAACTAGCGCTGCAACCGTGGGCTGTGAGGCGAGGTTAGGGTTGGTGAACACAAGGTGGGCAATGGGGAAGGAAGGCTGTGGAATGGCAGTGAGGGGGAAGGGCCAACACGAGAGGGCCTTTCTGGGGCTGCCCTCTAATTTGTGCTGCCGCAGGAGTGAACAGGAGTCTGCTCAGAAGGAAAAGAGGAAGACCCCCTTGCGATGAAAGCCAATGACTTCATTGGCATGGTTAAAGGGCTTCTCAGAACTTAGTGGCTTTATATCACAGTCCTGAATCTCAGGAGTAACACACAGGAATTTAGAATTTGGGAATGCAGGCAGTAGTGAAGGAGGCACACCTGTATCATATATGGCCTTGCATCAGTGAAGGCCTGTCACGTGGTCACGAGAATTGACACTTCTAACGAGCCAAAGGGTATCAGCAGATATCCTGGGAACATCACCACCTGGGAGTTCCCCTCCGAGCCACTGACCATCCTGACTTGGGTCAGGATCTTACGGCCCCACTGCGGTGTCTCTCACCCCGGCAGGTGCGTTGAGATATTTAAATCTCCATTCAGTTTGGCGGGGCTGTAAAATCCTGGCCTTGGAAATGTGTCGCCATCCCCTCACTGTCACTGGGTCAAAATCCTGGAATTCCCTCCCAAACAGCACCATATAGTGTACCTACACCACAGGCACTACAGCAGTTCAAGAAGGCAACTTACCACCACCTTCTCGGGGGTACTTAGGGATGGGCAATAAATGCTGGCCTAGCCAGTGACACCCACATCCCGCAAATGAAAAAGAAACTGGTCAGTAATATGCCACATCAGAGATTGGAGCATAGAGCTAGGTTGGATCACTCATCTCAACTGAACTTTAGCATCCCACGCAGGGCTCAAGATGTTACATATCTGTGATGCCATCTTGGTCACCTCGATGTGTGTGCTAGTATCTCAGGAACAAGGCGGCATCAGCCACCATGCAATTAGAGCTAGAAAATCTCTAGATCCTTATAGTTTCCAAATGTTTCATCTTCTGAGCTTCACTTTCTTGCCTCTTGAATCATTAATGCTGTACATACGAGCAAGGAGCAGGAGTAGGCCATTCAAGCAAGCCTGCTCCACCATTCAATAAGCTCATAGCTGACCTGATAGTAACCTCAAATCTGCATCTCACCTACCCCTGATAACCTATCACCCCTTTGCTTACCAAGAATCTATCCACCTCTGCTTTAAAAATATTTAAAGACTCTGCATCCACCGCCGTTTCAGGAAGAGAGTTCCAAAGACTCATGACCCTCTGAGAGAAAAAAATCTCGTCTCATCTCAGTTTTAAATGGGCAACCCCTTATTTTAAACACTGACCCCTAGTTCTAGATTCTCCCCCAAGAGGAAACATCCTCTCCACATCCACCCTGTCAAGACCCCTCAGGATCATATACGTTCCAATCAAGTCACCTCTTACTCTTCTAAACTCCAATGGATACAAGCCTAACCTGTCCAACCTATCCTCATAAGTTAACCCACCCGTCCAGGTGTTAGTTTGGTAAACCTCCTCTGAACTGCTTCTAATGCATTTACATCCTCCCTTAAATAAGGTCACCAATACTGTACACAGTACTCCAAATGTGGTCTCACAAATGCTCTGTATAACTGAAGCTTAACCTCCCTGCTTTTGTATTCAATTCCCCTTGCAATAATTGATAACATCCTACTAGCTTTCCTAATTACTTGCTGTACCTGCACACTAGCCTTTTCGATTCATGCACTAAGATACCCAGATCCCTCTACGTTTCAGAGCTCTGCAATCTCTCACCATGTAGATAATATACTTCTCTTTTCTTCTTCCTGCCAAAATGGACAATTTCACATTTTCCCACAATATACTTCATTTGCCAGATCTTTGCCCACTCACTTAACCTACCTAAATCTTTTTGTAGCCTTCTTTTGTCCTCTTCACAACTTACTTTCCTACCTATTTTTGTATCATCAGTAAATGACAACCATCCCATCCATCCCTTCATCCAAGTCATTTAAATGTAAATTGTAAACAGTTGAGGTCCCAGCACTGATCCCTGTGACACACCACTCATTACGGCTTGCCAACCTGAAAAGGACCCATTTGTGCCTACTCTGTTTCCTGTTAGCCAACTAATCCTGTATCCATACCAATGTTACCTCCTATACCATGAGCTTTTTTTTTCCGCAATAACCTTGGTTGTGGCACTTTATCAAATGCCTTCAGGAAATTGAAGTACAGTACATCCACCAGTTCCCCTTTATCCACAGCACATATTGAAATTCTTTGAAGAAGTAACAAGTTGTTTAAGTATGATTTCTCTTTCACAAAACCATGCTGATTCTGCCTGATTACCTTGAATTTATCCAAATGTCCTGCTATAGCTCCTTTAATAATAGCTTCTAACATTTTCTGTACGACAGATTTTAAGCTAACTGGCCTGTAGTTTCCTGCACAAAAACAGAAATACCTGGAAAAACTCAGCAGGTCTGGCAGCATCTGCGGATAGGAGCACAGTTATTTCCAGCATCCGCAGTTTTTTGCTTTTATCTGTAGTTTCCTGCTTTCTGTTTCCCACACCTTTTTGAATAATAGTGTTACATTTGCTATCTTCTAATCTAATGGAACCTTCCCTGAATCTAGGGATTTTTGGAAAATTGAAAGCAATGCATCAACTATCTCACTAGCCACTTCTTTTAAGACCCTAGGATGAAATCCATCAGGTTCTGAACATTTGTCAGCCCGCAGCACCAAATATTTACTCAGTACCACTTCTTTGGTGATTATAATTTTCCTGCATTTCTAGCTCCCTTCCATTTCCTGTCTTATAGCTGGTTCTGGGATGTTACTACTTCTATAGTGAAGACTGATGGAAAATACCTGTTCAATTCATCTGCCATTTCTTTGTTTTCCATTATCGCTTCTCCAAGCTCACTTTATATAGGACCAACGCTCACTTTGTTAGCTCGTTTCTTTTTAAAATATTTATAGAAATTCTTACTATCTATTTTTATATTTCTGGCTAGCTTTCTCTTGTCCCCTAATTTTTCCCTCCTTATTAATCTTTTAGTCATCCTTTGCTGTTTTGTTTATTCATTCATGGGATGTGGACATCGCCGGCTAGGCCAGCATTTATTGCCCATCCCTAATTGCCCTTGTTCCTTATATTCTGTCCAATCTTCTGACCTTCCAGCTACTTTTGCAAAATTATGTGCTTTTTCTTTAAAATTGATATGATTTTTAGCCTTTCTAGTTAATCTCTGATGGTCTTGGACTTTTTCTTACTTGTTGGAATGTATCTCTTCTCTGTATTCTGAAATATCCCCTTAAATATTTGCCACTGCATCTCTATTGACCTATCCCTTAACTTGATTTGCCAATTCACTTTAACCAGCACTGCTTTCATTTTTTAAAATTTATTCATGGGATGTGGGCTTCGCTGGCTGGGCCAGCATTTATTGCCCATCCCTAGTTGCCCTTGAGAAGGTTGTGGCGAACTGCCTTTTTGAACCGCTGCAGTCCATGTGGTGTAGGTACACCCCACGGTACCCTCATAATTGCCCTTATTTAAGTTTATAAACATAGTCTCGGACCCATTCCTCTCTCCCTCAAACTGAATGTAAAATTCAATCATATTATCGTCACTGCCATCTAGGTGTACCTTTACTTTGAGATCATTAATTAATCCCAACTCGTTGCACAATACCAGGTCTACTATAGCTTGCTCTCTGGTTGGCTCCAGAACATGCTGTTCTAAGAAACTGTCCCGGAAGCATTCTATGAACTCCTTATCTAGGCTACCTTTGCCCATCTGACTTTTCCAGTCTATATGTAAATTAAAATCCCCCATGATTACTGCCATTCCTTTCTGACAAGCTCCCTTATTTCTTGCTTTATGTTCCACCCTACCATGTGATTACTAATAGGGGCCTGTACACAACTCCCACAAGTGACTTTACCATTTCTCATCTCTACCTAAACCATCTCCATATCTTGGTTTCCTGAACTTAGGTCATCCCTCTCTTGTGCTAATACCATCATTAACTAACAGAGCCACCCTGCCACCTTTTCCTCGCTTCCTGTCCTTCCTAAATGTCCTACACCCTCTAATATTCAGGTCCCAATCCATGTCCTCCTGCAGCCATGTCTCTGTAATGGCAATCAAATTGTACTTATTTACTTCTATACGTGCTCTCAGCTCATCTGTTTTGTTTCGAATGCTTCATGCATTCAGATACAGAGCCTTTAGTTTTACCCATTTATTCATTTTATAACCTCTAGTCTCATCTGTTGATTTACTGTTAGATTTGTGCTCACTTTCCCTTCCTGTCACGGTCCGTTTTTCATTCCCTGCAATAATACCTTTCTCTTTTGCCTTGTCTCTACACTTTGATTTACCATATCTTCTCAAATTTGATCCCTTGCCCTCACTATTTAGTTTAAAACCCTCTCTTCTTCCCTACTTATATGGCTCGTAAGAACACCAGCCCCAAGATGGTTCAGGTGTCCGTCCAAACGGTACAGAATCCACTTTCTCCATATTGGTGCCAGTACCCCACTTCTCCCACACCAGCCTTTGAGCCACACATTCATCTCCCTAATCTGATTTGTCCTATGCCAATTTGCACAAGGCTCAGGTAATAATCCAGAGATTATGATCTTTGAGGTTCTGCTTCTTAATTTCTACCAAGCTCCTCATACTAACTAAACAGAACATCCTTTTTTTGTCCCACCTATGTCGTCAGTACCAACATGGACCATGACCACTGGATCGTGCCCCTCCCACTCCACATTCCTCTCCAGCCCCGAGGAGCTGCCCCAATCCCTGGCACCAGGCAGGCAACACAGCCATCTGGACTCATGTTCTTTGCTGAAGAGAACGGTGTCAATCCTTCTGACTATGCATTCTGCTACTACCAATACATTCCTTGTAACTCCCCCAACTTGAATGGCTTCCTGTAGCACGGTGCCATGGCCAGTCAAGTCATGTGCCCTTCAACCCCCACTCTCATCCAAGCAAGCTGAAAAAAAAATCTCAAATCTGGACAATTGCAAGGGCGCAGGCTGCTGCACTCATGCCCTCTGGGTCCCCTTACCTGCCTTACTTGCCGTCTCACACTCCTGTCCCTGACCACTGACCAAATCAGAAGACCCTATCCTATGGGTGTGACCACCTCCTGGAATGAAGTGTCCTGGTAACTTTCCCCCTCCCAGATGTGCTGTAGTGCGGCCTCCAGCTCCAACATGGAGCTGAATTTCCTGCAGCTGCAAACACTTTTTGCAGATGTGTTTGCCCTAGATCACCTCACTGACCGTGAAAGTGGGAATTCAACTTGTTAATCTTTTTCAAGTTCAATTTAAGAGTATTTAAGAATATTTAAGAAACTCCCGCATCCTGCACTCGCAGCACATGACCTGCCCTGCCACCTCCAATATGTGTTAATTAATGAATCATTTCTAATTAATAATCAATAAAGCCTACTCCTCCTAATGGGTTTCAGCACTGCAAGTAAACTTTACAATAATGATAAAACAATACAGTACTTACAATGCTGATAAAACTAATAATACCAATTACTGATTTACCTGCTCCTTCTGCTATACCAAAGTGGAAATCAAATACTAGCGGCTCAAAAAGAGTAGAAGAAAAAAGCAGCTCCCTGTTTTTCACCGAACTCCCCACTCAGCCCACTTTTATTTCCTGCAGTAAACCTTCCCTAAAGCACCCCTATGCACCGAATTCCCACTTTGTACCAAATTCCCAAATATATTTTATGTTTTATTTATTCACAGGATGTTGGCTTCGCTGGCTGGGCCAGCATTTATTGCCCATCCCTAATTGCCCTTGAGAGTGTGGTGGTGAGCTGCCGCCTTGAACTGCTGCGGTCCATGTGGTGTAGTTGCACCCACAGTGCTGTTTAGGAGGGAGCTCCAGGATTTTGACCCAGCGACAGTGAAAGAACTGTGATATATTTCCAAGTCAGGATGGTGAGTGACTTGCAGGGGAACTACTTCCAGCTGGTGGTATTCCCATCTATCTGCTGCCCTTGTCCTTCCAGATGGTAGTGGTCATGGGTTTGGAAGGTGATGTCTAAGGAGCCTTGGTGAACTCCAGTGCATCTTGTAGATGGTACACACTGCTGCTACTGTGCGTTGGTGGCGCAGGTAGTGAATGTTTGTGGAAGGGGTGCCAATCAAGTGGGCTGCTTTGTCCTGGATAGTGTCAAGCTTCTTGAGTGTTGTGGGAGCTGCACTCATCCAGGCAAGCAGGGAGTATTCCATCACATTCCTGATTTGTGCATTATAGTTGGTGGACAGGCTTTGGGGAGTTGGGAAGTGAGTTACTTGTCACAGGATTCCTAACCTCTGACATGCTCTTGTAGCCACAGTATTTATATGGCTAGTCCAGTTCAGTTTCTGGTCAATGGTAACCCCCCCCCCCCCCCCCCCCCCCCCCCAGGAAGTTGATAGTGGGGGATTCAGTGATGGTAATGCCATTGAATGTCAATGGGTGATGGTTAGACTCCCCCTTGTTGGAGATGGTTATTGCTTGGCACTTGTGTGGCGTGAATGTTACATGCCACTTGTCAGCCCTCACTCACTCACTCTCTGTCTTATTCAGGTTGAAGTCTCCCCTCACTGACAGTGAAGGTGTGAATTCAACCGGTAAATCTTTTTCAAGTTCAATTGTAGAGTACGAGTTAGATTCTGACCTAGAACTATCTTCAATGTTTCCTTTCAGAGAGAAGACAAAAGCAGATATGGATCCAGGGCTCAATGCTGCCTTTGTCAGGGTCCTAATGCAATGGAGGAGGCAAAGGAGGGAGAGGTGACCCTGCACGCAGCTCCAACAGGAGGGGCATGGTCAAGTAGAGCCACAGCATGAACAGGAGGGTCAGGAGGAGAGACCCAGACAACGGGGACAACTTGCCAGACCTAGGATTTATCGTAGAAGAGTCTCCTATTTATAAATAAGTGAGAGGCAATGCCGTGCACACCTGCGCTTGTCCCGCGCTTTGGTACATCACATTTGCCGCATTCTTCATGCAGACCTTACGCCACATGGAGTTGGAGGGTATCCCCTGCCAGTGGTTTTGAATGTGACCACAATGCTAATTTTCTTTGCCTCTTGTTCTTTCCAAGGATTAACAGGGGACCTGTGCAGCATCTCTCAGTCCACAACATATCGATGCATAAAGAACGTCACAGATGCCCCTTACAGGAAAGCCCTTCATTTATGTGAGATTTGCTCTGGATGAAGATTGCCAGGCTGCAAGATTCACCAGCCTTGTCGCCATCTCAGGGTGCAGGGTGCAATAGACTGCACCCATGTGACTACACGGGCTCCATGGCAGCAGCCCCTAATGTTTATAAACCACAAGGGCTATCATTCCCTCAATGTACAGCTGGTGTGTGATCACCGGAGATACATACTGCACGTTTGTGCACGGTACCATGGGAGTTGCCATGACTCCTACGTCCTTAGTCACTCTCAGGTGCCTGAGATTTTCAAGAGGCCATTACGTCTGTAGGGATGGCTGCTTGGGGGATGAGGAATACCCACTGAAATGCTGACTGATGACACCAGTGCATTGCCCTCAGAGTCGTTCCGAGGAGAGGTACAAAGCTGCTCACAGCTCCACATGCTCCCTTATAGAGCAGACCATAGGGCTTCTGAAGATGTGCTTCAGATGCTTGGACCGCTCAGGTAGCTCACTACAATACATTCCCGCATCATCACAGTGTGTTGCGCCCTTCACAATCTGACTATGCAAAGAGGTGAACCCCTGCCAGAGAATGAATTGGAGGAGAATGAGAGCTCATTGGAGGATGAAGATCTGGAGACCCAAGAACTTCAGGAGGTTGCTGAGGGTCAGTATGAGCACAATGACACCATGGAGGAAGGAAGATGTGGGAAACGTGCCCCTGATATGTTCATTGCTGACAGGTTCCAGAAAGAGTAAGGTTAAGTGAGGAAATATGGCCAAATCTCTCCTAGCCCTCAATGCCATTTTCTTTCAGCTCTGGGGATGTCCATCCACTTGCAACAAGAACGAGTCCTGCATTCAGACTTGCATCATCTGGCTTCGTGAATCGTCAGACCATGATCTGTGCTTTGGTCTGGCTCACTCTGGACACTTAGAGCCTACTTAGGAACAAGAGCAATGCACGAGAAGACTTGATACCTTCGCCACCATCTAATGATGCAAACACTGCTGCGACTGAGATGTGGACTGAGATAGGGATCTCCTCCTCCCGTGTATGTCTTTCTTCTGTCGCTACCACTGAGGAGACAAAAATGCCGCTAGAATATCAATGCTGATGAGCTGCCCTCATCCTATAGTGTTACTTGAGGAAGGAGTGTTAGAAATGCTTACATCTCACACTTCCAATAAAGATTTAAACACATCTCCCTGACATCACACAAGGGCGCGGAGACTAGTTCAACTGAGGTTGACATTACAGGAATGTGAATCTCACAGTGGGGCGCTGCCACTGAATGGGAGCAAGGCTAAACCTTGAAAAAGAGGATTTCAAAGAACAAAATCATAACGCCTTCAGTTGACAGAAACATTCACGTAACCATCAAATGTATTAACAAAAGTGCAATTTGTTTACATGTCTAGCACACATGTAACCCAAAAGTGACATCAATTTTTTAAATTTTCCTAACTCTAGCACTATGCTTGGGTGTAGCCCCGACATCTGCAGCAGAGGTGAAGGCAGCCTGCTGACTGCTATGTCCTGGTGTCTGTGATGACCTTGGCGGACGTCCTCTGGTCGCCCAAGGCATGGAGGGCCCTGGCCTGATAAGGGTCACCTGCTCAGGGACAGAAGTACCCTCGCCAGCCTGAGAAGCTGGAATGGATGGAGGCCACAGGCAGAGGGGGCTGTAAGTGGCTGCACACCCTTGGCATGGCCTGAGAGGAGGCCCATGAGGTCACCATGGGGAGGCTGCCAACCACAATGGAGACCTTGGTCCAGCAGGTCTTGCCTGATTTGTGCTCAGCCCTGCAATCCATGGCCACACAACCGGGCGGGCACCATCAAGATATAGGGGACGAGGGACCTTGACCTCCCTCCAGGTGCACCATCTCCTGTAGGTGTCAGGGTGGGGCCCTTGGGCACCCACAGGGAGGATGAGCGTCAGCCAAACACCTCGTGGGCCTCCTCTCAGGCCACTCCAAGGGTGTGCAGCCGCTTACTGGTATTCTCCAGAAAGTGAGCCTGAGCCTAATCTACAGCTGTGTCCCACCAACCCATAAATAGTAAAAAGGTGGTAAAAGGAGGAGTAAGGCCGATCAGTGACCTAAAAGGGAATTTGCACATGATTGAAGGGGCCATGGCTGAGGTATTAAATGAATACTTTGCATCCATCTTTACAAAGTGGGTAGATGCTACCCAGGCCATGGTGACAGAAGAGGAAACTCTGTCACTAGAAGGGTTCAAAATTTATAAGGAGCAAGTGTTGAATAGGCTGTCGGTACTTAAAGTTGACAAGGCACTGGGACCAGATGAGATGCATCCAAGGAAATTGAAGGAAGGAAGTGAGAGAGGAAATTGCAGGGGCACTGACCATAATCTTTCAGTCTTCCCTAGACTCGGGGTGGTGCCAGAGGACTGGAGAATTACAAACATTACGCCCTTGTTCAAAAAAGGTTGTAAGGATAAACCCAGTAATTACAGACCAGTCAGTTTAACTTCAGTGGTGGGCAAGATTCTAGAAGCAATTATTCGGGATAGAATTAGTAGTCACATGGAAAAATATGGGTTGATAAGGAAGAGCCAGCATGGATTTCTAAAGGGGAAATCATGTTTAATTAACTTGCTGGAGTTTTTTGAAGAGGTAACGGAAAAGGTCGATGAGAGTAATGCTGGTGATGTGGTGTACATGGACTTTGAAAAGGCATTTGACATAGTGCCACACAACAGACCTGTGAGAAACGTTATTGCTCATGGAATAAAAGGGACTGTAGCAACGTGTATACAAAATTGGCTAAAAGATAGGAAGCAGAGAGTGATGGTCAATGAATATTCTTTGGGCTGGAGGAAGGATTGTGGTGGAGTTCCCCAGGGATAGGTATTGGGACCCTTGCTGTTCCTGATATATATTTATGATCTAGATCTCAGTGTGTGGGGGACAATTTCATAGTTTGTGGTTGATACAAAATGTGGGAGTGTTGTGAACTGCAAGGAGGATGGTGAATTTCAACAGGACATGGACAAGTTGGTGGAGTGGGCAGATAGGTGGCAGATGAAGTTCAATGTGGAGAAGTGTGAGGTGATGCATTTTGCTAGGAAGAACATGAACATACAATATAAAACAAGGGGTGAAATTTTGAAGGGGGTGAAGGAACAGAAAGACCTTGGTGTATATGTGCATAGATCATTGAAGGTGGCAGGACAGGTGGAGAGAGTTAATAAAGCATATAGTATCCTGGGCTTTATTAATAGGGGCATAGAGTACAAGAGCAAGGAGGTTATGCTGAATTTATATTAGACACTCGTTAGACCTCAGCTGGAGTATTGTGTACAGTTCTGGGAACCATATTATGGGAAGGATGTGAACACATTGGAGAGTGCAGAAGAGGTTTACAAGAATGGTTCCAGGGAAGAGAAACTTTAGCTATGAGGGTAGATTGGAGAGGTTGGGACTGTTCTCCTTGGAGAGGAGAATGCTGAGAGGAGATTTGACAGAGTTGCTCAAAATCATGAGGGGCCAGGACAGAGTAAATAGGGAGAAATTGTTCCTGCTTGTAAAAGGATTAAGAATGAGAGGGCACAAATTTAGTGATTTGCACAAGAAGCAAATGTGAGGTGAGAAAAAAACTTGTTGACACAACGGGCGGCTGAGGTCTGGAACGCCCCGACTGCCTGCAAGTGTGGCGGAGGCAGGTTGAATCTGGGCATTCAAGAGGGCGTTTGATGATTATTTGGATAGAAACAATGTACGGGGCTACAGGGAAAAAGGCAGGGCAGTGGCACTAGGTGGTAAACCTGATTTGGAGAGCCGGTGCAGACATGATGGGTTGAATGGTCTCCTTCTGTGCCATTAAAATTCTGTGATTCTGTACGTCTGTGTGTGCCGTAGAGTGTGTGTGAGCGCTATAATGGTTCTTCCAGAGCTTCCTTTTTGGACGTGGTCTGGGCGCTTGCACTGGTGCTTGACTGGCTTGGGAGCTTTGATCTGCTGGTGCCTAGAGAATAAAAAAGAGAGATTCAGTTAATGATCATCAGCTATATTAAGACTGCATGTGACTCAGTGATTATCAGGATTTGATGAAGTGATGGAGCTGTGATCTGTACTTGGTTGGTGGGAAAGGCCGATCTCCCCTTTCCCACAGGAGCGATCCCTGTCCTCCCTGGCCAGCTCGGCTGCAGCCTCCTCAAACTCGGTGAGGGCAATGTTGTCAGCCATCCCACCCTCTGTGTGTGATCTCTCGTGCCTGCGGTGTGCCAGCTTGGCTTGTATGAAGAAGAAAGAAAGGTATGTGATGAGAAGGGATGGAGCAGAGATTGGGTGAGATGCATGTCCCTTGTGTGTGGTGAGCGCTCCCCCGAAAGGCCAGAGGATGGAGTGTGAGCAACATGATAGATGGGATGGTGGTGATATGGAAGTCTCAGTGAGAGAATGAGTGTTGATGTGTCCCCTGCTAATGGTTGTGTGAGATCCCTGAAGAGAGTAGCTGTTTGAGTGATTGATGCCACGATGAGAGTTTGATATTGGAGGGAGCTGAAGGATGACTTAATCTGGCGGAGCTGATGAGATCATTCATCCTCTTCCTGCACTGGATGCATTTCAGGCGCGGTTGCCAGTGGTGCTGAACTTCTCTGCGACCACCTGCCAGGCTGGAGAGGTGAGGCTGTTACGCTTCCTGCAGCCATCTCTGGGAGACAGGACTTGGCTGCGCGCCTGCACTCCTCTGATCAAGGCCTGGTGGGTGAATCGGGGTGCTGCCTTTTTCTTGAGGCTCTCGGCCTCCGCCTTCTGGCTGTAAGACATCTCTGCATGTGTCCGGAAGACAGGTGGGCTGGAGAGAGTGGGATTATGTGTTGGGCTGGCGTTTAAATATGGTGCTCAGACCTTCGACCCCGTCAGCTGGCGGGCGGACAAATCAGCTCCTGACCCGCCAGGTGATTTGGCCCAATACTCGCCTGTGCATAATTAATGACCCTCCAAGCGTGGAATCGGGAATGAGTTCCCGCCATTCCAGCCAGTGAGGTGGGCGCTGCCAAAACCTCTCACCACCGCATTTAGCTTCATAAATGGAAAATTCCGCCCCATGTGTGGATAGAGAAATGCTGTGAACATTTCTGACCTGAGTATTTCCAGCCTTTCCTGAAGTCATGCTCAAACTCTAATGTTCTGGTCAGATCACAGAGGAAAGATTGGGGGTGGGGAAGCTGGAGCCTGACATGGAAGGGGCAGCTGGGGGGAGGTGCAGGTGCCCGCCCCTCTCTCACCTAGCCACTGATAGATCCCACCAATGCCTATAGTGATGGAGCAAAGATCCAAGCACAAATCCAGCAGAAGGTGCTGGACCAAGGTCTACAAGTTGGCCTCCACCATTCCCATGGAGACCTCAGGCACTCGCATGTCAGAGCCACGACATGAGACAAAAAGCGGATGGACTTCTCCATCCTAAGCATAATTAATGAAATTTCAAGCAGAAGATCAGGCGTGAGAACCCAACTCGCCACTAATCCCACCTGCCAACGCACTTAGTCTCCAGAGTGGAAAATCCCACCCATCTTTTTGCATTATTTGTGTGGTTCTTTTGGACTAATTTAAAAGGGGTTATTTTTGAAGTGGGGGTGTTATCTGTTTCTGATTATCTATGTTTTGACTGTATACTGATTTAACAATTGCTAAACTTGTACAAGGATTTCAATCATTAATGCTTCATTGAGATCTGTATTGTGCTCAGTGAAAAGAATGAGTCTGAGCAGCTAACAGACTTTTTCATATTGGGGAACATACAATAAATACAATTTACTTTTAAAAAATAACCTAGAGCTTGGAGACAAGTTTACATAGGAAAACCCATAGTAAATATGGACATATGAATTTATAATGAAAAAAGTTGGCGCATAATGATGACGAAAACACAATAGAGCAATTTAAATGGCACAGGTAGGAAGTAGAAGTTAGTGTGACATCTAATATATTTTAGATGGGTTTGAATTTTACATTATTATTTGTAAGCCAAATTGTAGAAGAAGGTGTGCAGACAAATGATTAAAGCAGTTGATCTGGTCGTGAGTCAGAGACGGTCGGGGCTGGATATTCCACTGTTTGCAACACATCCCCACTCCCTCCTTCTTCCTGCCTGGCCCCGCCCTCCCCCCAGCCTCCCTGCATTTTCATTTAGATGCGAACCCGACATTGGGGTCACTGCCCCGAAAACATCCAGACAACACCTTCCTCCCACCCTGCTGGGGGTGGGGGGGGTGCGCACATTTCCCTTGCGTAAATCCAGTGGCCAGCAGCAGACAAACACCTTGGCAGAAGAGGCTTTGAGGCCTACTTGTGACAAGCCAGGGGTGCTCTATGTACAAAAGCCACAAGAAACCCGGAAGGAAGGAGAGGATGTATGGAGAAGAGATGGGTTTAAAAAGAGTGTACACAAGATTTTTATTTTTGTGTTTGTGGAGGCTTTTTGTAATTTCTAAAATTCAATGATTGCATATTAGGCTTTGAAAATTAATGGAATTTCCTTGTAACTCCTCTCCCTTTTCTCTAGTTTGAAGATTGTGAAACGAATTTTCAAAACTGATTATTGACAAAACTATTGACTAGGGAAACATTAGGAAATACAAGTTAGGAATAAAAAAGGGAGCCGGGTAGAAAATTTTCATCCAAACGATAATAGAATGAATGATAAATTAATGGGAGATGACTTATGAAGCAAGCACTATAAATTAAGATTGCCAACCCTCCAGGATTGTTCTGGAGTTCATGATTAATCTCCAGGACACAACTGTGAGCAACTCAGAAGAAAAATCATTGTGGCATTTAAAAATTGTTCTTTTTCCATTTTCTTTGAGCATTTTTGTTTATTTGTTAAAAAATAATTGAAGGCACAGGACAAAGGACAAACATTAATCGGGTAATAACTCTTTGTGTTCATTGGAGTGCGAAGGTGAGGCACTGCAAGGAAGGATGTGTTGGGTGAGCAAAGTCAAGCGAGCCGGAGAGAGGTGGCTGGAAGCAGGTGGTGCTATGCTGAAACCTCCAAGAATACATTCAAGCAGAGTTGGCAACCTTACTATAAGTGAATGCAAGAATCGATTAAATGCATTGATCCAGGCATATGATGCTTGCACTCATGATTGTGATCTATTTTCTCCCATTTCTAGTCTCTAGGCTGTAGGATCTCCTTTAATATGGCTACTGTTTGTTAAACTAATGTGGTGTAACTGATCAGCTCCTTTTTTTTAATTCAGGTTTTGCACTAGGTAAAGCACCTGACAGAACAACTGCTCTTCGAAAGGTAGGAATTTGTGGGGTTTTTCTTAATCATTATAGGTTTAATGGAACCATTACAGAAAGCAATTAGCTGATCACAAGGACAACAAAAATTAGAGGGTCGTTGCTCCTGAGAGCTTTTGTTTTGAGAATAGATGAGAAAAGTGTTATACTTATCTACAATGGAGGAGAAAAAACACAATTTCCAAGTTAAATTTTGAAACTCTCAGCATAACTGGGCATCTCCTTCCCAGTTGTAGACATGAAAATGTGACATTACCTTGTTGCTCAGCCTCAAGTGACCCATTTGGGATCAGTTGCCAACAGCCCCCTGCAGGCCCAGTGAAGGCAACGAGCATTGGTGAGTATGGAGAGCCGAGGCAAAGTGAAAGCCTAAGCTCCGCAACAGCAGGAGCATGCTGGCAGCCATAAGATCCTCCATCACATGAGTATTTTTTTTTTTGAAAAGAAATCACAATAAATGTTAGATTTAGGGCGATGAGGTCCACAATGACTCATGATTTATGGGTAGATGGTGATGTAGTGGTGATGTGATTGAACAATCAATTCAAAGGCACAGGCTAATGCTTTGAGGGCACAGGTTCAAATCCCAACATGGCAGCTGGTGGAATTTAAATTCAATTAATTAATCAAAAAAAATCTGAAATGAGAACTAGTTTCCGAAATAGCAACCATGAAACTATTATTGATTGTTGTAAAAAAAAAAACCCATTTGGCTGACTGCTGCCCTAGCCTGGTCAGGCCTACATGTGACTCCAGACCATAGACTCTTAACTGCCCTTAAAGGGCAATTAGGGACAGGCAACAAATGCTGGCATTGCTAACGACACGCATCCCATGCAAGAATTTTTTTTCTTAATTGTAAGGCCTTTTTAAGAAAAAGACCTTCTTAAATCTGAGCAAGCTTTGGGTCACCTTCCCTGGGACTTGACTCACGACTCAGCCTTTGCTCTTCTATTCTATTTATTTTGTTCCTTTTCCACCCCCGCCTAATAACGGACTTTTTAGATGTAAATAACACAATATAAATGCAAGTTGTTGTCTTACCCTGGATATGGCCTTGAGAATAGAATGATACAGCACAGAAAGAAGTCCTTCAGCCCGTTGTGCCTGTGCGGGATTTTTGGTAGAGCTGTCTGCTTTGTCCCGTAGCCCCGCAATTATTTTCCCTTCAGCCATTTATCCAGCCCCCTTTCGGAAGTTGCTATTGAATCTGCCTCCGCCATCCTTTCAGGTGGTGCACTTGCTGTGTCTCCTCACGTCGCCTATTTTCTCTGCCAATCGCCTGTGTCCTCTGGTTACCAACCTTCCTGGAATAGTTTCTCCTTAGTTACTCTGCCAAAAACCTTCATGATTTGTAATCGCGTTTTAATTTTTAAGTGGTTGTCACCTTCCTATGAAAAAGCAAAATGATTATATTATGTTGCAGAGATGGTAGCATAATATTTATGTTACTGGACTAATTATTCAGAGGTTTGGACTAATAGTGCAAAGAATGTGAACCCACCATGGCAGATTGAGAATTTGAACTCAGTGTGAAATAAATCTGGAAGTAAAGAGCTGGTAGAAATAAAAGTGACCACAAACCTATCGGATTATCATAAAAACTTAAATGCAAAAAGAAAATTTGCAGCGGATGCTGTAAATATGAAGTAAAGGCATAAAATTCTAGAAATAATCGGCAGGTCTGGCAGCATCTGTGGAGAGAGAAGCAGGGTCAGCATTTCAGGTTGCAATCTTTCATCAGACCAGAATTTTGTCACTTCTGATGAAAGGTCATCAGCCTGAAGCATTAACTCTGTTTCTCTCTCTCCACAGATGCTGCCAGCGCAGCAGAATAAAAGCCCAACTAACTCACTGATGTCTTTTTAGGGAAGGAAACTCACTGTACTTACCCAGCCTGGACTATATGGGGAGAATTTTCTCCCCGTTGGGCGGCCTGGGCGCGCAGCTGATCGCCGCCCGTGATTGGCTATGCGCTGCCGTTTTACGTGTGCAGGCAGAGGGAGGAGGCAGAGTCAGGACCTGCGCTCTGTGCCTCAAGGAGATTAATTTGATTATGAAGACTTGAAATAAAGGAAAAAGAATTATTCAGACATGTCCCCTCATGTGACAGTGTCACATGAGCTGGGACATGTCAATGAATATGAATAAAAAAATTTTATTCAATTTATAAAGCCTTCATGAAACCTCATCCCACCCACGGATGAGGTTTCGTGATAAATGTGAAGGCCGCTTGGGTTCTTCGCCTGCCCGCCAACCTTAAGGCTGGACGGGCAGCCCAGACAACCAGCTTAATTAGATTATTAATGGCCTTAATAGGCCTTTGACAGTTTTGAGGGCGCGCAGTTGACTCCGGTGCGCGCCCGCCAGACTGAGAATTGGAATGAAGCGCAGTGATGTCGGGATGCACGCCCGATGTCACCACGTGTCATTTTGTGTGTCAGCGAGTGGGGCCTGACCCCACACACCAACCAGAAGATTCAGGCCTACTATGACCTATATTCGATGACCTATAAGTGATTCTAGCCCCACACTATTGTGATTAACTCATACCTGCCCTCTGAATTTTCCGAGCAAGCTGCTCAGTTGAATCAAATTGCTACAAACCCACACAGACTGCAGTGGTTCAGGACAATTATATTGGATTGCACACATAGGATATATGGCACAGAAACAGACCATTCGGCCCAGTCAGTGCATGCTAGTGTTTATGCTCTACTCGAGACCAATTCCACCTTTTCTCATGTAAATCTACCACTGTAACCATCTATTCCCTTCTCCCTCATGTGGTTATCCAGTTTCCCCTTAAATGCATTTACACTGCTGCTTCACCCACTCCCTGTGGGAATGAGTTCAACGTTCTCACTGCTCCGGCAAAGAGTTTTATTCAAATTCCCGATTGAGTTTCTTGGTGACTATCTTAGATTGATGGCCACTAGTTATGCTCTTCCCCACAAGAGAAAACATTCCCTCTGTAATCTCTAGGGTTCCTTGCCAGCAATGTCCACATTTTTGAAGTACAATTTCCATTAATTTAATATTTGAGTATTTTTCACACTCTACAGTTTTCTAATTTCCTTCTGAATTTATCCTTGTTGTGTTACAAAACATTAATCAAATTAAAAGAGCCACATATTTAACCTGCAGCACCTCAATTCACATTATATTGCTTTTGTTTGTTTTCTCCTGTTGTTTTATTTATTGGCCCAAGATAGATGCACAAAAGTGGTTTGCTTTGTAATAGGTTTTTGCTTTTGCTTTGTAATAGGTTTTTGCTTTTGCTTTGTAATAGGTTTGACTGTAGAACAGAATAAACTCTGGAGCAGTTGTGAAGGTGTTCCAGGAGACTTGCCTAGGGCTGTCAATCCGCTATGACCTGAGGGTAGCACCACACTTGTTACTGTTGTTTAAGGCCACAGCTCCACTTTTACGCTAGAAATGCAAGAGCATGTTGCGAACCCACCTCAGCGTTCTGCCTCTGCAGAATAAAAGCGTTGAAACTTCCTACACCACCTTCGACTGGTGCAGCAGTTATCCTTCCAAGGAGTAATTGTTTTGTGCACATCAATCGCTAACTCAAGTTTGTACAGCTGGCTTTACCACAAACAATTCCACTGCCATCAATCAGTGCGTTCCTGAGGCCAGCTCGCCTGCGAAGAATCTGGGCAGATTTTTTTTTAAATGTGTTAGTTTATGGGATGTGGGCATTGCTGGCTAGGCCAGCATTTATCGCCCATCCCTAATTGCCCTTGAGAAGGTGGTGATGAGCTGCCTCTTTGAACCAAGCTGCAGTCCACAGTGCTGTTCGGAAGGGAGTTCCAGAATTTTGATCCGGCGACAATGAAGGAACAACAATATAGTTACAAGTCAGGATGGTGTATAACATGGAAGGGAACTTGCAGGTGGTGGTGATCCCTTTGGGTGAGATGGTGGCATAGTGATAATGTCACTGGGCTAGTAATCCAGAGGCCCAGGCTAATGTTCTAGGTTCAAATCCCACCACAGCATCTGGTGGAACTTAAATTCAATTAACTAATAAATTTGGAACTGAAAGCTAGTCTCAGTAATGGTGACTGTGAAACTATCAGTGGTTGTCCAATCTGATTCACCAATGCCTTTAGAGAAGGAAACTTGCCCTCCTAACCTGGTCTGGCCTATGTGTGACTCTTAACTGCCCTCTGAAATGGCCTAGGAAGTCACTCAGTTCAAGGCGATTAGGAATGGGCAACAAATGCTGACCTTGCCAGCAATGCCCACACCCTGTGAAAGAATAAAGAAAAAAAATAAATCTGCTGCCCTTGCCCTTGTAGGTGGTAGAGGTCAAGGTTTTGGAAGGAGCCTTGGTGAGTTGCTGCAGTGCATCTTGTAGATGTACACACTGCTGCTACTGTGCATCGGTGGTGGAGGAAGTGAATGTTTGTGGATGTGGTGCTAATCAAGCGGGCTGCTTTGTCCTGGATTGACATGTGCCTTGTGGGTCGACAAGCTTTGGGGAGTCAAGAGGTGAGTTACTTGCCGCAGAATCCCAAGCCTCCGACTTGCCCTTGTAGCCACAGTATTTATATGGCTGTTGCAGTTCAGTTTCTGGTCAGTGGTGTGTCCCCCCCCGCCCCCAGGATGTTGATAGAGGGAGATTCAGTGATGGTAATGCTGTTGAATGTCAAGAAGAGATGGTTGGATTCTCTCTTGTTGGACATCACCCAGCACTTATGTGGCACGAATACCACTTATCAAACCCGAATATTGTCCAGGCCCTGCTGCGTATGGACATGGACTGTTTCAGTACCTGAGGAGTCACGAATGGTGCTGAACATTGTGCAATCATCTGCAAATATCCCTGCTTCTGACCTTATGATGGAGGGAGGGAGAATGACTCAGTTTATGCTGTTTTTCCTATTTCCCTGTGCAGAATCGCTGCTGTGCATCATTTTCTCCATCTAGTGGCTGTGTTGAGAACAGACAAAAATATTAGCCAAGATCTTGGCAGTCTTGGGACCCACACTCAGTATTGCCTGACTATACTAGAGTTAAGCTGGACTGCTTTGCCTACCAAGCTACATAACTTAACGAATTAATAAATGGAATAATATAATTTGTCTTTAACCATCTAGTTCAGTAAGCCATTCAGTACTCCATTTTTGTTGCTTGTTTTGTTTTAATTTATAGGCAAAGAACAGAGCTATCCACTACTTGTACTACATCGAGCGGTACAACAGCCACACCAGTAAGTATATATTGTTTGTCATTCTATACATTTCTCAATTGTAGGAGTATAACATGGTATGATATGTCCTGAGAAACCACATACCGAGTGCACATGAGAATGTTGTGGCAATATAGATGCATAGTTGTGTGTGGGGTCTCCATCGCAGTGCCTCATGGTCACTGTGTCAAAATTTGCAGGATTTGCAGCATTGCACCAGTTTGATTATACCCCCCCCCCCCCCCCCCCCCCAGACCTGTGCTTTGCTAATCCTGTATCATAAGTTGTATCTGCCAGCATGCCAATCAGAACAGGAGCATTGCTTCCACAGTCTTAATACTTGCATACTGAGTTACTAAGAGCAATCTAGGAAATCCAGTAGCTATTCTTCCCTATAAAGACCCAACACAGTGAAATGGAAAAGGTAGAAAATTGACAACAGGATTGGGACTAAACCCAAAGCACGTTGTGTCACTCCAAAAGTTCTACAGCTGTTTCTTGGGCTTATCTCCTTCAGGGTCCAACTGAGCAAACCTTGTCCAGGTTTACCTGTAATGATGCAGATCCTGAAGCGATTAAAAAATACAAGATTAAGAAATATGCAAGATAATGAATATGTGAACGGATAAAAATAGAAACTGACTATGACCAGAAGGTCCATCAAGCCTTTTCCAACCAGTCACAACACAACCAAGCAGCGTGACTCCCAAGTACATCTTTCCCCCAGTTATAGTCATGTAATTACTTAGGGAGGAAAAGCCCTAGACCAGTTTCGGGAGTAAACATCTGTAAAATAATCCTCTGATCCAGAGGGCCATCAAAACAAGTTGCAGGAGATCACAGCGACCATGAGGCGCGTACCCAAGGTCACACCTACCTTTATGTGTGAGGTAATATTAACACATTGTAAAAAAAAAAGTAAATCCAGAAAATTATTTTAAATTGCAAGAGTGGAACAAAGAAAAACAGGCTTAATTGGGTATAAGGCAAATTTTAAAACAAATATTAAGAGATTCTTCCACACATTAAAAAATGATGGTTACTTGGAATAGGCTTCAGGATAGAGTAGTGACTGTGAAAACTGAAATCATTCATGAAAATATTGGAAGCTGTGATGGGTGACCTTTGAATGGATGAACTAAGATGGGCCAAATGGCCTTGCTTTTCCATAATAATTATTATGGTGTAATACCATGTATGGTACTGCCTGCCTGCAATAAGGTGATCTTATAGACCCAGACTACACTCAGAGGACCGGATTTTTAGCTTGTCGGGCGAACGCGGCGGGCTGGCCTGGGAGCGGCTGCAAAACTGACCGCAGCCCACGATCGGGCCCCAACCACGACTCCACACTGGCTGGCCAATGAACGGCCGGCCGGCATGAATCAGATGCTGCAGCGCTCAGCGCTGCCGGGTGGGGGTGGGAGAAAGGCAAGCGTGGAAGTTTGCGCAGGTGGGCGCACTGATACCTCCCTGAAGCCACAGGGCTGCCTCGGAGCTGAAGACTTATAACATTGCAAATAAAGATTTTAAAAATAAGGTAAATATGTCCCCTCGTGTGACTCTGTCACATGAGCAAGGACATGATATGAATGGGATTTAAAATGTTTTTATTTTATCTTTAATTCCTGTTGGAAACCTCATCCCGCCCACGGATGAGGTTTCATTAAAAAATCTAAAGGCCGGCCGCCTGGCTGATTCGTCTGCCCGCCGACAATCAGGTTGGACCGGCAAGGAGAAATTGTATTTAATTATTACTTCAATGGCCTTAAGAGGCCTGTTAATTGTCTGCGGGCGTGCTGCTGTCCGAAATATTGCTCGATGTGGTTGGGACGCTCGCCCGACGTCATCGTGCCGAGCGAAAAATCCTGGCCATAATGTATGAAGGATGCCTGTCATTCAAAGAATGTGAAAGACCCTAGCAACGGCTTTCATTGATTCTGTAGATTTTAATCACTGTGTCTGTCACCACTTGAAACAATTAATTTCCATCATGTAACATTTCTGTTTGCTATGTAGATGATTACACTTACATTAGTAAAAACTCCCTGATTTTTGATTGCTTAAAACTGCTAACAGATTGATGAAGCAGACAAGCATAGCTTTAAAGGGAAAGTCTACCGACCTTGTCAAACATTCCCATTTGCCTGTTGGTAACAAGCTTAATATCTTACTCAACCCCTACATCTAAATTAAAAAGTGGGTAAAATACAGGAAGACCACCTATATCCACCTACAGGTGAGATTAGGAGTATGAGGAATAAAATTGGGAATTTTATTTTAATAGAAGAAACAATAAATCTGTAAGCTTTTACATAATTAACGTATCTGGCTTCAATTTTGTTTGTGCTGATTTAGTAGTTGGTGGGAACTTCACTTGTGACTGTTTCTTTTTCCATTCTGCTGTCTTCCTCTATTTCTTCCCCAGTAAGAAATATATTTATACTTTCATCAACTGAGAAGTTGTAATGTTGCTGTGAATGTTTTCATTAAACTTAAACTGGATCAAGTTCTACATTTTTTTTATTAATTCATGGGATGCGGGCTTCGCTGGCTGGGTCAGCACTTATTGCCCATCCCTAGTTGCCCTTGAGAAGGTGGTAGTGAGCTGCCTTCTTGACCCGCTGCAGTCCATGTGGTGTAGGTACACCCACAGCACTGTTCGGAAGAAAGTTCCAGGATTTTGACGCAGTGACAGTGAAGGAACAGCAATATATTTCCAAGTCAGGATGGTGAGTAACTTGGAGCGGAAACTCCAGATGGTGGTATTTCCATCTATCTGCTGCCCTTGTCCTTCTAGATACCAGTGTGCATGGGTTTGGAAGGTGCTGTCGAAGGAGCCTTGGTGAATTTCTGCAGTACGTCTTGTAGATGGTACACACTGCTGCTACTGTGCATCAGTGGTGGAGGGAGTGAATGTTTGTGGATATGATGCCAATCAAGCGGACTGCTTTGTCCTGGATGGTGTCAAGCTTCTTGAGTGTTGTGAGTGCTGCACTCATCCAGGCAAGTGGGGAGCATTCCACCACACTCCTGACTTGTGCCTGGTGGACAGGCTTTGGGGAGTCAGGAGCTGAGTTACTCACCACAGGATTCATAACCTCTGACATACTCTTGTAGCCACAGTATTTATATGGCTAGCGCAGTTCAGTTTCTGGTCAATGGTAACCCCCCCCCACCCCAGGATGTTGATAGTGGGGGATTCAGTGATGGTAATGCCATTGAACATCAAGGGGTGATAGTTAGATTCTCTCTCTTGTTGGAGGTGGTCATTGTCTGACACTTGTGTGGTGCAAATGTTATTTGCCACTTGTCAGCCCAAGCCTGGATATTGTCCAGGTCTTCCTGCATTTGGACATGGACTGCCACGATAGATTTCCAGAATGCCACGATCTATTCAAGCAACCTTTCTGCCTCTTTTGCACTTCCAGTTGGTGAACTGGGAGGTATATGCAACTTCAAGAACTGAAGCCTGACTGCAGCAAAATAAAAAAAAAATGCCACTGTATTGGCAGTCTCATTGACAGTTCATTGGTAATGGAAATGCCTTCTGATTAAATAAAGACCTGCCTGCGGTTTGAGGCTAAAGCAGAGTGGAGAAATCTTTACCGTGTATCCAATCTGTGCTTTCCCTCGATGCACTTGATTTTTGCATCAGAAGTAGAAATTTAATCTATACTAAAACTGGAAAGCAATAGCAATGTGTGTAGTCTGAAAACAGGAAACACCGGAGGTGACAACATGTCTCCCAGAATTTTTTAAAATTCTTTTACAGCAAGTGAGCATCACTGGCTAGACCAGCATTTATTGCTCATGCTTAATTGCCCTTGAAATGGTGGTGGTGAGCTGCCTTCTTGAATCACTGCAGTCCATGTGGTGTAGGTACACCCACACTGCTGTTAGGAAGGGAGTTCCAGGATTTTGACCCAGCAGCAGTGAAGGAATGGCGATATATTTCCAAGTCAGGATGGTGAGTGACTTGGAGGGGAACTCGCAGGTGGTGGTGTTCCCATCTATCTGCTGTCCTTGTCCTAGCTGTTAGAGATTGCAAGTTTGGAAGGAGCCTTGGTGAGTTGCTGCAGTGCTGCTTGTAGATTTTTTTAAATTTTATTTATTTGATCACAGTATGTGGGTGTTCCTGGCTAAGCCAACATTTATTGCCCAACCCTAATTGCACATGAGAAGGTGATGGTGCAATCGAACGTGTTTTGGTGACCCTCTGCAGTGTATCTTGTAGATGGTGTACACTGTACGTCGGTGGTGGAGGGGGTATCAATCAAGCGACCTGCCATGTCCTGGATGGTGTCAAACTTCTTGTGTTGTTAGAACTCACTCATCCAAGCAGCCGGAGAGTTTCATCACATTCCTGACTTGTGCCTTTTGGATGGTGGACAGGCTTTGGGGAACCGGGAGTTGAGTTACTTACCACAGAATTCCCAGCCTCTGACCTGCTCTTGTCACCACATTATTTATATGGCTGGCCCAGTTTCAGTTTCTGGTCAGTGGTAACCCCCAGCATGTTGATAGTGAGGGAACTCAGTGATGGTGATATCATTGAATATCAAGGGGTGATGGTTAGATTCTCTCTTGTTGGAGATGGTCATTGCTTTGTGTGGCATGAATGTTATTTGCCACTTGTCTGCCCAAACCTGAATATTGTCCAGGCCTTGTTATGAATAGTGCTGAACGTCATGCGGTCGTCAATTAAAATTCCCATTCCTGTTTTTGTGATGGAGGAAAGGTCATTGATGAAGCAGCTGAAGATGGTTGGGCCTAGGACATTACCCTAAGGAATTCCTGGTACTGAGATGATTGATCTCCAGCAACCACAAATAATTTCCTTTGTGTTAGATTTGACTCCAAGCTGTGGAGAGTTCAATGCCAATGCCTTCAGCCATTTCTTGATATCATGTGGAGTGAATAGAGTTGGCTAAAGACTGGCATCTGTGATGCTGGGGACCTTAGGAGGTGGCCAAGATGAATTATCACTCAGCACTTCTGGCTGAAGATGGTTGCAAATTCCTTGTATTTTGCACGGATGTACTGAGCTCCTTCATCATTGAGGATGGGGATATTTGTGGAGCCTCTGCTTTTGCTGTTTGGCACACAAGTAGTCCAGTGTTGTAGCTTCACCAGGTTGACACATCATTTTTGGTATGCCTGGTGCTGCTCCTGGCATGCCCTCCTGCACTCTTCATTGAACCAGGATTGATCTCTTGGTTTGATTGTCAGGGTAAATTAAGGTTATGCTGGGCAATGAGGTTACAGATTGTGGCTGAATATAATTCTGATGCTGATGACCCACAGCACCTCAGTTTGAACTTCTGGATCTGTTCTGAAACTATCCAATTTAAAACAGCGATAGTGCCATACATCTTGAATGGAGGGTATGCTTATGTGAAGATGCGACTTGGTCTTCACAAGGACTGTGTGGTGGTCACTCCTACCTATACTGTCATGGTAGTATGACATCGGTGAGGACAAGATCTAATAGATTTTCCCCTTTTGGTTCCTTCACGATCTGCTGCAGGCCCAGTCTGGCAGATATGTCCATCAGGCTCAGCCAGCTTGGTCAGTAGCGGTGCTATCGAGCCACTATTGGTGATGGACATTAAAGACCCCATCCAAAGTACATTGTGTGCCCTTGTCACCCTCAGTGCTGTCTCCAAGTGGTGTTCAATCTGGAGGAGCATTGATTCACCAGTGGGAGGAGGAGGGCAGTAGGTGGTAATCAGTGGGTTTCTTTGTCCATATTTGACTTGATACCATGAAACCTCATGGGGTCCAGTGTTAATATTGAGGACTCCCAGGGCAACTCCCTCCCGACTATATACCATTGTGCTGTTGCCTCTGCTGTGTCCGTCTTCTGGTGGGACAGGACATATCCAGGACATCGGCTGTAAGCTATGATTTGGTGAATATAACTACTGCCAGGCTGTTGCTTGACTAGTCTGTGGGATACCTCTCCCAATTTTGTCACAATTCCACAGATGTTAGTGAGGAAGATTTTGCAGGGCCAACAGGGATGTGTGCCGTTGTCGTTTCCAGTGCCTAAGTCAATGCCTGGTTGGCCTTCTGGTTTTATCCGTTTTTGACTTTTCTGTAGCAGTTTGCTATAACTGAGCAGCTTGCCAGGCCATTGCAGAGGACAGTTAAGAATCAACCACATTGGTGTGGGTCTAGAGTTACGTGTAGGCCAGACCGGGTAAGGAAAGCAGATTTCCTTCCCGAATGGATATTAGTGAACCAGATCGAGTTTTACGACAATCGATGATAGTTTCATGGCACCATTACTGAGGCTAGCTTTCAACTCCAGTTTCCTTTTGTTGATAATTAATTGATTTACTTATCTTCTCTTTCCAGGTTATTTAATATGTTGAAATTTTGGGCAGTTGGAACTCAAAACTGTCAACAATCGTTTCCCTTTTTCAGATGCTGAAAGACTTGTGTGCTTCCAGCAATTTTGTGCTTTGATTTCAGATCCTTGGCAATTGCAATTTTATTTTAATCACTACTTATCTCAGTGGTGCATGCCAAGAAATAAAACAGATGAAAACAAGCAGCATGTTTGTTATTTATATGCACTAACTAAAATGTATTTTGTCTTAATTCAGTTTATCAGGATATAACGTCGAAGTTCAAACGAACAACAATCAAAATGAAGAAACAAAACTACGGTAAGGTTAATGTACTAAAGTTGTGCGCATAATTAGGTGCAGGGCGCTAATTAAATTGCCTACTTGGATCACCTTGGAGGGGGAAATCCAATTATAGCACTTCAGTAAAGAGGATTCTCCACACTAAATTAAGCAATGAGATTTTTGGTCAAAATCCAAAAGCTGAAAGCATTCTTTCAGGTGCTGCGAGTAAACTCCTTTATCAATCCTTATGCAGAATGAAAATTGAAGACAATCTGTAAAAAAAAAAAGTGTGTGAAATTTGTAACATAAATCTGATTTTTTTAACTGTTAATTGGCATCATTAACAGCTCCTTTAAGCAGCTGCCTACCTGTTCTTCAAAGCCATTCATCAAACCCCCTCCTCAAAGCATCCACTTTTAGCACCTCTGTCCTTTCAAGTTACCATTTAACCTCCCATTCGTCCCTAAAGTTCTGAATATACACAGCTCCACAGTAACTATTTCCTGTTCAAATCTCCACATTCTGGTTTCCACCCTGCCTGCAGCACTGAACAATCCTAGTCCAAAGAAATTCTTGCCAATTCATTTGTCTAACATGACTCTGTTTCATAGGGCAGAATTTTACGCTTGGCGTGCGGGTGCACGCCCGACACACCCACGCATCCCGACGTCTTCACGCACTCGTGCAATATCTCGTTCGGCGGGCGCGCGCCAGAGTCAACTGCACGCCCGCCGATAATTGAAAGGCCTCGTAAGACCATTAGCGAACTAATTAAAATCAAATTAACGCTGCCCGTCTAATCTTATGGTAGGCGGGCTAGGCGAAAAGGCCAAGTGGCCTTTACATTTTTTTAGAAATCTCATCCACGGGCAGGATGAGGTTTCCTAAAGCAAGTAAACATTAAATAAAAACTTTATTTTGGAATTAAAAACATGTCCTATCTGATGTGACAGAGTCACATGAGGGGACATTTAAAAAATTTTTTAATTGTCTTTATTAACTTTTTAAAAAATTGTTTCAATCTCCCTGAGGCGACTCCGTGCCTGAGGGAGATTTGAAGCACTCTTTCGCACTCATGGACGAACTGTATGCCAGGCCCACTCTCCCTCTTTCTCCCTCCCCCCCCCCCCCCCACTTCCGCCCAGGTAGCGCTGCCGCTCACGATCCACTCAGGGCAGGCATTAATTGACCCGCCCGTGTGAAATCGCAGTGCGGAGCCGATCGTGGGCGGCAGTCAGCTTCCCGCCCGCTCCCACAGAGCCCACCCGACGAGGGAAAAATTCTGGCCATAACGTTTGAAACCAAATGATGGCAATGTCTATCTTAGCTCTATACGTTTCTGTCATTTAACTTGCATCATAAATAATCGGATCACAGTTGAAAGAATGCTATCTATTATTTGTTAACGTGGCATGATGAGTTGTAATACAGATCATTATTTCAAGATCTTTATTCAAAGATAAAAATGCATGGGTAGAAGTCTAAGGCAGGGTCTGCTGAAAGTTTAGAAAAGTCTAAATAACTTCTTGAAGCCTTTGGATACAGTAAACCACTAACTTATTCCAGCTGTGTGTGTAGCTTCAATCCATGAATTTACGATGTTTTTAAACATATTATTTTTGTGTCTCAGGGTATGGACTACATTGTCATCGAGCTATCATTACAATATGCAAGTTAATTGGAATTAAGGACATGTATGCCAAGGTTTCTGGATCAACAAATCTATTGAATATTACCAGAGCCCTTTTTCAAGGATTGTCAAAACAGGTAAAATTTTCATCTAAAAACACATGGATGCGATTGTTTTTTTTCAGCTTGACCAAATCAGATTTGATGAATGACATCAAAACAGTCTGGTTCACAACACCAAGAATGGTCACTAGGACAGTGTGCTGGAGGGTGACTGGTGCGTGTAAACCATGCTCCGTTGAGCATCAGTATCCTCAGCAGTGGAGGTAAAATGGAAGGGGAATTGAATAGAAAAAAATAATATTAAACAGGTATTCCTTCTTTGTTAAATATTTTTAAAATATAGCAGAATTTGTTTTTGTTGATCCCTGTATTTTCTCGTTTCTGCCCTTAATGGACCTCAATATCCCTGTATATGAGAGAGAGATGATCTGCTGCCAGGTCTCTGCAAACACCTCTTTTCAGCTTGATGTTGTGAGGGGGAGGAGGGATGTTGGTAAAAAGAAAATAGAGGCAGACTAAAACCTCACAGGATACAGAATTGAGCATTTCCATGTCTCATTACGACCAAATTGTCAGGGATCTCCTTTCATGGTGTCCCTGGATACCTATTTCAGATGTTTGAGAGACAGTTATTTAGCAGACCTGAGTAGACAGATGCTCCTTGGAGAGCTATTATCAGCTTAGTTATCAGCTATTTAATCTACTTTTTCCTATTTTCTGCAACATAGAAACATGGAAAATAGAAGCAGAAGTAGGCCATTCGGCCCTTCGAGCCTGCGCCACCATTCATTATGATCATGGCTGATCATCCAACTCAATAGCCTGTTCCTGCTTTCTCCCTATACACTTTGATCCCTTTCGCCCCAAGAGCTATATCTAACTCCTTCTTGAAAACATACAATGTTTTGACCTCAACTACTTTTTATGGTAGCAGATTCCACAGTCTCACCACTCTCTGGGTGAATAAACTTCTCATCTCAGTCCTAAATGGTCTACCCCATATCCTCAGACTGTGATCCCTGGTTCTGGACTCCCCCACCATCGGGAACATCCTTCCTGCATCTACCCTGTCTAGTCCTGTTAGAATTTTGAAGTTTTCTAAGAGATCCCTCCTCATTCTTCTGAACTCCAGCGAATATAATCCTAACTGACTCAATCTCAAACTTAAATATAAAACCTTTAACATGCTTAAATGATCTTGAGCAATGGTCACCCTGCATCCCATTGCTAGTAATTGTTTGCTATAAATATTTATTAATGTATATATTGTTTGTTACTCCTGTATCTTTGAGGTAAAGACATTAGCAACAAAATTGTTAGCTACTATAACTTGGTGAAAAACTGACAGTAGGTTATGTGATCAAAATGTTTCATCCTGTTTGTCTTGTTGCAATTCCATAGGAGACTCACAACAACTTAGCTGACAAGAAGGGGTTACATGTCGTAGAGTTTCGAGATGAGTGTGGGCCTTTGCCCCTGATAGTTGCCTCCCCACGTGGTGTCGTCAGGAAGGTGCCCGAACCCGAAGATGAAATTCCCAACACTAAGTTGGATTGGAGTGATGTGAAAGCAGCACAGGGTATGAAACGGTCAGTCTGGGCAAATGTCAAGCGCACAATATGGTGACCAGCTGGTACTTGATGAGATGCTAGTGAGGCTGTTTTACTTATCGAACTTGCAAAGAAAGCTGGAGGGATGAGAACTCTCAAGCTCTCTGCAGAGCTTGGCACATCATGGAAGGATGACATGTTTAACATCATCTGCCTTGATTGTATTTTATGGATTAAAAGACTTACTAATTAAAGATTTTTCCATTGTGTTACGGTTTCTTTATCTGGAAGAATGGAGATTTGTGAACATATGTAACACACACTGTGGTCTTTCACCATAAAACAAATAAAATTCATTGTGTTTAATAGAATGCTGACTTTGTTAATGTTAATGTTGAGTTAATTTCCTGGTATCTGATACAGCTGCTGTGGGAGAGGAGAGTTATGCATTTACACCAGCATTCCAAATATCATCAAAATTATCCTTCACGTGTTCACTTTTGAAAAACAAAGTTTGCAAACAGTTTAGGGGAGAAATATTAGTTCAAATCCAATAGCACTTAATGAGCAAACTTTGTTTTGGCTTTAGACAATATGGAAGAAAGTAGCAAAAAGATAGACTTGAGACACAATAGATATAATGCTGCAGTGTCTACATTTTAACTGTCTCTTGCTGACTAATGCCAGATTCTATTTTAAGAGTGCTTACTGTGGAAATCCATTATGTGTAGCTCATAACTGCCCTGTTCAGGAGCTACTGGTGCATTTTATTCATTTTCTTTTCTCTAAATTTTGTGCAGTGTATGCTTTTTAGCAGAATATGAAGTGACTAATAATGCTTCTATAATCAACACTTAAGCAGTATGTAAACATTAAGAGATGAATGATGTGTATTATAAGTGGGCGAATGGAAGGTTACCCAGTGTTAACTGGAAAGTTGTGCTTGTTTTAGTTAAAGCACTGAAGAATTTCATTTGTATAAAATGCTTGTTGAAAATATTAGATGCCTTCAGTTTGTGTTCAAAGCTATAATTTCCCTCCAAATACCATAAACTGTAAAGCTTTTCACTTTACTAAATATAGTCTCTTTGCAGTAAATCTCTGTTAGAATTAAATAAATCTCGATGCTCTATTTCATGTGCTACATAATTAATAATCCAAGATATCTGGTGACTTTCACAAGCAGTGGAACACACCTGCAGACAGCAGACCTCCCAATTTGTAGAGGGTTTGGTTCAGTGCACAGACTAACAGTCTCTTAAAAAGTTCTCATTCAAATTTATCTTGCACTGAAGAGTTTGCAGAATTGCAATACTTATGATTGCAGTTTGCAATCATCTGCTCTGCCCATCAATGGCGGGCCGCGGTTCCTGCTGCTATGTGTGGGGAACTTCGTTATAATACATCTGCATATCGTTATAAGCCCAGCTCGCCGGAATCACTCCACCACCCCACGCTGGATCATCCAAGCACGTCGGCGTCATTGCATGCCAGCGCGTTTCACAACAGCATTTATAAGATGTGTAGCTAGTGAGCTGCACTTCAAGAGGAACTTGGAGGTGAGTGTTCAGTATTGATGAAGGAGAAGAGAGTGAATGAGACACGTGGCTGGGCAGAGGGAGGAACAGCATCTTCAGAAAGAAGGGGCGGCTGGGGCTTCCGCACACGCCGCTGAAGAACCACAGCGAGCTGTCGCTCGTCAGCGCCTAACTAGACCCAAGGGCCATAGACAGCGCTTGTCGTTTCTGCAGGTGACCGAGAACCAGTGTCGCGGAAGACTGCGCGTGTCTAGGGAACTGGCCGGTCATATCTGCCAGCTGCTGCAAGATTTGGCACCACGGGGACATGGAGGGAATACACTGCCAGTGGCCGTGAAAGTGAGAACAGCACTCAATTTTTACGCCAGTGGCTCCTTTCAGGGCTCCACAGGTGAACTCTGTGGGATATCACAAGCCTGAACGCACAAATGCATCTATGAAGCCACTGACTTTTATCTTCACAAAGACACACAACTTTGTGCTTTCCAGGATCAGGAAAGCCTGTTTCCCAAATGACCCTGCAGAAATGAGGACAGATAATTAGTGCATGGCAGTGGCCTGTGAAACAGGACACATCACTCGCAGCATGGTTGTCTGATGGATGTTGCACTGCTGGATCCTCACTCAGTTGAGCATCACCAACCTCACTGTCAGCACAGGAATGGTCCAGATCTTCACCGGCTAACTGGATGGCTCTGTTTTCAAAGTCCTTGAGGACCTTGATTTCAGGCCTTCCTCTACCAGTCTGCGACCTCTCCCTCTTGTATGCCAGGTTGTCCTAAATGATCAGCGATGGAGAGAGTGTAAGCAGGATGTCTGCCCGGCCCGATTATAAGTATGCCTGGCATATGTGGGTGGTGAGTGGTGCCATGGACAGGATGAGGACAATGAAGGGGTGTGTGTGTGTGTGTGTGAATGTTGAGGTCCCTTGAACTGGCAGTGAATGAGACCCCTGTGTGAGCTGAGAGCGATGAGAAGTGACTCTCCGTGGTGGAACGGAGGAGATCACATTCATCCAGTTGCGGCACTAGTGGCTGCCCTCTTTGCCAACGCCCTGCAACTGGCCACCACTGCCACAGCCTCCCAAGCCAAATTGGTGATGTCGCTGCCCCTTCTGTGGCCAGAGTTGGGTAGACAACATTGTGGGCCTCCATGGTGTCCAAAAGGCATTTCAGGGACGTGTCACTGATTCGGGGGCTGCAGTCTTCTTGCCTTTCAGGGCCATGTCTTCTGTGCAGCAGTCCTTGGCTGGAAGCACTGAGGTGTGCGCATGGCTGCACTTTAAATATTGGCACCCGGCCTGAAAAAGCAGGAAGTTGACGGCAAGTCGTGGGCAAATTGAAGGCTGGTCACCAGTGAAACGGCATGTTTCCCGAGAATGCACGATTAATGAAACGGGATTGGGATGATATGGCGTGAAAAGCCGCCATTGCAGCCGGCAAAACATTTTTTCCTGCCTGCTACTGCGCTTAGTGCAAATCTGGGACGATTCCGCCCCAGGGTCTGCAAGACTGTTTCAAGGGGACTGCCAATGTATAGGTGAAAGCAATACTATTTTTTGCCATGATGAAATATGGTGGGGCCCATTCTTAAATCAGTACATCCCTACAATGTGCATGCAGTATAATGAGATCACTGGAAAGTGGCTGGCAACTAGAAGCTATGAGCAGCAGCACACAGGAGTGAAGGACACATGCAGAGACTTGCAGGTAAGTCCCAATTGCCCACTTTGTGAGGGTTGGTGGGGGGTTGGGGTTGATGTTAACAGTATACCAGACAAGTTGCCTCTTTTTCCACCCCTGCCCCCAACAGATCCAGCCTCTGCCTTCCTTTTTCTTTAGAGTCCAGCTGTTCTGAAATAGCTGTTTAGTCATCTGCAGGCAGCCTCTCCAGTAAACTGAAGCAGGGCTTGGCAACTCATTACGCAGCAGTTCCCTAGAAGTGGGAATAAACATAGTATTGGTTCACAATATAAATTAACAAAGTGTCCCCTGTTCACACAATCACAGAATTGTTAAGGTGTAGAATGAGGCCATTCGGCCCATTGTGTCCACACCGGCTCGTTGAGCAATTTTAACTTAGTGCCTTTTCCCCGTAACCTTGCATATTGGATGATTATTTAAATAGAAACAATGCCTTCTTGAATGCCTCAATTGAACCTGTCTCCACCACACTTCCAGGCAGTGCATTCCAAACCCTAACTGTTCGCTGTGAGAAAAAGTTTTTCCTCACCTCACATTTGGTTCTTTTGCAAGATACTTCAAAACTGTGCCCTCTAGTTCTCGATCTGTTTAAGAGCAGGAAAAGTTTCTCCCTATCTACTCTGTCCAGATCCCTGATGATTTTGAAAACTTCTCTCAAATCTCCTCTCAGCCTTCTCCTCTCCAAGGAAAACAGTCCCAACTTCTCCAATCTTTCCTCATAACTGAAGTGTCTCATCCCTGGAACCATTCTCCTAAACCTCTTCTGCACTGACTCCAATGTGGTCACATCCTGCCAATAGTGTGGCGCCCAGAACTGTACACAGTACTCCAGTTGAGGTCTAACCAGGCCCTTATATAAGTTCATCATAATCTCCCTGCTCTTGTACACTCTGCTCCTGTTAATGAATAGAATTAATAGAATACTGTATACTTTAGAAACAGCTATGTCTACCTGTCCTGCTACCTTTAATGACTAATGTACATGTACACCTAGGTGTCTACTCCAGCAAGTTAGTTAGACATGATTTTCCTTTAACAAATCCATGCTGACTCTTCCAAATCAATCCACACTTTTCCATGTGACTATTAATTCTATCCTGGATAATTATTTCTAGAAGTTTCCCCAACACCAGACTGACTGGTGTGTAATTGCAGGGCAGCTCTTCACAACCTTTTTTGAACAAGGGTGTAATGTTTACAATTCTCCAGCCCTCTGGCACCTCCCCCAAATCTAGGGAACATTGAAAGATTATTTCCACTCACTTCTTTAATATTCTTGAATGCACCTCCTTTGTCATCTAGGGAGCTCTGGATTTGTTTGTCCTACCCTTCCCTTTTGAGGGAACATAATTGACTATCCCAAACCACCTTTTTGAAGGTAGCCCATTGTTCAGCTACAGTTTTTCCCGCCAACCTTTGGTTCCATTCTATCCGGCCCAGCTTATTCTTGCCCCATTGAAGTCCATTCTCTGCCAGTTAATTATTCTCACTCTGGATTGACCAATGTCATTTTCCACTGTCATCCTAAACCTTATGATACAATGATAATTGTCCCCTAAATGTTCCCCACTATCACTTGATCTACTTAGCCCACCTCATTCCCAAGAATCAGGCCTAGCAGATGCCTCCTTTCTTGTTGGACTGGACACACTGCTGTAGGAAATTCTCCTGAATACTATCTAGGAATGCTTGTCCCTCACAGCCCCTTTAACTACCACTATACAGGTAATTAAAGTCCCCATTATAACTACTCTATGATGTTTACACCTCTGTGATTTCCTTGCAGATTTGTTCTTCTATATCCTTCCCACTAACTGGTGGTCTATATATTACACTGAGCACTGTAATTGCATCCTTCTTATTCCTTAGCTCCAGCCAAATTGATTCTGTCCTTGAATCCTCTGACATGTCCTCTTCCTCCAGTATTGCAATACTTTCCTTAAAGAAAAAAGCCACCCCTCCTCCTTTTTTCCCTTTCCTATCTTTTCTGAACACCTTATAACCAGGAACATTTAACACCCAGGTCTGCCCTTTCTTAAGCCAGATCTCGGTTATTGCTACAACTTTATAATCCCACAAGGCAATCTGTGCCTGTAACTCCCCAATTTTATTAACCATACTCCATGCATTCACATACATGGAATGTAATCTTGATTTAGACTTCATTACTTCCTCCCCCACTCCGACTTCCATCTATTAACTCACTATTCTCTATTTTAATGCTATCTTCCTCTCCCAGCATTCCGTGCACCCTGGTATTATTTTCTAATATTCTCTCCTGGTTCCCACACCCCTGCTGAGTTAGTTTAAGCCCTCCCCAACAGCACAAGCAAAACTCAGCCCTAGCTCTGTTCAGATCCCTCATGATTTTGAAAACTTCTCTCAAATCTCCTCTCAGCCTTCTCCTCTCCAAGGAAAACAGTCCCAACTTCTCCAATCTTTCCTCATAACTGAAGTGTCTCATCCCTGGAACCATTCTCATAAACCTCTTCTGCACTGACTCCAATGTGGTCACATCCTGCCAATAGTGTGGTGCCCAGAACTGTACACAGTACTCCAGTTGAGGTCTAACCAGGCCCTTATATAAGTTCATCATGCTATCTCCTCCAGAGCCAGTGCCAGTGTCCCAGGAATCTAAAGCCCTCCCTGCTGCACCATCTTTCCAGCCACACATTCATCTGTCTTATCTTCCTATTTCTGTACTCACTTGCACGTGGCTCTGAGAGTAATCTGGAGATTACTGCTTTAGGGGTCCTGTTTGCTAATTTTCTACCTAGCTCCCTAAATTCTGATTGCAGAACCATATCCCCCTTCCTACCTAAGTCATTAGTACCAATGTGGACCACGATCTCTGGCTGATCACCCTCTCCCAGAAGAATGTCCTGCAGCAGCCCTGTGACATCCTTGACCCTGGCACCAGGGAGTTAATTGTCTGCCACTTCTCTTCCAGGAGTGCCTACTTTGAAGAAGTACTGCTCTTTTCTCCGACAGGATTTATGCTTGTCTCTTTGGGCCTGTTCACGTTCATTGCTTTCCATTTCTCTCCTGGTGTTTGACAAGGTGTTTACTAAAACTCGCTTTCACAGCCATATTTCCTTCCTCAGTGCCTTCTATACAGCTTCATCTGTCCCACCCTCCCTTATACAGTATACATTTCACCACATTTCTACTTCTCTTTAGTTCTGAAGAAGAGTCATCTGGACTCGAAACGTTAACTATTTCTCTCCACAGATGCTATCAAACCTGCTGAGCTTTTTCAGCAATTTTTGTTTTTGTTTCAAGCTACATACCATCCTGGAGGCACATCTACCGCCACAGAAACGCCTTTCTGCTCTCCTAACCAGTGAATCCTCTATCACTATTGCTCTTCTTTTCGTCCTGCCCTCCTATACAGCCGAGCCGGTCGTGGCTCTGACTGCACTCCTCTGAGGAACCAGCCCCCTTACCAGCTTCTAAAAAAGAAAACTGATTTATGAGCGGGACCCCAGGAGACTCCTGCACTACCTGCCTAGTTCTCTTGGACTGCCTGGTGATCACCCATTTCCTCTCTGTCCTTAAGCTGGGGTGTGACCATCTCTCTGAAGGTGCTATCCTTGTAGCTCTCAGCTTCGCAGAAGAACCATAGGGACTCCAGCCTCCACTCGAGCTCTGAAACCCAGAGCTCAGGTTTCTGCAGCTGGCAGCACTTTCTGCACATGTGGTCGTCTAAACAACGGTAGCGTCCATGACTTAGCACATAATACAGGACACACACACTCAAGTGAGCTGCCCCGCCATGCTTTAATTCTAATTCCCTTATGTTAACTTTAATTCTACTTTGGATTATTTATATTACTTTATTATATTGGCCCTAAATTTCTCTTATTCCTGGCACTTCTTAATTAAATCCAAGTATAGCAACTTGTTTAAAAATATTACACTTTTATAATTTACTCATCAATTCCTACTTACCAAGGCCGCCACTCTTAAGGACATAAGAACTAGGAGCAGGAGTAGGCAATTCAGCCCCTCGAGCCTGCCCCGCCATTCAATACCATCATGGCTGATCTCATTTCAGCCTCAACTCCAATTTCCCGCCCTCTCCCCATAAGCTTTCAACGCATTACTAATTAAAAATCTGTCTATCTCCTCCTTAAATTTATTCAGTGCCCCAGCACCCACTGCACTCTGAGGTAGTGAATTCCACAGATTCACGACCCTTCGAGAAAAGTAATTCCTCCTCATCTCTGATTTAAATCCACCACCCCTTAGCCTAAAACTATGGCCTCTCATTCTAGAATGCCCCACAAGGGGAAACATCTGCACCACATCTACTTTGGCTATCCCCTTTAGCATCTTATATACCTCAATTTGATCTCCTTTGATCCTTCTAAACTCTAGCCAGTGTAGGCCTAAACTGCTCAATCTCTCCTCATAAGACAAGTCCCGCATCTCTGGAATCAATCAACTCTACTCTTCTTTCTCAGGAAAGGTAGAAAAGGAAAGGAGCACCTCCTCCCTTCTCATAAAACTCCCTTTGTCACCAAACTCCAACTGAAGCACTCTACTGCAGCCCAAAACTGCACTCTAGTGCAGACAAAGTCAGCACTATATGATAGCCTACTTTTATACTCTCTGAACCTAGCCTCTGAAAACCTGATTATCTAGTTAACTAGTTGCAGTCGCATGATGAACCTGTATGAGCCCTGTTTTTAGGCTGGACTAAAACTCACCTCCTTCCAACCCTAATAACAACTTTTAGTTAATTGCTAAATTAAAGACTAGACTTTAGAGGGTTCATGAGGGTAAAAAGCAAATTACTCTAACAGTGTACGTAGTGGAAAACCAGTCACTCAACATATACAGGAAGCAATAATTCTTCAGAAGGAGTTGGGGGGGGCGGGGGGGGGGGGTGATCCTTTGATCATCTGACTTATGTGGCATATTCACCTATTTGAGGTCGGGTAACTTTTTTTATTTGTTTATGGGATACGGGCATTACTGGCTAGGCCAGCATTTATTGCCCATCCTTAATTGCCCTTGTTCAGAGGGCATTTAAGAGTCAACTAGTCTGGAGTCAAGTGTAGGCCAGACCAGGTAAGGATGACAGATTTCCTTCCCAAAAAGGTATTAGTGAACCAGGTGGGTTTCTACAATAATCGGCGGTGGTTTCGTAGCCATCATCAGACTTGCAATTCCAGATTTCACCATCTGCCATGGTGGGATTCGAACATCTCTCTGGAATGCTAGTCCAGTGACAATACCACTATGCCACCCCTTCACCATATTCACCACTCAGGTGAGGGCTGGGGTATTTTTATCTTTTGATTCCTTGGATGTGGGCAAGGTTGGCATTTATGCCCATCCCTATTTGGAGCAATTGTGACATATTGCAAGCACAGAAGTTAACACATTCTCAGGTTATGCGATATGTGCTCTTTATGTAAGGTGTATTTCAGCAGGAGAGAGAGGAATTACAATCAACAGGTAAAGTAATTGGAAATGCACACAATAAATATTGGATATGGATACATTTTTAATTCAAAACAGAAAGCACAGAGCAATGATACAAAACGTCCTCCATCGAGTTCAAGCGGAAGAGTTGAAGAACACCAAGGACTTTCCAATGAATTGTTGAAACACTCTAAATTAAAGACCTTTAATTATCAAACATGAAATATAAGAGCAAACAATTTTCCTTTTTTTGGAATTTTATAACTTTTTATACAGAAAATACACATGTGTTATGGGCATCTGTGGATTAAAAAAAAAGGGGCTCTTAGAAGCAAAAAAGATTAAGAACTCTTGTACTTTTATAATAGAATTGCACTTTTATTATAATACTTGTTGGCTCTTGCCCAGGTGTGTTTCAGTGTTCACAAAAAAATGTCACAAAACTTTACATTATATAGATCACTTGGGAAAAAGAAAATGTTCACTTCACAACAAATCTATTTTGTTCAGCAGAACATTAATTTTGACCTTTCCTTGATCCCTTTCTATCCAAAGAAAATGTCTTTGAAATATCTTGCAGTTAACGAGTATCTGATCTCCTTGGTATTACACTCTTCTAACTGAAACAGTTGCAGCTGTTTGGAAGCTGGGCTTCATCACAGACAGGCATCATCATGATGCTCATTTAAAGTGTCAAGCAGCCAGCCGTTACTATACGGCTGAAGAGCCCTCTGGCAGCTTTGTGTTCTGCTGGTTGGAAACACCAGTTATCAACTTTGTTTAGAGTCTGTACACACCTTACATCACATTCACACATGTGTGGACAGTATAAGTGCAGTTGTTTGTGTCTGAACTATATTGTCAAATTATGAAAAAGGGAGACCTGCATTTACAAAGCACCTTTCACAATCATCCCAAAGTGCTGTACAAACGGTGCTTTGTAGTCACTATTGTAATGTAGGAAATGCAGCAGTTAAATTGTGCACAGCAAGGCCTCAAAAGCAGCAAGGAAAGAGCATTTGTTTTCGATAAAAAGAAAATGCTGGAAATATTCAGCAACTGAGGCACTATCTGTGGGTGCGGGAACAAAGTTAACTTTTGACCTTTCATCAAGACCGTCTGTTTTAGATGTTAGTTGAGGGATAAATATTGGCCAGTATACCAGGGGATCTCCTCTGCTCTTTGAATAGTAGGATCTTGCTAAGAGTGCAGAAGGCGGTTTGGTTTGAGGTCTCATCCAGCACTCCCGTGTGATGACCTTTGACCTGGTATCAGTATAGAAAGGAAAATTTGTAATTTCTTTAATGTCTAGGGAAGTTGTAATTGTTTTAAGAATGTTTGAGACTTTTGAGATTTGCATCAATTGTAAAAGGATCAATTATCTAAAAAATTACAATAACAAATACTGTCCATGTGACCTGGCGACCTTTGACCTGGAAGCAGTACCAACATGTGATGCGAATGCTTGTAATCTCGTGAGGTAGTCTTTGTTGTGGCTGCTATTCCATGTGTAATTTGTAATTCGTATTGACCGTAATTTTCCTGTTAATTCATGTTTAATTTGCCTTGACCCTGATCCATTTTAAAGTAAAAGTTACAAAAAGTGAAATTTTGTAATAATTTCATTTGGGGGCCATTTGGTAAATTTGGTTGACCATTCCTCCATGGTGTTCGTGACACACTATTTACTATATTGGAATTCCAGACTAGATATACACTCAAGTCATTGGAGTGGGACTTGAATCCCCAACCTTTTTTTTATTCATTCATGGGATGTGGGCGTCGCTGGCTAAGCCAGCATTTACTTCCGATCCCTAATTGCCCTTAAATCCATCCCTAATTGCCCTTAAGAAGGTGTTGGTGAGCTGCCTTCTTGAACCACTGTGGTCCATGTGGTGTAGGTACATCCACATTGCTGATAGGGATGGAGTTCCAGGATTTTGACCCAGTGATAGTGAAGGAACGGCGATATATTTCCAAGTCAGGATGGTGAGTGGCTTGGAGGGGAACTTCCAGGTGGTGGTGTTCTCATGTGTCTGCTGCCCTTCTTCTAGATGGTAGTGGTTGTGGGTTTGGAAAGTGCTGCTGATGGAGCCTTGGTGAATTCCTGCAGTGCATCTTGTAGATGGTACACACTACTGCTACTGTGCTTCGTTAGTGGACGGAGTGAATGTTTGTGGATGAGTTGCCAATCAAGTGGGCTGCTTTGCCATAGAAGGTGTCGAGCTTCTTGAGTGTTGTTGGATCTGCGCTCATTCAGGCAAGTGGGGAGTATTCCATCACACTCCTGACTTGTGCCTTGTAGATGGTGGACAGTCTTTGAGGAGTTAGGAGGTAAGTTACTCGCTGCAGGATTCCTAGCCTCTGACCTGCTCTTGTAGCCACAGTATTTATATGGCTAGTCCAGTTCAGTTTCTGGTCAATGGCAACCCCCAGGATGTTGATAGTGAGGGATTCAGTGATGGTAATGCCTTTGACCATCAAGGGTTGATGGTTAACTTCCCTGTTGTTGGAGATGGTCATTGCCTGGCACATGTGTGGCGTGAATGTTACTTGCCACTTGTCAGCCCAAGCCTGGATATTGTCCCCAGTCTCGCTGCATTTGGACATGGACTGCTTCAGTATCTGAGGAGTCGCAAATTGTGTTGAACATTCTGCAATCATCAGCGAGCATCCCCACTTCTGACATTATGATGGAAGGAAGATCACTGATGAAGCAGCTGAAGATGGTTGGGCCGAGGACACTACCCTGAGGAACTCCTGCAGTGATGTCCTGGAACTTAGATGATTGACCTCCAACAGCCACAACCATCTTCCATTGTGCTAGGTATGACTTCAATCAGCAGAGAGTTTTCCCCCTGATTCCCATTGACTCCAGTTTTGCTAGGGCTCCTTGATGCCACACTCAGTCAAATGCTGCCTTGATGTCAAGTCCAGTTGTGTTCACCTCACCTCCAGAGTTCAGCTCTTTTGGCCAGACTCAGCGAGGGCTGCCTCTGATCCAGGACAATGCTCACACTATTGTATTAATGGCTAAATATGCACCAAAATTGAAAGCTGAAGAAATGTTACAACTAGCCCTAGAAAGTAAATTATTCTTTCCGGCACCTATGTACTGCATAGCCTATTATCCAGGCATTAACCTCCAAGATATCATTACCATTCAGTCCAATTCTATATATACATATACAGTAACCTAGGCAGAATATTTCTTAAATTTGATTTATGCTTAGTGATGGTTAGGACTGCATAGTTACCTGGACTCGGTTCTGAAAGTTATCAGCAGATTTTTATATATTTTGATCATATGGAGCAAAATAATAAGCAACTGGTAGGGTTGGGCAAAGGCTTTTCATATGAATTCAGGTTTCAGTAATGAAATTTCCTAAAACCTAATTGGGAATGGGAGTTAATGGTGACAATGGGCAGAATTTTGCCCATGGTGGGCATGCTGACCCCACCAATTAAGGCCCACCCAGCGGCCTGCCCGACAGTAAGTGCTATGCGCTTCCCGTTCTCGCCCACCATGACTGTCATTTCACTTTCAATTTGAACAGGACAGTCGTGATTGAGTTTTTTGTGCGCCCCCACCACCCCCTGTTTTTTTCCCCTTCCCACATCACCCATTTCCTCTTCCCCATCGCAGTTGACCCCCCCCCCCCCCCGACCCCCGAGGCATCACCTTTCACCTCCCCTCCGTGTCCTACCAGCCACAGCCCTTTTCTTCGGGGATGTCCAGGTGAATGTGCATGCTCCCTTCCTTCCCAAAAATCCCATCCCCATCCACATTCACCTCCCCGACCACCTCCTTCCCACCCCCAGGTCTGTGTCTACCTCCAAGTCCCCACCAACCACCCTCGCCGTCCCTTCTACCGCTCCCGTTGAACCTTCACCCTCCCACCCTACCACCTCACTCTGCCCTTAGTCATTCCCATCCTTCCCTCCTACCCCGCCTACCCTCAGTTCATTTCCCAGGAGGCAGTCATGGACTCAACAGAGCCCTCCCTTGCACGTTCACCCGGACCTCCGCCCCCTCCCCCCCACCCGGACTCCTTCCCCCCTTAGAACACCTTCCACCCTTGGAACTCTTTCCCTGCCCCCAGACTTCCTCCCCACCCTAGACAATCCCCCCAGACCCTGCGCCCCTCCTTAATCCCTCCCCCTTCCTGACTCCTCCTTCACCCTTTCTTCTCTTTCCACACTTATTCCTTCCCCTCTATGGATTCCTTCCTCTCCCCCCAGACTCCTTCCTCCCCCTGGACCCCTTCCCCTCTCTGGGCTCCTTCCACCCCCCCCAGACTCCTTCCTCACCTGGATTCCTTCCCCTCTCCCAACCCCTTACCTGCTCCGAACTCCTTCCCTTATATCTTTCTCCTCGCCTACACCTGCTTCCCCAGTTGCTGTCTTCTCCCCATCATCCCTCCTCCCACTGTGAACAACCATTCAACATTAATGCCCTTTATGGAAGGACAGAAAGCTGTTGTCCCTACCTGGTTTGGCCTACATGTGATTCCAGCAATGTGGTTGACTCTTAAATGCCTTCTGAAAGGGCCTAGCAAACCATTCAGTTATATTAAACCACTACAGAAAAGTCGAGAAGGAAAGAAACCGGATGGACCATCTGGCATCAACCTAGGCACTGGAAATGACAACAGTACATACAGCCCTGTCAACCGTGCAAAGTCTTCCTTACTAACATCTGGGGGCTTGTGCCAAAATTGGGAGAGCTGTCTCACAGACTAGGCCTGACAGTCATCCTCACGCAATCTTACCTTATAGATAATGCCCCGGACACTACCGTCACCATCCCAGCTAGTGGGACAGGACAGACCCACCAGAGGTGCTGGCACAGTCGTATACAGTCATGAGCGAGTTGCCCTGGGAGCCCTCAACATTGACTCCGGACCCCACAAAGTCTCATAGCATGCGGGCAAGGAAACATCCTGCTGATTACCAACTACCACCCCCATCCAGCTGATGAATCAGTGCTCCTCCATGTTGAACACCACTTGGAGGAAGCACTGAGGGTGGCAAGGATGCAGAATGTACTCTAGGTGGGGGACTTCAATGTCCATCACCAAGACTGGCTCGGTTGCACCACTACTGGCTGACTCCTAAAGGACATAGCTGTCAGACAGGTGGTGAGGGAACCAACAGGAGGGAAAAATCTACTTGACCTCATCCTGACCAATTTACCTGTCACAGGTGCATCTATCCATGGCACTATTGGTAGGAGTGTCCTCTGCACAATCATTCTGAAGACCAAATTCTGCCTTCTCATTGAGGATACCCTCCATCATGTGTGGCACTGCCACCATGCTAAATCAGATAGAATTGGAACAGATCAGAGCAGAACAGATCGAGCAACTCATAACTGTGCATCCATGAGTTGCTGTGGGCCAACATCTGCAGCAGAATTGTACTCAACCACAAACTGTAAACTCATGGCCTGGCATATCCCTCACTCTACCATTACTACCAAGCCAGGGGAGCAACCCTGTGGTTCAATGAAGAGTGCAGGAGGGCATACCAGGAGCAGAACCAGGCAAACCTATAACTGAAGTGTCAACCTGGTGAAGCTATAACACAGGACTATTTGCAAGCCAAAGAGTGGAAGCTGCATGCGATAGACAGAGATAAGCGATCCCACAAGCAATGGATCAGATCTAAACTCTGCAGTCCTGCCACATCCAGTCGTGAATGGTGGTGGACAATTAAACAACTCACTGGAGGAGGAGGCTCCACAAATATCCCGATACTCAATGATGGAGGAGCCCAGCACCACAGTGTAAAGATAAGGCTGAAGCATTTGCTCTTCAGCCAGAAGTGCCGAGTTCCTCCAGAGGTCCCCAGCGTCACAGATGCCAGTCTTCAGCCGATTCAATTCACTTCACGAGATATCAAGAAACAGCTGAAGGCAGTGGATACTACAAAGGCTATGGGCTCTCACAATATTCCGGCAATAATACTGAAGACTTGTGCTCCAGAACTTTCCACGCCCCTAGCCAAGCTGTTCCAGTACAGCTACAACATTGGCATCTACCCGGCTATGTAGAAAATTGCCCAGGTATGTCCTGTACACAAAAAGCAGGTCAAATCCAACCCAGTCAATTAAAGCCCCATCAGTCTACTGTTGATCATCAGCAAAGTGATGGAAGGTGTTGTTCATTGACAGTGCTATCAAGTGGCACTTACTCAGCAATAACCTGCTCACTGATGCCCATTTTGAGTTCCGCCAGGGCCACTCAGCTTCTGACCTCATTACAGCCTTGTTTCAAACATGGACAAAAGAGCTGAACTCCTGATGTGAGGTGAGAGTGACTGCCCTTGACATCAAGGCAGCATTTGACTGAGTGTGGCATCAAGGAGCCCTAGCAAAACTGGAGTCAATGGGAATCAGGGGAAACTCTCCATTGTTAGAGTCATACCTAGCACATAGGATGATGGTTGTGGTTTTGGAGGTCAATCACCTTAGTCCCGGGACATCGCTGCAGGAGTTCCTCAGGGTAGTGTCCTCCACCCAACCATCATCAGCCACTTCATTAATGACCTCTCGACATCATAAGATCAGAAGTGGGGATGTTCACTGATGATTGCACAATGTTCAGCACCATTCAACACTTCAGATACTGAAGCAGTCTGTGTCCATATGCAGCAAGACCTGGACAATATCCAGGCTTGGGCTGACAAGTGGCAAGTAACATTCGTGCCACACAAGTGTCATGCAATGACCATCTCCAACAAGGAAGAATCCAACCATCGCCTCTTGATGTTCAATGGCATTACCATCACTGAATCCCCCACTATCAACATCCTGGGGGTGACCATTGACCAGAAACTGAACAGGACTAGCCATATAAATACTGTGACTACAAGAGCAGGTCAGAGGCTAGGAACTCTGCGGTCAGTAACTCACCTCCTGACTCCACAAGGCCTGTCTACCGTTCACAAGGCACAAGTCAGGATTGTGATGGATATTCTGCACTTGCCTGGATGAGTGCAGCTCCAACAACACTCAAAAGTCTTAGCACCATCCAGGACAAAGCAGCCGGCTTGATTTGCACCCCATCCAGCATGCTAATCATTCATTCACTCCCTCCATCACCAACGCACAGTAGCAGATGTATGTTCCACTGCAGAAACTCACCTAGAACCCTTCGACAACACCTTCCAAACCCTGACCTCTACACCTAGAAGGACAAGGGCAGTAGAACACCACCACCAAGTTGCACTCCAAATCACGCGCCACCCTGACTTAGAACTATATCATCGTTCCTTCACTGATCAGAAATCTCCTCGTAACAGATCCTTAATCCCGACAATGAGACAATTTACTCAACAACGGGTTGAATATATTCAGGACACCAGGCTGGCAGACTAATCCCCTCCGCTGCGGTAAAACCAGCAGGGTAGCGGCCTCGCTTTACTCCACCTCTGCCTGCGCTATGGAAGTGGCAGCCGCTCCAAATGGCTTTTAAACTCAGGCTGGAGTGGAAAGGGAAATCTCTAATCACAAAGGGGTGAAGCTGATCACATGCACACTCGAACAGAACCCACCTCCTGCGAGTCTAAGCTGCTGCTCCTGCCTCTCACCGCTCATCTTCAGAGCCCTCACTCACACTGGGGTTTCAAGAGAAGGAAGTGGCGTGCAGCAGTGGGAGGTTCGGCAAGAACCTCCGGATCAGTCGGGGGGTGGGGGGGGGGGTGAGTCAGGGAGCAGCAGAGGCTGCGAGCCCCGAGGGTTGGCAGCAAGAATGTGGTTTAGGGGGCCAGAGAGGCTGCAAGTCAGAGGATCAGAGAGAGGGCGAGTCAGGGAGGGAAAGAAGCCACAAACCGGAGGGTCAGCAAGAGAAAGGATCTGCAGTGACCAGCAGGGTCAGACAACAGGATGTTTGGTGAGCAGGATCAGCAGCAAGCTGGAGGTACTGTGAGCAGAAAGTTACCATATTTATTTTATATCTTTAAGTTAATTTTATTTTAAAAGTTATTTCATTTACCTGTATAGGAATATAGCGTAGTAAAATATTTCACTTTAAAAGGAATAATGTTTTAATATTTTCTTCTGATGAGTAAGGTCCTACAGAACACAACTACAGCTTTTGCATTGGCTTTAATGGGAAAATGTGTTTCGCTTAAAGTCATTTTGCTTAAAGTCATTTCGCTTAAAGTTGTGATTTTCAGGAACACAACTTTAAGTGAGGACTTACTGCATTTATTAATCACTTTCCCAGCCTGAGCTGCCACGTTCAATGATTTGTGCGCATATATCCCCAGGTCCTTCTGTTTCAGCACCCCCTTTCGAATTGTACCCTTTAGTTTCTCCTGCCTCTCCTCGTTCATTTTACCAAAATGTATCATTTGACCTTTGTCAGCATTAAGTTTCATCCACATTTGCCCACCCATTCCACCAACCTGCCTCTGTCCTCTTGATGTCCATCAATGTCCTTCTCAGAGTTCATAAATGCCCTGAGAAAATCCATATTTTATTCAAATTATTATGAATTTATCAGGAACGTGCTCCCAAGACAGATAAATAGGGTGCTGGGTTGCGGGAGAGAGAAAAACTCAGATAATTGATTATTATCAATCTCAGGAAATGTTCCTGCCTGTGAGCTGTAGTTTAAAATGATTGGAATGTGTAAATCTGCAATCAGAGCAATATTCTGCACAAGTCTGTCATGGTGTAGGAAGGGACAATGCAAGATTTTAAAGAGACATGTCATTCACATGACATAAACAACTCTTTTAGGGTTACTCACTATCATCCACAAATTCTAGGAATGTACCTTGGTTTGATTGTTTGCGGAGCACGCACCATCAAATATGGTCACAAGGCTAAGTTACACTCACAGTCATTGGAGAAAATGCCCTTTGCTCAGGCATGATGTCACAATCTATTAATTTGCTTCCAGTTCATGAATTGCACCCAGAGAAAGGAGCTGCACCTTGTTTCTCGTATTATTCAGTAAAAGATAGCAAAGCAGAATGAGAACACTAACCTCCTCATTGGCTGAGTTGCTAAACACACATCAGCACAAGAGTGAGGGCTCAGCAACCTCAGCCAACACCAGGGATTTACCAGACTGAGCTGACACCAACTCTAAAAGTGATGAACTTCGATACCCAAGGATTGCAGTAACCAACTTGTACAGAATTTTACCCAAACCAAGAGCAAATTCCACCTGATCCCTAAAGGTGACAACTATTGCCCTTTACTTCTGATTTAGTCAAAAAAAACAGTGGATTGTCCCCCAAGACATATTAGGAAACCTCCCGAACCAAACTCTTTTAGAATGTATTTCTGAGGTTTACCTGATAAACCCAGCCCCATTACCTCGATGGAGGATGGTCAAAATAAAACCCATTTCCCTTCTCACCAATGGGCATTGACTAGGTAGGACCTTGGGGTCCTCCCAGGGTGCTGACAGGAGAATGTTCTAGATCATGAAATACTTACAAATACACTCTGCCTGAATGCTCGATCCAAGCATTGATCGTTCTCTGCCTGAAGGAGAATCTCCTGATATCGGTCCTAAAGTAACCTTGTCCGAGCTTGGGCCTCTTGCCCTTGTTATGAATATCCAGTTTATGGTTTGTGTTAATATTTTAAAGGTAATTTTTTCTTTGTTCTGGGAAGATTAAAGTTTAACTGTAGAAAATGGGAAAAATGCAACAAGAGCAGCTTGGAGTCTATTACTTATAAAAGGTTGGGGCCATGTTGACTTCAGGCTTTGACAGCTAGAAATGTAAGATCCTAAAACAGCAGGTGGGCTTACTTAACTGGAGAAATTGTGAAGGAGGGAAAATCGGCCTGGAGGTCAGTTTGAGGATAGTCCAGATCGGGCTGCGTTGTCATGGAGATGGGTGGAGTTTAAGCAGCTGATCTGATTTCAATTTACCTGTGTGTTTCCTGGGAGAGAGAGCATTCTGTCGCAGGGAAAGAGGCTGGAGACCAAAAAGGTGCTACTGTTAGCAGCTCCAAGCATTTAGGGCACAGGTAGGAGCAGATAACACAATGGAAGGCTGCTGGCTCTGTGCTGGAGAGGAAGCCCTGGGAGTTATTTATAGCTCGGTGCTGTCGGGAGATTGGAATATGGAGAAACCCAGGGGCAATGCCAGCTGAGTGAAGTTAGCAATTGTGAAAGAGCTGAAATTGTGCCGGTAATTAGAGGTCGGAATTCCATGAAATGCAGTCTCAGGAGAAGAGATTGAGGCATCGAGAGCTGAGCAGCTGTTGAGGCAGTCTGAGTCAGAGCAGATTTTGAGGGAATTTGAAAGTGGAAAGTGGAGACAGAGTTAGTGAGATTTTTGTGACTTACAGTGGTCACTGACACCTGAGTACGTTGCTGAGAAACCTATGGGATCTGTTTTGGGCACATCTACCGTTGATGTGCAATGTTCGACTACAGTTTGCCTGTTAATTCTTATTTACCTCGTGTTAATTCTGAATGTTAAGAGTATAAGATGGATATTGTAGATTGTTTCACTTTGCTGAATTTGTAAAGTTCATTTTTGTTGGTTTAAAACCATGGAACCTGTGGCTTTATCTCTTTGTAAGCCCTAGAATTTCAAACTTGTCTACTTTAAACAAAAAGTTGTTGGTCCCTAACTGAAGTATAACATCCTCTTGTTCTACTCCCTTTTTTTAAAGTGGTGTTCTGCATTAACTTTTTCCATAAAATTATGGATCTTTTAGAAGATTACCTCTCAGACATCTCCTTTCCAGGCTAAAAATGTCCAACTTCCTCCAGGCTTTCCTTAATTCGGATCTTTGGCACTTGGGATCAGCCTTGCGGACCTTCCCCGTGCATCTGCCTCCAACAGATAAATGTCTCCCTTGAGTCTCAGCTGCCAGAGTACTCAAGGTGCAGTCTGATAAAGTTCTCTAAAATTTGATTATATCTTCATCGGGCTTGTATTCCATTGTTCTGGTTGTCTAGCTCAACATCCTGATGGCTTTGTTGATTGCTGCTCTGCATTGATAGGACACATTGAACATCAGCTCTGCTAAAACTCTTCATGGTCTTTCAACGTTACCTTTTGCTATTTCAATGACATTGATAGATTATATCATCTGTTTTTCTTCTTATATGCAGTAGTTTACATTTGTCTGAATTAAATTTGATGTGTCACATACATTGTTTAGCTCATTCTGCAATTCGTGCTCTAAAAAATTGACACTTTGCACTTAGCCACTGAATTGCTTAAATAGTGTTACATTGAATGTACAGTATAGAAGCAGACCTTTCCTCTTAACTGGTCCATGCCAGTGTTTATGTGTTTAGCGTACACATTAGTCTCCTCCCACCCTTTTTCATTTAAAGACCATAACTTCCTATTGTTTCTTCCTTGTGCTCTTCCCCTTAATTCCATCAAACATTGATTATCAAAAGAAACTATCTTGCAAACCCTTACAATAGCCTTTCGTTGACATTAGTAACAGTTATGTCCCTGACAACGCAATAACCCCAAGGCAAGTGGACAACAGAGCAGACCACCTGTAACATGCATCAATTAGAAATAAGCGCACAGTAAGTCTGACTTTTAATCCTAACCCTTTCAGTGATTCAATAGGCTGCCTGCATTTGGTATCATCATTTGGGAAGGTACTACATGGCAGCTGGTGACCCTGAACTGTACCCCAGCATGAGTTCAGCACATTCAGTAAGAGGAGAGCAAAGTTTCTGGTTGGAACTGTAGCTTGTGGATTCCTAAAGCATCTGAATGTTGCAAATCCATCTTACGAAGTTAATTGTTTACATCAAAACCCATGTGTTTTGCTAATGAGCGCTGAAGCTCATTGAGTGGGTGAGCAGCAGAGACTGGTACATACTTGTAATGCTTTTTTTCATAATTGAAGCAGAACAGCTGCACTGCATGACTACTAATTGGCGTAATTAAAATGGGCGATTTTCAGCAATACATATTTAATCAAGTTCTTCTTCCGAAAATAAAAACTCAGTCCAGAGGTTTATTTTTGTGTTTGCTGCCTGTTATTCAGAGGTATCAATATTTAAACCTCTCCAAAACTTAATGAGGGGGGGGGGTCTCTCAAGGATTCCAGCAGAGTCCAAAGCCTCAGCACTGGTGATACAATAAAGTTACTTCAGAATTTTTGGAGACAAAAAGTTTTCCTTGCAAGATTCTGTATATTTGAACACGCTTCCCTGATTTTTTTTATTTTAAGAAAGATCCCCCTAGGACAGCTCACATAACCTGCAATATTTTCCAAAGCTCTTGAGGAATCATTCAGTGTGCCACCATTCAGCATTGAAGTATCAGACTCAAGTGTTTCAAGTTAATTTGATAATAAAATAAATTAATTGTTCAGCATACTGCCAATCACTTTCAGACTCGTGTTTCATGTTAATTTGACAATAAAATAAATAAATTAGGTTATATCTCTCTCCTTGAAGTGTTTATTTGCAATATTTACACTCTTCACAATGAATGAGGAGCTTAAGAAATGTAGTAACTTTAAGATAAAGATTTCAATTGGGCATTTACAATACCAATGCTTTAATTTAATCAGATTTTGAATCAGCACTATATTAAAACAGAAGTTCAAAATCCCATTTAAAACACTGGATTTGATCTGTGCATGTGCATTGGTACAGTCAGACTGAGAACCATAGAAAAGTTATGGTGCAGAAAGAGACCACTCAGCCCATCGTGTCTGCGCCAGCCAAAAAGAGAAAAAAAAAGAAACTAGCCACTCATTTTAATCCCACTTTCCAGCACCTGATCCATAGCCTTGCGGGTTACAGCGCTTCAGATGCAAATCCAAGTACCTTTTAAATGAGTTGAACATTTCAAGTCTCAACCACCAATTTAGGCAGTGAAATCCAGCCACCCACCACCCTCTGGGTGAAAAGGATTTTCCTCATGTCCCCTCTAACCCTTCTACCAATCACCTTAAATCTATGTCCCCTGGTAATTGACCCCTCAGCTAGGGGAAACAGGTCTTTTCTATCTACCCTATCTAGGCCCCTCATAATTTTGTACACCTCAATTAGGTCACCCCTCAGCCTCCTCTGTTCCAAGGGAAATGACCCTAGCCTATCCAATCTTTCCCATTGCTGCAATCTTCAAGCCCCAGCAATACTCTCGTAAATCTCCTCTGTTCTCTCTCCAGAGCGATTATGTCCTTCCAGTAATGTGGTGACCAGAACTGTACACAAAATTCCAGCTGTGGCCTAACCAGTGTTTTATACAATTCCATCATGACGTCCCTACTTTTGTATTCAATACCTTGCCCAATAAAAGGAAAGCATTCCATATGCTTTCTTGACCACCTTGTCCATCTGTCCTGCCACCTTCCAGGACCCGTGGACATGCACTCCAAGGCCTCTGACTTCCTCAACCCCTCTCAATAACTTCCCATTTATTGAGTATTCTCTTGCTTTGCCCTCCCCAAAGGCATTACCTCACACTTTTCCGGAATGAATTCCATTTGCCATTTTTCTGTCCACTCAACCAAACAATTGATATAATTCTGGAGACAACAGCTTCCTCTTCACTGTCAACTACACAGCCAATTTTTGTGTCATCTGCAAATTTCCCAATCATGCCTCCCACATTTAAATCATTAATATATACAACAAACAACAAGGGCCCCAACACTGAGCCCTGTGGAACACCACTGGAAACCGCTTTCCATTCGCAAAAACATCCTTCGACCATTGCCCTTTATTTCCTGTCGCTGATTTTGGATTTTGGATCCAACTCGCCACCTTCCCTGTATCCCATGACACCTCATTTTCCTGACCAGTCTGCCATGTGGGACCTTGTCAAATACCTTACTGAAATCCATGCAGACAACATCCACTGCACTACCCTCATCAATCCTCTTTGTTACTTCCTCAAAAAATTCTATTAAATTAGTAAGACATGACCGTCCCCTAACAAAACCATGCTGACTATCCTTGATCAATCTGTGCCTTTCTAAGTGTTAGTTTATCTTATGTCTCAGAATTGTTTCCAATAATTTTCCCACCACTGAAGTCAGACTGATTGGCCTGTGATTATTTGGCCTATCCCTTGCACTCTTTTTAAATACTGGTACAACGTTCGCAGACCTCTGTTCCTCTGGTACTTCACCTGCATCAAGTGAAGATTGGAAAATGATTGTCAGAGCATCCGCTATTTCCTTCCTGGCTCCCTTTAACAGCCTGGGATACAATCCATCCGGCCCTGGTGATTTATCCACCTTCAAGGATGCCAGTCCCTCCTGTACTTCCTCTCTCATTATGCTTATGGTACCTAACATTTCACACTCGTCCTCTTTAACTAAAATGTCTACATCATGCCTCTCCTTCGTGAAGACAGAGACAAAGTACTCATTGAGAACCCTGCCCACATCTTCTGCATCAACGCACAAGTTGCCATCTCTGATAGGTTCTACCCTTTCTTTACTTATCCTCTTGTTCTTAATGTACTGGTAAAACATCTTTGGGTTTTCTTTGATTTTACCTGCCAATCTTTTTTCGTTTCCTCCATTTGCTTTCCTAATTTCCTTTTTTTCTTCACCCCTGCACTTTCTATACTCTAGGCTTTCTGTAGTATTAAGCTGAATTACCTGGAAAAACTCAGCAGGTCTGGCAGCATCGGCGGAGAAGAAAAGAGTTGACGTTTCGAGTCCTCATGACCCTTCGACAGAACTTGAGTGAGTCCAAGAAAGGGGTGAAATATAAGCTGGTTTAAGGTGTTGGGGGGCGGGATTTGGGCTCTCCCCCCACCCAAACCTCCCCCCCACCCCTACCTTAAACCAGCTTATATTTCACCCCCTTCTTGGACTCACTCAAGTTCTGTCGAAGGGTCATGAGGACTCGAAACGTCAACTCTTTTCTTCTCCGCCGATGCTGCCAGACCTGCTGAGTTTTTCCAGGTAATTCTGTTTTTGTTTTGGATTTCCAGCATCCGCAGTTCTTTTGTTTTTATCTATGTAGTATTAAGCTTTCTTGTGACTGTCATAAGCTTTCATTTTCTACATTACCTTGTCCTGTATGCTTCTGGATAACCAGGGAGCTCTAGATTTATGGGGACATGTCTACACCATGCCCGTAGAATCTCGCCTTTGAATGCTTCCCACTGATTTGACACTGTTTTCCCTTCTAGTAGCTGTATCCAGTCCACTTTCGCCAGTTCACCTCTCAGCTTTGTAAAATTTGTCTTCCCTGAATTTAGTATTTTTACTCCTGTTCTATCTTTGTCCTTTATGATGCTTAATCTAACTGTATTATGGTCACTACCTCCAAAATGGTCCCCCACTGCTTCGTCATCCAATTGCCCAGCTTCATTTCCTAAGACTAAACCTGCAATTGCACCCTCTCTCGCTGGGCTTGTTACATACTGGCTAAAACAGTTCTCTTGAATGCATTTCAGGAATTTTGTGCCCTCTGTGCATTTCACACTGTTCGTATCCCAATTGATATCAGGGTAGTTGAAGTCTCCAACGATTACTGACCTGTTGTTTTTGCACTCAGAAGCCTGTCTACATATTGGCTCTTCCAACTCCCTGCCACTATTTGGGGATCTATAGGACACTCCTGGCAGTGTGCTTGCCTCTTTTTTTATTTCTGAACTCAACCTATGTGGCCTCATTTGGTGCTCCATTTAGTATGTCATCCCTCCTCACAGCTGTAATTCATTCTTTAGCTAATTCAGCTACACCCCCATCTTTTTCACCCCCCTCTCTATCCTGCCTCAAAATTCTATACCCAAGAATATGGAGTTGCCTTTTTGCCCCTCTTTAAGCCACGTTTCTGTGATAGCGATGATATCATTCTGCCATGTATCTATCTGTGCCCTCAGCTCATCGGCTTTATTTGCTATACTCCTTGCATTTACATATATACCTTTTTAAACACTGCCAAATTCCTGTGCTGTACACTTATTAACCTGTGCTTCTTCTGTCTTTCAGAGTCATTCACTCTGGGGAACCAGTCCCAAAGCCTCAGAAATATGATGCCCTCCCTTCTAAACCATCTTTCCAGCCATGTGTTTAACTGCTCAATTCTCCTATTTCTGCACTCATTTGCACATGGGACTGGGAGTAATCCTGAGATTACTGCTTCGGAGGTCCTGCTTCTCAATCTCCTTCCTAGCTCCCTAAAATCTGCTTTCAGGAGCTCATCCCCTTTCCTACCTAAGTCATTGGCAACAACATGGACCTCGACTTCTGGCTGATCGCTCTCCTCCAAAGAATGTCCTGCAGCCGCTCTGGGACATCCTTGACCCTGCCACCAGGGAAGCAACATACCATCCTGGAGTCACGTCAACAGCCACAGAAACACCTGTCTGTTTCCCTAACTAATGAAACCCCTATCACTACTGCTCTTCCTTTCTTATTCCTGGCCTCCTGAACAGCAGGGCTGAGGTGCCACAAACCTGGATCTGACTGCACTTCTTCAAGGATCCAACGCCCTCACCAGCATCCGAAACAGAAAGCTGATTGACGGGTGGGACCCCAGGGGACTCCTGCACTACCTATATAGTTCTCTTGGACTGCCTGATGGTCACTCTCTCTGCCTCCAGGTTCCTAAGCTGCAGTGTGACAACCTCTCTAAGCATGCTATCCAGCAGTAGTGCCCATGACTTCCCACATACTGCAGGATATGCATTCCACACGCCCAAGCTGTCCTGCCATGGCTTCAATTTTTTTCCTTGGTATTAACTTTATTTTACTTTGGTTTATTTATACTACTTTATTTTACCTGGCCTTGACTTAACTTTACTTCCCTATTGTTTGTGTTTATTACTTCAATCTAAGTAGCTACAATGAAGTCCCGCTTTTCGTGACTTCATTGTTAGCGTTTTCACTTACCCACACTTTGCACTTTGTACACTGCGCTTTCATCTCCCTGCAATGGTTGCATTTCAATGCTGGGATCACGTGACATGGACAGATGCTTGCGTGACTTTCTTCTCCAAATGGCTTTTAGCAGGTGCTGAGGTTTAATGTGTCACCTACTCTTTTTTTTTTAAAAGAAAGTGGCAAATCGAGGCCTTTTGTTTGGTCAAGTGATTATTATTCTGGGAGTTGAACTGCAGCCTGAACAACTTTGAAATCTTCACTGATGTACAGTGTTGCTCAGAGGCTCCCCCGTCTGTTGCATACAGGTACTGCACCTCAATTTGCTGTAGAGCGATGGCCAAAACAAGGCTGTCCTCGCAGGGCCGGAACCTATCTAAGACCATAAGACATAGGAGCAGAAATTAGGCCATTCAGCCCATCGAGTTTGCTCCACCATTCAATCATGGCTGATAAGTTTCTCAACCCCATTCTCCCGCCTTCTCCCCGTAACCTTTGATCCCCTCACCAATCAAGAACCTATCTATCTCGGTCTTAAACACACTCAATGACCTGGCCTCCACAGCCTTCTGTGGCAATGAATTCTATAGATTCACCACTCTCTGGTTAAAGAAGTTTCTCCTCATCTCTGTTCTAAAAGGTCTTCCCTTTACTCTGAGGCTGTGCCCTCGGGTCCTAGTCTCTCCTACTAATGGAAACATCTTCCCCACGTCCACTCTATCCAGGCCTTTCAGTATTCTGTAAGTTTCAATCAGATCCCCCCTCATCCTTCTAAACTCCATCGAGTATAGACCCAGAGTCCTCAAACGTTCCTCATATGTTAAGCCTTTCATTCCTGGGATCGTTCTCGTGAACCTCCTCTGGACCCTCTCCAGGGCCAATCTAATTGAGTCCCATTGAAATAAACATTCATTGTTCACGATTTCGCTGTTTGTGAAGCTTCGGGGGAATGTAACCCCCACAGACAGCAGGACTACACTGTACTTTTAAAAGGAATCCATTTTTTGAATTTTCAGCTAATTAGATACACCCTATAAGCAGTTTCTCACCAACCAATGACTTTACGTTTCTCCTGCGATGTCACTCTTGGATTTTTTCAAACTCGGCCCTCTTGTGCAGCTTTTGAGCTCCTGGCCTCCTGGAGGTAAACTCAGAACCAGTTGCACTCTCTGTGCGGCTGGTTCTAAGTGATTTGTCCCTGTCAATGAAACCAGTACGGCAGGTGCTGAACATCCACACATTCTGAACCATAAAGGACCAGAAGTGACACGAGGAAACTTTGTTTTTAACACAGCAAGTTGTTGTGATGCGTTTGCCTGAAAGGGTGGTGGAGGCCATGTTCACGAATAATATTCAAATGAGATTTTAATAAGTACTTGAAGGAAAAGAAGTATAAGGGTCATGGGGAAGGACCAGGGGCATGGGACTAACTGGAGAGCTCTACAAAAGGGCTAGCATGATGGGCCGAATAGCCTTGTACTGTATTGTATCATGCCACAATCCAAGTACACTACCAAACATAGTGGTACAGACATCAAAAGAGGCTTCCAGGGTCCACCTGAAACCGTTGTTTAGCTCTCTGTATATGCTGTTGAGGGTCCTAATTTTGTTTGATGCCTCCATTACCCATTTGATTTTCTTATTATTCTTTCATGGGAGGTGGGCATCGCTGACCAGGCCAGCATCTATTTCCCATCCCTAACTGCCCTTGAGAAGATGGTGGTGAGCAGCCCTCTTGAACCGCTGCAGCCCATGTGGTGTAGTTACACCCACAGTGCCTGTTAGGAAGGGAATTCCTGGATATTGACCCAGCAACAGTGAAGGAACAACAATATAGTTCCAAGTCAGGATGGTGTTTGACTTGGAGGGGAACTGGCAGGCAGGCTATTCCTTTCTGCCTGCTTGTCCATCTAGGTGGTAAAAGTCGTAGGTTTGGAAGGTGCCAAAGGAACCTTGGAAAGTTCCTGCAGTGCATCTTGTACATGGTACATTCTGCTGCCACTGTATGTTGTGTACGGAATAAATATTTAAGATCTTTTGCACTGCTGCACTGGGCTCCCCCATAATTCAAGATGGGGATATTTGTGGAGTCTGCTCCTCCAGTGGGTTCTTTAATTGTCCACCACCATTCACAACTGGATGTGGCAGGACTGCAGAGCTTAGGTCTGATCCATTGGCTGTGAAATCACTTAGCCCTGTCTATGGCATGCTGCCTAAGCTGTTTGGTAATCAGCAAGAGGTTTCCTTGCCCATGTTTGCTCTGATGCCATAAGACTTCACAGGGTCTGGAGTCAATGTTGAGGACTCCCAGAGCAACTCCCTCCCGACTGTATACCCACGGTGCTGCCTGCCACCTCTGCTGGGTCTTTCCTGCCAGTGGGACAGGACATACCCAGGGATGGTGATGGTGGTGTCTGGGACACTATCTGTAAGAACAGATTCCATGAGGATGACAATGTCAGGCTGTTACTTGACTAGTCTGTGAGACAGCTCTCCCAATTTTGCCACTAGGCCCCGGATGTCAGTAAAGTAGTGCGCGATGACGTCTGGCGAGCATCCCAACATCATCACACAATGTTTCGGCGGACGTACGAGGATTGGCAGTGTACCTGCTGACAATTAAGAGGCCTCTTAAGGCCACTAAAGTATTAATTAAGACAGAATTTTCACTGCCTGTCCAATGTTACGGTTGCCAGGCAGGTGAATCGGCCAGGCGGCCTTTGCATTTTTACACCCCGTGGGTAAAATTCTGCCCACTATTTTTTAATGCCCTTATCATTTTGCTCACAACTGTGACTTGCAGATTATTCTTTGATTCCTGGAGACTCCAGGGCAATCCTACTGGTAATGGTCGAGTAAGGGATATGCTGGGCCCTGAGGTTAAAGATTGCGGTTGAATATAATTCTGCTCGGATGGCCCACAAGGCTTCATGGATGCCCAATTTGAGGTACTAGATCTGTTCTGAATCTATCCCATTTAGCACAGCCAGAAAACATGATGGTGAATGTCCTCAGTGTGAAGACCAGAATTCATCTACACAAGGACTGTGCAGTGGTCACTCCTACCAATCCTGTCATGGACAGATCCATCTGCAACAGGTAGATTGGTGAGGGTGAAGTCAAGCTGGTTTTTCTCTCTAGTTGTCTCCTTCACCGCCTGCCATTGACCCATTTTGGCAGATATGTCCTTGAGATTGTAGGCAGCTTGGTCAGTCGTGCTGCTCCCAAGCCACTCTTGATGATGAGCATTGAAGTCCCCCACCCTGAGTACATTCTTTGCCCTTGTTATCGTCAGTGCTTCTTCCAAGTAGTGTTCAAGATGGAGGAGACTGACTCACCTGCTGAATGAGGGTGGTAACTGAGAATCTTCAGGAGGTTTCCTTCCCTGTGTTTAACCTAGTGTCATGAGACTTCTTGGTACCCAGAGTCAATGTTACAGACTCCCAGGTCCACTCCCTCCAGACTGGTATACCAACGACTCTGCGGTGATTTCTGGTGGGTCTGTCCTGCCGGTGGGACAGGGCATACCATGGGATGGTGATGGAGGAGCCTGGAACATTGACTGCAAGATATTGTTTGGTGAGTATGACTACGTAAGGCTGATGCTTGACTGGCTTTTGGGACAGCTTTCCCAATTTTGGCACAAGCCCCCTGACGTTACTGAGGAAGATGTCACAGGATCGACTGGCCTGGATGTACTGTTGTCACTTTCAGTGCCTAGGTCAATACCCAGTCATCTGTTGGGTTTTATTCTTATTAAACTTTATTGTAGCGGTTTGATGCAGCTGAGTGGTTTGCTCAGCCATTTCAGAAGGCAGTTAGGAGTCAGCCACAATACTGTGAGCCTTTAGTCAAATATAGGCCAGACATGCATTTATAATGTTGCTACAAAAGGTAATCAGAACGATCCTCTCCCGGGCCAAACCATGAATTATTTGTAAAGCACAATGTCAACAAAATTTCATAACAAAATCTGTGGAACAGAATGTACTCTGATTGGCATATAGTTGCGACCATGCTATCAATTACTTATCTCAGATTGATACTAAGAGCCAGTGATGACATCCTCAGGCCAGTCACTCACACACTCATTGACTATAGAGAACCATTGACATAAAACACTCCTTGCAAGATGGAACGCTTCCACTTCCAGTGATTACCCAGTCAGTTTGAAGGCAGTGTGAGAAGTTCAAAATGTACCGAGCAGTTGTTGATTGACTGATTTAGAAGGAATTGGATTAAACCAATTGATTAAAGCTAAATACTGATAAAAAGCTCTGCATCCTGGCGCATCCAGTCGTGAACAGTGGTGGACTAATCTATGGAAGAGGCTCCACAAATATCCCCAAACTCAATGATAACATATTAGCATGGATAGAAGATTAGCTGGCTGGCAGAAAGCAGTGAGTATGCATAAGTGGGTCTTTTTCTGATTTGCAGGATGTGACGAGTGGAGTCCCACAGGGATCTGTGCTGAAGCCTCAACTTTTTACAATTTACATCAATGACTTAGATGAGGGGAGTGAAGACATGGTAGCTAAATTTGCAGATGACACCAAGAAAGGTAGGAAAGTATGTAGTGAAGAGGACATGAGGAGGTTGCAGATGGATACAGATAGGTTGAGTGAGTGGGCAAAGATCTGGCAAATGGAGTTTAATGTGGAAAAATGTGAAGTTGTTCACTTTGGCAGAAAGAACAAAAAAGTAGAGTATTACTGAAATGGAGAACGGCTGCATAATCCTGAGGTGCAGAGGAATCTAGGTGTTCTAGTACGAGCCACAAAAAGTTAGTATGCAGGTACAGCAAGTAATTAAGAAGGCTAATGGAATGCTATCCTTTATTGTGAGAGGGATTGAACATAAAAATAGGGATGTTATGCTTCAGTTATACAAGGCATTGGTGAGACCACACCTCGAATACTGTGTGCAGTTTTGGTCTCCTTATTTAAGGAAGGATGAAAATGCATTGGAGGCAGTTCAAAGGAGGTTTACTAGATTAATACCTGGAATGAGTAGGTTGTCTTATGAGGAAAGGTTGGACAGACTGGGCTTGTTTCCACTGGAGTTTAGAAGAGTGAGGGGTGACTTGATTGACGTATACAAGATTCTGAACAGCCTTGACAAGATGGGCTTTGAAAGGATGTTTCCTCTTGTGGGTAAGTCCAGAACTAGGGGGCACTGTTTTAAAATTAAGGGCTACCCTTTTAGGACAGAGATAAGGAGAATTTTTTAATCCCAGAGGGTTGTGTGACTTTGGAACTTTCTGCCTCAGAAGGTGGTGGAGGTGTGGTCATTGATAGATTCTTGTTAGGCAAGGGAATCAAAGGTTATTGGGGTTAGATGGGAAAATGGAAATTGAAACACAAGAAGATCAGCCATGACCTTATTGAATGGTGGAGCAGGCTTGAGAGGCTGAATAGTTTACTCCTGTTCCTATTTCTTATGATGGTGAAGTCCAGCACATCAGTGTGACAGTCAAGGCTGAATCATTTACAACCATCTTAAGCCAGAAGTGCCAAGTGGATGATGCTTCCTAACCTCCTCCTGAGGGCCCCAGCATCACAGATGCCAGTCTTCCAATTAATTCCATGTGTTATCTGGAAATGGCTGAACTGAAAGGATATAGAAAAGATTTGGGCCCTGACAACATCCCGGCAGCAATACTGAAGACTTGTGCTCCAGAACCAGCCAAGTCCTTAGCCAAGCTGTTTCAGTACAGCTACAACACTGGCATCTACCCAACAATGTAGAGAATTGTCCAGGTACGCCGAGCCCACAAAAGGATAAATCCAATCTGGCCAGTTACCACACCATGTGTTTATTCTCAATCATCAACAAAATGATGGAAGGTCTCATTGACAGTAGTATCAAATGGCACTTACTCAGCAATAAGTTTCTCACCGATGCTCAGTTTGACTTCCGTCAAGGCCACTCAGCTCCAGATCTCATTACAACCTTCTGTCCAAACACGAACAGAAGAGCTGAATTCCAAAGGTGAGGTGAGACTGACTGCCCTTGACATCAAGTAGCATTTGACCAAGTGTGGCATCAAGGAGCCCTAGCAAAACTGAAGTCAACAGGAATCAAGGGGATAACTCTCCACTGGCCTCGCACGAAGGAACATGGCTGTGGTTATTGGAGGTCACTCATCGTAGCCCCAGGACATCACTGCAGGAGTTCCTCAGGGTAGTGTCCTAAACACGACCATTCAGCTGTTTCATCAATGACCTTCCCTCCATTACAAGGACTTAAGGGAGGCCACAATGGTCAGTAGCATTAGCAAGTCCTCAGATTTGCAGCACGACCTGGACAACATTCAGGCTTGGGCTTATAAGTGACAAGTAACATTCATGCCATACAAGTGCCAGGCAATGACCATCTCCAACAAGAGAGATTTAACCATCTCCCCTTGATATTCAATGACAGTACCATCACTGAATTCCCCAACATCCTGGTGGATACCATTGGCCAGAAACTTAACTGGACTAGCCATATAAACACTGTGGCTGCAAAAGCAGGTCAGAGGCTGGGAACCCTGCAGAGAATGACTAACTCACCTGCAATTTCCTCTCCAAGTCACACATTATCCTGACTTAGAAAACTGTCGCCTCTCCTTCAGTCTCACTGGATCAAAATCCTGGAACTCTCTAATAGCACTGTGGGTGTATCTACACCACATGGACTGCAAAGTCTCACCACCACCTTTTCAAGGTCAGTTAGACATGGGAAATGAATGCTGGCCCAGCCAGTGATGCCCACATCCCATAAACAATTTAAAAAGAAGAATCTAAGTTAAGGTGCAATAGGTGTAAACATAAACAGAAGCATTGGAAGCCTGTAATTTATATGTTACCTGGATCTATGAGATGATGCCTGCCTGTAAATTTCAGTGTTTGTTTTTAATCTATTAATATCAATAGATAAATACTGGGAATATCAGATTTTGGAAGATGTTTCTCTGAGGCTAAATACTGCACAGTACCTTGAGCATCTCCACCTTTACAAAGTGACATCTGAAAAGTTAATAGTAAACCACGGGATGCAGGATGTTTCCTATTCACATCCTTCCCCTAATCACCAATTGGAAAAATGGGAACAGGAACAGTCAACAGACAAGCATTACAGACTTTCGCCTAGTTACAGAACACAACTCCGTTTGTTTCTGTTTTTATTCCATTTATAAATGGACTGCAATAAAAAGAAATTGTAAAAATACAAAATGAAGGCTGACAGCACCTGGGAACCTTCCTGCCTCCTCATTGGCCAGTTTTCCGGGTCAAGCATTCCCGGCCCAGATACTGCAGGTCATCCAACATAGCCAGAGGTACCAAACACATGGTGCACGGGCCACATGCAGCCCTTGCAAGATGCAGCGGCCAGCCTGGAGACTCCATGTTCTTCCCGCGTGCACTGTGGAACTCCGTCCCTCCCCCAGCTCGTGCTCTTTTCTGCACCAATTGCAGCTTCAGCTTTAGTCGCCGCTCATGCACTCATTGTTGGGTTTGAATGCTTCTCTCGTGCTCCTGTTCAGCCGCTTCCCTCTGCAGAGCAGCATTGTTACTCTGCTATTAAATATCATATTTAAGACCAGATAATAAACCCACGGGGACAGGTATGCCCCATATCAAAAGGGCTGTTCTTTTCTTCTGGGGAGCTTCCCAGAATGAAATAAAAAGTTCAGAGCAGCACTCTTATTTCCAGTTTTTACTGGTCTTCTATTTTAAGGTATACAAGACCAGTTCGGATCAGTATTCTTATTTCCCAGTTTTTACTGTTCTTTCCTTCTGGGTTGTGAGAGGGAGTGTCATCATCACACCTCTCAGGCTAAATCCATGACCACCTTCACCATGAAACCAAAACCAGGGACCATTTGCAATGTGAATCCAAATCCAGGACCACATGTTCCAAAAGAAGAGTCATATTGGACTCGAAATGTTAACTCTGTTTCTGTCTCCACGGATGCAGCCAGACCTCCTGAGTTTTTCCAGCATTTTTTGTTTTTATTCCAGGGTCACTTACTCTGTGAATCTAAGGACCACTTACACTGTGAAGCCAAATCCAGAAGATTTATACTTTTTTTTTATTCATTCTGGGATTTGGGCATCACTGGCTGGGCCAGCAATTATTGCCCATTCCTAATTGCCTTTGAGAACTGAGTGTCTTGCTAGGCCATTTAAGAGTCAACCACATTGCTGTGGACATAGAGTTACAGAGAGGCCAGACCTCATAAGGACAGCAGATTTCCTCCCCTAAAGGGCACAAGTGAACCAGATGGGTTTTACAACAATTGACGATGGTTTCATAATCATCATTAGCCTTTTATTTTCAGATTTATTTTATTGAATTCAAATCTTACTGCCTGCCATGGTAGGATTTGAATCCAGGTTATGATGGTGAAACCAGCTTTAGTGAAGGTGGAAGGTGGGTAATGAATGGTTATGTTATGGTGGAACCTCATGCCGACCGGTGGGATCTGGCGACATGTTATTGTCAGAAGCTCTTTGCAGGCAGTCCGATGATCGAATATAACCAGAATAACACCTGGATCTCCCGATTCTTGTCCCAATATCTAATGTCCCTTATGTCTGTTTCCATAGTAAATGTTCAGATTTGAAGAAAAGGAGGAAAGGGTCAGAAAGAAGTTTCCTTGAACGACCAATTTTGTGAGCCTGGTTTTTGATATCTGCACAAGGTTAAAAAAAACAGTTCGTGTCTGGTCACAATGGTGCAGTCAATAGTCGTTTCTAATCCTAACCACCTAATCCTAAATGCTAACCCTAATCCTAAATGCTAATGTAACCCTAACCACTAATCTTAATTTTAACCGCTAACCTCGAACAACGAACCTTAAACCTAACCATTAACCTTAATCCTAATCGTTTATCTTAATCCTGACTACTAACCCTAATTTTAACTGCTAACCTAACCCTAACGTCTAATTTTAACCACTGATCCTAATCCCAACCACTGACTCTGATTTTAATCAGTAACCAGAATATCAACCGCCAACCTTAATCCCAAAAACTATGATTCCACCATAACATTGCCATTCATTACCCACCTTCCACCTTCACTAAAGCTGGTTTCACCATCATAACCATGCCTCATGCTGAGACTCTCAATTCCCATTTTATAGCCTCAGTATAAGCGGTCCCTGGGTTTGGTTTTGCAGATGGTGTCGTAGTGGTATTGTCACTGGACTAGTAACCCAGACACCCACAGTAATGCTCTGGGGACCTGGGTAATTGTAACCACTAATTCTAAACACAAACAACTAACCTTAATCCTAACCCCTAACGTTAATCACTCACCTTAATCCTAACCCTAAATTGTTGAATGCTATTAGCCTGCTTGTGATTCATAGCTAATGATCACTGAGACAGCTGGTGTTTGTAGAACAGTGGTTTTCAAACGTTTTTTAGTTGAAAGACCCCTTTTCAAATGGAGTATTGATCACACGCTTCGTTGAAATTAGCATACTACATAATAAACATAATATGAAAGTGCTGCATGTAACTAGATTTTTAAATAGTTTTTTTAGAGTTTTTAAGAAAACCAGTACTTTACAGGCATTAGATTCAAGAACAATTAGGGATGGGCAATAAATACTGACCTAGCCAGTGACACCCCCATCCCGTGACAGAATGAAAAAAAATGAGATGGAAGTGCCTACTTAGAACACCCTTCTCATGAACCTGGGATGGGAACCTGAGCAGGGAGACAGAGGAGGGGGAAACAAGGATAGAAATGAAAGACAGAGAAGTAAGAAGCAAAAGTGGAAAGCAGAAAAAACAAGGGTGAAAAACAAATGGAGTCATAGTGCAAAATAAGGCTCAGTTGACAACCAGGTTAAAAAGACAATTTTAAAGGCATTGTATCTTAATGCATGGAGCATTCGCAATAAGGTAGATGAATTAACAGTGCAAATAGATATAAACAGTTATGATATACTTGCAATTACAGAGACATGGCTGCAGGGTGACCAAGGATGGGATCTGAGCATCCAGGGGTATTCAATATTTAGGAAGGACAGACAAATAGGGAAAGGAGGTGGGGTAGCACTGTTAGTAAAGGGGGAAATCAATGGAAAAGTGAGGAAGGATATTGGCTCAGAAAATCATGATGTGGAATCTGTTTGTGTGGAGATAAGAAACACCAAGGGGCAGAAAAAGTTGGTGGGGGTTGTCTATAGGCCCCCAAACAGTAACGGAGATGTAAGGGATGGCATTAAACAGGAAATTAGAGATGCTTGCTATAGTGGTACTACTGTAATCATTGGTGACTTTAATCTACATATAGATTGGAGCAATAATACTGTGGAGGAGGATTTCCTGGAGTGTGTGTGTGTGTGATGGTTTTTTTGGCCAATACATTGAGGAACCAACTAGAGAGCAGGCTACCCTAGACTGGGTATTGTGCAATGAGAAAGGATTAATTATCAATCTTCCCTTGGGGAAGAGCGACCATAAAATGATAGAATTGTTCATTCAGATGGAGAGTGAAGAAGTTGAATATGAAACTAGGATCCTGAATCTAACTAAAGGGAACTATGAGGGTATGAGGCATGAGTTGGCAATGATGGATTGGGGAACCTTACTAAAAAGGTTGATGGTGGATAGGCAATGGTTAATATTTAAGGAACATATGCATGAAGTACAATTCCTGTCTGGTGCAAAAATAAAACAGGAAAGGTGACTCAACCATGGATTACAAAAGAAATTAGGGATAGTATTAGATCCAAAGAGGAGACATATAAAATTGACAGAAAAAGAGCAAGCCTGAGGATTGGGAGCAGTTTAGAATTCGGCAAAAGTGGACAAAAAGATTGATGAAGAAGGGGAAAATGGATTATGAGAGTAAACTTGCAGGGAACATAAAAACCTGACTGTAAAAGCTTCTATAAATATGTGAAGGGACAAAGATTAGCAAAGACAAATGTAGGTCCCTTACATTCAGAAATTTGGGATATTATAATGGGGAACAAAGAAATGGCAGATGAATTGAACACATATTTTAGTTCTGTCTTCACAAAAGAGGACACACATAATTTCCCAGAAATGTTAGGGAACTAAGAGTCTATTGAAGAAAATCATTATTAGTAAAACAATGGTACTAGAAAAATTAATGGAGTTAAAGGCAGAAAAATTCCCAGGGCCAGATAATCTACATCCCAGAGTACTAAAGGAAGTAGCTCTGGAAATATTGGATGCATTAGTGGTCATCTTCCAAAAGTCCATAGCCTGTAGAGCAGTTCCTACAGATGGGAGGGTGACAATTGTAACCCCACTATTAAAAAAAGGAGGGAGAGAAAAAAGAGAATTACAGACCAGTTAGCTTAACATCAGTAGTGGGGGAAATGCTAGTCATTTTCCAACATTTTATAAACTCTGGAGCAGTTCCTACAGATTGGAGGGTGGCAAATGTAACCCCACTATTAAAAAAAGGAGGGAGAGAAAAAACAAAGAATTACAGTCAGCCTAACATTAGTTGTGGGGAAAATGCTAGAGTCTATTATAAAAGATGTGCTAACAGAACATTTGGAAAGCATTAATGGGATTAGACAAAGTCAGCATGGGTTTATGAAAGGGAAATCATGCTTAACTAATCTACTGGAGATTTTTGAGGATGTAACTAGTGGAATAAATAAAGGAGAACCAGGAGGTATGGTGTATTTGGATTTCAAGAAGGCTTTTGATAAGGCCCCGTATAAGAGGCTAATGGGCAAAATTAAAGCACATGGGATTGGCAAGTTTGCTGACGACACAAAACTGGGCAGGGTTGTGAGGAGGATGCAAGGAAGCTTCAGGACGATTTAGACAAGTTGTGTGTGTGTGGGCAAATACGTGGCAGATGCAGTATAACATGGATAACTATGAAGTTATACACTTCTGTGTGAAAAGCAGAAAGGCAGAGTATTATTTAAATGGTGATATATTGGGAAATATGAATGTACAAAGGGACTTGGTTGTCCTTGTACACCAGTCAATGAAAGTAAACAGGCAGGTGTAGCAAACAATTAGGAAGGCAAATGGTATGTCGGCCTTCATTGCAAGAGGATTTGAGTTCAGAAATAGGGATGTCTTACTGCAGTTATACAAGGCCTTGGTGAGACCACACCTGGAGTATTGTGTGCAGTTTTGGTCTCCTTACCCAAGAAAGGATATACTTGCCATAGACGGAGTGCAGCGAAGGTTCACTAGGCTGATACTGGGATGGCAGGTCTGTCGTATGAGGAGAGATTATTCACTAGAGTTTAGATGAATGAGAGGGGACTAAGTGAAATGCATAAAATTCTAACAGGGCTAGACAGACTAGATGCAGGGAGGATGTTTCCTCTGGCTGGGGAGTCTAGAACCAGGGCCATAGTCTCAGGATACGGGGCAGGCCATTTAGGACTGAGATGAGGAAAATTTTCTTCACTCAGAGGAGGGTGGTCAAGCTGTGGAATTCTCTACCACAGAAGGCTGTGGTGGCCATGTCACTGAGTATATTTAAGAAAGAAATTGATTTTTTTTGGATATTAGGGGTATCAAGGGGTATGGAGAATAAGCGGGAATATGGTGTTGAGGTAGAGGATGAGCCATGATCACATTGAATGGTGGAGCAGTCTCGAAGGGGCAAATGGCTCTTAGTTTCTATGTTTTCTATGTTTAACAAGGCTGAAAACACTTGGTTCTGTTACGGAGAGGAGGAGGGTTAATTTAAACAGCACTAATTTCTCCTCTCGCCACCCATCTGTAAAAGAAAGGTGTTTTTATTTGTTTCTCTCTTTATAGTGATGGCATATTTCCCAACCTCTTGGTTTTGGTGTGATCCAATTTTCTATTAATAATCCCACAGCAAACTCGAGATAGAATGAACTCAGAGGGTTAGTTTATTTTCACACCCAAAACATGAACGAGGGTTCACAACGGTCCCTTTGTATTCAGATAGTAAAGAGAGTGACAGAAGAAAGAAAGATTTACAGTATAGAGACTACAGATAAAATAAATATTGTTTGATGTGGATTGCAGAGTCGAGAATCAAATTCCAATTAGGTATTCCTTCACGGAGGTTGGCAGGCTGAAAACCAACGTTGCACAATTCCCTTTTCCAGTGGCGTTAACTTCACCAGATGAGATAAGCATGCAAAGATGAATTAGTCTTGTAGGCAATGGCACATAACTTCCATCAGAAGCAAGGAGATCAGACCAGGTGTTTATCCTGGGCCAGCTCTCCTTTGGTGTGGCCTGCTAGTCAGATGTTAAACTGCAGACTGAGCTATTCAGCCCAGCAAGGCAATATTACTTGTTTAACAAGCCAGAGACCTAGTTCATAGAATTTTCCCTCTCCATGATGTCTTCAACAGAGAATGTTTATCCAGTGTCTGGAGATTGGCATTGTATTCCAGGCTGATAACATCTCAGCCATTATAGGTTATAAGGAATGTTTGAGATGCCATTGTCTTAATAGACATTCCATATCCACTGGCCAGCCTGGGTTTGTTCGATGCAGATAGGCACGTGGGAATATGATATCATATCTACGACCAGGACTTGGCTAAAAAAAGGGCCGGTTTGGCAGCTCAACACTCCTGATCATAGGGTATTCAGGTGAGATAGAGAGGGGAATAAAAAAGGAGGTGGGGGGGGTTGCAATATTGATCAAGGAATCAATTATAGCAGTGAGGAGAGATGATATCGTGGAAGGATCATCAAATGACGCTATATGGGTAGAAGTAAAGAACATAAGAGGGGCAAACACATCATTGGGTGTGTACTATGGGCCCCCAAACAGTCAGGGAGAGCTAAAGGATCAAATATGCAATCAATTTTCAGAGAAGTGTAAGAATAATAAGGCAGCAATAGTAGGGGACTTTAACTACCTAAATATTGACTGGGATAATTTTAGTGTGCAAGGAAGGGAACAAAATCCTTAAGTTGCATCAGGAGAACTATTTTAGCCAGTACATAGAAAGCCCAACAAGGGACGGGGCAGTTCTGGACCTAATATTCGAAAATGAGCCTGGGCAGGTGGAAGGCACATCAGTGGGGGAGCATTTTGGAGATAGTGACCATAACTCAGTTAGATTTAGGATAGTTATGGAAAAGGATAAGGTTGGGCTGGGAATGAAAGTTCTAAATTGGAGAAAGGCTACTTTTACTAGGATGAGATACAATTTGGCCCAAGTGGACTGGGAGCAGCTACATGCAGATAAAACTGTGACAGAGCAGTGGGAAGCACTCAAGGAGGAAATAGCAAGAGTACGGGGCAACTATGTCGCTGTAAAGACAAAGGCAGGGAACCAAGTCCAGAAAACCCTGGATGTCAAGGGACATAAAGGTTAGGGTTAAGAGCAAAAGAGAAGCTTATGGCAGATACCGAGGGCTTAATACGGCAGAGTCCCTAGAGGAGTATAAAAAGTGCAGGGGGGGGTGATCTTAAAAAGGAAATTAGGAAAGCTAAGAGAGTGCATGAGAAAGCATTGGTGGGTAGAATAAAGGAAAAGCCACAGGAGTTTTTTAAATATATAAAGAGCAAGAGAATAACTAGGGAAAGAGTAGGGCCAATTTGGGACCATAGAAGTAATCTGTGTGTGGACCTGCAAGACATAGGTACAATCCTCAATGAATACTTTGCATTGGTCTTCCCAATGGAAAAGGACGACGCAGGTAAAGACATCTGGGTGGGGGACTGTGAAATATTAGAGGGAATTAACATAGAGAGAGAGGAGCTCCTAGAGGTTTAGGGGCCTTAAAAGTGGATAAATCAGCAGGCCCGGATGAGATGCATCCCAGGCTGTTAAGGAAGGCAAGGGGAGAGATATCAGGGCCCTGGCAGTAATTTTCAAATCCTCTCTGGCCACAAGTGAGGTGCCAGATGACTGAAGGAGTGCTAACGTTGTCCCATTATTAAAAAAAGGGAAAGGGATAGACCAGGAAATTAAAGGCTAGTCAGTCTAACCTCACTGGTGGAGAAGTTACTAGAAAGAATTCTGAGGGGCAGAATATATCTGCACTTGGAGAGATACAGATTAATCAGGAATAGTCAGCATGGATTTGTTATGGGAAGATTGTGTTTGACAAATTTGATCAAAATTTTTGAGGAGGTAACCAGGAACATTAATGAGGGTAATGCATTTGATGTGGTCCACATAGAGTTTAGCAAGGCTTTTGATAAGGTCCCTCATGGCAGACTGGTCATGAGAACAAAGGCAAATTGACACGTTGGAGCCAAAATTGGCTGAGAGGCAGGAAGCAGAGAGTGATGGTGGAGGGATGTTTCTGTGACTGGAATTATGCTTCCAGTGGGATTCTGCAGGGCTCAGTGCTGGGGCCCTTGCTGTTTGTGGTGTACATAAATAATTTGAACTTAAATGTAGGAGGTGTGATCAAGATGTTCGCGGACGACATGAAAATTGGCAGGGTGGTAAATAGTGTGGGGGATAGCCTTAAACTGCAGGAAGATATCAATGGACTGGTCAGGTGGGCAGAGCAGAGGCAAATGGAATTCAACACAAAAAAGTGTGAGGTAATGCACTTGGGGAGGGCTAACAAGGCAAGGGATTACACTATGAATTGTAGGATCCTGGAAAGTACTGAAGATCAGAGAGACCTTGGTGTGCATATCCACAGATCCCTGAAGGTAGCAGGGCAGGTAGATAAGATGGTTAAGAAGGCATATGGGACACTTGCCTTTATTAGCCCAGGCATAGAATGCAAGCACAGGGAGGTTTTGCTGGAACTGTATAAAACGCTGGTTAGACTACAACTGAGTACTGCGTGCAGTTCTGGTCACCACATAATAGGAAAGATGTGACTGCACTGGAGAGGGTGCAGAAGAGATTTACTGGAATGCTGCCTGGGCTGGAGGGTCTGAGCTATGATGAAAGATTGGATAGGCTGGGGTTGTTTTCCTTGGAGCAGCGAAGATTGGTAGGAGACCTGATAGAGGTATATAAGATTATGAGGGGTATAGATAGGGTGGATAGGGAGGCACTTTTTCCATTAGTAGAGGGGTCAATAACCAGGGGGCATAGATTTAAGGTAAGACGTAGAAAGCTAAGAGGGGAGTTGAGGAGAAATCTTTTTCACCCAGAGGGTGATGGGATCCTGGAACTCACTGCCTGAAAGGGTGGCTGAGTCAGAAACCCTTGTAACATTTAAGAAGTATTTAGGTATGTACTTGCATTGCCATAGCCTCCAGGACTATGGGCCAAGTGCTGGAAAATGGGATTAGTGTAGTCAAGTCTTTGTTGACCGGCATGGACACGATGGGCCAAATGGCCTCATTCTGTGTTGTAAATGTCTATGAGTCTATGAGTCTATGGCCTTTCTATAGCTCCCTTTGAAGAGTGCACAAGGGTTATTAGTGGCTCATCAGGGATAACGAGGTGTGAGTTTTCCTGGAAGTATCCAGTGGTTTATTTTGTTCAGGAGTCACAGACAGATATGGTTTCAGCCACTTTAAGGATCTTTGCTCAATTTTTAATTTTTAGAAATGTCAATGAGTATACCTATATCCATTTTATAAAATATACAGTGTGGGGTCTTAGTTCCTCACAGGACCCACACCAACCTTGGTAACTGTGGGTCTACCTGGCAATCTTCGTGCCACCAACAGCACTCCTCCATGCATGCTCCACTCCAAGTTAAACAGCCAGCCAACTCAGCGCTGTACGCTTCCCTCTGCTTTCAGCTCTTGGCCCGCAAATAGCCCATCTCCAGCTGCCATTCTTTCGCTCACTTATGGATCCCCTGGAACATCTCTATGGACCCCAGTTTCCGAACCACTGGGATAACAGGTTATGAGTACAAGAAGTCAAACAAGGCAGTTGTGCCCCTGACCAGCATAGCAGGTAACTCAGTCTCAGTTGCATTCTGATTTTGTGCCTTTTCTTCTCATATTCAACACAAGTTCCAGGGCAATATAGTAGAAATGTTTACAATTCTGAAAGATAAAAGGGGTATATGGAAGCAGGCTGTTTCTAGTGATGGAGAGCTTGAGGCGAGGAGCCATAGATATAAAAAGAGAGCAGGAGAAACTCCTTCACACAGTCAGTTATGAGATTCTAAATTCGCTTCCATTGTTAGTGGTTTGGACACAAAGCTCGATAATGAAAAGTGGTCCTCAGTCTTTTACCTGAGACAAGCCTTGGTCCAGTAATTTTCTCCAAATGTTCATGCCAGATATCTGTAGCAGTAAATCAAATCTAAATGCAAGTGAATACTCACATCTTTTATGTTTATCTATTTCAATTCTAAATAACTTCTGCTAAATGTGGTGCAAGTCAAGTGCCAGAATATCGGATCAGGACCACAATAGGAAATGAGTTTTGACGCCCAGCCCTGTACTGAGTTAGCATATCTCTGCCAATCCCAACTCAGGTGCTGAGGAGGCAGGAGAAAAAAAATCAGATTTCCAATACCCCTCACTATCAAATAATGCCCAGCATCAATTACCCTGTCTGCGCACACTGTCAGAGCTCACAACTGAATTGACTGGCATGCATCTCTATCCATCCCAGCCTGAATTAGCACCTTCCGGAAAGGAGGGGCAGAAAACTGGGAAGGGGTGGAAAAGTTTTCTTTTTTCACAGAACTACAATTCTGTGGGCATCATTTGGCAGTTCTCACTGTGAAGTGGGTATTTTTCCAGCAACTCTTGCTTCAGAAAAATTTGCTTGGTGGTGGGTCTAAATTTCATCCAAGCAGTCTCATCAATTTGAGGAAAGTGTGCTGGCTTTTATGTGTGCACAATGATCTTTTCAAGCTCTGCATGAATTATTTTTAAAAACTGCTGCTAGAATTTTCACTCTATTCCTCAAAAGAAAAATCCGTTCAGAAGGCAAGATGGTTGATTCAAGCAGAGGGCAAGTGTAAGGCAACTGAAGCTGATGTAACATGCGACTGCAATAGACACATGGGATAACACTTCTACTTTTTGTAATAGTGGGCCTGTCAGATCAGTAGAATCTCAAGTGGAACAAGGGAATGTTTTTTTAAAGTCTCAGTGTGCAGCCAAGTGCTCAATGCTTCCAGTGTTAGTCACTCAAATCGACAATGTGTGAAAAATGCTCTACTGTTATTGCCTCCACCACTGAAGATAACGCTTTCACCCGTTTGTTAGTGTGTTTGTCCGTTTATAAGCAATATACCTCAAAGAATAATGGACAGATTTCAACAAAACACAGAATAGCCCAAGAAAGAACTGATTGTTGTTTGGTAGTACAGAACTGCTGAAATAAAGAGACATTTTTGTCAAAGCTTTTCATCTTGCACTCACCAGAACAATTCGCAAGAATACCAAGTATAAAAGTGGTCAAGGCATTGCCCTGAGGACTGAAACAAAACAAGTGACAGCCATTCACTGGTTCATTCCTTAGGGCAATGCCTTGACTAATCAGAGTCAAGATGCCTTGTTTAAATTTCAAATGCTTGGCAGTTAACGGTCAGCCACTATCAACCATTCTCCATCACAACGCTTCTACCAACTCTAGTCCATTTGCCAACTGATCAACACTCTCTTCTCATATAGATTGCTGTTTCCTTTACATTTGGTTTTGTCCTGATAAGTGCAAGATGAAAAGCTTTGACAAAAATGTGCCTTTTGCAGCAATACTGAAGAAATTATTAGTTTTTGGTGACGATGCAGATCTAGATCCTGGAATTTTTTTTAAGTATCCGTTAACATTTGGAGATTGGGTGAATTTACATTTTTTAGAATATTGTGGTTTGTTTTATTTAGAATAGTGTTGATGGTTTTAGAATATTGTCAATTGCCTCAGCTGCTGTGGTGGGATTTGTCACAGCTGTCAAAATGTGAACAGAGTTTTCAGAGCAGGTTGTTGGATGTGGATTTCCCTTCTCAGTGAGCTGAAAGCTCTTAATAAAAGATGCTATTTCAGCTTTGTAGTTACAGAGCATCAACCAGGCAGGGCAAAGCCTCAAGAAATAACTGCATAATTGTAATAATATTGAGTTAACATAGCATGGCAGAGGTATGTGCTCTACTGAGTGCCCTCTTCACTTCTTATTCATGCTTCAAAGGGGAGGGGTTAGAAATAATCAGCTGAATTTTCATTACCGAGATGGGTTGCTTGGGTCGAGAAATTTCCCCACTTGGCAGACCCACCTCAGTAGAAAATGCCCCATCAGACTCAATTTTCACTCCAGTGGGGGTGGTATGTGATGGAATCGGGCTCACTGCCCCCAGAAGCAGATTGGAGGTAGCCACAAGGGCAGCCAAGTGCTTTGGTGGGCTATTTAAAAGGCCTATCTTGATTCTCTGGGTCTTTGTTCCAGTTGTTTTCTTATATTTTAGGCCCTCTAGCTCTCACTTCTCACATCCCTTCACACCCCTACACACTTCCCAAGCCACCTCCATGCTAACTCATGCCCCCCTACTCACCCAAATGACCCCTCATATCCTGCATGGTAACTCATACCACCATTCCCCCCCAGTGGCCCCTGCTAACTCATGGCATTTTCATACCCATTCACTCAGTATGTACACTGTAGAGAACAAATGAACCCTATAGTAACAATGGCATGCATGGAACTGCTTAAAAAACACCCATTCATAATTTTATTTAAATGAACTGTAGTTGTGACTACCCTATAAAAGCATCACTCAACCAGGCCTTTAATGTATCCATAACAGAAGCTATAATCACTTTATGCAGCTTGTGCAAATAAATATTGAGCCATTGACAAAAGAGATCACAGAAAAAAATAGTTTATTATAACATCATAAAGCTGTCATTCTGGCAGAGTTTTCCCTTCTCCTCAACTGTATCAACAAAGGTGATCAATTTATGGGAGCCTGGGCTCGGAGCCAAACCTTATTCTGCATGAGATGGCATGGGGAGTATAAGGGACCATTGGGGGTGGGTGGGAGGGCATGTGTTAGCTTGGATGATTTGAGGGGCCATGGGGGGTGAGTGGGGCAAGGTTTGGCATGGAGAATATGAGGGGACATTGGAGTGGGTTGAGGGCATGAGTTAGCATTGATGAGGCTTGATGGGCATGGGTATTGCCTTTTGAACTTAGCCTTCAAAAGAATCCAGACCACGGTTCTTTTCTTTTATTCGTTCACGGGATGTGAGCTTCACAGGCTGGGCCAACATTTATTGCCCATCTCTAGTTGCCCTTGAGAAGGTGGTGATGAGCTGCCTTCTTAAACCACAGCAGCCCGTGTGATGCAGGTACACCCACAGTGCTGTTAGGAAGGGAGTTCCAAGATTTTGACCCAGCGACAGTGAAGGAATAGCGATATATTTCCAAGTCAGGATGGTGAGTGACTTGGAGGGGAACTTCCAGGTGATGATGTTCCCATCTATCTGCTGCCCTTGTCCTTCTAGATGGTAGTGGTCATGGCTTTGGAAGGTGCTGTCAAAAGAGCCTTTGTGAGTTCCTGCAGTGGAACTTGTAGATGGTACATACTGCTGCTACTGTATGCCTGCAGTGGAGGGAGTGAATGTTTGTGGATCTGGTGCCAAGCAAGCGGGCTGCTTAGTCCAGGATGGTGTCAAGCTTCCTGAGTGTTATGGGAGCTGCACTCATCCAGGCAAGTGGGGAGTATTCCATTACACCCCTGACTTGTGCCTTGTAGATGGTGGACAGGCTTTGGGGAGTCAGGAGGTGAGTTACTCGTTGTATGAGTCCTAGCCTCTGACCTGCTCTAGTAGACACAGTATTTATATGGCCAGCCCAGTTCAGTTTCTGGTCAATGGTAACCCCCAAGATGTTGATAGTGGGGGAATTCAGTGATGGTAATGCCATTGAACATCAAGGGGCGATGGTTGAATTCTCCCTTGTTGGAGATGGTCATTGCCTGACACTTGTGTAGCGTGAATGTTACTTGCCACTTTTCAGTCCAAGCCCGGATATTATCCAGCTCTTGCTGCATTTGGAAATGGACTGCTTCAGTATCTGAGGAGTCGCAAATGGTGCTGAACATTGTGCAATCATCAGCGAACATCCCCAGTTCTGACCTCATGATGGAAGGAAGGTCATTGATGAAGCAGCTGAAGAAGTTTGGGCCGAGGACACTACCCTGAGGAACTCTTGTAGTGATGTCCTGAAGCTGAGCTAACTGACCTTCAACAGCTACAACCATCTTCCTTTGTGATAGATATGACTCCAAGCAGTGGAGTGTTTTCTCCTTGATTCCCATTGACTCCAGTTTTGCTAGGGCTCCTTGATGCCACACTCGGTCAAATGCAGCCTTGATGTCAAGGGCAGTCATTCTCACCTCAGCTCTGGAGTTCAGCTCTTTTTCCATGTTTGAACAAAGGCTGTAATGATGTCAGGAGCTGAGTGGCTTTATTGGAACCCAAACTGGATATCAGGGAGCAGGTTATTACAAAGCAAGTGCCACTTGATAGCAGTGTTGATGACCCATTCCATTACTTTACTGATGACGGAGAGTAGACCGATGGGGCGGTAATTGTCAGGGTTGGATTTGTCCTGGTTTTTTTGTACAGGACATACCCGGGCAATTTTCCACATAGCCGGGTAGATGCCAGTGTTGTAGCTGTACTGGAACAGCTTGGCGAGGGACACAGCAAGTTCTGAAGCACAAGTCTTCGGTATTATTGCCGGAATGTGGTCAGGGCCCATATCCTTTGCAGAATTCAATGCCTTCACCCGATTCTTGATATCATGTGGAGTGAATCAAATTGGCTGAACACTGGCATCTGTGGCACTGGGGATTTCCAGAGGAGGCCGAGATGGATCATCCTCTTGGTATGTCTGGCTGAAGATTATAGCCACATCAGTTCAGCCTTATCTTCTGCACTGATGTGCTGGGCTCCTCCATCATTGAGGATGGGGGTATTTGTGGAGCCTCGTCCTCCAGTCAGTTGTTTAATTATCCACCACCGTTCACGACTGGATGTGTCAGGACTGCAGAGCTTAGATCTGATCCGTTGGTCATGGGATCGCTTCACTCTGTCTATCACTTGCTGCTTATGCTGTTTGGCAAACAAGTAGTCTTGTGATATAGCTTCACCAGGTTGACATCCCATTTTTTGTATGCCTAATTTTGCTCCAGGCATGCCTCCTGCATTCTTCATTGAACCAGGTTCTGATGGTAATTGTAGAGTGGGGGATATGCTGGGCCATGAGGTTACAGATTGTGTTTGAGTACATTTCTGCTGCTGCTGATGGCCCACAACACCTCATGGATGGCCAGTCTTGAGTTGCTAGATCTTTTTGAAATCTACCTCATTTAACACACTGGTAGTGCCACATAACAAGACGGAGAGTATCCTCAATGTGAAGATGGGACTTTGCTCCAGAACAACTGTGCGGTGGTCACTCCTACCGATACTGTCGTGGACAGAGGCATCTGCAGCAGGCAGGTTGGTGAGGATAAGATCAATTATGTTTTTCCCTCTTGTTGGTTCCCTCACCACCTGCCGCAGACCCAGTCTAGTAGCTATGTCCTTTAGGACTCACCCAGCTTGGTCAGTAGTGGTGCTACCGAGCCACTCTTGGTGATGGACATTGAAGTCCCCCACCCAGAGTACATTCTGTGCCCTTGCCACCCTCCATGCTTCCTGTAAGTTGTGTTCAACATGGAGGAGCACTGATTCATCAGCTGAGGGAGGGCGGTGTGTGGTAATCAACAGGAGGCTTCCTTGTCCATGTTTGACCTGTTGCCATGAGACTTGATGGGGCCCAGAGTCAATGTTGAGGACTCCCAGGGCAACTCCCTCCCGACTGTATATCACTGTGCTGCTACAACTGTTGGGTCTGTTCTGCCAGTGGGATGGTGATGGTGGTGTCTGGGACATTATCTGCAAGGTATGATTCCATGAGGATGAGTATGTCAGATTGTTGCTTGACTAGTATGTGAGACAGCTCTCCCAATTTTGACACTAGCCCCTAGATATTAGTAAGGAGGACTTTGCAGAGTTGACAGGGCTGAGTTTGCTGTGGTTGTTTCCTGTGCCTATATCAATGCCAGGAGGTTGGTCTGGTTTCATTCCTTTTTTGTGACTTTGTAGCGATTTGGTACAACTGAGTGGCTGGGCATTTAAGAGTCAACCACATTTCTCTGGAGTCACATGTTGATGCCAGACCAGGTAAGGACAACAGATTTCCTTCCTTAAAGGACATTAGTGATCCAGACGGGGTTTTTACAACAATCGACAATGGTTTCCTAAGACCATAACACCATAAGACATAGGAGCAGAAATTAGGCCATTCGGCCCATCGAGTCTGCTCCGCCATTCAATCATGGCTGATAAGTTTCTCAACCCCATTCTCCCGCCTTCTCCCCATAACCTTTGATCCCCTTACCAATCAAGAACCTTTCTATCTCGGTCTTAAATACACTCAATGACCTGGCCTCCACAGCCTTCTGTGGCAATGAATTCCACAGATTCACCACTCTCTGGCTAAAGAAGTTTCTCCTCATCTCAGTTCTAAAAGGTCTTCCCTTTACTCTGAGGCTGTGCCCTCGGGTCCTAGTCTCTCCTACTAATAGAAACATCTTCCCCACTTCCACTCTATCCAGGCCTTTCAGTATTCTGTAAGTTTCAATCAGATCCCCCCTCATCTTTCTAAATTCCATCGAGTATAGACCCAGTGTCCTCGAACGTTCCTCAAATGTTAAGCCTTTCATTCCTGGGATGGTTCTCGTGAACCTCCTCTGGACTCTCTCCATGGCCAGAACATCCTTCCTGAGATTCATGGTCCTTCTTTTAATTCCAGGCTTTTATTGAATTCAAACCCCACCATCTGCCATGGTGGGATTCAAACCTGAGTCCCCAGAGCATTACGCTGAGTCTCTGGATTACTAGTTTAGCAACAATACCACTACGCCTATACCTTGGAGGAGCTGTGAACCACTAGTCATGGGCCAACTCCATGAAAATTGCTGGGGGATAGGAGATCCCTATCCCTGCAGTGAAGCAAGTTGGGAATGCAGGGCGTGGGCTCACCACCTGCACCCTTATCCCATGCCACCAAAAATTGAGGGTGCCAGGAATAGAGGCGGGAATCCTGCAATCAGGTCTGCCCACCATTTTAAAATGCCTCTCAAGTCCTTGCAACTCTGTGAAAATCCTGCCCAATGTTTTTTGTTATGAGTTTGTGGGTTATGTATAAACAGTTGAGGATAACTGATTTTGCTGTCAATCGAATGTTTCTGTCTCAATCTAGCATGGTTTAATTTGAGTTTAATGAATGTAAACATGCATAATGTTGGTATACTTTGGTAATGTTATAGCTTCTCTGTGCCTTGAGGGTAGTTTATTCAGTTATATTTGAGTGATTTTGTTTCATTACTTTGAGGCTCAATAAACTGTAGTGAAAATTAAGATGCCAACTTGGAGAATAAACTCTTCTATTTCTTTGTATTTTTCCTTAGCCCATCGGCTATTTCTAATATCCTTATTCAACAAATGTGCCATTAGAGTTTTTTGAAATTGTGACCTCTTCCCCTGCCCATTTTGCCCGTGTGACGAACGTGAAATCGCATGGGCAACAAATCATCACCATGAATTGGCTTTTTAATGGTCTTAAGTGGCCTGTTAATTAATGGAGGGCACGGCTCCAGCACCTTCTAATGCCTACCGAGCAAAATATCACGCGAGTGTGCGATGACGTTGGGACACTCGCCTGGCATCATTGTGCGCTATTTTATGCCCGCTTGGGTCGGGCACACACCTGCCCGGGGGACATAAAATTCAACCCCAAGACTTCAGAATAAGACTGCTTTTTGCTGCCCAAGCCTTTTCTGGTTTGACTGGATGACTGATTCAAACTGCATCTTTCTCCCAGCCTAGAACTGTTTCCAGGTGATCTTCCTCACACAGCCAACAGTCAATCCCAAGACCTCCACAGTAAGTCTGAAATACTTGCCCCCCACCCTCTTTCGTCTCAGGTTCCAGTGTTCTCACACCTCTTTGAAACTCAAATCCTTCCAAATATAGAATCTTTCATGTTTCTATTTTGTCTCTGTTTTCCGGTTAATAAAATGTAATATACCCTTTTCCGTTTACCCATGGAACTCCTATAAGACGCAAAAATGTTTCTTTTCACCTCTGACTTCCCTTTGATATTTAAACAAACTTTCAACTTCCAAAAATGCAAATGTTAGATCCAACCCATTTTCTTGTGCCTCAAACCCACCATAATATGATGGCCAAACAGGTTGATTAACAGCCTGTAAATTCTTCCAATGCTCCTGATGGCAGGCGCTAAGAGTGGGAGAGTTTCCTGGTCACCCATACTGCAGAAGGGAATGACAAACCATGGCAGTACTTTACCAAGCATAATCATGGACCAATCCAATGCTAATCCATGGTGGTCAACACCCTCTTCTTAGGGCATGGTACCTGAAGGAGGGGGTAACAGGGCATTAAGAAAATGATAATATGATTAAGCAGAATAAACACACTTTTATGAAAGGGAAATCATGTTTGACAAATCTGTTAAGAGTTTTTTTTAGGAGTGGATAAAGTGAAATCAGTGGATGCGGTGTCTTTAGATTTTCAAAAAGTATTTGAGAAGATGGCACACAATAAGTTTTTCACGAAGCTAAGACTCATAGGATTAGGGATAACATATTAACATGGACTGAAGATTTATTAATGAACAGAAAACAGTGTAGGAAGAAACTAGATATTTTTGTGTGGGCAGGCAGTAAGTGGCAGGGTAATACAAGCCTCAGCTATTTGCAATCTATATTACAGACTTAGATGAAGGGGTTAAGTGTAACAAATTCAAAATTGCTGACAATACAAAATTAGCAGTGAGGAAGACACAAAGAGGCTGCAAGGGGATATAGACAGATTGGGTCTGTGGGCAAAATATGGCAGGTGGAATACAGTATGGCAAAATGTGAAGTTATCCACTTTGGTAGGAAAAATAAAAAAGCAGCATAATTTTTGAATGTTGCAAGACTGGAAAATGTTAGCATACAGAGACGGTCCTTCTACACAAATCACACAAAGGCAATATGCAGGTACAACAAGCAATTAAGAAGGCAAATTGTTAGCTTTTGTTACAAAGTGATTGTGGTATAAAATTTGAAAAAGTCTAATCACAATTTTTCATGCCACTGTTGAAGCCACACTTAGAGTATTGTATGCAGTTTTGGTCTCCCTACCTAAGGAAGGACATACCTGCTCTGAAGGGTCTGCAATGAAGGTTCACCAGACTGGTACCTGGGATGAGGGGATTGTCCTATGAAGAGAGCTTAAGTAGACTTTGGGCCTATATTCCCTGGGGTTTAGAAGAATGTGAGGTAATATAATTGAAACAAATATAATTCTTAAGCAGCTTGTCAAGGATAGATGCTGAGAAAATGTATTCCTTGCCAGGGGAATCTAGAACATAGGGTCGCAGTCTCAGAATAAGGGGTGGGACATTAAAGTGTGAGATGAAGAGAAATTTCTTGACTCATAGAGTCATGATTCTTTAGAATTCTCTACCTCAGGAGCTGTGGCCACTCAGTTGTTGATCATATTCAGCAGAGAAGTCAATAGATTTTTGGGTACTAATGGAACTAAAGGATCTGGGTATTGTGCAGGGAGGTGGAGTTGAGGTAGATGATCATCCATGACCTTGTTGAATGTCAGAGCAAGCCCAACAGGCCAATTAGCTTACCTCAGCTCCTATTTCCTGTGTTTTAATGTTCTTATACTACATCTGGTTCCTCATTATGTATTATTGTCTCCAGTTCCGCCGTTTTGTTTAGGATTTTGTGTACATTGCTGCACAGGCAATTTAATTTGCCTTTTATATTTGTTCCATTTCCTTGTTCACTAGTTTTATAAATTTATTTGTTCCCACGACCTTTTATGTTACTCTTGTTCCTCACCTTGGTCAGACCTTTACTCTCATCTATTTCTTTTATCTTCAGACTATTATTTTCACCAAACCTTGCCTCCATTTTAAAAGTTTAAAATCCTCATGACAGGGGCACCAAAGCAGAGAATTAGGCACAGGACAATTCGTTGCTGGCACCACGAGAGCTTTAGAAATTATTCCTTTAACCATCGCCCAATTATCAATCGTGTCATAAGGTTATCTCCAATTCTGTGCACTTTCATTTCTGCCATAGGCACATCCATAGACTGTGCCCTATTCACCATGCCATGACCTCTTCAAAAACTTCAAGCATATTATTGAGACATGACTTACCCCTCACAAATTTATGCTGACTCTCTTTGATCAGTTCATACTTGCCCAAGTGCTCAAACACTCTGTCACTTATGATAAATTCTAATGACTTTCCCACAAATGATGTTAACTGACAGGCGGTAGTGACTTTACTGTTTAGAGCTCTCTCCTTGACAGTGTCATCACTTGGAAGTCTATCGGCTGAATGCTCAGATTAAAGCATGTAAGTTTAGGTACTACTGTTGCTGATAATAGCATATGAACACCTAGGGCTAGAAATTCAGTTCCATAGCTCAGCTGGAGCTGGTGCTATTGAAGCTGGAGTCTTTCAGAATGGCACGTGCAGTGCTCCCAAGTACCCCATGCTGGAAAGTGCACTGGCTTGAGTGTGCTATGCATGCCTTGAAATATCTCAGCTGGGTATATTGTGATGTCAAACAACAGTTCCAGCTGAATTGTCGCACGTTCTTCCTCGACCACATGGATCCACTGAGAGCGCATGTGCTATTCATTCACAAAGAACTTGTGTTCAGGGGGAAAGCTCCCCACTGTTTGGAGTCATACATAAGTGGCAACTGATAATAATACCACACAAGTGCCAGGACATGACCATCTCCAACAAGAGAGAATTTACCCATCTCTCCTTGACATTTGATGGCATTATCGTCACTGAATCCCCCACTATCAACATCCTAGGGGTTACCATCAATCTAAAACTTAACTAGACCATTCAGACACATACGGTGGCTACACCTGTAGGTCAGAGGCTGGGAATCCGGTGGCTATTAACTCACCTCATGACTGCCCAAAACCTATCCACCGTTTACAAGGCACAAGTCAGGAGTGTGATGGAATACTCCTCACTTAACTGGATGATTGCAGTTCCAAATACACTTAAAAATTTCAAAACCATCCAAGGAAAAACAACCCACTGAATAGGACCCCCATCCACCACCTTGAACATGCACTGTCTCCACCAACGGCACACAGTGGTAGCAGGTTGTATCATCTACAAGATGCAGTGCAGCAACTTGCCAAGTCTCCTTTGACAGCACTTTCCAAATCTGCAAACTCCACCACCCAGAAGGACAAGGACAGCAGAAGCATGGGAACACCACCACCTGCAACACCCTTGCTAACATCACTTGGGTGTACCTACACCACATGGACTGCAGCAGTTTAAGAAGGCGGCTCACCACCTTCCCGGGGGAAGTTAGAGATGGGCAATGAATGCTGGTCTTTCCAACGACACCCACGTCCCATGAACAAATTTTCAAAAAGGCTAGAAGTGGACCCCCTCCCAACTTGCAGGTAAAGTGATTTAGACTAAGTAGAAGCAGCACTATGCGAACAAACTCTTCCCCAATGACTTTTCTCCTCCTGTTAACCTCCACCACTAAAGCCTCCAGTGCCACACCAATAAACATATGAGCCCTCTATATTCCCTGGTGCTCTATTTGTGCAGTCCCTATTCGCAGCTAGTTGTCAGTGCAAGCAGCAGCTTCCTTCTAATGAGTGCAACTCCCCTTTCAAGAGGGACAGGCTGCCTTTAAGAGGAGTATCTGTACCGCTGTACTTGCTGTGCTATATGCCATCATTGCACACTGCTGGGCCCACCACTGAGCGCTCAGCCAGCCAGTAATGCACCCAACCTTACAATCATTTCAATGGCAAGGCAAGTTTGCGTGTTATTGCCTCAATGGGAATGGACTTGGGCAGATCACGAATCACAATCACTGCACCTGAAAATGGGCTATCATTAATATTTAGCCCTTAATATGTCCATATAATTTTTTCTCTCTCTGCCAATGAACCCATTTAAAATTAACCTTCTTAAAAATGGCAGAGGAATATCATTATTATTAAGCATTTTGGTTGGCTTTTTTTTTCATTTCTGCATGGGATGTGGGCTTCGCTGGCTGAGCCAGCATTTATTGCCCATCCCTAATTGCCCTTGAGAAGGTGGCGGTGAGCTGCCTTCTTGAACCACTGCAGTCAATTTGGTGTAGGAAAGGAGTTCCAGGATTTTGACCCAGCAACAGTGAAGGAACAGCAATATATTTCCAAGTCAGGATGGTCTGAGGCTTGAAGGGGAATTTGCAGGTGGCGATGTTCCCATGAGTCTGCTGCCCTTGACCTTCTAGGTGGTAGAGGTCATGGGTTTGGAAGGTGCTGGAAAAGGAGCCTTGGTGAGTTGCTGCAGTGCATCTTGTAGATGGCACATACTGCTGCCAGTGTGCGTCAGTGGTGGAGGGAGTGAATATTTAGGTTGGTAGATGGGATGCCAGTCAGACGGGCTGCTTTTTCCTGGAAGGTCTCGATCTGCTTGTGTACTCTTGGTGCCGCAGTCATCCAGGCAAGTGGAGAGTTTTCCACAGCACTCCTGACTTATGCCTTGTAGATGGCGGACTGGCTTTAAGGAGTCAGGAGGTGAGTTACTCGTCTCAGGGTACCCAGGGCCTGATTTTCCATACCCGCCTGCCACCGCGATCTTCCAATCCCGCCGCAAGTCAAAGGACTTCTGGCCAGGGTGCCGCCTTGCCCACGACAGGTCCTTGTTGCCACGCTCGGTCAATTGATGTCAAGGGCAGTCACTCTCACCTCACCTCCTGAGTTCAGCTCTTTTGTTCATGTTTGGACCAAGGCTGTAACGAGGTCAGGAACCAAGTGGTCCTGACGGAACCCAAACTGAGCATCATTGTTGTAGTGTAGCCGAGTCACCTAATTTGTAACAGAGTTGATCTGCAGACAACTTTCTCAGTGGAAATATTAGGTTTATTTACAATACAGCCAGCAGCAACTACACGTGTGCTTTCACCTCCATTCCTATCTCTACACCGACTGTAGCCCATGCTGCTTAACACATTCGGTTATACAGATCATGTGATCTTACATCACAGGGCTATTCTTAAAGGTACAGTCCAACATTTAACAATTACTAATTACTGTAGTAATTTAATAATTACTACAATCATTCAGCAGGTTATTGCTATGTAAGTGCTGCTTGATAGCACTGTTGATGACACCTTCCATCACTTTGCTATGATTGAGAGAAGGCTGATGGGGCCGGAATTAGCCAGATTGGATTTGTCCTGCTTCTTGTGGACAAGACAGACCTGAGAAATTTTCCACAATATCAGGCAGTTGCCGGTGTTGTAGCTGTACTGGAGTAATTATTGTTGCAATTTCCGAGACTTAGAACTTTGGATAAGCATCAAGATGAGGAAATCTATGACTATCTCATTGCCATTTCAATTCTAAACTATTTCTGTACCCTGAAAAATCAGCATAATTTCCTGAGGCAAGGATTGTTGTTGCAGGTGCCTCAGGCCATAAACTGTTTCTCTTCTACCTAATCTAAATCACCAACATGATAAGACAGTGTAATATTTTGCAGTTTATCAGGTGCACATGTAGGTGGCATAGAAGCACAAGCAGAGAAGTTTCTTGTGTCATAATTACTTTCTGTATGCCTGTAGCGTTTAGCCTTGACAGCTTGGGTGACTTGTCTTATCCTATCCACATTGATTTTAAACAGCAGCTAGCAACTTGCTTTTATTCAACAACCCTATATATTTCAAATGGCATATTTGACTGCACAAACTTGCTCTGTTGTATTACCCTATACCTTCATCGTTATGCATACTGAAGAACTGTTTCCCGATGCATTTAAAAACCTGAGTCCCAAAACGGATAACAAACCGGAGGAAAAAATTGCTAAATGACCCACAATCTAAATGTAAGCAGGTGAACACGTTGTGTTGTGGAATGTCGAAACAGAAGCCAAAGTGACTGGGTTCTCAAATGTATTTTACACCTTAATCCGATTTAATATGTAGGCCAGGACTTTCAGCTTGGTGTGCGGGCACACGCCAGGCACGCCCGAGTGTGAACTAGTGCACGATGATGTCAGGAGAGTGTCCCGATGCCATCGTGCAATCGTGCACATTTCGGTCGGCGGGCGCGCGCAAGAGAAGGCAGTGCGCCCGCCGACAATTAAGAGGGATATCACGGCCCTTAAGCAGGTAATTAAGCAGAATTGTTCACAGCCTGTCCAACCTTATGGTTGGCGAGCGGGCAGGCGAATAGGCCAGGCAACCTTTCCATTCTTGGCGAAACCTCATCCACGGGCAGGAAGGGGGTTTCCAACAAAGAATTTAAAAAACTAAAATTTTTAACATGCCCCTGTTCATGTGACTCAGTCACATGTGGGTGGAGGGGGGGTCGGGGTGGGGGGGACACATTTATATCGATTGTAGATTCTTCGTTTTTCATCTTAAAAATCTTCAGCTCCCCGGGGCAGCTCTGCGCCTTCAGGGAGCTTTCGGGGAGCGCGCCCCCACGCGTGCTAAAATATTAAGAGCTAACTGCTCCCTTTCCTCACTCCTCCACCTTCATGACCCAATATTAAGTGTGAAGCTCACTGGGCAGGATTTTCCCTTCGTTGGGTGAGTGCGGCGAGCGGGCGGGCAGGCCCGAGAGCGGACACAGAACTGACCGTCACCCACCGTCGGGTCCCCGACCGTGATTTCACGCCGAAGGGCCGATTAAGGTCCGCCCAGCATGAAATGTGGCTCCGCTCTGGCCGGGAAGGGCCGAGCAGGGATGGGGAGCCTGTGGGTCACTGTTTTAAAACCGGCCCAAGCAGCCCCTGGAAATCTGCCCGAGGGACATCGCCTGAGCTGACACAACGGACCCGAGTGCAGCTGGACAGGGCAGGCGGGAGGGCTGGTCTGGTGGTCATTTGGCTTTCCGCTTCTCTGATTAGTGCCTCGCCATCCTCCTGGAGGAGGCGGCCTCCAGGAGGGATGCCCTTCTCCCCACGGATGGGAGGAGGAGGAGGGCCATGGCACCTCACCAAGAAAGCATGGGAGGAAGTGGCAGCGCTGGTCAGCAGCCATGATGTGGTACCAGGCTCCTGGGTGCAGTGCTAGAAGCACTTCAATGACCTGCTGCGCTCAGGAAGGGTGAGTACCATGTTGGCATGGGTCAGTGTGCAGAAGTGCTAAGGTGTGGCCATCCCCCCACCTCAGGGGTGTTAGAGTCTGAGTGCCAGCTGTCAATGACACAGGAGCTGGCCAAGGGGGTGAGCCCTGGCTGCTTGGACTGAGTGCCTTGTAGCTCGAGGCCCACGACTTGGATGCCCTGCCAGGTGCTCCTTGGCTGGGGTTGGCCAGGCTGCAATGGCACTGCAGGTAGAGAGGGGACTAATCCATGCTCCTCTGCTGTTTCAGGAGAAGATAGCCCACAACAATATAGAAGGGTCACGGACTGGCGGATGCCCCACTAGCCTCCTAATCCTTTCCAGATACCAGCAACGTGCCCTAGAGCTCAAGAGCCGGCACTGCCCCACGTGCCACTAGGCGTGGAGAGGCGGGGGTGCCAGGCGAAGGTAAGAGCCCCATGTGAATTTCTTCATTCCGAATGTTAAGAACATCTCTGCAGCTACCTCTGCTCTATCCTTACCGTCCTGTCTAGCCAGTCACCCTCACATTTGAGCCTCCATCATTCTGAAGCCTCTCCTTCATCTTCCCCAAAGCCAACTCAATGCTCATTTCTTTCTCGAGATAGACTTTTTCCTCCCTTGACCGCTCCCTAGTCAACCTCTCAGGCACTGTCCCCATTCCTTCCCTAACTTGCCTTTCCTTAAAACCCACCTTTACTGTCGCAACCACAGTTCAGTTTCTAATCTCCCTTTCCTCTCTAAACTGGTCAAACATTCTGTTGCCTCCCCGCTTCATGTCCCTCTCTCTCATCCATCTCCATCTTTGATTTCCTCCAGTTCCCCAGCTTCTCACAGTACCGAGCCAATCCTGACCAATGTCGCAGATATATGTACATTATTACCCTTTGCCCCCTTGACCTCTCAACAGTGTTTGATGTGATTGAACACACTCCCTCCCAATCACCTCTCCTCTGTTGGCTCGCTCAGTCAGAACAATTTGGCCACTTTGCCTCCACAATGCCCCTCAGTGACTTCAAATGTGGGTTCGGGATTGGTTAGGCTGATGACACCCAATTCTACCTCTCTACCTCTTCTCTCGACCCCACAGCCACCTCTGCTGCCTCTCTAACATTAACTCACGGATGTCATATCCTCCACCAATGTACATTCCGAAAGACTGAAGCCATCTTTATTCCCTCCATAAACTCTGCTCCCTTTCTACTGATTCCGTCCCCCTCCCCAGTCAGTCATTCAGGTTAAAACAATTACTGTTGAATTTCAACTCCCACAACATTTCCTTAGTTAAAGAGCAGCATTGTCAAGGACACAGTAACAGATCAAACTGGTTGTTAACCAAGCTGCTCTTACATCAAGAAGCCATTATAGAAGAAATAGGATAGCAAGGGGAACAATCTTTCACCACTTACACTGACTAAATACAAGATCCTCTTTACATAATGATTCTCTGATGCCATGACAACTAGATTGTTTGGCAGTGTTTACAGGCCTGCTCTATTTTGTTTGTCTACAATTAAAGATTTATATTACTGTGCAGATTGCCCCATCTCTGCAACACGTCCATTAAAATTATTAACTACGCTTCTTTTTGTAAAGGAGTTGCTGGTTGCCTTTGTCTCATTCACCTGCCTTCTATTTTACACATGAATGTAGGTGTTAAAAACATTCGCAGTCTTCAGGAGGAATATATCATCTTTCTCGAAGATCAATAGCCCTGGCACGTGATCTGCAGCTCATTTTTTGTTAATATTTGATTTACTCCAAATGGAACTATAAACTATGACAAGATAAAAAGAAGCCATCAGTGTAACCTAGGCTGGTGTCCAGTTTAACATGTAGGGCATTAGCTCACAAAGGTCCTGTGATGACTGCAACTGTACCCTTATGAACGTGGGCCCGAATTTCAGTCCTGGTGCAGGCGCACAGCTCTCCCGACCCCTTCCTCCGTGAAATAGACCGTGGTGATATCGGGAGGGGCTCCCGTCATCATCACACCACATTGCGATATTTTGCTGGGTGGGCGTGCCCAACCATTGGCAGCCCGCCTGGCGTCAATCAAAGGGCCAATTGAAATAGGCAATACATGGCAATTTTGAGAGGCCCCTGCATTTTTATGGCTGGCACGTGGGATGAATGGGTAGGCAGGGGAGGCACAATTTGCACTTTCTCAATCCAGGATGGGATATAAAGCTGAGCATAAAACAAAGAGGGTGGATGCAGGAGGATACATTTCTTGTGTCGGCCTGGACCCTCTTGTTTGCTCTGTTGAATCATGTTGTTCCCATCCTGTGTAAGTAAGGAGGCATCTATCCTTAAAGAGGCATTTGCAGGCTGGGCACAGCATCATTAAATCAGCACCTCAGCAACTCCGAGGGTGAAAATTGGGGATTGTCATGTCAGGGGGAGGTGAAGTGGAGAGACGGTCAGCTGCCCTGAGACACTATCAGCGTGTCTGCCCACAAGACCAAGCAGCACACCCTGAAGGGGTTGAAGGCCAGCTTGGTTTGCAAGGGAGAAGCTATCTGGAAATGACCGAGGTGCAGTGCGGAAGGATCTGCCTCTCAAGTGACTTCCACCTGTGAGATGATAGGGCCTGAGATCACATCCAGCTGTGTTGGCGGGCACCTAATACCTATAGCGCTGTAAGTGACTGTTGCTCACAATTCTTATGTCTCGGGCTCCTTCCAGGGTCCTGTAGAAGCTCTCTGCAGCGTAACACAATCTGCAGTGCACAGCTGCATAAAGCTTGTCATGGACACACTCTCCAGGAGGGTGGATACCTACATACATTTCAGAACAGATGAGGACAGCCAGGGCAGAGGGTGCAAGAGGATTTGCGGCTATTGCAGGCTTCCCGAAGATTCAGGGTGCAATTGATTGAACCCACATGGCCATCAAGGAACCTGCGGGGGCCTTTGTGAATTGTAACTCACTCAACGTCCAGTTAGTGTCCAGTCACCAGCAGCAGATAGCTCCTGGGCCTGAATTTTACCTTTGGCGGGCTCGCCCGATCAGCGTGTTCGGGAGCGGTCAGGAAATGGGCCCCCAGCCAGCGTGAAATGCTGCTGGGGTGGGGGCAGGAAGAGGTCGGGTGATGATGTCACCACGGGTGTAGGTGAGAGCTGCAAGAAAGCTCCCTGAAGGTAGACAGCAGCCTCAGGGAGCTGTCAACCTGCAAATAGTGAAATAAGGGCTTAAAAAGCTGACAAAATTGTCCATGCATCACAATCCATCACCTGAAAATGTAGCTGCTAAAAACACTGTCCACAGATAATTATTTTTGTTTTGTTTCATAACAGAAATTTCACCCCACCCTTGGATGAGGCTCGATGAAAATGTAAAGTCCGCTTGGCTGATTCGTCCGTCCGCCAAGCCACAAAAATCAGAGACAATCGTGTCGCTAATGGTCTTAATTGCCCTAATTGTCGGCAGCGCACTTCTGAATTTTGCGAGTGAAATATCGATGACTTCAGGACGCTTGCCCGACGTCTTCTCGCGCGATTTTACACCTGATCGGGTCAGGCGCGTGCCTGCCCACAGGACAAAAATTCAGCCCAAGGTATCCTGGGGGTTGTCATGACACTTATGTTCCCAGGCACGCATAGGTTCCAAGGCTTTTCATTCCCCCTGCACGCTTGGACGGCAGGCCGGTGGGGGATGAAGGATATCCTATGAAAAGATGGCTGATGACACCAATAAGACACCCAATAATGCCTGCTGAAGAGAGGTACAACAGAAGACATGTCTCCACAAGGGCCATAATTGAGAGGGCCATAGGCCTCCTGAAGATGCGGATCCGTTGCCTGGACCAGTCTGGAAGATCCCTTCAATATCCTCTGGAACATGTGTTGCTCATTGTGGTTGTGTGCTGTCCCCTGCACAATCTGGGTCTCTTTCGAGGAGATCAGTTGGAGGAGGAAGACTGCAATGTGCAGCCACAAACGCTTAAAGGACGATTCCAACACAGAGTCTGAAGAAAAACCTGCTCAGCCTCAGGGTCATGCTGGGGACCCAGCAAAGTGGAAGATTTAGGGAGCGAGGGAGACCAGGGAAGCTGTGAATCAAAGGAGCTCCCAGTAGCCATTTAAAGTCAACGGTCCAAATGATTGAAAAACTGCAATAGTGTTATCGCTCAGAGCTCATGAACCCCTCCTGACACCCTCTTCCTCTTGTGCCTGCTCCTGAGAAAAGTTATCATGCTCAATCACTTTTATAGTTTGAGTTGCAGGCCTTCTATCTTGCTGCTAGCACAGGATGGACATGTGACACGAGGCGAGATTTTCATAAAGTGATGTGGAGCAACAAAACATTTGCCGTCTAATGGACGACTCCAAAGGCTTGTCATGTGCCTGGGGCTCAGCACCTTCCTGATCTCCAACACCCCTCTGACTGACAGGGGCCTGGGAGCTCTCAGTCTGCGCCAGCTCCTCAGGCAAATGTGACATGGCTTCCCCAGTGTGTGCAACCATCTGTGCTGACATGCTCAGACCCACCAAGGTGCTAGTATCTGAGGTGGCGCAAGGTGCGGATCCTTCCTCCTCCAAGGTGAATGGAGGACCATCCAGATCCTCGGCTGGTCTGGATGATGATCCTTCTGATGGTCGAGAAACAGCTGTAAGTAAAGAAGCGGAGTAGGTAGCTGCTGCTGCATCCTGCGAATGGGCATAGTGCGATTCAAACATTTACTTACGCCAGAACATAGAGAAACAGTGGATATAACCTTGCACTCCTTGCCCCTGATCCCGCCCATTTCTGAGCCCTCCCCCAATCGAAAGTGTCTCCCCTTCATTCTTACCCTCCTCCGAAACCCAGGCTCTCCTCGACCGGTGGATCTCACCCCATGCTCACAGGCCAACGCTAATATGTCCCCCTCCATTGGAGTCAGCACAGCCAGATCCGGGACTGTGGCTGTCACCTCTAGTCCAGGCTTTCTTGCTGACATGAGGAGGCCTCCTTCTGCTGTCACATGGCAGCAGTGTCTCGATGACTTACTTCCTACACGAGTGCCCGCAAGCAGGTCATCTGGTAAATGAGGGGCTGCTTGGCTGCAGCCAAGCCCATGCCCACTGCCCTGGGTGGATCCTCTGGACAACATTACTTAGTCCCGTGCACAAGCTGCTCCTGCCTTTCAACCTGCGTGCAAAGGATTGAATGACTCCTGCCACAGCACAAACTTCCAAAGCTCCTCTCCATGACTTTCAGTGCCTCCATCCCCTGGTGTCCTTTTAAACCTCCTCCTCACCCACAGCTTACTCCATGGAGGCGCCAGCCCTGTTCCTGCCCACCCCACTCCACTGTGGCATTGCCGGGCCTCTCAAGCAACGTGGTTCGTGCTGGGCGGCTGTTAATTGGAAACCTAGCGTGCGATTGCTGCGGGCTGCCGATATTGGGCGGGAGCGGAGTTTGCATCCACTTCCCGCCGATCGCGAGCACACGCTGACTGAAAAATTCAGGCTGCAGAGAAAGAAACAGGAGAAACAAGCATCAGGACTATCTACGTTCACCCTATGCTTTAGGCTGCACAGCTATCCAATCGCTGGTGGATTTTCCACCTCATTTACCCTGGTATTCAGGCTCTTGGAGGACCGGCATTAAATTGGTCAGCAGCTCACACCAATGAATCCCCACTTATTTGTGTGTCCATTAAAGAGAATATTTTAAATTACATCACAACGTGTCCTGATTTTTAAAAAGCCTGTTTATTTCATGTCAAAGGTTAATTGCAAACTACATCAACAGCCAACCACATTCAATCTTTAAGTTAAAAAAAAACATGTCAAACACTCTAATAGGCGCCAGAAAAAACACAGGTTTCGTTAAGCATTACTTCACACACTTGTTTTCCCTGGTGGGGCATAGTAGGGAGCTGGAAGTGTTGTCAGGTTGATTATCAGCCCATTGAACTGCATCCCAAACACTCCTTCTGTGCTCGACAAGCCCTAGGGCAGAATATTGCACTCAGCAGGCCGGCCGGCGCCTGACCCGAACAAACATAAAATGACGCACAACGACGTGGAGCGAGCGTCCCGATGCCATCGCACACTCGCGCGATACTTCGATCGGCTGGCGTATGTGGGAGTCACAGCCACACCCGCCGTTAATTAAGCAGCCTATTAAGGCCCTTAAGAACCCAACTGAGTCGAATTTTTCACTGCCTGTTCCAACTGTTCGGGTGAAATGGCCAAGCAGCCTTTGCATTTTTGGCAAAACCTCACCCACGGGCGGGATGAGGTTTCAACCTGTGATTTGAAAAAAAAAGTTATTTTTTACTTTTTACACTCATATTTAACATGCCCCTGCTCATGTGACAGAGTCACATGAGGGAACACGTTTCCACTATTTTTTAAATCTTTGTTTTTAATTGTTAAAAATCTTCAGCTCCCTGAGGCAGCTCTGTGCTGACAGAGCACGCATGCACCCACTTCCGTGCTCACTGTCCTCCCACCCCAACCCTGGCAGCGCTGAGTGCTGCAGCACATGTTTCATGCTGGCCGGCCATTAATTGGCCAGCCAACATGAAATCCATCGATCACAGGCAGCTTCCCAACCACTCCCAGGCCCCCCCCCCAACCACCGGAAAATCCCGGCCGTGGTGTGGGACTTGAACCTGCTGTTTCTGGCCAAGGATGCTACCACTGCAGCACAAGACCTCTGAAACAAATTAGTGAAGCGTAACTAACCAATCACCTAACTAAAGGTTAGGCTCAAAGATGTCAAATATTTCCTTCCAAATCAAAACAAATTCCCCTATCTGAGTAACGAGCTTTTCTTCTGCCTCAGTTATTGAACCAACACTCACCACCAGTATTGTGCTACTGGGGTGAAAACAATTGTGTGTATACAGAGAAGGGATCTTTTGGTACTTTTAAAAGTTGCATACGAACATACAAATGAGGAGCAGGAGTAGGCCACTCGGCCCCTTGACCCTGCTCCACCGTTCAGTAAGATCTTAGCTGATCTGATTGTAACCTCAACTCCACATTCCCACCTACCCCTCCCTGATAACCTTTCACCCCTTTGCTTATCAAGAATCTACCTAGCTCTGCCTTAAAAATATTAAAAGACTCTTCTTCCACCAAGAGTTCCGAAGACTCATGACAGATTGATCCTCTGAGAGGAAAGATTTCTCCCCATCTCTGTCTTAAGTGGGTGACCCCTTAAGTTTAAACAGTGACCCCCAGTTCTAGATTGTCCCACAATAGGAAATATCCTTTCCACATCTCCTCTGAACTCTTCTGTTCCTCCAGGGTAAGTCGCTCTTCTCATCACTTTCAACTCACATACTCACAAACCCATCACACATCCATTCACTGCCAGCTCAAGGAACATCACCATTCACTCTCTCACACACACCTTCATCTGCCCTGTGGATCGTGTCCTCATCTGGTCCATGGCACCAATCATCACCCACACATGCCAGGCATCATTCTCATCTGGCCTGGCAGGCTTCCTGTTTACACTCTCTGCATCTATATTCATGCAGAGCAAGCTGGCATACAACAAAATGAAGAGGTCACAGACTGGAGGAGGAATGCTCGACATCAAGGTCCTCACATGAAATCCATCGATCGCAGGCAGCTTCCCAACCACTCCCAGGCACCCCCCCCAACCACCGGAAAATCCCGGCCGTGGTGTGGGACTTGAACCTGCTGTTTCTGGCCAAGGATGCTACCACTGCACCACAAGACCTCTGAAACAAATTAGTGAAGCGTAACTAACCAATCACCTAACTAAAGGTTAGGCTCAAAGAAAATAGAGTCATCCAGCTGGTGAGTGAAGATCTGGACCGTTTCTGTGTTGACAGTGAGGTTGGCAGTGTTTAACCAAGTGAGGATCCAGCAGTGCAACATCCATCAAACCACCGTGCTGTGAGTCAGTTCCCCTGTTCCCCAGGCCCCTGCCATGCACCAATTATCTCTCCTTGCTTTCACAGGCATATCTGGGAAGCAGCAGAGCGGGTCCACGAGCCAGGTTCTCAACTCAATCCCCAAAGACACCTCAGAAGAGAAATCCGCAGGCACCGAAATTGAAGACCTGTCACAGCGCTCACCCACACCCTCCACCAGCGCAGAGACACACACCTCAGTGGGACTTAGTTCTAGAGTAGTCTCAGGGTCACAACCTGGTGAGAACATTGCACTGTCTGATCCACAGCAGGGGGCAGCAGGGACTTCCTGGGTTTCTGGCACTCGGAGGATTGCTGCAGGCCAGAAATCTGCTGAACCCGAGTCAGATGATGAGCCTCTGGACTCGGTCATACTTCAGTTGCTGGAGCTGCAAAGGCAAGCTTGGGAACATCAGAAAGGGATGCCTGCTGCACTCCGCAGACTGCAAGACACAATGGAGAAGTCCATCTGCCTTCAGTCTGAGGTGGTAGTGCTGGCATGCCAAATCACCGAGGTCAACACTGGTAGGATTATGGCCACCATGGGGATCTTGGTCCTGCACTGCTGCGCAGGCTTAATTCCATCGCTGAGGCACTTACTGGCATTCATCAGTGTCAACGCAAGCCGGGGGTGGAGCATCTTGATCTCACTCCAGCTACCCTACCTCTCAAGGAGTCAGCCAGGGGCCCTTGGGCAAACATAGGGAAGAGAATCAGCAGACACACACTCCGGGGCCATCACCAGTTGGCTCCGGGAGTGTCTGGCCCATCTGAATCCCCACTATCTGTGACCCCAGCAGCTCCAGATCCGCAGGCTGAGGAGAGTGCCACTGCCACACAGCAGGACCCCGAAAGCAGGCCAGGGCCGTCCAGGTCTCGGCCCCCCAGAGGATGCCTGCCAAGTTTATCACAGACAGGGTGTAGCAGTTAGCAGGCTGCCTCCACCACCACTGTGAATGTCAGGGAGCACCAAGATGTAGTGGCGGGGTTAGGAAGGTTAAGATGTAGTTTCATAAAGTGGGCATGGGTGTTAATCATTTGTACTTAATGTTGACCATTGTAAATACATCCAAAAATGTCTCCTTGTCTCTGGCTCCTTATTATGATGAGCAGTGTCCGTGTCAATCAGATGTGAAACCTTATTTCCTGCACAAAACAAAGGCTAGTGTCGCAGTCCAGTGAACTCTCCCCTGTGCAGTGTGTAACCTTTTGTACACAGTAACTGTCCTGCTGTAGAAATTGAGCGTGGCAGTAACTTTAACTGCCAATGACAGTGGATGCCCACTGAGTCCCCGTGGTGCCAAATCCTGCAGAAGGTGGCATATGTGATTTGTCACGACCCACTGGGGATAGTGCACTGTAATGTCAAGCCCCACTGCTCCCCGAGCCGTGACAACTGTGAAAAAAATTGATCAAACCACCAGATTGCTCCAATTCTATCTAACTGTTTAATTTAGGTTAACAGAATACGAGCACCAGGTTTGTAAACTTAATAAGTAAATAACTGTTTATTAAATAAACTGTCGTTAACCAGTGGCAAAAGAAAGAAATATGAACTGCTAATTTCTAACTCTATAACCCAAACTCTACCTCTTCTTAAATCCCTATACACACACACACACACACACACACACAAACACACACAAGACAACATAAGACACATAAAACATGGATTTGTTCAACAAGCACCAATTCTAGAGTACAGGATTCAATGGGCTGATTTTGATCAATGTCTTCCAAATTCCTTTCAGTTCTTGTTGATGACATGAGGTGGTCTTCCAGCACTTTCGGTATTTAGTTCAATGGTTGAGCACTTGCCTTTCAATGTATCTAACAGTGATTTTCCCCTTTTGCCTCTTGATAGGGGTTTTCAGAGAGAGGGAGACAGATAGCATGTTATAGAGATATGAGAAGGAAAAGCCAGCAAGCTATTATTGTGGAATTACTGGAATTTTCCACACACAGGAGAGAGAGGTTTTAGATCTTTTCCCTTTCAGGTTAGGAGCTATTCGGCTGCACTGCCCTCACACAAAACCTGGTCACCTGGTCAGGAGCCAATTAAAATGTTGTTGTCAGGCAGCTCCCTTAGTCCAGGACTCCTTTCTGGCACCATACTTTCTTTCATGGCACACTCTGTTCCAGGACTGCAACATTGTATATATCTCTCATCCTGTTCCAGTGGACAGGTCTTTCAAACTGCAGCCATTGTAATTTTAATCCACAGTTCAACAGAAATAAAAATATATGTTCCTTACAGAGTGACCAGTTCCCTTGACATGCACAGATGTCGGCGACACTGGTTCTCGCTCATCTGCAGGTAATACATGCGCCATCCAAATGCCCTGGGTCTAGTGATGTACCTATGAACGACGACTCTGTGGGGTTCATCCTCTGTGTGCGGAGGAGGCCATCCTGCTCCTTGGTCTTCAGGGCTCTGCTCCTCCCTTTCGCGGGCCAGACATCTCCGTTGCATTCTTCTCCTTCTCCTTATTCTTGCCCGCCTATAAGCAATGAGGCAGAAAGCAAGATCACCTGACTCCATGTTCCTATGGTCTCCTCACTGCAGTATCAAAGAGGGAGATGAAGGGTTAGCAATTGTCACTTGGTCAAGTCATCGCCTGCAGCTGCGTCTTAAGGCTCCTTAACGCATACCAGAGAGCCCAGGCCCTGACATGGATGCCCGGTGTTTAGTGTGCATGATGGCTCACCATGCCCCGACCCAGCACCGCCCCACACCACACAACCGAGTGGTGACAGCTTCGGCCACTCAATCGCATCCTGAACTCTCATCTCAGGCACAGGCATTGTCCTAGTCTACACTCCAAGGCTTCTCAGTTTGCTTGGATGATGAGGGTGACTTTTCAATGTCAACTGGAACATAATGCAAGGGACTAGGCTCGCACCCCTCCGTCACTGTTTGATGGCCGCCTTTCCCAACAGTATCCTCAAGCCCGCACAGTCGCGCATTGTTTCTGCAGGACCATAGCACTCATTCAAGCTTGAAATGTGCGTGTGAGGGGTAACAATGGAGGAGCAATCATTGGCACAGTCAGGAATTAGTGCTGCTTGAGTGGGCACAATTGCTTGACTAGCCTGACTCCAAGCATGTCAACTGAGCTCAAGCTAAACACTCTCAGTTATGGAAGAGTGCTCATCTTTGACATGTTTTGGTGCTTTGGCGTTTGCCCGGCCATTTTATTTCCCCTCTCTAACTCACCCCCACCACTGCATGTGTTTGTGTTCAAACTTAAGTCTGTGCTGCCATGAACCCCCTCCTCTTGCACTGTAGCTCCTGCCCCAAGATTCCCTTCTCCCCCTTCCCTCCTTGAACTGTTGCCCTTACCCCGGCAGCATCAGCCAGCCACGAAGAAGTCGCTATGGAGACTTGGCTATAACCGTCCCCACACCCGCCTTTCGCAGAGCCACTTCCTTGCACTGGGATCATCGCGGGCGCTGTGGAAAGTTGAGTACACTCACCTCCAAGTTCCTCTCGAAGTTCAGGTCACCAGGTGCACGCTTTATAAAGGCAGTTGTAAACCATGTTGTCGTAAAATCGCGCCGACGTGGGCTTTAAATTTGACGTGGGGGTGTGATGATTCGATTTTGTGGCCACAATAATGAGATGCAAATGCATTCAAATTAAGCCCCGACGTTCCACAGCAGGAAACACAGTCCGCCATTGATGGGGGGAGGGGACAATCGCTTCCTGGATTCACGCCTGTGATTTTGCAACCATTTTTAATCACTTACCTGGGACTGAGAAGCCTGTATTGCCCCTGAGAGCATTAAAAGCCAACCACCTCGTGTGAAATGTGGTCTCGTACAGGCAGAGGTGTCAGTCTTCCTTCCCTGAAAAACAACAAATCACTGAATGGTTACAGCACAGAAAGGGGCAATGCAGCCTGTCCAGTGTGTACCAGCTCTCTGCAAGAGACTGAGCTGGTCCCACTCCCCAGTCCTTTCCACCCAGTCCTGCAATTTTGTATTTCCCAGGTGCTTATCCAATTCCCTTTTGAAAGCCATGATTAAAAAATGGCTGCAAAGTGCTTTGGAATCCCCTGTGGTCATGAAGGTACGCTATATAAATGCAATTCTCTTTTTTACATGCAACATCAGATATACTCAACATCCCTCAGTGTGACACCTCTTGATATGCCCCTGATGAAATACTAATATACTTGTCCGCTTTGCTGTCCTGATCTCAAATATAACTTTTACAAGTCAGCAGAGCACGATATCAGTGAACTAGTTGGGTTTTTACAACAATCCAATAGTTTCATGGTTAGATTTTGGTCTGAGTCCACAATTACCAGATTTATTGAATTCAGTTTCACAACTTGCCATGGTGGAATTTGACATCATAACCCCTGGGTTACAGTTCATGAAAACTAGGCTACCTCACCCGATTTGGGGTCCTGCTTGTGCCATGTAGACAAAAACAGAAATCACCCATCTTGTGAACAGCTCGCACTCATCAGCTGGGTAGTGGGTAAAATTGCTCAAGGACTCTACCATCCCCCCCCATCATAACCCCAGTGAGATACCAACTGAGCCACGTCGGTGTGTTTCCATTAGCCCCTGAAGACCTAGGTTTGAGATTTCGGTTCACCCCCTATTTGGGCACTCATGTCAGATGGGGTGGGGCCGAAAAGGGGGAATTCCAAGGAATTCCCGTATCCTCTGCCGACAAGGAACCTGGAATAAGGTCAGAGGCTGGCATACTTAGATGGAGGCTGCACACATTTTCTCCCCATCACAAGTAGGTACCATTTGTGACAGTTAGAGGAGACAATGACCAGGCCTCAATCTGGACTCCCAAAGGTGAAGTGATACTCTTTTCAAAAATTAAGAATGACCCCATTCCAAGGGGAGTTGTGAGGAGTGTCAAATTCTGCTCTGGGCCAGCAGTATGGAGGCACTATGTAGCTTCTTCTGATGGGTGGCCCTCAAATGTTCATTCCAGACGGCAAAGGACTACTTTTCACAACTGAGTCAGTAGCAGAGGCTGAAAGCAGACATGACCTGGCACTTGTGTCTACCTGGTTGTAATATGCTACATATTTTCAGGTCCCAGATAAAACACTTCAAGATATCAAAAGCATAGAAAAAGTGAAGGAAAGATAGTAACTTCATACTGATATATTCAAACCTGACATTTTCAAGCCCCTATCAATCTACCAACTTCCAATACCAATCATCAACCTCTAATTGACCTCAAGATTTACAGTAGTTAGACTTTGTCACATTAAACACGCTTTAGTATCAGAATTCGGGTTTCCAAGCCTCCCAAATTATGTGGGAGCCTCCTAGAATTGAGGATTGATCTCCCTAGCACTTCTACAAACAACTGGAAGAAGCCTACCTGGTGATGACCACTGCTGTTGGATCTGGAATGGGGCAATTTGTTCCTTCCCGTCTCCTTCCCACCTTGGATCAGCTGCCCCCACAGCACATCCATTCCACTCACACAATAGAGCGGTTTCAGTAACACGGGTTATTGTGCGTATCTGGCTCCACGATTTAAGCCCCACTGTTTTGGGTAGGATGTTGGAAAATGCCCCATTGGTTCCCTTAAGCAACATTTTCAAAATGGAGTTTCAGTTTAACAGTATGCACACAACATGGAGTCAGTAGCTAAGCTGTATACTGAGAAACGTTTCTAAGATAATTAAGCTAAAAAGACTTATATGAAAAAATATGCCTTACTGTTAATAGAAAATCCATTCGGAATGCATAAGTCCAAAGATAGCTTTGAACAATGATATAAATGTCGCGTCAAGTCTGGCCCTGTGTGGAATCCCTTCGTAAAGAAGAAACTGAGCAGTAATTAAACAGAGCTTCATCTGTCCACGTATCCATGATGCACTCACTCGACATCTTACAGGACATTGGCTGAACAATCCAGAGGCTTGAATTAATAATCCCCTAATGATAGTTTGAGAATTTGAATTCAGCTAAAAGAAAAAATCTGGAAATATAAAGGTGGTACCAGTAAAAGTGGCCAAGGAGTTGTTGGAATATCGTGAAAAACCCAACTGGGTTCACCTAAGAAACTCACCTCCCTAACCCAGTGTGGCCTATAGGTGACTTCAGGCCCACACCAAAATAGTTGGCTCTCCTGTCCTCTGAAGTGGCCTAGCAGTTGTATCAATCCACTACAAGGAATTGCAGCAGTTTAAGAAGGCAGCCAACCACCATCTTCTCCAGGCCTTCTAGTGAGAGCAACAAATGTTGGCCTTGCCCATGGAGCTCATGTCCAGTTTTTACAATGTTGTGGGGGGCATGGGGGAAGGTGCCTTGCACACCTCTCAGTAGATGCTTGGAGATTCTCTTCGATTCTCTCAGATTCTTTTTATTTTTGTTAGCTGTAATTTCTTTTTCTGTTCTCTTTTCATTATCCTCCTTGTCCTCACTATTATTTTTCAGCGCCTTCACTTTGCAGATGTAGAACGGCCTCTTTACAAGTGCCAGGCATCCTTAGAACAGAAAATAAGAGGTTATAATGAGTCAGACTGTTTGGTTACAATGGTCAGTTACAGAAAAAATTAAGTGGGTCACTTAACTGTACAAAATAAAAACAGAAAGTTCTGGAAAAACTCAGCAGGTATGGCATCATCTGTGGAGAGAGAACAGGGTTAACATTTTGAGTCCAATATGACTTTTCTTCGGAACTTAACTGTGCAAGTTAACCTGTGACCAAAAAGGGGACAATAAAGGCAGTCAATCCAGACATAGATTTTGCATCAGGTGCATCAGGATCCAGTGGACCAGCCAACAAAGGGACTCCAACTCAATTCTGATCTTGTAGTCAATAAATAGCTGTTGGTGCGTAACGTGTTGCCTGACTACTTCCTTGAAGATATAGAAAGATAGAGTTAATTCAATCACTTAGTAGCAAGCGGGTATTGAGGGTCAGCAAGGTAACTTCAAATGCAATCAGAAAGCCAAATTTAGATATATTTCATTCACCCGTAGCCCCAAACTTGGTGACAAATCTCAGGTGGTTTCTGAATGAGGAATTAAGGTGAAGGAATTAAAGATTTTTCTGCTTCTTTAAAAGTGAAGAAAGTCTTGTAATCAAAAAGCACTCATCTTGAGCACTGGACATAACTAAGCGCTGTATAGCAAAGGAAGTACTTTTTGAAGTGTAGTTACTGTTGCAGTGTGGGAAAAGTGACAGCCAGTTTGAGCACGGCTAACTTTTACAAACAGCAATGTGATAGGACAAGATGGTCCATTTTTGTGATGTTAATTGAGGGATAAAAATGAGCCAGAACATATCCCCTACTCTTCTTCAAAAATAGTGCCATGAAAACTTTTACATACACCTGAAGGTTTAAAGCACAGACATGAGTGCTTCTCTGAGCTGCTTCAAATACTTGACCGTTGGTTGGAGTCATACCTAGCACAATGGAAGATGGTTGTGGTTGTTGGAGGTCAATCATCTCAGTTCCAGGTCATCACTGTAGGAGTTCCTCAGGGTAGTGTCCTCAGTCCAACCATCTTCAGCTGCTTCCTCAATGATCTTCCTTTCATCATAGGGTCAGAACTGGGGATGTTCGCTGATGATTGCACAATGTTCAGCACCATTCACTGCTCCTCAGATACTGTAACACTCTGTGTCCATATGCAGCAACGCTTAGACAAGTGACAAGTAACATTCGCAACACACAATTGCCAGATAAAGACCATCTCCAAAAAGAGAGAATCTAACCATCACCCCTTGACGTTCAAAGGCATCACCATCATTGAATCCCCCACTATCAACATCCTGAGATTTACCATTGACCAGAAACTGAACTGGACTAGCCATATAAATACTGTGCCGACAAGAGCAGGTCAGAGGCTAGGAATCCTGCGATGAGTAACTCACCTCCTGATTCCCCAAAGCCTGTCCACCAACTACAAGGCACAAATCAGGAACATGATGGAATGCTCCCCACTTGCCTGGATGAGTGCAGCTCCCACAACACTCAAGAAGCTTGACACCGTCCAGGTCAAAGCAGCCCGCTTGATTGGCACCATATCCAGAAACACTCACTCCCTCCACCACCAACACACAGTAGCAGCAGTGTGTACCAGCTACAAGATGCACTGCAGGAATTCACCAAGGCTCCTTTGACAACACCTTTCAAACCCACAACCACGACTATCTAGAAGGACAAGGGCAGCGGACACATGGGAACATCACCACCTGGAAGTTCCCCTCCAAGTCACTCACCATCCTGACTTGGAAACATATCGCCATTCCTTCACTGTCGCTGGGTCAAAATTCTGGAACTCCCTTCCTAACAGCACTGTGGTGTACCTATGCCACAGGGACTGCAGCGGTTCAAGGAGGCAGCTCACCACCACCTTCTCAAGGGCAGCTAGGGATTGGCAATAAATGCTGGCCTAGCCAGCACAGCCCACATCTTGTGAAAGAATTTTAAAAATACCCAAATTGCGCATGCGCATTTTTTTCTCTTGAGAATAATATCATGCTGATGCTTATTAGTAGCACTTATATGAGCATATTGGAGTGGGCAAATTAATTTTTTAGATTACCCCTTTTGCAAGTTTTGGATTTGAACCCAAGAAACTTTTATCAGTTGACCTGGTCTGTAGCTGGTCTCAACTGGAACCAGCTGAACGTAACCATCTAACTGGTCTCAACATGAACTGTTTTTGCCGGTCTCCAGTTGTCCTGAATCCTGGTTGAAACCTGGTTAACTGTTTTTTCCAGAGAGCCTTGGTTTAGCGTCTCATCCGAAAGACAGCACCTCCACCAGTGCAGCACTCCCCCTGTCCTGCACTGGAGCGCCAGCCTTGAACTTTGTGCACACACCCAGAATTTTGTGATATAGAGAGGAGGGCTACCAAATCAGACCACAGCTGAAACATTTATATTTGCATATATTTGCTGGGATATCGAAACCTAGTCACTCTTATAGCTGGAGCAAAGGAAGATAATACTCATGGCTCGGTGTTATGTCTACCTGTGTATATTAGGTCTGTTAGGCTTTTGTCTGGGGGAACTTGAAAATGTCGCTCCCTCTAGACAGTAATTGTGATAGCACTTCCACAATGAACAGACCTGTCTTAATATTGAGCTTGATTGGCAGCTGGCACTTTGAGTTAGATCAAATCAAGCTAACATGCACTCACGTGAATAAAACATCAATCCTAGTGCTGAACGGATAAATCTTTCCCTTTTATGTACTGCATTTCATTTTCCCTATAGTTTTGTTGGAATTCTTTTCAAACAGAAAACTCCAGATCCTGGAAATTACTGTTGCTAATATTGATAACTAATGGAATTTTCTCTTCACTATTTATCTTAAACAGCTTAATAACTCTTTAAAAATAAGATCATAAAGCAATTTCTGATGAATACATTAAGTGGCTATTGAATAAAACACTCCCGTTTCCATATTGTACTCTTAACACATAAATTAGATGATGATTCCAGCCCGTGTTGGGTTAAAATTCATGAGAAAGCTAAAATATCAAGAGACTTGTTAGGGCATTACCAAAAAAGCACTTTCTTGGGGGGCAAAAAAAAACAAATTGAAGAATATTTTCAGAGCATTAATCACTCCCACTGAGAGAAACACACCAGCACACGTTTTGACATACAGAACTACTAGTTTTCCAAATGTTTCAGCCAGCCACAGCAAGAATCTGTCATCATCGAAAAATGCTGCAAATTGTGGCCCTCGTATCCTCTGCATGAGGCAAGTCACACAAGCAGTAACCAAGTTTTTGTCTCTTGAGGGGATGGATTCCTTTCGGTTTCTCTCCAGTACATTCAGTATATTCACCCCAGTCCCACAAAGGCACTTTATAGGCGTGGGCAATAAATGCTGGCCCAGCCCACGACACCCACAGCCCATAAACAAATATAAACTCCTCCTGTGGCTGAGAGGATGCAAGGATGTTTACAAGAGGAGCCTAGGGTCCGTTACTGCCACCCAGCTTCGATACCCCCCACGCGCCCATCCACCTCATTGACATGCAGCCAGTGCAGCGGAGTTCAGATGGGTATGGAATGGAACACATCAATCTTGGTCACAATTAGTTGATGTTTCAATACCCAGTGCATCAATGGTACAACTATGGATGACCTCTGTACTGCAGTAGAATCCACTAATCCAAGTAGCTCAAGGCCACACTGAGACACATTGCGTAGAAGGTACTACTGAGTTGATCAAATAATGCTCAAGGTTGGTAATGTCCATAGACTGACAATCATGAATAATGGCCTGTTTTCCAGCTCTTACTGCAGGCTACACTTCCAATCAATGTAGAACATGACTTTGAATGGAGGACATTTACTGAATTCAATGGCAGATGTCAGCTTCAGTTGTTTAGGCAAGGCAGCAAGATGGTCAGGACTGAGAACTAAATATACCAGGTTATAAGGTCTATAGGTAAACTGGTAGAAAGGTTAGAGAGTGTTAGCCTTAACAATTAAAGATGAAATTATATCAATGATAAAAGAGAATATAACAAGAGGTAAGCAGGCAGTGGAGAATTTATGGGTAGAATTAAGAAATAAAAAATAATTATGACTGCAGTCAGAATTGTGGGTTACCCCCCTTGTAGAAGCTCTGAAGTGGCATATTGCATAAGTGCTGAGTAGACAAGCATGTAGCAAAGTCAGAAAGGTTTTAATGCAGAATTTTAATTTTCTAACAGCTTGGGACAAGCAGACTGGCACACATCAGAAAGGCAGTGAATTTCTTGAATGTGTCCAGGACAGTTTCTGCAACAATATGTCCTACAGACAATAAGAGGGCATGTCATATTAGATTTCGTAATGACTTATGAGGCAGATTTAGTTAAAAGCCCAATGGGGTAAGAACATTTATCTAATAGCAATCATGATATGATCAAGTTTAACAGTGTTTGAAAGGGAGAAATACAAAGAAGCTACTAATGTTTTAGATTTAGGTAAGGCTGACTTCCAAGCGGTGAGACAGAGACTGTCCACAGTAAACTGGGCAAAGCTGTAAATGGGAAAAAGGACAGAAGATCAGTGGGAGATGTTCAAAAAATAATACAGAACCAGTTTATACCTAAAAGGGGAAAGAGATTTATGTGTAAAAAAAAAAGTCATGGACAATTAAAGAGTTAAGAAACAAAATAAAAGTAAATGATAAAGTAGGAAAAAATGCAAAAAACAAATATTCCTGACAAATGTGATGGAAAGGGAGAACAGAAAAGGGTGACAAAACAGGTACTAAAAGCCAAATAAATGGAGTATGGAAAGAAACTAGCAAGGGATAGCAAAATAAATACAAAATGTTTTTAACAATAGATTAGGGAAAAGAGGGTGGTCAGGAACATTGTGGGTCCCTTGAAAACTGATCAAAAACTGGTGATATTGTTGTGAAAATAAGGAACATAAGAAAATAAGAAATAGGAGCAGGAGTAGGCCATTCGCCCCCTCAAGCCTGCCTCACCATTCAATAAGATCATGGCTGATTTACCCCAGGCCTCAACTCCTCTTTCGTGCCAGCTCCTCACAGCCCTCAACTCCCAATATTTCAAAAATGTATCTACCTCCATTTTAAATACTTTCAGTGATCTAACCTCCACAGTTCTCTGAGGTAGAGAATTCCAGACATTCCTCTGAGAGAAGAAATTCCTTCACATCTCAGTTTTAAATGTGCGTCCCCTTATTCTATAACTTTGTCTCCTGGTTTGAGATCCCCCCACTAATGGAAACATCTTCTCAACACCTACCCTGTCAAGCCCCTCAGAACCTTGTACATTTCAATAAGATCACCCCTCATTCTTCTAAACTCTAATGAATAATGGCCTAACCTGTTTAGCCATTCTTGATAAATCAACCCCCTCATCCCAGGAATCAGCCTAGTGAATCTGTTTTGAACTGCCTCAAATGCCAATATATCCTTTCTTAAATACAGAGACCAAAACTGTACACAGTACTCCAGGTGCAGTTTCACCTGTACAGTTGTAACAAGACTTCCCTATTTTTACACTCCAACCCCCTAGCAATACAGGCCAAAATTCCATTTGCCTTCTTAATTACTTGCTGCATCTACATGCTAACTTTATGTATTTCATGCACAAATACTTTGTCCAGATCCCTCTGTGCTGTACTTTTTGGAGTCTCTCCATTTAAAAAATTTTGATTCTTCCTACCAAAGTGCATGGCCTCACACTTTCCTACATTAAACTCCATCTACCAAGTTTTTTCCTACTCACTCAACCTATCTATATCCCTTGCAGATTCCTTATGTCCTCATCTCAACATGCCCTCCCCACTATTTTTGTATCGTCAGCAAATTTGGATACATTACACTCTGTCCCCTCCTCCAAGTCAATTATATAGATGGTAAATAATTGAAGCTACAGGACTCCACTAGTTACCCCTTCCAACCTGAAAAAGACCCATTAATCCCAACTCTCTGTCTTCTGTGTGTTAACCAATCCTCAATCCATGCTAATACATTACCCCCAATACCGGGAGCTCCCATCTTGTGCAGTGACCTTTTATGTGGCATCTTATCGAATGCCTTCTGGAAATCTAAATACACTACATCTACGGGTTCCCCTTTATCAACTCTGCTTGTTATATCCTCAAAGAGCTCTAGCAAACTTGTCAAACGTGATTTCTATAGACCATAAGACCGAAAGACGTAGGAGCAGAAGTAGGCCATTTGGCCCATCGAGTCCCTTTCACAAAGCCTTGTTGACTCTGTTTGATTGCATTGAGCTTTTCTAAATGTCCTGCTATTTCTTTCTTAATAATAGGACATTAGCATTTTCCCAATGACAGATGTTAGGCTGACTGGCCTATAGTTTCCTGATTTTTGTCTCCCTCCCTTTTTGAACAGGGGCATCACATTAACGGTTTTCCAATCTGCTAGGACACTCCCAGAATCCAGTGAGTTCTGGAATATTTCGACCAATGCCTCCACTATCTCTGCAGCCACTTCCTTTAAAACCCTTGGATGCAGGCCATCAGGTCCTGACAACTTGTCTGGCTTTAGTCCCAATAGTTTCTCAAATACTTTGTCCCCTCGTGACAGAGACTGCTACAAGATCTTTCCTCCCATTAGCTCCTTGCTTATCTTATATCTTTGGAATGTTTATAGTGTCCTCCACTGTGAAGACCGATACAAAATATTGGTTTAAGTTATCTGCCATTTCCCTGTTCCCCGATATCAATTCTCCAGTCGCATCCTCCAAGGGTCCCACGCTTACTTTAGCTACTCTCTTTCTTTTTATATGCACGTAGAAGCTCTTGCTGTTTGTTTTTATATTTCTTGCCAATTTACTTTCAAAATGAATTTCCTGCCTCCTTATTCGCTTTTTAGTCTGCTGCTAAAAAGTTCCCAATCCTCTGGCCTACCATTTGTATTCGTCGCTTTGTATGCCTTAGTTTTGACTGACTGCCTTTGTTAACCATGGGTGGTTTATCCTTCTCATCAAGTCCTTCTGTTTGACCAGAATAAATTTTAGCTGAGTGTTATGAAATATCTGCTTAAATGTCTGCTTCTGCTCATCCACTGACCTTCACCTAAGTCTATTTTCCCAGTCTGCTTAAGACAACTCTTTCTTCATACCTCTGTAATTGCCTTTATTTAAGTTGAGGACACTGGTTTGAGACCTAAGTTGCTTGCCCTCAAACTGAATTTGAAATTCCACCATGTTATAATCACTACCCCCTAGAGGATCCTTAACGATGAGATCTCTTATTAATCCTACCTCATTACACATTACTAGATCTAAAATAGCCTGTCCCCGGGTAGATTCTGCAATGTATTGCTCTAAGAAACAATCCCTGACGCACTCTACACACTTGTCTTCCATGTTACTGCTGCCAATCTGACTTGTCCAGGCAATATGCAGATTAAAATCACCCAAGGCCCTTTTCACTCCTCTGTTATTTCCCGATTTATACTTTGTTGTACAGTAACGCAACTCTTTGAGGGCCTATAGACGACTCCCGTGACTTCTTCCCCTTGCTACTCCTTATTTCCACCCAAACTGATTCCATATCATGATCTATTGCATCTATATCACTATTCACCACTGCACTGATACCTTCCTTTATTAACAAAGCTACCCCATCTCCTTTTCCTTTTTGCCTATTTTTCTGGAACATCCAATACACTTGAGTATTGAGTTCCCAATCTTGGTCACCCTGCAACCACGTCTCTGTACTAGCTATCAAGTCATATTCACTTATTTCTATTTGTGCCGTCAACTCATCTATCTTGTTAAAAATGCTGCATTCAGATAAAGAGCCTTAAGCTCTGACTTTTTTTCATTATTACTCATTCTGGTTCTAATTTCTGCTGCACTGTTTTGCTTATATTTTCTGCCCCTTCATGTCACACTTTGACCATCGGTTGTCTCTTCACTAACCTGCACCTCTGCTCTCTCATTTCTTTTTGAGTTTTTGAACTTCTCTCCAATTGAACCATTCCGCCACCACCACCCCCACCCCCCCCCCCCCCCCCCCCCCCCCCCCCCCCCCGCAACTAATTAGTTTAAAGTCCTATCTACAATCTATATACAATCTATAACCCTAGTGATATGATTTACCAGGGCACTGGTCCCAGTATGGTTCAAAGAAAGCCCGTCCCAATGGAACAGCTCTCCCCTTCCCCAGGACTGGTGCCAGTGCCCTGTGAATTGGAATCCATTTCTCCCACACCAATCTTTGAACCACGCATTTACCTCTCTAATTTTATTTACCCTACTCCAATTTGCACATGGCTCAGGTAGTAATCCGGAGATTATTACCTTTGTGGTTCTGCTTTTTAATTTAGCCCTGAGCTACTCGTAGTCCCTCAGCAGAACCTCTTTCCTAGTCCTACCTCTGTTGTTGACACCTACGTGGACCATGACAACTGGATACTTTCCCTCCCACTCCAAATTCCTCTCCAACCCAGAAGAGATGTCCTTAGCCTTGGCACCAGATAGGCAACACAGCCTTTGGGACTCTCTGTCTTTGTTGCAGAGAACAGTATCTATTCCCCTAACTATGCTAACCCCTATTACTACTACATTTCTTTTTTCTCCCCTCACTTGAATGGCATTCTGCACCATGGTGCTATGGTCAGTTCGTTCATCCTCCCTGCAGCCTGTGCTCTCATTCACACTGGGAGCAAGAACCTCTTACCTATTGGACAAGGGCACTGGCTGAGGCTCCTCTAAAGCTAAGTTCTAGGTCCCCATCACTGCCTCACTCTCAGTTGCACCATCCTGTCCCTGACGATGGCCAAATTTGATGTATTTGATCTAAGGGGTGTGACTGTCTCCTGAAACACAATGTCCAGGTAACTCTCCCCCTCCCTGATGTGTTGCATTGTCCACAGCTCGGTTTCCAGCTCATCCTCCTCGAAGTTCCTCGAGCAGCCAGCATTTACTGCAGATGTGGACATCCTGGATTGCACTGGCATCACCAGTGCTCACATACTACAGCTGCAACACATCTCCTGCCCAGCCATCTGTATTTTATTTAATTAACTAATTTGGATGCTAAATATTTTTTAAAAGTTGACTGTACTCTTCAGCTTTAATAACATCTCCTGATTTAAACTACCTGGCCAATCGAAAGAGCTACGGAAGAGATACCTACCAATGACCTACCTGTTTTCATTGGACGTCACACTTCAGCCCTGACGGGTACAAACAGGGTGAAGGGGCTCTCCGCTGCCGGTTTTTATCTCCCATCACCTCTGCCCTTCTCACGCAGGTCTGCTGTTCATGTGCTGGGTCTCCCTCTCCGACGCCGGTTTTTATCTCCCATCACCTCTGCCCTTCTCCCACAGGTCTGCTTTCCGTGGCAGATATGTTCAAACATACAAAATTCTTACAGGGCTGCACAGGGTAGATGCAGGAAGAATGTTTCCCCTGGTTGGAGGATCCAGGACCAGGGGGACATAGTCTCAGAATAAAGGGTAGACCATTTCGGGCTGAGATGAGGAGGAATTTCTTCACTCAGGGGATGGTGAATTTATCGAATTCTCTGCCCCAGAGTGCTGTGCTGGCTCAGTTATTGAGAATGTTCCAAACTGAGATTGATAGATTTCTACATATTACAAACATAAAGGGATACGGGGATAATGCAGGAAAATGTTGTTGGAGTTGAAGACCAGCCATAGTCTCTTTGAATGGTGGAGTGGGCTTGAAGAGTTGAATGGCCTACTCCTGATCCTATTTCTTATGTTCTTATATTGAATAATTACTTTGCGTCAGTATTTACAATTAAGGGGGAGGCCAGCATGGTGGACATACCAAGGAAACGAACATTGAACCAGAGACAAAGAGTCACCAAAACGTACAAAATCAAAATAACAGTAATGAAGAAAATAATGGCACATACAAACATATGAATTAGGAGCAGGAGTAGGCCACTCGGTCCCTCAAACCTGCTCTGCCATTCAATAAGATCATGGCTGATCGGAATGTAACCTCAATCCCACATTCCTGCCTACTCCCAATAACCTTTCGCCCTCTTGTTAATCAAGAATCTATCTAGCTCTGCTCTAAAAATATTCAAAGACTCTGCTTCCACTGCCTTTCGAGGAAGAGAGTTCCAAAGTCTCACAACCCCCTGAGAGAAAAAAATTCTGCTCATCTCTGTCTTATATGAGTGACCCTTTATTTTTAAACAGTGACCCTTAGTTCTAGATTTTCCCACAAGGGAAACATCCTCTCCACATCCACCCTGTCAAGACCCCTCAGGATCTTAAAGGTTTCAATTAAGTCGCCTCTTACTCTTCTAAATTCCAGTGGATTCAAGCCTAACCTGTCCGGCCTTTCCTCATAAGACAACCCACCCATTCCTGGTATTAGTCTAGTAAACCTCTGAACTGCTTCTAATGCATTTACATCTTTCTTTAAATAAGGAGACCAGATGTGTCTCACCAGTGCCCTGTATAACTGAAACTTAACCTCCTTAATTTTGTAATCAATTCCCCTCACAATAAATTATAACATTCCTAACTTTCCTAGTTACCTGCTGTACCTGCATGCAAACCTTTTGTGATTCATGCACTAGGACACTCAGATCCCTCTGAATCTCAGAGCTCTGCAATCTCTCATCATTTAGATAATAAGCTTCATTTTCATTCTTCCTGCCAAAATGTACCATTTCACCTTTGCCCAATTTATACTCCATTTGCCAGATCTTTGCCCATTCACTTAACCTATCTATGTCCCTTTGTAGCTTCCTCACGTCCTCTTCACAATTTACTTTCCTACCTATCTTTGTGTCATCAGCAAATTGAGCCACCATTCCTTCAGTCCCTTCGCCCAAGTCATTTGTATAAGTTGTAATAAGTTGAGGCCCCAGCACTGATCCCTGTGGCACACCGCTCGTCACATCCTGCCAATCAGAAAAAGATCAATTTATGCCAGCTCTCTGCTTCCTGTTAGCTAACCAACCTTCTATCCATGCCAATATGTTACCCCCTATACCATGAACTTTTATTTTCTGCATCAACCTTTGATGTGGCATTTTATCAAATGCTTTCTGGAAATCTAAGTATAGTACATCCACCGGTTCCTCTATATCCACAGCACATGTAACTCCTTCAAAGAAATCCAAAAAATTGGTTAAACATGATTTCCCTTTTACAAAACCACGTGACTCTGCCTGATTGCCTTGAATTTTTCTAAGTGCCCTGTTATAACATCTTTAATAATGATTGTAATTTTCCTGAGTTTTTCCCTCCTTTCCATTTCCTGGTTTCCAGCTGTTTCTGGATAGTTACACGTGTCCTCTATACTGAAGACTGAAACAAAATGCCGGTTTAATTTGTCTGTCATCTCCCTACTTTCTATTATTTACTAAAGAATAGACTAAAGAATTACCATAGCGAAAAAAACAAAAAACTGCGGATGCTGGAAATCCAAAACAAAAACAGAATTACCTGGAAAAACTCAGCAGGTCTGGCAGCATCGGCAGAGAAGAAAAGAGTTGACATTTCGAGTCCTCATGACTCTTCAACTGTTGAAGGTTCATGAGGACTCGAAACGTCAACTCTTTTCTTCTTCGCCGATGCAGCCAGACCTGCTGAGCTTTTCCAGGTAATTCTGTTTTTGTAAAGAATTACCATCCCAGGACAAGCTGGTTTTCATCACAAGATTTTAAAGGGAATAGGTGAGAACTTTGCAGATGCTTTAACTATAGTCTTCCAAAGTTCTCTCAATTCAGGAAATGTTCCTTTACAATGGAAAATGTTTGCATGCCACTCGCCTGGTAGGGAAAGTGGGAAAGGGAAACTAGTTAGACCAACATCTATTGCTGAGAAATTATTAGAATCTATAATTCAAGCGGAGTCCTGTAAATCCTTTCGATATGACTGATAGCAAGTGGTTATGAAAGTGGGAGAGTTTCCTGGTCAACCATACTGCAGAAGGCAATAGCAAACCACTGCAGTACTTTGCCAAGCATAATCATGGACCAATCCAATGGAAGACCATGGCTGCCAATGCCCTCTTAGGGCATGGTGCCTGAAGGAAGAGGATAATTTAAGGGTAGGATGTGCACCTTGAAAATTTTCAGCTGATCTGAAAGAACCGGCATGAATTTGTAAAGATAGGCCTAACAAACTCAACTGATTTTTTTTTGAAGAGGTAACTAGTGGACAGAGGAATGTTGCAGTAACTGAAGGTATAGCCTCTCCTGCTGTCTATCAGGGGTCACGTGATGTTCTGGGAGCCTCCAACCAATGAGCCCTAACAATGGGCAATCCGGACCCTGGGGTTTCCTGACGAGAGTCCTGATTGAGTGTGTAGCACTTGAAAAGCTCTCTGTAATAAAGTTTATCTGTTTCTTGTTGAAACCTGTCCACTCCATCAAGTCATTACAAATGTCTATGGATGTTATTTGTATGGACGTCCAAAAGCATTTGAGAAAGTATCTAAAAAAAAACCTACTAGATAAAATTGAAACTCATGGCATTGAAGACAAATTATTGACCAGATTAGGAAATTGACTGAGTGACAGGAGACAGTGAGTATGGATAATGGATTGATACTCTAATTAGCAGGATGTGAGTTGTAGCCTCAACTATTCACTGTCCTTGTTAACAGTTTAAATGATAGGCCAGAAAACTACATATTGAAATTTTCTGATGACATAGAATTAGTTGGTATTGTAATCAGTGTATATGGAGGCAGAAAATTACAATGAGTTATTAATAGCGTAAGTGAATGGGTAAAAGAATGGCAAGGATTATCACTCAGAGAGACACCTGCTGTATTCCTGTGGGTTCATGCATGCAATCTATTAGTTAAAGACCGTAATAGATATTTCATGTGAAGTTAGGGCCTGTACAATTTCTTCCAAAACCAACAAAATTAATCCCTTGTGTGTTGACATAAAGTTGATGAAGGATGCAAGCTTACTCCAAAAGATTGCTGGCTAGATGGCCATTCAATTAATGTCGAGGCCAATGAAATGCAAAGTAAAAACTTCACACAGTGGAGGAAGTGATAGGCTTCAGGCTGCTGTTGGTGAAAGTCAAGTTATATTTGTAAACACATTCTGAAGTGCTGTGATTTATTTGATTTCTCTCATTATGCCTCTTATGCCAATATCACTCTGCTATTTAACCGTCTCCTGTTTACAGTAAAAGTGTTTTATAGATCATTTTATCCTCTTGTGTGATTATTGTGTGCCTGTGTTTGTGGAGTTAATTTTGACTTTGACTGAGAGTGTAAAATGGAAACTATCAAAAAGGCAACATTTGAGGAGATGTATTTAACAGGTGGCTGATTCAATTCCACCCATATTACACCATCACTCAAAGTCAAATTTACTCCGTGCGTGTGTTTACCCTTGCTTATATATTTTTAAAATATCTTTATCTGTAATGCCCTCTAGTTGTAATCACAGTATCACAGTACCTTTACAGTGCAGAAGGAGGCCATTTGGCCCATCAAATTTGCACTGGCTCTCTGAAAGAGCAATCCACCTATTCCCACTCCTCTGCCTTATCCCTGTAACCTTGCTGTAGGACAAAGAATAATTTAGGAGATAATAAGGGCATGTAAAAAAAGCAGCATATTAATCATGGGTGACCTTAATCTTCAAATAGATTAGGAAAATCAATTTGGCAGAGGTAGCCACGAGCAAAAATTCATAGAGTATATTCAGGACAGTTTCCTAGAACAATATGTTGTGGATCCAACCAGGGATCAGGTTACTTTGGATCTGGTAATGTGTGATGAGGCAGGTTTCATAAATGATCTCAGAGTAAAAGGTTCCCTAGGGAACAGTGACCATAACATGGTAGAATTTAGCATTCAGTTTGAGAGTGAGAAACTTGGGTTGGAAACAACTGTGCTAAACTTTAATGAGGGTAATTACAAAGGAATGAGGGCAGAGTTGGCTGGAGTAGACTGGAAAGGATTTTAGCAGAAAAGACAGTTATGAACAATGACAGACGTTTCAGAAAATAGTTCATGACTCACAACAAAGATATATCCCAGTGAGGAAGAAGGATTCTAGGAAGGAGGTGAACCAACCATGGTTAACCAAGGAAATTATGGATAGTATCAAATTGAAAGAAAAACCTTCTATGTGGCAAAGATTAGTGGTAAGCCAAAAGATTGGGAAAGTTTTAAAAACCATCAAAAGTGGACCAAAAAAATTAAGAGGGAGAAAATAAACTTCGAGAGTAAACTAGCAAGTAATATAAAAACAGACAGTGAGAGCTTCTTTAAATATATAAAAAGGAAGAGAAAGGATAAAGTCAATATAAGCCCCTTAGAGAACGAGACTGGGAAAATAATAATGGGGAACAAGGAAATGGCAGAGGAGTTGAATAAATACTTTGTGTCAGTCTTCACGGTAGAAGACACTAATAGCATTCTAAAAATACTAAGTAATCAAAGGGAAAAACAGCAGTGGGGGAGGAAATAAATACAATAACTATCACCTGAGAAAAGGTACCAGGGAAATTGATGGGGCTAAAGGCCGATAAGTCCCCTGGACCTGATGGGTTGCATCCTAGGATATTAAAGGAAGTAGCTGCAAAGATAATGGATGCACTGGTAGTAATCTTCCAAGAATCCATAAATTCTGGAAAAGTCCCAGAGGATTGGAAAACTGCCAATTTAACACCTTATTCAAAAAGGGAAGGAGACAGAAAATAGGTAAAGTATGGTCAGTTCACTTAACATGGGAAAATGTTAGAGTCTATTATAAAGGATGTAATAGCAGAGCATTTAGAAATACATAATATAATCAAGCAGAATCAGCATGGCTTCATGAAGGTGAAATCATGCTTGAAAAGTTTATTAGAATTTTTTGATAAAGAACAGATAAAGGGGAACCAGTGGATGTAATACATATGAATTTCCAAAAGGCGTTCGATAAAGCACTGCACATAAGGCTACTTAATAAGATAAGAGCCCATGGATAGAGGGTTAGCTAACTAATACAAGATAAAGAGTTGGGATAAGGGGGGCATTTTCAGGATGGCAACCTGTAACTAGTGGAGTGCCACAGGGATCAGTGCTATATTAATGACTTGGATGAGGGAAATGAATGTACTATCGCCAAGTTTGTGGATGACACAAAAGTAGTTGGGAAGGCAAGTGGTGAGGAAGACGCAAAAAGCCTACAGAGGGATATAGACAGGTTAAGTGAGTGGACAAAAACTTGGCAGATGGAATATAATGTGGGGTTATGCACTTTGGCAGGAAGAATAGAGGAGCTGAATATTATTTAAATGGAGAAAGACTGCAGAGAGCTACAGCACAGAGGGATTTGGGGGTCCTCGTGCATGAATCCCAAAAAGCTAGCATACAAGTTCAGCAGGTAATAGGAAGGCAAATGGAATGTGAGCTTTTGTTTCAAAGGGAATAGAGTATAAAAATAGGGGAGTCTTGCTAAAACTATACAAGTTAGACCACACCTAGAACACTGTAAACAGTTTTGGTCGTCTTGGAGGCAGTCCAAAGAAGGTTCACCAGGTTGATCCCGGGTATGAAGAGATTTTCTTATGAGGGGAGGTTGAGTATGTTGGGCCTGTACTCATTGGAGTTTAGAAGAATGAGAGGTGACCATACTGAAACATATAAGATTCTTGCAGTGGCTTGACAGGGTTAGATGCTGAGGTCATTTCCCCTTGTGGGAGAGTCTAGGACCAGCCGTCATGATCTCAGAGTAAGGAGTGATCCACGTATGACAGAGATGAGGAGATGTTTCTTCTCTCAGAGGATAGTCAATCAGTGGAATTCTTTCCCGCAGAGGGCTACAAAGGCTGAGTCGTTAAGTATATTCAAGGCTGAGATGGACAGATTTTTAATCAGTAAGGGAATCAAATGTTATGGGGTAAAGGCAGGAAAATGGAGTTGAGGATTATTAGATCAGCCATGATCTCATTGAGCAGTGGAGCAGGCTCAGTGGGCCGAATGGCCCACTTCTGCTCCTATGTCTTATGGTCTTATGGTCTCACACATTCTTTTCAGGTAGCAATCTAATTCCCTTTTGAATACCTCAATTGAACCTGTCTTTACCACCTTTTCGGACATTTGTTCCAAACTCCAACCATCCTCCGGGTGAAAATATTCTTCCTCACATCACATTTACTCCTTTTGCCAATTATTTTGAATCTGTGCCCTCTAGATCTTGATGATCTCTTGAGTGGGAACAGTTTCTCACTATTTACCCTGTCCATACCCCTCAGGATCTTGAATACGTCTATCAAGTCTCTTCTCAGCCGCCTTTCCTCCAAGGAAAACAGTCCTAACCTGTCCAGTCTATCATCATAGCTACAGTTCTTCATTCCGGGTTCCCGGGATCCCAGGTAATGAGGGATCCTCATTAACTTTAACTTAGCTGATCTTACTGCAGATTCAGACTGAGCTGCCAGTACGCAGTGCGCTCATGTGACAGAATAATGGGAGACATTTTTCCTGATGAAGTCTGTCATTCGGTCTTCTCTAAAAAGGGACATCGGGCCAGGTTTTCGTTGCTGAGGTGGATAGCTCAAGTCAGGAAATTTCCCAACTCGGCAGATCTGCCTCGGCTTAAAGGGCCACAGCCAACCCTAATTTTGCTCCAGGGATGCTGGGGTGGGATAAAGTCAAGTCCGCCAATCCCAGAGGCAGATCCTACGCAGCCACAGGGGCGGGCAAGAGCCAAGGCGGGATAGTTAAAAGACTATCCCTGGGGTTCCCTGGGGCTTTGACCCAGTTGCTTTAGAAGCTAAAACAAAAATTGATGGAAAAACTCAGCAGCTCCGACAGCATCTGTGGAAAGGAAGACAGATTTAATGTTTCGAGTCCATATGACTCTTATTTTTTGCTTTAGAAGCTGTTAGACCCTCTAATCCTCACCCTGCACTCTGCCCCATAGACCCTCATACCCTCCCCATGCCACTTCCATGCCAACCCAAAGAGCGAGAGATTTCAAAAACTTCAGATAATGAATTACAGACCAGTTAGTCTAACATCAGTAGCAGGGAAAATGCTGGAGTCTATTGCAAAGGATGTGATAACAGAACACTTGGAAAATAACAACAGGATTAGACAAAGTCAACATGGATTTATGAAAGGGAAAGCATTTTTGACAAACCTATTGGAGTTTTTGGAGGATGTAATTAGTAGAATAGATAAGAGAGAACCAGTGGATGTGGGGTATTTGGATTTTCAGAAAGCTTTTGATAAAGTCCCACATAAGAGTTTTGTGTGTAAAATTAAAGCACATGAGATTGGGGGTAATGTATTGGCATGGATTGAGAATTGGTTAGCAGATATGAAACAGAGAGTAGGAATAAATGGGTCTTTTGCGGAGTGGCAGGTGGTAACTACTGGGGTACCACATGGATCAGTGCTTGGGCCCCACCTATTCACGATATATATCAATGATTTGGATGAGGGAACCAAATGTAATATCTCTAAAGTTGCTGATGACATGAAACTTGGTGGGAATGTGAGCAGTGAGGTGGGGTTGTGGGGTGTGGGGGGGGGGTGGGGGTGGGGGGCAGGTGGTAGGGGGTGGTGGTTGTTAAGAGGCTTCAAGATGATTTACACAGGTTGAGCGAGTGGGCAAATACATGGCATATGCAGTATAACATGGATAAGTGTGAAGTTATCCACTTCAGTAGGAAAAACAAAATGGCAGAGTATTATTTAAATACTGATAGATTGAGAAATGTTGATGTACAAAGGGACCTGATTGTACACAATCACTGAAAGCAAGTATGCAGGTGCAGCAAGCAGTTAAGAAGGCAAATGGTATGTTGGCCTTTATTGTGAGAGGACTTGAGCACAGGAGCAAGGATGTCTCCCTGCAGCTGTACAGGCCATTGGTGAGACCACACCTGGAGTATTGTGTGCAGTTTTGGTCTCCTTACTTGCCATAGAGGGAGTGCAGTGAAGGTTCACCAGACTAATTCCTGGGATGGTAGGATTGTTGTATGAGGAGAGATTCGGTTGACTAGGCCTGTCTTCACTGGAGTTTAGAAGAATGAGAGGGAATCTCATTGAAACATATAAAATTCTAACACGGCTGAACACAGTGGATTCAGGGATGATGTTTCCTCTGGCTGGGAGGTCTAGAACAGGGGGTCATAGTCTCAGGATACAGGGTAGGCAATTTAGGACTGAGATGAGGAGAAATTCTTCACTCAAAGGGTGGTGAATCTGTGGAATTCTCTACCATAGTGGACTGTGGAGGACAAGTTACTCAATATATTTAAGAAGGCAATAGATTTCTGGACTCTAAAGCTGTCAAGGGGCATGGGGAGAGAGCGGGAGTATGGCATTGAGATAGAGGATCAGCCAAGATCATATTGAATGGTGGAGAAGGCTCAAAGGGCTGAATGACCTACTCCTGTTCCTATTTTCTATGTTTCTATGTTTCCATGAGACTTAAACAGACATTATCTCCCCCTCAGGTGTGTAGCATCAACCCCATCAATTTGTGACCCCCATACTGCGGGTTAAGGCCCTTGCAACAGCCAAAATGGGATATCTTTGAACTCTGCAAAAATGCGGGCCTTATTTACTGACTTTACAATCAATAATGCAGATGAATACTGTGTACAATTCTGGCACTTTAGGAAAGAAGTGAACGCTTTAGAGAGGGTGCAGAAAAGGTTTACCAGAATGGTTCCATGGACGAGAGATTTCAATTACTGGTATAGCTATGATGGGAGAAGCTGGGACTGTTCTTCTTAGCAAAGAGAAAGTTGAGAAGGGATTTGATAGAGGCATCCAAATTATGAGGAATTTAGACAGATAGGTTGGGGAGAAACTGTTTCAGTTGGCAGAAAGGTCAGGAACCAGAAGACACTGATTTAAGATGAATAGCAAAAGAACCAAAGGCAATATGAGGCAGAACTTTTTTATACAACAAGTGTTTAGGATCTGGAATGCACTGACTGAGAGTGTGGTGGGGACAGATTCAATCGTGGTTTTCAAAATTGAATAAGCACCTGAAGCGAAAAATGTTGTGGAGCTCTGGGGAAAGGGCGGAGGAATGAAACTAGCAGAGTTGCTCTTGCAGAGAGCTGACACAGACACAGTGAGGCAAAAGGCCTCCTTCTGTGCCTTAAGCATTCTTCTATGCTTCTATGATAGCAATAATTCAGGAGTTAAAAATTGCTTTGGCTGTAGCCAAAGCATAGGCCATCTTTATCCTTCATCAAAGGGAAATTATTGTAGGAACAAGAGTTAAAAACTTACACTTATGTAGCTTCTTTCATATCATGAAAAACTTCAAGCTGCTTTGCAGGAGGATCAGTGGATATGGAGGAGAACATTATCAGAGCTAATAAAAAATGTCATATTTTTAGGAGATTTTTGATGGAAGAGAAAGAAGGATAGCAAGGTTTAGGGAGAGTGTTCTAATGTGTGGGAATGGTAAAGGCTTTACAACCAATGATGGAGAGAAGAAAGAGAGATGCAGACTAGACAAGGCTGTTAAAAGTGGAGGATGAGTGCTAGGATACAAAGTAGGGAAAAATGTGGAAGTAGGATGGACTGTGACCTTGGAAGGATTTGAAGATGATGAGGATTTTGCAGTTGGTGTATAGGAATATGACTCACTGAAGTCAAAGGTGACAGATATTGTGAACGTTGTTGCTATCGAATCAATTAGATTTTCTGCAAGGTATACTGGGTATACAGAACAAGGGGAGAAATCGAGCTGTGAAGTGATCAAGGCATGAATGAAGAATCCTGTTCTCCTTATCACAAAAAGAATGTAGGAACACTGCAAAAAGGATTTACAAGTTCAATACGAGAACTCAGAGGTTATAACCTTAAAGAAGGATGAACAGACAGTGTCTCTTTTCAAAAGATGTTGATATTTCTGTACACTTCATTAGAGTGGAGACTCAGTAGCTACCTCAGTAAGATTTACATACACTCACGGAATTATTAGGTACTTTTGCAAGTTGAGATTAGCCCTAATTTTCTCACATTCTCAAGCTTTGGGGATCTGTCCAAGTTGTCAAAAATCAAACTGGGGAATCTAATATGGGCATTAACCCATGAAAAGAGCAGATTTCAGAAGGACGTGTTAATATGTTTGCCATTATTATTGTATGCCTGCTTTTAACCCTATAGATGAAACAAACAGCACTTCTGTTTCATTTTGAATTTTCTAGTGAGGAAGAATTGCAGAACAATAACTCTTACGAGACATTTCAGGCATGCGGGGACCAGTCAGTTCATTGACAGGTAAGTGACAAGGACTGGGACCATGATCTTGGCACTCCTTTAGGTGAAAGCAGAAGTTTGATGAACACAAAAATTAACCATAAAAATGCCTGATGTCACAAAGTGTTTCGGAGTTTTCCATGATTCTTTAAATGAATCAGAAAAATGAAATCCAGCTGTATTATGTGTGGTGTTACAAAGATACGTGTGTATAATACAATGTATAACAACACTTGGTGACCCGCAATCAAAAATAAATCAAATAAAAGATTGAACACTTTCAAAAAGCATTTACTAAAGGTCTGCAGATGGGCCATTAATTCAGAGGCTTTCATTAAACTGAAGGCACACCCCCTCAGCTCCTGGTATCAGAGGGGGACAAGGCTTCATCAGAGATATGCCATGCCACTAGGCCTTTCCAATCACCCCACCATTGGATCCAAGCTGCAGTCCGGAGAGTAAGTTTCTGCTGCAGCCTACCACCAAGGTAAGGTCATCGTTTTCCATGCACTCAGGGTGAACTCCAAGTTCCAGGCCATAAGTTTTCTGGGTTTAGTAGAAACCAAAAAAAACTACTCAAGGTTTTTCATGTGTAAGTGATAGTTATGCACTGACTATTTGGCTTTGTAGGAGAGAACATCAGAGCCCAAGCTTGGTAGCATCATGTATCAGTGGCCCCTCCGAATACACTTCTGAAATGGATCCCACTATTGTGATCAGATGCTGTACTCTAGCCAATATTCCAACACCTAAATTTAGGGGCATTGAGGATGATTGTAATTGCCCAACTAAAATAGCTAACTGGTGCACAAGCCTGCCTTATCTGGTCCACTATTCACTTGTTAAATTTGCGAAGCTATAGGGAGAGAGAGTTTGAATACCAAACTGTAAGTTAGTCTGGAAATTGGTACAAAATAAAAAGAACAGGCACACTGTGTGGTCCAGGAGTTTGGGCAGTCAATCCACTGTTGCTGGATATAGTGGTAGTTAGAAACTCAAGGTAATAGTAGAGAAAGTAAATATAAACAGCTGTTGTAATATTATAAATAAATATGCAACAACTGATTTCTTTTCTTTGTGTTCAGACACACTTTATAAAACAGCTATACCCCAAAGTAATGATTGTTGCAGGCCAATTATCTCAACTGCAGGAGTTCCCTAGGTCAGTGTCCTAAACCCAGCTATCTTCATTCCCTTCATCACTGACCCTCCCTCCATCATAAGGCCCAGGGTGGGGATGTTTGCTGATGATTGCAATGTTCGATTCCATTGGCAATTTCTCAGATAATGAAGCAGTCCTTGCCCTCATGCAGCAAGATCTGGACAACTTCCAGGCTTAACAAGTAACATTCGCTTGCTTCCAATGGTTCAGTAGCGTGATACTTGAGTGACAGCCCATCCACTCCATCTGCCATCAACTCACCACGTGTGTACTATCCACATGATGAATTGCAACAGCTCGCTAAGGTTTCTTCAGAAACACGTTCCAAACCTACAATCTCCAGTACCTTGAAGGATAAGGGCAGCAGTTGCAAGCTAACAGCACCACCTCCAGGTTCCCTCTACATCATACACTATCCTGACTTGGACATAGGTTGTTGTTCCCTAATTGTCACTGGGTCACAATCCTGTAGCTCACTATCTTTTAATACTATGGAAGCATCTTCTCCACATGGACTGCAACTGTTCAAGGAGGCAGCCCACCACCACCATCCTAGGGAAACTAGGGACGGATAATAATGAATGATATCAATGAATATTCATTGAATGAAATAAACCTTATAATTATACAGCACCTTTAACATGGGGGTGATGATGGCATAGTGGCCATATCACTAGATTAGTAATACAAAGGTGCAGGATAATCTTCTGGGGACATGAGTTCAAATCCCAGCAAGGCAGCTGGAATTAAAACTATTCTCAGTCATGAGAGCCATGAAACTATTGCCAATTGTCCTTAAAAAAACTTATCTAGTTCACTAGTGTCCCTTATGTGATCGACATGGGACCCCAGACCCACAGCAATGTGATTGACTCTTAACTGGCTGAGCAAGCAATTAGGGATGGGCAACAAATGCTGGCCTTGCCACATTCCACAAAAGAATAAGTAAAGCATTCCACAGTAAAGTATCACAAGTTTGGGAAGGAGATTTAGTGGCAAGTGGCTAGGGCAACAACTTATATTCACAGCACTGAGGCCTGATGCATGAAGCTCCTGAGAGTGGGGACTAAAAGCTGGGTTTGAAGGAGAATCTTAGAGGAGGAAGAGAGATAGAAAGATAGAGGAATTTCCAAAGCTATGAACGTAGGCAACCTTTGCGATGCAGGGACCATTATGTTGGAAGCATCATTCTGAATTGAATAGTGTGCTGAGCTAGCAGTCTGGTTTTGATGAAAAGTCACAGACCTGAAATGTAGGGCTGAAATTTTAGCCCTGATGGGGGTGGGCGCAAAGGCATGTGGGTGGGCAATTTCATGCTGTCGGCTGGCATGCTAGTCCCCTGGCTCCAAGCCAACCCACTGGGCCATTTTCCCAAAGGAGGAATAGAGGCTGTGGGGGTGTTGGCAGGGCTACCTGACCACAAGCACCTGATGACCAATTGAGGCACTGAAAGGCCGACTAAGGCTCATTATTGGAGGCTAAGTGAGATTTTCCAGACAGCCTCCAGGTGCCTGCAGTGCAGCTACCTTGAGGCAGCCTACTGGTGTCAGGCTAAGGGAGGGGGAATGGACATCCTTTCAGATGCAGCCGTGGGTCACCCTGTGAAAGTGATCCCTGTTCAACACCGCTCGCACCCCCCAGCTCCCCACCCAACGCCCCCCCAACCCCCCTCAACAACAGTGGCCCGGCTCTGCAAAGATTAAAAATTTGGAGAGAGGGAGCCTTCCTGCTGCCTCAGTGCTGCAGGGCCTCCCATTGATCGTCCAGCTTCGAGAGCCTGTCCACCATTCTTAATTGGACAGAAAGCCCATCCTCTGGCAACTGATTGACCAACTAAGGGAAAAGTACAGTTGAGTGACTGTCCCCCACATTGTGCACCCTGATTCGAGCCTGATGGCAGGGTCCTGAAGCCCCTGGGGAAAATCCTGCCCATTAAACATTTCTCTCTCCACAGAAGCTGAGGAAACCTGCTAGTTATTTCCAGCATTTTCTATTTTTATTTCAGAAAGCTTAGCGTCAACAGCATTTTGCTTTCGGGTTATGGCAAACAGTCTGGTTCTGCGACAGTGACTGGTGTGGGGGATGGAATCAGCGGCAAGGCCAAGACATTGTGGCCGTGTGGAAGAGTTGGTTTTCTAAATATTAAACGGTGGGAAATTGCAGCTCCTCCGAGATTGGATGGCAGATAAGTACTGATGCAGTGAAGGGGTTGAGAGAGATGGATAACAGTCGGGTGTTAACACACCAATCTCACCAAGGAGCAGCATGTAGATGAGGTAGAGGAGGAGGCCAAAATAACAGTGCAGGGGGTGGAAAGAGAAACCATTGCTGCAGGTGCATTGCTCATGATTGGATAGGAAAGGGTGGCACCAAGTGAGGACAGTCCCACTCAACTAGAGATTGAAGGAGAGAGCTTAAAGAAGCTGGGTATGGTTGACCTTGCCAAAGAGTGCAGAGACATTGAGGAGGATGATGAGTGATAGGGAGCTGTGGGTGCAGTCACAGTTATTTGTTATTTTGGTTAGAGCCATTTCAGCGCCATGGGAGGGATAGAAAGTTGATTGGAGAGATTCCAAAGATGGTGTTTTGGGAAATATAAAAATGGATTTGGGAAGCAATAACACACACCTTACCATTGAAATACCTGGTCCCTCCACAGAGTCTTTTGAAATACTTTTTTTAAATGATATTTTGTACTGCGAACAAAGTATGGCCACTCAAGGTCGTTGTCCAACTTAAAACTCAAAAAGTGGGTCATAAGTTCAAATGCTTCCTTCTTTTTAAGATAATTATCACAAAATTAATTAATGTTAACATGATCCTTTACCTCTGCTTACTGAGGAAATTAAATTTGAACAGAAACCGGTCAAGCTGATGTAATAGATGATTAAAAGAATGCATGCAACAATTTTCATGCAAATTCTGAACTAAAATTCACCACTGCCCCCTTGTGAATCAATCTCATAACTTGCACACCGAGAAAAGAATTTTATCATCAATAGAGGCAGAACAGGTCAAAAGAGGGAACCTTGGCATGATTAGGATAATTAGCTATGTAAGTTTAGAATAAAATGAACATCAAATTATTTGCTGCTGCATACCTCGCTGTTGTCATGCTAACATGCAGAATGTAATTTTTTATGTTTTCTCATGGGATGTGGCCATTGCTGGCTAGGACAACATTTATTGTCCATCCCTAATTGCCCTTGAGAAGGTGGTGGTGAGCTGCCTCCTTGAACTACTGCAATCCATGTGGTGTAGGTACACCCACAGCAGTGTTTGGGAGGAGGTTCCAGGATTCTGACCCAACGACAGTGAAGGAACAGCGATAGATTTCCAAGTCAGGATGGTGTATGACTTGGAGGGGAACTTGCAGATGTTGGTGTTCCCATTCACTTGCTGTCTTTGTGCTTCTTGGCGGCAGAGGTCATGTGTTTGGAAGGTGCTGTCTAAGGAGCCTTGGTGAGTTCCTGCAGTGCACCTTGTAGATGGTACATACTGCTGTCACTGTGCATCAGTGTTGGCGGGAGTGGATGTTGAAGATTGTGGGTGGGGTGCCAGTCAAACGGGCTGTTTTGTCCTGGATGGTGTAGAGCTTCTTGCGTGTTGTTGGAGCTGCACTCATCCAGGCAAGTGGGGAGTATTCCATCACATTCCTGATTTGTGCCTTGGGAAGTCAGGAAGTAAGTTACTCCCAGCCTCTGACCTACTCTTGTAGCCACAGTATTTATATGGCTAGTCCAGTTCAGTTTCTGGTCAATGGTAAATCCCAGGATGTTGATAGTGGGGGATCCAATGATGGTGATGCCTTTGAATGTCAAGGGGTGATGGTTAGATTCATTCTTGTTGGAGATGGTCACTGCCTGACACTTATGTGATGTGAATGTTACTTGCCAATTATCAGCCCTGAATATTGATCAGGTCTTGCTGCACATGGACACGGACTGCTCAGTATCTGAGGACTCATGAAAGGTTCTGAACGTTGTGCAATTATCGCTAAAAAAACCCCACTTCTGACATTAGGATGGATGGGAGGTCATTGATGAAGCAGTTGAAGATGGTTGGGCCGAGGACACTACCCTGAGGAACTCCTGCAGTGATGTCCTGGAGCTGAGATGATTGGCCTCCAACAACCTCAACCATATTCCTTTGTGCTAGCTCCAACCAGCGGAAAGTTTTCCCCCTGATTCCAATGGACTCCAGTTTTGTTACAGCTCCTTGATGCCACACTCAGTCCTTGATGTCAAGGGCAGTAACTCACCTCTGGAATTTAGCTCTTTTGTTCATGTTTGAACCAAGGCTGTAATGAGGTCAGAAGCTTGGCGGAACCCAAACTGAGCATCAATGAGCAGGTTATTGCTAAGCAAGTGCCGCTTGATAGCACTGTTGATGATCCCTTCATCACATTGCTGATGATCAAGAGTAGACTACTGGGGCAGTAATTGGCTGAGTTGGATTTGTCCTGTTTTTTGTGTACAGGACATACCTGGGCCATTTTCCACATTGCCGGCTAGATGCCAGTGTTGTAACTGTACTGGAACAGCTTGGCTAGGGGTGCGGCTAGTTCTGGAGTACAAGTCTTCAATACTAGTGATGGACTATTGTCAGGGCCCATAGTTTTTGCAGCATCCAGTGCCTTCAGCCTTTGTTGATATCACATGGAATGAATCAAATTGGCTGAGACTGGCATTTGAGATGCTGGGGACCTCCGGAGGAGGCTAAAATAGATCATCCACTCGGCACTTCTGGCTGAAGATTGTTGCAAATGCTTCAGCCTTGTCTTTTGCACTAATGTGCTGGGCTCCTCCATAATTGAGGATGGGGATATTTGTGGAACCTTCTCCTCCAATGAGTTGTATAATTGTCCACCACCATTCACAACTGGAGGTGGCAAGACTGCAGAGTTTAGATCTGATCTGTTAGTCGTGGAATTGCTTAGCTCTGCCTGTCACTTGCTGCTTATGCTATTTGACATGCAAGTAGTCCTGTGTTATAGCTTCACCAGGTTGTCACCTCATTTTTAGGTATGCCTGGTGCTGCTCCTGGCATGCCCTCCTGCACTCTTCATTGAACCAGGGTTGATGCCCTGGCTAGATGAAAATGGTTGAATGGGGCAAATGCCGGGCTATGATGTTACAGATTGTGTTCGAGTACAATTCTGCTGCTGCTGATGGCCCACAGCCTTCTGGATGGCCAGTCTTGAGTTGCTAGACCTGTTCGAAACCTATTCCATTTAGCACAGTGGTAATGCCACACAACACGATGGAGGGTATCCTCAGTGTGAAGACATGACCTTGTCTCCATGAGAACTGTGCGGTGGCTACTCCTACCAATACTGTCATGGTGAATCATAGAATATAGGCTATATACTTTGGTAGCTGTAGACTACAAGGTTGGCTAGTATATGGGGCCTCAGTGTCCCTGGTGGCAACCTTCTACTATCCATAAATTCCACTTCCACCTAACAGCTGGCTAGGGCACTCATGCCTGGAACAATGGGAAACTGACAGGCAGCAGATAAAGCCCAGTAGTTAAAATCTCCCAGGCCTCACATACAGTGGGGATCTGGTGGCTTATCACACATCACAAGCACTCTGTCTGCACAACCCCCACCAGCAGTCAAAAGCTAGGGTTTAATGTAAGATATGAGGAAACTACTGATTGTATCTTACAATTTTCTTTCAACTTAGATTAAGATGCCCAAATAGCTTTAGTTAATTTTACAAGAAAAATAGACTGCCAGTATTTCCTATTACTGCTTTGTTGAATCTAGATTATTACTTTTAACGATAACAGGCCAGAGATTTTGAAATGTTAGCCCATTATTGTCATGAAGATGCTTTGTGACCTGTGCCTCAATTTGACTGTGAATGTGAGATGTTTTAAAGTATATCGATGTTTTATTTATGTATAGCAAATTTTTAAAAATTGAACCTACTCTAGTTTTCAGGAGCTGCAAGTGTCTCGGTACGGAAGAGAGAAAAACAAAGTGATCACCTGCCTCATCATCAGATGTATCACATGGTGAATTCTATGATGGTGACTCAGATGCTACATACTTAAATTCAACGTGCGTTTTGCATCACATCTTTTTGCTAAAAAAAGCTACCTACTTCTTTCAGAGTTCAAAAAAGACACAATAATTAATCATTAACTTTTTCCAGCTCACGAGTAAAATCACAGGCATTAACATCTAGCAGTTACGTTGTGCTCAGTGTATTATCCAGAACCATCTTCTCCCCTTTCTTATAAGATACTTTCAGAAAATGTTTGAAGTCTTAACAACGTCCTTTGAAGTCTCTTAAGCACACTGTTCAGTGGCTTGATAACTATTGTTCGCAACAGATGGTGATTTGTTTCAGTATTTAAGCTCCAGCCATAAATGTAACTTCAATTTGTCACAACAAACATGATTGCTAGCTCTTTTTTGATTTTGCATATCTTGTCTCTGCTGCTGTTAATGCCCTTGGTACATAGGCAACTGGTTGTCCGTTCTGCATCAATGCAGCTCCAAATCCAGATTGAGATGCATCACATGCAGAGTGACTTCTTCAGATTATAATACCTAAGGACTGGTGTGCTAATTATCATCATAAACACTCCCAGAGCGCATTGCACAGAGACACCTGAAAACAAGGCATCCGGCAATCCAAACATTTATTAAAAATATACAACTATGTACAGGGATGGATAAGTATGAGGCTCCTTCCAGAAGCATCTCTCTCTGAGTTCACGTGACACGTGATCTGACATCACTGATGATGTATTTAATTATTAGCATAATCGCTATTAACCCTTTATATTATATCTCCCCCCACGTTCTTCATTCTACTCATCAAATATTCATACATCCTTCTCCTCCCCCTTCACAGTCACTTGCGCCAGTGCTGATAATCTCTAACTGTGTTCTTGACTCTCTTGGAGGATATGTCGCATGTATGTTCTCCACATTCTTCTTGGAACACACTTAAATCAGTAGACAGAGATTTCTGTTTCTGGTGTACAGTATAAAGGTGATGAATAGACATTAGCTGGAATTTTCTGGCCCCCTTGGCATCGGGCATCATGGTGGGCGGGGGTGAGAACAATATGGCAAGTCAACCACAAATCTGTTTTGCACCATCATGAAACCAGTTTGCGCTTGTCCGCTTCGCCCGTCAATGGCGGGCTGCGTTTCCTGCTTCCACATGTTGGGAACCTAATTTCAATACTTTAGCATCTTGTTATAAGCCCTGCTCGTCGGAATTGTCCCCCCCCTGCCCCCCCCACGCTGGATCACCTGGGCACATCGGCGTGATTGCACACTGGCGTGTTTCACAACTGTGCACAAGCGACATGCACCTGCCGAGCTGCACTTCGCATGGGACTTTGAGGTTTGTTTGCCTACCTTCCTTCGGGCAGCACTTGCAGTCATCAGCGCCAGGCTTCACAGGCAGCACCATATCACTTTTAGGGGTCTTACAGGCAGGTCTTTACCTACCAGGCCAGCTGTTAGGCAAGGGTGGCTTTTCAATGGCTGCAGGGCGAGGGCTTGCTTGGGGAAGGAGGAGAATTGGCCTCAGGCAAGGGGAGAGGCTGCAAGACCAAAGCTGTACTGGGGAAGGAGGGTATCCTAGGGTGTGTTTGAGGGCACAAGTTGATCTGTGCAAGTGGCCTCAAGATGGTGAGGGCCGAGGAGGCAGTCTCCAGAGGAGATGAGGCCAGAGGAGATGTGAGGGTATGTTTGAAAGAGTGAGGTGATGCCCTTTGAGCTGGCAATGAGTGAGATGCCAGTAAAAGTGTGATGGGCTTGTGAGTGTGTGAGTTGGGAGAGATGAGATGGTTGACTTACCCTGGTGGCACAGATGAAATCATTCATCCGCTTTCTGCATTGGATAGCGAACGTCTTGTGTGCAGCATTGGTATTGACCACCACTGCCATTGCCTCCCAAGACAGAGTGGTGAGGCTGAGAGGCCTCTTGTGGCCAGACCGGGGTTAGAGGACATTGCAGTGAGCCTCCATGGCATCCAGAAGGCATTTCAGGGACGCGTCACCGAATCGGGGAGGGCTGCACTCTTCTTGGATTTTGGGGCCATGTCTTCACTGGGGCAGTCCTGGGCTGCAAGCTTTCAGAAATGCGTGCACAGCTGCAGTTTAAATATGGCGCCCGGAGTGAGGAAGTGGTGAGGTAATGGCGTGGCGTGCAGATCAGAGGCTGCTCGCCAGTGAAACGGTGTGTTTCCTGTGGCCGTATAACTATTGAGGTGGGAATGGGACAATACGGCGTGAAAACCCGCCACTGTGGCTGGCGGGTAAAACCACTTTCTTCCCCGCCTGCTACCGTACTTTGTGCAAATCTGAGATGAATCTACCCATTTTCTTTTGCTTCTTCTTTCCTGTACTCCCTCTTGAGGTTATACTGCTGGCTGCTGTTTCTGGAGGGAATCAGACTTTGTCAGTTTCTGTTAAGGTTTGTAGAGTTGTAATGGGTCTGCAATCTCCTGATCCAGCAATTTTATTACCCGGCAGAAGCATCGTTGAAGAAGTACATTCAATGATTCCTGTACCTGGAGTGAGGTGTTGTGCAATCCCAATTTCACATTCAAGAATGAATCTGGTCAACAAATAAAAGAATAAAGATTATTTTCAAGTGGAGTTGATGCTACTTTTGTCGGTACTGTGGGATTTTGTCTTACTGCTTCACACATCAGATTACTACATCCCTCCCCCTTTACTGAAAAATACATTTTACAATTTTTTAAACATATCAAGTCATTTACACAGATCAATAACTTACAATGTCAGTCTCTCTGGGGCTATCCTTATGTGTGTAGAACGTCTCAGCTCCACAGCTTCTGAAGTTTGATTTGGAACCTCCTTTACTGGAGTTATCTGAGCACCTGGTTCTTCAGTAGGTACCTATAAACCTGTTTCTTCGACTCTTTCAAGTACAATTGGCCCTTCAAACACATTTGCAGTCAGTTGAGTTCTTTCAATAGGAGATGTTGATTCAGTCTTGAGCTGAATACCATTTCTGGGTATTTTGTTTCTCCTCTTATATGATCCACATGCCTCTGTATGACTCAATCTTCCACTTCCATGTGGTAGGAAAGCAGTCCCATACAAATCGAGGTTTTCCACCCACGGTCGTTGACAGGGCCCTCAACCGTGTCTGGCCCATCTCCCGCGCATCCACCCTCGCGCCTTCTCCTCCCTCCCAGAAACATGATAGGGTCCCCCTTGTCCTCACTTATCACCCCACCAGCCTCCACATTCAAAGGATCATCCTCCACCATTTCCGCCAACTCCAGCTTGATGCCACCACCAAACACATCTTCCCTTCACCGCCCCCCCCCCCACCCCAGTGGCATTCCGTAGGGATCATTCCCTCCGGGACACCCTGGTCCAATCCTCCATCACCCCCTACTCCTCAACCCCCACCTATGGCATCTCCCCATGCCCATGCAAAAGATGCAACACCTGCCCCTTAACTTCCTCTCTCCTTACCGTCCAAGGGCCCAAACACTCCTTTCAAGAGAAGCAGCATTTCACTTGCATTTCCCCAACTTAGTCTACTGCATTTGTTGCTCCCAATGTGGTCTCCTCTACATTGGAGAGACCAAACGTAAACTGGGCGACCGCTTTGCAGAACACCTGCGATCTGTCCGCAAGAATGACCCCAACCTCCCTGTCACTTGCCGTTTTATCACTCCACCCTGCTCTCTTGCCCACATGTCTGTCCTTAGCTTGCTGCATTGTTCCTGTGAAGCCCAACGCAAACTGGAGGAACAGCACCTCATCTTCTGACTAGGCACTTTACAGCCTTCCGGACTGAATATTAAATTCAACGACTTTAGATCTTGAACTCTCTCCTCCATCCCCACCCCCTTTCTGTTTCTTCCCCCTTCCTTTTGTTTTTTTCCAATAATTTATATAGATTTTTCTTTTCCCACCTATTTCCATTATTTTTAAATCTTTTATGCCCTGCAAATCTGTCCACCCCACCCCCACTAGAGCTGTACCTTGAGTGCCCTACCATCCATTCTTAATTAGCACATTCATTTAGATAATATCACCATCTTCAACACCTCTTTGTTCTTTTGTCTGTGACATCTTTTGATTATCTGCTCCTATCACTGCTTGCTTGTCCCTACAACCACACATCCCCCCTCACTTCTCCAACCCGCCCCCCCCCCGCGCCCCCCCACCCCGCCCCCACCACCCCACCCTTAAGCCAGCTTATATTTCACTCCTCTCCTTATATTCACTCAGTTCTGTGGAAGGGTCATGAGGACTCGAAACTTCAACTCTTTTCTTCTCCGCCGATGCTGCCAGACCTGCTGAGTTTTTCCAGGTAATTCTGTTTTTGTTTTGGATTTCCAGCATCCGCAGTTTTTTGTTTTTATTAAAGCAGTCTCATTGCTGCACTTATTTCACCGAATAACCATGCTGGTCCTTCTCTAAAGTTTTTCACACGTACTTTCTCTCCTACCACTGTGACAGTCATGTCCAGTTTTCTGACTTCCCTGCCTTCTTTCCACCTTCCCCCCCAAGTTTTGCATAATTAGGCTCAGTCTCGATCGGAGACGGCGCTTCATCAACAATTCCGCAGGTGTGACACCCCTTGTCGTATGAGGGGTGGTTCTATAATGGAAAAGAAAGTGTGCTAATTTAATCGCTATAGAATCTCCAGATAATTTCTTCAAACCAGATTTGAACGTCTGAACTGCTCTCTCGGCCATCCATTTGAAGAAGGATGGTAAGGTGATGTTTTGACATGAACAATGCCATTGAGGCTGATAAATCATTTAAATTCAGCGCGTGTGAATACTGTTCTATTGTCTGATACTAGCACTTTAGGTAGTTCATTGGTTGCGAAACTTTGTCGTAGTTTGACTATTGTAGCGGGAGATGTCGGCGACCTCACTGCCTTTATGTCCATCCATTTTGAATGTGCGTCGACGATAAATAGAAACATTGGTCCCATAAAAGGTCCCACATAATCGATGTGTACTTGTACCCATGGCCTTCCTGGCCATTCCCAGGAGTGTATCAGGGCTGCTGCAGGTTATTTTTGTACTTGTTGACACTGCATACAACTTCTCACTAAGTTTTCTATTTCTCCATCCATTCCCGGCCACCACATGTACCTCCGTGCTATTGCCTTCATTTTGGATATTCCGGAATGTGCACTGGGAAGTTCAGATAACAACGGCTTTCGTCCTTTTGGATAAATAATCACTCAAGCTCCCCACAATAAAATACCTTCCTGGCTGGTTACCTCGTATCTCCTCAGGAAATGCGGTTTCATTTAATCAGATTCTTGTTTTGTGACCAACCATGAAGAACTTGATTTCTCACTTTGGATAAGACTGGGTCTCGATTTGTCCAATCTTTCATTTGTCTGGCACATATTGGTCATGAGTCCAGGAAGTTCAATAACAAAACGAATCCCTGAGGAATTGGAACATCCTCATCTTTTACTTGCAAGGGTAAACGACTGAGTGTATCTGCGTTTGCAAATTGACTTCTGGGTCTATGAATAAAAGTATACTCATACGTTGCCAAGATCAACGCACATCTTTGTACTCTTGCTGAGGCTATAGGTGGTATAGCCTTGTCTTCACCGAATAATCCTAATAATGGCTTGTGGTCCATAATGATAAAATGATGACCCTGTACATATGGACGAAACTTCTTAACACAGAAACTGATTGTCAGGCCTTCTTTTTCAAGTTGAGAGCACTTTTCCCCTGGAGTACTGAGCGTTCTCGACACATATCCTATAGATTGTGCTGATCCATCATCTGTTCAATGGGAATGCACTGCTCCCACTTCATAGGGTGACGCGTCACACGTTAATATCAACTCTTTTTATGGGTTAAAATGTACTAGAAGTGTAAATAATTGTAACAACTGTTTCACTTTTGTGGTAGATTCTTCCTGTGGTATTTGCCATGACAATCACTGGTTTTCCTTGAGCAAGTCATACAGGGGTTGCCAGTTCTGTCGACAAATTAGGCAATAAACGTCCATATTAATTGACCATCCCCAAGAATAATTTCAGTTCAGATGTATTCTTTGGCACTGGTGCTTCTCCAGTGGCCTTCACTTTTTCTTCAATTGGATGTTGGCCTTGTGAATCTACCTTGTGACCTAGGTAAGTTATCTCTTTCGCTTGGAATGTGCACTTATCCTTTTTCAATCTAATCCCAACCTGCAAAAAATGTTTCAAAACTTCTTCCAAGTTCATCAAATGATCCTTTTCAGTAAGTCCAAACATGAGGACGTCATCCAGATAAACAACAACATGGAGCAGTCCCTGTAGTAAACCGTCCATGGTTCTTTGGAATATGGCACAAGCAGAAGATAAGCCAAAAGGTAAACGGGTGTATTGGTACAATCCCTTGTGTGTATTTATGGTGATAAACTTCTGGGATGCCTTCTCTAATTCCAATTGCTGGTAGATATGACTCATATCTAACTTTATGTAGGCCTTTCCACCTGCCAGTTTAGTGTATAAATCTTCTATTTTAGATATGGGGTGCCTATCCAATTTTTCCACTTTATTAACTGTTAATTTGTAGTCCCCACATATTTGAATGTTTTGGTCAGGTTTGAGAACAAGTACTGTTCTACCCACTCTGAAAATTGTATTGCTCGTATCACTCCCAGTTTTTCTAATCTGCCCAGTTCGGTGTCTACTGTATCTCGCATTGTAGAAGGTACTGGTCTTGCCTTCATAAATCTTGGTGTTGCCTCTGGATCTACATGAATTTTTGCTTGTAGTCCCTCAACCTTTCCAAGTTCTTCCTTGAGGCATATTTTTGTAGTAGCTCTGATAGCCCATTAGTTCTCAGTTGGAAGATTTCATTCCATTCCAATTTAGTTACTTTCAGGCAGTTTCATCCAAGGAGTCTAGGTCTCTCGCCTGCTACCACCTTCAAGGGTAATCTCACTGTTTGACCTCTGGAGTGTACTGTGACTTTACATATGTCCTTGACTTGTATGTCTTCTCCCATGTAAGTTTTTAACTTGGTATCAGTTTCTTCTAAGCTCAGCTTACTTTCTCCATGGTTCAGGTATTTAAAAGTACGCTCACCAATCACCATAGTGGATGCTCCGGTATCCACTTCCATTCTGGGATGCTTCTCATTATCGTCTCTGTTACGTAGGTTCTGTTCTTCCTACCTTTAATTTATAACAAATAGATATCAGAATCTATTACTTCAGGTTTTTCAACATTGTTAATTTCATTTTGCTTTTGCCTGAAAATCTGCCTGATTCGATCTTTACAATATCTCATGGGGTGTCCATTTCGATGGCAGAAGAAACAGTCGATCTTTTTAAATTGTGATTCATTACAAGGTTGTCTGTTTCCATCTCTGTTACCATTGTACCTGTTTCTGCTGCTAAGTTATCCCTTTTAATTTGTCTGCTAGTGGTGGTTGCTTCCTACTTCTGAGTAAAGCTCTGCACTTATGCACTGTTTTTGGTTGAAGCTCCCTGCCCAACGTGGAGGATGGCACTGCTTTGTGCTCCTCGTATGGCTTCTGAGTCTCGCACTGCACCTTCCATTGCCAGGGTGATTTCCCATGCCTTCTGAAATCTAAGTTTTTTTCAGTCAGTAATCTCTTCTGAATCGCATTTTTGTTTATACTGCAAATCAAGCGATCTCTATCTCGTTGATAGATGTACCAAGCTCACAATATTCAGTTAATTGCTTCAGACTTGTCACATAACAAGCAACTGTCTCCCCCACAACTCTATTTCTTGAGTTAAATTTAAACCGTTGCATCGTCACCAATGGCTTGGGCTGGTAATGATTCTTAACGAGGTTCACTAACTCATCAAAACTTTTCGAGTCTGGGGCACTGGGCACCAACAGTTTTCGAATGAATCCACATGTCTTATCCCCACACGTGGACAAAAGGGTCGTGCGCCTCTTCTCCTCCCCCCGCAATGTTGTTCGCCTGGAAGAAGAACACGATGCGTTCAACATAATGAGACCAGTCATCCGAGATTGGATTGAAAGGCTCCACTCTTCCAAATTGTGGCATGCTCTGAGGGGATTACTTCGACGATCATGAAGGGAATTTTATTTGATTTGCAACTACTGTGCAAGGTACTTCTGATTTCCTTCGTTCTTCCTCGCTTTTTACCTCGTTTTTTCTGTGGTTTTACGTGTTTTTACTCTCGTCACCAGTTTGTTGGATCCAGTGCCCTTGGTTTGTAGGGGGTAAAGGATCTGGGTTGCACGCTTGTTTTGGGGTGACCAAGTTGGTACAGAGACAGAGAACATCAGTTGTTAGAATAAACACATGCTGTTTATGAAACTCAGCAGCTACATTTGTGTGCTCACAATTCAAAACTCTGTCTTCACTCTTCAGTGTCTAACTCAAGACTGCAGAGAGGTAGCCCGTGCTACTCTGCTATTGTGTATTAAGATCATGTGATCTTACATTACAACACTTGTCTTAAAGGTATATTACACATCAGATTACTACAAAATGCATACTCGCAACTATCAGCCAAACGAAACAAAACATTAATGAAAGAATCCATACTTTCTTCAGATTCCTGAGTGCACCTGTTAAAGTGCTCTATAACAATATTCCTCTGAAGAGTAAAATAGGAATCGAAGGCCTGAATAACCTCTTCATGGGTTGCTGTGTCCTCAATAACACCCTGTCATGCTAAAATGTTGTCTCCACTGCTGCCAATGGAATAGAGGAATATGCTGACTTGCCCTTTATCCAGCTTCAATGCCAGTCCTGAAGCGGTTCTTTACCTGTTGAATCTGCAACACCAGATTTGTCAGTGCACTGTTTGGCTGGGGCCTTCTATGTGGTCAAAGAAGTTGAGTAGATTGTCTGTTACTTTACTCAACTGACCTGGGGCTCTATTGGCGCTTTTCCTTCCGATTCTTTGCCACAATCGCTCTCTCACTTCTTTATTTTTGATGGCTTTCACTTTCCCACCACCATTGGGTTTGTCGGGGATCCATATAATTTGATAGGTTTACCGCTGCCACCATGAAATATCATAAATGGTTCCAGGATATGTTTAACAGAGATGACTTGAAACAAGGCATCAATAACTCCCAAACATTTATACAACATTTTTAGTTGCATATTTAACTATATACAACTACATACAGGGATGGATAAGCACGAGGCTCCTTCCAGAAGCATCTGTCTCTGAGTCCCCATGACACAGAGCCCATTTAGGACTGAGATGGAGAGGAATTTCTTCACTGGTGGTGAGTCTTTGGAATGCTCTAGCCCAGGGGGCTGTGGAGATTCAGTCATTGAGTATTTTCAAGACAGGTTGATAGATTTCCAGATATTAAAGATAACAAGGGATATGGGAACTGCGCAGGAAGATGCAAATTCAAAACTCCCACAGAAAAACCCATTTCAGACACCAAATATCATGAAGAATTTAACACATTGCAGGCATGTGGCTATATCTTCAATTGTTGGTGGAGGATAATGCTCTCATTTGTTAGTTTTGTTTAAATCTTTAGGATCTAAGCAGATGTGGAATGTGCCATTCTTCTCTGGTACTACTGCCATCAAACTGATGCACAAGATTGGCATTGTTACACGAGTAATGATATCCTGTCTGACCAGATCATCCATGGATTCCCTTAGCTTATCCCTTAAAACCACTGCTACCCAACACAGATCTACTGCCTTATCAAACCTGATTCACTTGCTGTTCTCCCTCAGCTTGTCTAACCTGGCACTGAATACCTGAGGATGTTTCAGTATTTAACACTCTTTAGTTAGTGGCTTGTAGTTATTGATCATTTATGCTATTACTCCAATAGATGTTGTTCTATTAATTTCATCATTCTCATTGTACTTCATAATGTTCATGCCACAGCAGGCCTTTCTACCCAGCAAAGATCGTAAGGTCATGCTATTGATGGCTTACAGTCCAGCTTACACCTGTAGTCACCATTTTGGACCAGAACTTGCATTTGTCATTTAAATGGGATCTTGTTCCAACGTAAGTTAAAATCACGGACTTAAGTCGTTCCACCTTTACTAACTTAAAAGCTTTTGTTTCTTTTTTTTATGGGTTAACTAAAGGTCCAGTTACACTGCATTGTGCACTCATGTCTATTTGAAACCCTAGGTCATTGTCTGACTCCAGCTTAAGTGCAACATGCTCTAAGGTATCCAAATCAATAGGGCTACCTTCACTGATGACAATGACTTCTTCTGTCCATGGCTTTTCACCTACTGCTCAAGCTATTTGTGCGCAGGCAATTCTTTACTATGGCATGTTGCTGCAAAATGGTTATTCTTTCTGCACTTCTTAAAAGCTGGGCAAAGCTCTCTCTTGTGGCACTCACATTTTTACCGACAAGTCCAGCATTCACAAGCCTTTCGAGTGTCTTTATTATTGATCCAAAGCTTGCCCCTTTCACATATTAGGTTTCCTTGACTTTAATTATAACACTCACATTTTGCCCCTCAATTCACTGGGGACTTTTAAGATACTCCACTGTGCTTTCAGCTTTACAGTTGCCATAGCTGGATGCCAACTCAATGGCCATGTAAAGTGAAAATGGCTGTCACTGGGCAAGTAATCCAGAGACCAGGTTAATGTTCTGGGGATATGGGTTCAAATCCAACAGTGGTAACTGGTGCAACTTAAATTGCAATTAATGAATCTGGAATTGAAAGCTTGGGGAGAATCGTCCCAGATTTGCACTAATTGTGGTAGTGGGCGGGGAAAATGTTTTCACACTGTATTGTCCCAATCCCGCCTCATTAATCATGTATCCCCAGCAAACACACCATTTCAATAGCAGGCAGGCTCTCATTCACCCACCACACCATTACCTCACGGCTTCATCACACCGGGCTGTGTGCACACCTCTCAGTGCTTCCAGCCCAGGACTGCTGCACAGAAGACATGGGCCCGAAAGGCAAAGAGACTGCAGCCCCCTGGTTTAATTATATGTCCCTCAAGCGCCTTTTGGACGCAGTGGAGGCCTGCTGTGATGTCTTCTACCCCGTTCTGGCTGCAGGAGAGACAGCAACACCACTAATACAGCATTGGAGGCGATGGCAGTGGTGGTCAATGCCAATGCCCTACAAAGGAAGGCAGCCACCCAGTGCCAAAAAAGGATGAATGGTCTCCTCCGTTCCACCAGGGTAAGTCACTCTTCTCATCACTCTCAGCCCACACACTCACAAACCCATCACACATTGACAGGGATCTCACTCACTGCCAATTCACGGGATGTCACCATTCATTCTCTCACACACAACTTAATTGTTCTCATCCTGTCCATGGCACCACTCACCACCCACACATGCCAGGCATACTTACCATCTGATAAAGGAAAGTAAAAGCTGTATTTAGTTCTCCAGATGCAGCCTCATGTGGCCTATAGTCATCAAGTGCCTTGGGTAGGATTAGAACTCAGAATTTCTGGTTCAACGGCAGGGACACAACCCACTGCACCACAAAAGCTTGTGGAGCTGTAATTTCATCACATTTTTACTTCTCTTTAGCTCTGAAAAAGAGGCAAAAGGACTCGAAACATAAACTATTTTTTCTCTCCACAGATGTTGTTAGGTCTGCTGAGTTTTCCCAGCATTTTCTGGTTTTGTTTCATACTTATTATCTGGCCTGGCAGGCATCCTGTTTACACTCTCTCCATCCTTATTCATGCAGGACAAGCTGGCTCACAACAACAGGAGAGGTCTCAGACTGGTGGAGGAATGCCTGAAATCAAGGCCCTCATGGACTTTGAAAATGGAGCCGGCAAGGACCCTGGACCATTCCTGTGCTGACAGTGAGGTCGGCGGTGCTCTACCAAGTGAGGATCCAGCAGTGCAACATCTATCAGACAACCATGCTGTAAGCGGTGTGTCCTGTTCCGCTGTCCCCTGCCATGCATAATTATCTCCCCTTGCTTTCGCAGACAAATCTGTCAAACAGCCGATGGAGTCCATGACCCAGGGCTTCTAATGAAGCCCCAAAGAAACCTCTGAAGAGGAATCTGCTGAAACCTTGCCTGAAGACCCGTCACAGCGTTCCCCCACACCCTTCACCAGCGCAGAGACACACACCTCAGTGGGACCTAGTTTTAGAGTAGCCACGGGACCACAATCTGGTGGGCACATCGCACTGTTTGATCCACAGCAGGAGGCAGCAGGGACTTCCCAGGTGTCCAGCACTCAGAAGACTGCTGGAGGCTAGAAATATGCTGAGTCTGAATCAGATGACGAGCTCTGAACTCAGTCATGTCACAGTTGATGGAGCTGCAAAGGCAAGCTCGGGAACATCAGTAAGGGATGTTCGCTGCACTCCTCAGATGGCAAGGCATGATGGAGGAATATGTCTGCTTTCAGGCTGAAGTGATAGTGCCAGCATGCCAACACACTGAGGTCAACACTAGTAGGATGGCGGCTGCATGGAGACCTAGGTCCAGGACATCAGTCCTGCGCTGCAGTCCTGAACTTCATTGTCGATGCCATAGGTGGCCTCCAAAAGTGTCAATGCGAGAGGGGTGCAGGACAGCTTGATCTCATTCCAGCTACCCCTTCTTCTCAAGGAATCAGCCAGGGGCCCTCGGGCACTCATAGGGAGCAGGATCAGCCGGTGCACATCCCAGGGTCATCCACTCAGGTGACTCTGGGAGCGTCCGGCCCATCTGAATCTCCTCTTCCTGTGACCCCAGAAGCTCCAGCTACATAGGCCAAGGAGGGTGCCACTGCCAAACAGCAGGACCCCAAAAGCAGGCCAGGGCCCTCCAGGTCTCGGCCCCCCAGACGACACCTGCTAAGATCATCACAGACAGGGCGTCGCAGTCAGCAGGCTGCCTCCACCTCTGCTGTGGATGTCGGGGGAGTACCAAGACGCAGTGGCAGGGTTAGAAAGGTTAAGAAGATGCAATTGGGCACGGGTGTTATTCACTTGTACAAAATGTTCACTATTGTAAATAAACTCCCAAGAATTGCATCCTTGCCTATGGCTCATTGTTATGATGAACTGTGTTCTTGTCACTCAGATTTGAAGCCTTGGTTCCTGCACAAGATAAAGGCAGGTGTCTCTTCCCTGTGCTTTGTGCAGTTTTCAGACCAAAGTGATGGCCTAGCTTCACACTCACTGACTCATTAATGAAGCCTTCACCTTGACGGTCCTTGTCATTGCTGCCAGGACGTTGTGGGCAGGCAGAGTTCCATCATTCTCTCTGTGTGCTCTCAGCACCTTTGAGGTGGGGCTGGCCCTCCTTTCTTCAGCATCTGTGATCTGTGTCAGGTGCTGAAGGCTGACAAAGGATCAAGTGCATTTAAAGTTTCACAGCTGCATTTCTATGACATGACACTGACCACAGAGCTCAAGCGAGCTGCCCTCGACAAGACAGAAGTCAGATATTCACAGAGGCTGTGTGAAGATCTATGAAGTGACCTCACTGCATGGCGTCATCATCTAGCAGCTGTGAGGGCCTCCCGACTGCCCTGCCTTGACTCGCCAGTGCGATAGCCTCATCGCAATCATTGATGCCTTCGAGGACCTTGTCGCTCTCATCCTCCTCACCACCCTCTTCATCAGAGGAGATGTCCAGCTCCTCTATTGCCTCCTTAGCCAACTCCTCTCCCTGTTACAAACTGGCGCTGCAAAGGGAGTAGCAGGTGACGACGATGTGTCACACCCCTGCAGACTGTATTGCAGGGTTCCACCAGACTGGTCCAGGCACTGGAACCTCATTTTCAGCATCCCGATGGTCTGCTCCACCACGTTGCAAGTTGCAGCATGAGTGTTGCACCTTCGCTCTGCTGCAGTCTGAGACCACTGCAGGGCTGTCATCAGCCACGCGCTCTGTGGGCAGCCCTTGTCCCTGAGGAGCCATCCCTGCAGCCTCTGTGAACTTGGAAGACTTCAGGGATCTGTGACCGACTGAGAATGTAGGAATCGTGCACACTCCCTGGAAACCGTGCACAGACCTGCAGGATGTGTTTGTGGTGGTCGCACACCAGCTGCACATTCAGCAAATGGAATCCCTTGTGGTTAACATAGTTTACCACTTGTTGCCATGGAGATCTAAACACCACATGAGTGCAGTCGATGGCACCCTGCACCTGTGGGAAACCTGAGATCTGGGCAAACCCAATCGCTGATGCATCCTGGCGTTGCTGGTCCCGGGCAAAATGCACAAAGCTTTGTGCCTTTGTGAAGATGGTGTCCGTGGATCCATTTATGGGTGGAGGCATGCGATATTGCACAGGCATCATCTGCGGAGCCCTGAAAGGAGTCACTGGTTTAAAAATTGACTGCTGCGGTCACTTTCACAGCCACTGGCAGCGGATGCCCTCCAAGTTCCAGTGGCGCCAAATCCAGCAATAGCTGGCAGATGTGACCGGCCAGTTCTTCAGCGACACTGGTTCTCAGTCATTTACAGGGATGAAAGACGGGGTCTATAGACCCTAGGTCTAGCTGGGCGCTGACCAGCAAAGGCTCACTGTGGCTCTTCAGCAGTGTGCGTGGGAGACCCAGCCGTCTCCTCTTCCTGAGGATGCTGCTCCTCCCTCTGCCCAGCCAGGTGCCTCTGTCAGTCTCTTCTCCTTCGTCTCTGCTCCCTGCACGCCACAATATATACAGTTAGGTCATCAGGCTCCATGTTCCTGATGTGCTCCTCCTGCAGGATGAAGGAGAGGGACGCATGGGTTAGCATGGGTGTTTTAAGAACCTCTCTTTCTTAAGTCTGAAGGTCCCTTAATGCAGTCCGGAGAGTGCTTGCCACTACTTGGATGGCCAGAATTTAGTGCGCTGCATGGCTGCCTGAGACCCCACCCACCTCTGCCCCACTTGACCGACTGGACTACATGCTGTGTTCTGGGCTCAGGTGCAGACATCCTCCTAACCTGCATCGCAAGGCAGCACTGTTAGCTTGAACCATGGGCAGACTGGTCCAAACCGGGATGGTGATGTTGCAAGGTGCTGTGATTGCCTCCAGTGACTGCTCAATGGCCAGCTTTAACAAGGAGTGTCATGAAGAGATATTAATGCCTATGATGTTGTTGGAACTTATTTTTAAATTGGAATTGTAGTCAGGTCTGTGTCTGTGTGTGTCTATATGTGTGTCTGTGTGTGGATTAATTGGGTTAAAGCCAGCTAGTCTGGGTGCTTTGATGTGTAGTAGTTTGAGATGTTAATTAGATAAATGTAAGGAGTAAAAGAGAAAGTGCAATGTGCATTTGTTAAATAAACCAGCTGGGAGTCGCCAAGCAACGTGTTTATATTACTAATAAAATTGGTGGAATAAAAGAGGTAACACACAGATGTTTAAATTTTGATTGGCCATAAAAATAGAAAATCCCAGCTCATGAGACTATCATTGATTGTTGTAAAAACCCGTGTGCTTCACCGATATCCTTGAAGGAAAGAAATCTGCTGGCCAACATATGATTCCAGATCCACAGCAATGTGGCTAATTCTTAACTACCCTCTGAAATGGCCCAGCAAGCCATTCAGTTCAAAGGACAGTGACACCCACACCCCATGAAAGAATTTAAAGAATCAGCCAGATTCAAAAGGATTTTCTATTTTTATGGCCAACCAAAATTTAAACACCTGTGTTATTTTCAATGTTCCAGTCAGCCTTTTCCACTTCGAGTGGAGACAGGGGGCTGAATTTTCCTAGCTCCGATAGGATGGGAACAGAAATGGGACTGAGAGGAAAATGGCCGCTGAGCCGTGTAGCCAGAAATCCCGCCTCTGTTTCTGTTCTCTCCCATCTTCCTGAGGCCAAGCCAGGGAGTGGGTCTTGGAACAGGTCTGCTCCTATTAAGGAGATAATTTATATTATTGTGGGCTCATCCCCAGTATTTTTTTAAAAGTTTCAGCAAGGTGGCAGCTGTCTGGTGCCAGACCAGCTGTGTGGAGGGGAGGATATGTCTTTTAGGTTTGCCCCTCTGGAGTTAAAGTTCCATTACAGGTCAGGGGAGGAGCCAAGATTAAGAACCTTGCCAGTCCCGGGGTTCTCACCTGCCTGCCATTAGTTGGCATTGCACAGACATCGGAGCAGTGGGCACTGATATTTGGACTGCACCTGCGCATCAAGAAGACTGTAGATGGAAATGGGTGCTGCACCCGCAGAGATGAAAGGCCATTGAAGGCAAGGTGCAGCAATCTGCACAGGAAGGGCAGAGCACTGGGCATAGGAGGCCTGAGGAGATTGACGAGGGCCAAGAAGGAGAAAGACACACTACCCTCAGCACAGGTTCTACGTCAGAGGTGAAGGCACCTGTAGATGACTGTGGATCAGTGCTGAAGGAGGCTGTGATCCTCCAGGCAGATTGTTATAGATATCTGTAACCTTGCCAATGAGAGCCTTAGTGGCATCTCACAGGCAGCTGCACCACCCACATGACATGTGCTCTCTTTACCATTGCTTGACAAAACATTTGAATCACAATTGATGGAAGCTCAAAGGGCCCTGGGTCTGGTGCCTGGAGTAGTCTGATGGTGCTCTGCCAAACACTCAAGCAGAGGGAGATAGTGCTGAAAACAGAGGTGTTCCTACTACATGACAGGGTGACCTCCTCCTGCCACACTCCAGGAGGAAGATCACCATCTTCCCACTCATCAATGCCAGGTCTGGCTGCCCTGTGCCATCTGGGGTCACTGTGGTGCAGTGACAGTCTTTGGCTCAAACAGTCTCCCTTAGGACAGGTAGCAGCCCCAGTGATGGCTGCCATTGGTGTCTGGAACCTGTCTCCATTCCTGCCCGCATTTGTTTTAACTGGACAGGAAACCCATCTCCATCCCAATTAAGGGCTCATCCCCCAGAAAAATCCGAAACTCAGTCAGGTTCTCATCGGACATGGGTTTCTGACACAAAAACAGATACTACTCCTGTTTCCTGTCTCCAATGAGAAAATCCAGCCTTGGACATCTATACAAGGACACAAAGGTGCTATTAAACATACAAATGCTCTACAGAACATGCTAGCTCAAGTTCTGTTACTGATCTTTTTCTTAGAGTTGAGCCAACATAGACTAGACCATTTAGCTAGTGGGTACAAGAAATTAATGTTCCTGAACAGTGTTATTTAGAAATGGTGTCTGAATGTGCTTCAATTGTGTGATGTCACATTAGTGGCCATTACATGCAGATACATGCATTTGCAGTGTATGTGTGCAACTGTTAAAACATAGTCTGCTAAAAAGTTTGCCTTGCTATGCTGCACAATCTATATTTTCTGTACTGGCTATTTCTGTCCTGCTCCCACTTCGCATGTCCCTGGATTTGGCCAGAAAATATGATCATCTTAGACAAAAGGGATGATAGTGCAAGACAAAAACACACAGTAATGAGACAAGAAAAAGGTGCAAAAGATGAGTCTAGAAGAGCTGTAAATGAAAACACAATTCCCAATCACCGCTATTTGAAAAATGGAATTGGTGATTATGACCTGAAATTATAGAACTCAATGTTAAATCCAAAACTGCTGTGATGTGCCTAATGAAAAGTAAGGTGCTGATCCTCACTAAAAGTGTAGGAAGCCGAGGTTGAAGTGGGCGAGAGGCAGATAATTAAAATGACAAGCTACTGGAAGTACATGGTCATGCTTGGGAACTCAGCAGAGGTTCTCTACAAAGTTATCACCTATTCTGTGTTTGGTCTCTCTGGTGCAGCATACTAACTCAAAAGAAGTAAAAGGCTACTTAGCAGGGCCGGGGTTAGAAATCATAGCCAACCCCAATCCTATTCTCTTCACCTGATGTCCATGCAAAGGACTTCCAGCAGGAGTCACTGGATAGTAACGAAGAGGAGAAACTTGCCCAACTTTCCTCTCTTTAACCAAGGAACACTGAGCCCCCCTATCATCACAGCCGCTGAGATCAGTTAATTCAGCACAGACCACAAATGGGAACTGGGAGTTTGATGATTTATATAGCACAGCAATTTACTGGATAAACTCACTGAGACAACAGTGGATGGTGTGAGTAGGGTGTTGCATTCTTTATTTCATCTTGTTTGTTCTGTCACCCCAGCCACTTCTTGTTCCAGATTTCAATGGGTGATATCATACTTCCACCAAGGAATAATTTGGTTTATATCTGTCACTGTTTAATTAGTTACACGTATAAATTAACCTTACAAATGACCCATTTAATCCCTATTCCCTTCTCTTTATTTACTCTTCATCTTTGCGTACTTTACATTCATGATGGAATTCATGATTTCAAAGTTTGTGTTTTTTGAGGCAGACCCTAACAGCAAACAGAAACCGAGAAAGGAAATTGACCCTCTTAGTTTCTAAGGAAACCCAAACTGAAACAAAAACTTCTGCGCAACTGAAAATAAAGGGATGCTGAGCCATCCAAGCTCAGCTGTAGCAATTGATGAGTCCAATGGTGCAGTACAGGCAGGTCGAAGAAGGCAGAGGCCAGATCCAGAAGCTGAGAATAAGTTACTGCAGCTATTTCTATTACTCTAAGATAACATTGGTGGATCTACACCATCTAGACCAAGTTGAGGAGATTCTGCAGACGTGCCATTTTTGGTGAAGTCTGACCTCGTGGAACTCAGGTTGGTTGTGTGCTGCTGTTGGCTGGGGATCAGGCTACATACTGGAAGGAGAGGAGCTGAAATTCTTTGTGAGGAAGACAGAGTTTTGAAGGACACCATGATTTAGTTTGATTGTCTATATGCTGTGTGAACTGCTGAGCCAACTTGTAAGGTCTGTCTTAGTTGCATCTGCCACTTAATGTGTAGTTGATAGTTTTTAATGGACTGCAATTTGCCTGTGAATTCATGTTTAAGTTATGTTGATTCTGGGTGTTAGAGATTAGCAGATTATCTAAGATAGTATTTAGTGTTTTCTTTGCTTGTAAACAAAGTAAAAAAAAAATCAGTTTTAAACTGTGGAATCTTGTGGCTTCATACTTCTGGTAAATAACAGGGATTTCAGATTTCTTTTTTAAAAAAAGTTACTGGTCTCTATTGAAGTCGTAACACATCCCATTTACAAACTTAACCTCACTAATTAACTATTAGAGACCACAACGGAATCAGTTATCCTCCCAGCTTGCTGTCCCTTCCCACAGAACAATCTAGTCAGCCAGTTTCTCAACTGCCTGCTGTAATACAACAACAACTGCAAGAAACATGCTGCTTCCCCACAATGCAATTTGCCAAGCATTGCCATGGATTCAGCCCAACAACGTAACCACTCAGATAAAAGCAAAATACTGCGGATGCTGGAAATGTGCAACAAAAACAGGAAATGCTGGAAAAACTCAACGTAACCACTCAGCCTTCCACACGCCTGCCATTGTTCTCACCCTGAACCCTTTCTCATGAGATTTAGCATTTCACACATTGGCTATTCCTCTGAACTCTGTCCCGTTCATAAGACTGCCTTTGTTCCTCTCATCCCCAGACTTTTCAATTAGAAATATTATGAATTTATAAAGGAATTATTAATGTAAATTATTAGTATTTTCTATTCAGCCCCTTGCTCTCTCCTAGGCTAATAATAATTTAGTACCTGCCTCCATTAAACCATTAGGTATACAGATGAAAACATTTACCTTTGTTGCCCACAGCAACCAATTATTAACCATCCATTGTGATGCTGGGAAATGAATGGTGAAACATGGGAGAAAGAGTCCAATTCCAGTCCAAAGTGTCCAGTTGAAGCAGGGTGCCAATATTTGTTAACTTAAGCAGAACGGACCAAGTAAGATAACAAGATCACATAATCTGCCACTTTAAGAACATAATCAGGATAACAAAGTTAACAGAGAATAACAGCCAAATTATTTCACTGATACAATTATGTCCCACTCGCTGTGGAAACTGCAGCATCCCTGAAATTTTAGAGGAGTGTGGCTAGCTGTCAGCTTTTTTTGATCTTTCATGGGATGTGGGCGTCGCTAGCAGGGCCAGAATTTGTTGCCCATCCCTAATTACCCAACAACTGAGCAGCCTGTTGGAGCATTTCAGAGGGTAGTTAAGAGTTATCCGCACTGATTGGAGTCACATGGAGGCCAGGCTGGGTAAAGGCAGCAGATTTCCTTCCCTAAATGCCGTTAGTGAACCAGATGGATTTTTACGATAATCAATGATAGTTGTCATGGTCGCCATCACTTAGAGACCAGCTTTATATTCCAAATTGATGAACTGGTTTTATTCCGCCAGCTGCCGTGATGGAATTCAAACTCATATCTTCAGCGAATTAGCCTGGATTTTAATGATATTATCCTTGGGTTTATTTACAGTGCAAGACATGGGGCATTAATCACTCTTAAGGGATTGGGTAAACACATTGTGAGTTCATTTGCTAAGACTAGGCACTTGCATAGGTATAAAGTTTGAGGCATCAGAGCTATACATGTGCTCTGCTCAAAGTAAAAGTGAAAATAAGACTGGATCATATGACAGCATGACATCATCCAGTGATGTCATGCTGATATCCCTTAAAGGCATATTACAACATGGATTACTAGTTCAGTGATATTACCATTATGCCCCCCGCTCTAGCTGCAGGATTGGCAGCAAAGTCACCAACCCAGCTTAGGAGGTGGTGGCAGTGGTGGTCATCGCAAACACCCTGCAGAGGAGGACAGCCACCCAGTGCCACAAAAGAATGGTTAAGTTACTCTTTTCATGATTCCCAAATCACACATTCACAAACCCATCACACACCCACAGAGTCTGTGGAGAGTAAAACAGGGTTAATGTGTCAAGTCCACATGTCCCTTAAGTCATAAGGACTCGAAATGTTAACTTTGTTTTTCTCTCCACAGATGCTGTTAGACCTGCTGAGCTTTTCCAACATCTTCTGTTTCCATTTCAGATTTCCAGCATCCCCAGTATTTTGCATTTAACACATCCACAGGGCCCTCACTCACTACCAGTGCAAGGGACATCACCATTCACTCTCTCACACTCACCATCATTGTCCTCATCCCATCCATTGGGATCACTCACCACCCACACAGGCCAGGCATGCTTATCATCTGGCCCGGGAGGTGTCCTGATACACTCTCCCCATCTCTATCCATACAGGACAAACTGGCTCATGAAAGGAGGGAAAGGTCGCAGACAGGTGGAGGGATGCCAAAGATCAAAGTTCTCACAAAATTCAAAATGACAGTCATCCAACTGGCCGGCTAGGACTGGGACCGGTCATATGTTGACGGTGAGGTTGGCGCTGTTCTATCAAGTGAGGGTCCAGCAGTGCAACATCCATCAGACAACCATGCTGTGAGTGATGTGTCCTGTTTCACAGGGCACTGCCATGCACTAATTATCTCCCCTTGCTTTCACAGGCACATCTGCCAAACATCCAACAGAGTCCACGTCCCAGGACCTCCAAGCAAACTCTGAAGAAACCTCTGACAAGGAATCTGACGGCACCCTCCCTGAAGTCCCGTCACAGCACTCACCCACACCCTCCACCAACGCAGAGCCAAACACCTCAGTGGGACATAGCTTTAGAGTAGCCTCGGGATCACAATCTGGTGAGCACATCGCACTCTGATCCATAGCAGGTGGTGGCAGGGTCTTTCCAGCTCCCCAACACTTGGAGGACTGCTGGAGGCCAGAATGTTGCTGAGTCGGAGTCAGATGACGAGCCTCTGGACTCAGTCGTGTCACAGTTGCTGGAGCTGCAAAGGCAAACTCGGGAAGGGATGGCCGCTGCACTTCTCAGATTGCAAGGCATGATGGAGGGGTCCATCCGTCTTCAGGCTGAAGTGATAGCGGTCAGCATTGCAATGCACTGAGGTCAACGCTGGCAGGGTGGGGGCCGCCATGGAGACCTTGGTCCAGGACGTCACTGCTGCGCAGGCTTAGCTCCATCGCTGATGGCCATAGTTGGCCTCCAACAGCGTGTACACAAGAGGGTGCTGGGCAGCTCGATCTCACTCCAGCTACCCCTTCCACTCACGGAGTCAGACAGCGGCCCTCAGGCACCCATAGGGAGGCGGATCAGCAGGTGCACGCTCCGAGGCTATCCACTCAGGTGGCTCTGGGAGTGACCGGCCCATCTGAATCCCATCCTCCTGTGACCTCCGCAGCTCCAGCTTCACAGGCCGAGGAGGGGGCCACTGTCATTGCCACACAGCAAGACCCTGAAAGCAGACCGGGGCCCCCAAGTCTCGGCCCTCCAAAGGACGCCCACCAAAGTCATCACAGACAGGGCATCGCAGTCAGCAGGCTGCGTCCAACTCTGCTGTGGATGTCCAGGGAGCACCAAGACGTAGCAGCAGGACTAGGAAAGCTAGGTAAAAGTAACTCCTTTGAGTCAACTGGGTAAACTAAATTAACAAAATTAGGGACAAAGTAAAAGGCAGCCCCTTAAATGGAAACTGCAAAAGCAAAGACAAAGTTTAAAGGAAACTTGCAAACATTAAAACAAAATGTAATTAACAGGGTCAATGAAACACCCCAGCCCCCCTGGTGCCCACCGGGCACGGAAGGCCTCAACAGTGCTGGCAAACACCACGTGCTCCCTCTCCAGCGACATCCAGCCATGAACGTAGCCGCGGAAGAGGGGCAAACTGTCGGGTAGGACAACCCCCTGGATCGCCCGCCGTCTGGACCTCCTGATGACATCACCTCTAATGCTTATTAACCATTCAGTATTTCACCATGAAACCCTGCAGGGTGCCCTCAAATTAAAATACAAATGAGGGATTCCAGTCTTCGAAGGTCATTTTCCTGACGGAACAGGAAAAAAAACTAACATGGTAAAACATTTCTGAATTTCCTTTGTCAGGGTATTAAATGCTTGGCACGTGAAATTACTGGCAGTAATTCTCATGCAATTAGTCAACTAAAGAGCTTGAGGCATTAAGTTGTACCTGAGAGAGAAGACAGAAAATGCTGGAAAACTCAGCAGGTCTAACAGCATCTACGGAGAGAGAAACAGAGTTAATGTTTTGAGTCCAATAGCTTTCTTCAGGACTGAAGAAAGGTAGAATTGTGAAGGACTTTATGCTGTTGGAAAAGAGGGGAGTGTCAGGTGGAGCAAAAAGGAAGGTCCGCGATAAGTTAGGGAGTGGAGGAGATTAAAAGTCAAAGATATCATGGAACAAAAGGCAAATAGTATGGTAATGGTAGTAGTAAAGGAACAAAGCATTGGTCCAGAGTAAGGGTTAATAGCAGAATAAAAGTCAGTGCTGCCTGAAAGCAAACATGAGAACAAGATACAGACTGGCACTGGGGGAAAAAGATACAAAATGAGGGCAGAGTTCATGGTCTGAAATTGTTGAACTCAATGTTGAGTTCAGAAGGGTGAAAAGTGCCTAATCAGAAGTTGAGGTATTGTGTCTCCAGCTTGCATTGCGCTTCAGGGGAACATTGCAGCAGGCCAAGGACAGAAATATGAGTGAGAGAGCAAGGTGATGAATTGAAATAGCTTGTAACCTGAAGGTCAGGATCATGCTGGCAGACTGAATGGAGGTAGTCCACAAAGCAGTCACCCAGTCTGCGTTCGATCTCCCCAGTGTAGAGGACACCATATTGTGAGCAGTGAATGCAGTAGTCTAAATTGAAAGAAGTACAATTAGATCGCTGCTTCATCTGGAAGGAGTGCTTGGGGCATTGGACAGTGAGGAGCAAGGAGGTAAAAGGGCAGGTGTTACACCTTCTGCAGTTGCATGGGAAGGTGCCATGGAAAGGGGACGAGATGTTGGGAGTGATGGAGGAGTGGACCAGGGTGTCGCAGGGAGAACACTAACAGCGGGGGAATGGGAAGATGTGTTTGGTGTTGGCATCATTCTGGATTTGGTGGAAATGCCGGAGTTCTGGAGAACAGTCATATTGGATTCGAAACTTTAACTGTTTCTCTCTCCACAGATACTGCCAGACCTGCTGAGTTTTTCCAGCAATTACTGCTTTTATTTCAGATCTCCAGGATCAACAGTATCTTGCTTTTATTTTAGTGGGAAGAGACTTCTGTTGAAGCATTTTGGTCAGAGCATTAACCTGCCTTTTCTCTGGATGGTGACTGCCCTGCTTTGAGTTCCATTACTTCCTCTTTTACTTCAGTTTTGCAACACTGCAGAATTTTTGATGTCATTATGTAGTAATTAACTTGTACAGTCCCCAACATTTAGACCACCCAAATTTGAATGGGGCAAATAGCTCAAACCCATTTGGCATTACCATTTTTGTCCCCTATAAAATCATTGCTTATAGCACGCTAACTGCACTGGCTATTCTGGCAGAAACTGGTGCTGAGTGAGTGGTCTGCACATCATTAAAGTGCAATTATCTATTATACTCTAAATGGTGCCAGCTGATACTTGAAGGAGATAGTCAGAAGGAACTTCATTGGCCAAAGACTGGTGAGAATGTGGAACTTGTTACCACAGGGAACAGTTGAAGTGGCTAGCACAGATGCACTTAAGGGGAAGTTAGACACGTATCTGAGGGAGAAGGGAATAGAGTGATAGACTTAGGCATGAACTGTTTGGACCGAATGGCTTGTGTCTGTGCTATATATCCTTTGTATTTAAAAAAGGTGTTTGGTGTCGAATAAATTGTGAAATCAGTGGTTGGCATTTGTATAAAGAGGGACACACTTCAAACCTCAATGAGATATCTTAAATTAGTTACTCATAGAGGATCTGACATGACACCTCAAAACTATGTTCACATTCCTGATTTAAATCTATGTTGTTACAAAAGTATAATAATTTTCATTATATTTTTCTGGTTTATTGTAATGTAGGTTTATGGGTGTAAGTATAGTTAGTTCTGTCTGTGTGATTTAATTACATTTGGAGTCAGGTAGACTGTAAGCTTGAAATTATCAAAAGCGGCTAGGTGTGGAAATGTACTTGAAATGCTCATTAGTAAACAAGGAGACTGTCTTAGCATGTAAAGTGTAAAGGGAATTTGCATTTTTAGATAAGTGAAGGGATTGTCGAGATTTCAAAGGGATGTTAGTCTGTTTACAACTTGCCAGTTAAGCAAGGCTAAGGAGTGTTTTTATTTTCCCCAAAGGTTACTGACAATAATGGCAACATGAAAATTGTTATGTTACGGGAAAGGTATAGTTCCAAAAGTAAAAAGTCAACATGTAACAAATGAGTAAAACAAAAACAGAATTACCTGGAAAAACTCAGCAGGTCTGGCAACATCGGCGGAGAAGAAAAGAGTTGACGTTTCGAGTCCTCATGACCCTTCGACAGAACTAGGGTCATGAGGACTCGAAACGTCAACTCTTTTCTTCTCCGCCGATGCTGCCAGACCTGCTGAGTTTTTCCAGGTAATTCTGTTTTTGTTTTGGATTTCCAGCATCCGCAGTTTTTTTGTTTTTATCTCTGTAACAAATGAGTAGTGTGCAAGTCTTCTTAGATTAGTTTTCATTAAGCTCTTTAAGTTTATTAAATGACCTAAAAAACTAAAAGCGAGGAAATGATTCATGATGTACAAACTCATAAACTGAGCTTCAGAGAAGCTCTCTGATGTGCATCGTGGGCAGATCATGTTAGTACCAACGCCCCAGCTATAAAAGGTACAGGCTATGGGAAGGATTTTTCACATGGGTTTCAGGTCCCAGCGATCAGCCTCAAAAGCGTGTCAGAAGCCCACACTGTGGGTGGAATTTAATGATCTCCCTGGTGTGAGTTTAAAGGCAGGCGGGCAGAAGGGTGCCGGGTGTGGACCGCGACACCTTCCTCTTATCAAGTTCCAGACAGGAAGGGGGCAGGGCAGCCTTCCCACCCAGAGACCAATTGAGGACATTAAATAGATACATAAGGACCTTATTCTGCTGCTGCTGTTATTCAGGATGGTTGGGCCATCTAGGAAGATCGTCCAGGAAACCCTGTCAGATTTGCCTGTCGCATGGTAAAGTGGGGGGAGTTGGACAAGGCAGTGGGCGTTCCTTCATTCTCAGGCATTCTGTGAGGGACTCAGCATCAGGAGAGAAGGCCCCTGGAAAGCCACTACCCAGCCCGTGCTTTCAATCCTCCTTCCCCTTCGCTGGCACCCTCCTCCATGTGACCCTCCATCCTGCCCATTCTTACCTTTCTCCAGGGATCCAGCATCAAGATGCAATATCAGCAGTGGCCATTGCTCTCAGTGGCGCTGCTGGTACTGAAGAGCTGCTGGCCTCTGATTAGCCAGAGGCGGGGGTAGGATATCTGTCCTGTTCGGTGATTAATTTGACAGGAGCCTGTCCCTGATGGAGTAAATGCCCGATTGCCATGGAATGGTATTGGGTCTCCCAGAGGAAAACAACATGGCGTTCCCACCAGTTTTCCAGCCATGTTAGCCCGTTGCCAACGTTAAATTCTGCCCTTTGTGTGGAACAGTCACTCACATGTGATTTTCCCCAAATTGGCTCATTAGTGGCTAGGGAGCAGGCTCACTTATAATTAAGGATGGTGGGTGGACTCTGGAAGCTGGAGGACAAATGGGAGACCTTGCAACACTGAAGCAGCAGCAAGATGCCCTGAGAGATTATTGAGGGAGAGGGTGCCTCAAAATTGGAGGCACACTCTTTCCAACATTTAAAATGTAAAATAAAAAAAGGCCTGCAGCCATTGTGCGAGGGGTCCCCTCCACACTGTGGCCTGCAGTTGAGGCTGAAGCCAGACAGGTAGTGAAAGCCTCTACACCTGCCTGGATCAATGCCTCCGCATCTCCCCCCTCCCCCAAATCACACCTCCCCCAACTCCAGGTCTGCACTGCACTGTTCTCCGCCACTTCAGGGATCTGGAGGCCAATTGTAAGACACCAGTTGGCCTCTGACAATAGGTCTTACCTTAACTGGCTACCCCTGCTTACAGAAGGGTACCCCTGCTGACAACCCCCAACAGCCCCCTGCCACCACCCCTCCCACATCTTCCCATGGGAAAATGATTGAGGGTTGGAAAAAAGCTGGGGAGCCAGCAGGCGGTGTGAAATTCATCACCGGCCCACCCCCATGCCCACCACCATCAGGGACTAAAAATTCAGTGCTATATTGCCATTCATAGTATGTGGTCTCAAAGCTGTAGATTATAAATATCATCCATTTGTGTCAACCCCTACAGCCATTTGATAGAGTCATATTGAGATGTTTTACCATCTTCTGGTAATCAATTACAGATTTACATTCAACAGTGGTTGGATCTTTATCATTAATCATTTTTTATTATTCATTTTTCATTAATCCTTCAGTGTTGGCGTGATCCTTTATCAACTATGTGGAACTCTCTGTCCCTGTGCACCATGGAACTATTGCCTAAATAAGAAAAAACAGTGCAGTCACCAAAGTGAAACTAATATATGAAAACCTTCATAGAAAATCCTTCAAGCCAGTAAAAATAAACCACTGGCCCACTTGGTAAATGCACTCCCAGTATTGTTGTGAGGAACACAGAACTGAAAAATTCCAAGGTTAATCCCTGATCTGAGTTGGATCAGCTATTCCCAAGGAGAGTGTCTGCTGGGGCTGTTACTAATAATGTCAACACCCCTTGGGTAGATACATAATAAGTTGGTCCAGGGTTCCCGCTGCTGATCACTACCTATTGATTCCTGCTGGAGTCCACAGTGGTACAGGGTGAGGCCTAGGCATGGCTCAGCAGTCACTTGACCAAAGTGGTCGAGCTGCTCAAATTCGAACATGAATGAAAGGACTGTCAGCACTTAGAGAACACTGACCTCAACAAGGTGTTAGTGTCCTCAGGAGAGCTGGGAAGGAAACTGAAGATGATAAGAAAAGAGCGGGGACTATAAAATTACCTCCGCAGACTCCGTGTTACAGAAAAATAACAGAGAGCTGAGAATGGTGGCAAGAAATAAATCCATCTCCGTTTCAGTGGATAATTCCCTCATGGAATCAGACTCAACAATCGCTTGAAAGCATATAGATAAAAGCAAAATACTGCGGGTGCTGGAAATCTGAAACAAAAGCAGAAAATGCCGGAAAAACTCGGCTCGCCTGGCAGCATCTATGGAGAGGGAAACTCTGGCCTGAATTTTTCAGGTGGTGGCAGCAGGCAGGGGTGGTCTCAGAGCTGATCGCCACCCGCGATTGGCTCCGTGTCGCCATTTTACACAGGCAGGTCAATTAAGGCCCGCCCAGTGTAAGACGCAGATCTAACAGCATCTGTGGAGAGAAAAAATGCAGTTAACATTTCGAGTCCATATGACTTCTCTTCAGAGCAAGGAAACTTCTTGCTGATTACCACGCACTGCCCTCCCTCAGCTGATGAATCGATGCTCCTCCATGTTGAACACCACTTGGAGTAAGCACTGAGGGTGGCAAGGGCACAGAATGTACTCTGGGGGACTTCAATGTACATCACCAAGAGTGGCTCAGTAGCAACACTACTGACCGAGCTGGCCGAGTCCTAAAGGATGTAGCTGCTAGACTGGGTCTGCTGCAGGTGGTGAGGGAACCAACAAGGGGAAAAACATGCTTGACCTCATCCTCACCAACCTGCCCACCACAGATTCATCTGTCCATGACCGTACCAGTAGGAGTGACCACCACACAGTCATTGTGGAGACGAAGTCCCGCCTTCACATTAAAGATACCCTCTATCGTGTTGTGTGGCACTAGCGTGCTAAATTAGATAGCTTTCGAATAGATCTAGCAACTCAAGACTGGGCATCCATGAGGTGCTGTAGGCCATCAGCAGCAGCAACAAGTCAGGAGTGTGATGAAATATTCTCCATTTGCCTGGATGAGTGCAGCTCCCACAACACTCAAGAAGCTTGACACTGTCCAGGACAAAGCAGCCCACTTGATTGGCACCACATCCACTAACATTCTTTCCCTCCACCACCGACGCACAGTAGCAGCAGTGTGTACCATCTACAAGATACACTGCAGGAATTCACCAAGGCTCCTTCGACAGCACCTCCAAACCCACGACCACTACCATCTAGAAGGACAAGGGCAGCAGATAGATGGGAATACCACCAATTGGAAGTTCACCGCCAAATCACTCACCATCCTGACTCGGAAATATTTCACCTTTCCTTCAGTGTTGCCTGGTCAAATTCCTGGAACTCCCTTCCAAACAGCACTGTGGGTGTACCTGCACCACATGGACTGCAGTGGTTTAAGGAGGCAGCTCAACACCACCTCCTCAAGGGCAACTAGGGATGGGCAACAAATGCTGGCCCAGCCAGCGAATAAATAAAAAAAAATACAGTAAGGTGACCCCATCAACCCTCACATTGCATCTGTGAACGTTTGACTCCAGTCTGGCCTATGGCAGTGCACATACCCTCTGTGATAATGCTCCTGCCATGGAGACGCAGTGGGGCCCTAATCGCTCGATTGCAGGAGGATGATGAAGACACACAGTGAGGACGCTCCATAGATCTTCACATACCCTCTGTGAATGTCTGACTCCTGTCTGGCCGAGAGCAGATCGCTTGCGCTCTGTGATCAGAGTTGTATCACACAGACGCGGCCATGAAACTTTAGGAACAGAAAGAAACTTTGTCCAACTTCAGCCCTGAGCCCTTCAGGAGCACAGCATCACTGGAAGAGATGAGGGCCAGATGCTGAAGAGATGGGGGCCAGACCCTCCTTAAAGGTGCTGAGAGCACACAGAGAGAATGATGGAACTCTGTGACACCTGCCCATGACAGTCTGGCAGCGATGACGATATCGAGGTGCAGGCATCATTTATATTTCCAGGGAGTGTGAGGCCGGACCATCACTTTGACCTGAAGGCTGCACAGAGCACAGGGAAGAGGGCCTGGATTGAGGTACCAGCCTTTATCTTGTGTAGAAAGGTTTCACATCTGAGTGACACGAACACTGCTCATCAGAACAAGGAGCCACAGGCAGGAAGATATTCTAGGGAGTGTATTGACCATAGTGAACAGTATGAACAAGTGATTAACACCCATTCCCAGGAAGGGCAGCTAATTCTCCTTAACATTCCTAACCCTGCCGCTGCATCTTAGCGCTCCCTGGACATCCACAGTGGAGATGGAGGCAGCCTGCTGACTCAGACACCCTGTCTGTGATGGCCTTGGTGGGTGTCCTCTAGAGGGCTGAGAGGGCAGAGTCCCGCAGTGTGACAGTGGCACCCTCCTTAGCCTGTGGATCTGGAGCTGCTGAGACACCGGAAGAGGGGAGTCAGATGGGCCGGTCACTCTCGGAGTCACCTAATTGGATGGGCCCGGTGTGTGCACCTGCTAATCCTCCTCCCTATGGGTGCAGGCTGATTCCTTGAGGAGAAGGGGTAGCTGGAGTGAGATCGAGCTGCCTGGCACCCCTTTTGCATGCACACTGTTGGAGGCCAACTATGGCTTCAGCGATCGAGTTGAGCCCGCGCAGCAGTGCAAGAGTTCAGGTGTGACGTCCTGCACCAAGGTCTCCATGGCAGCCGCCATCCTGCCAGTGTTGACCATGGTGCATTGGCATGCCGATGCTATCACCTCAGACTGAAGGCAGACAGACTCTTCCATTGTCCCTTGCAATCTGAGGAGTGTAGCGGCCATCCCTTCCTGATGTTCCCGAGATTGCCTTTGCAGCTCCAGCAACTGTGACATGACATCTGACTCGGACTCAGCAAATTTCTGGCCTCCAGCAATTCTCCGAGTGCCGGGGACCTGGAAAGTCCCTGCCCCCGCCTGCTGTGGATCAGACAGTGCGATGTGCTCACCAGATTGTGATCCCGAGGCTACTCTAAAGCTAGCTCCCACCGAGGTGTGTGTCTTTGCTCTGGTGGAGGGTGTGGGTGAGCGCTGTGACGGGACTTCAGGGTGGGAGCCTTCAGATTCCTCCTCAGAGGTTTTCGGGGCTTGATTGGAGGCCCTGGTTCGTGGACTCTGGCAGTTATTTGGTAGATGTGCCTGCGAAAGCAAGGAGAGATAATTAGTGCATGGCAGTAGCCTGTGAAACAGGACACATCACTCACAGCATGGTTGGCTGATGGATGCTGCACTGCTTGGTAGAGCACCACCGACCTCACCATCAGCACAGGACCGATCCAGATCCTCGACGAGAAGAGTGATTTACCCTGGAGGAATGGAGGACATCATTTGTCCTCTTGCGGCACTGGGTGGCTGTCCTCTTCTGAAGGATGTTGACGCTGACCATCGCTGCCACCACCTCCCATGCTGGGTTAGTGCTGTTGTTGCCCATCCTGCAGCCAGAGCCGAGATTGAGGACATCCTTGCAGGCTTCCACGGAATCCAAAAGGCACTCGAGGGATGCATCGCTGAACCTGTGGGCTGCAATCTTCTTCAGTTTCAGGGCCATGTCTTCCATGCGGTAGTGGTGGCCTGGAAGCATCGAGATGTGTACTTGCAACTAGACTTTAAATATGGTGCCCAGCGTGATGCAGCAGCAGGGTGATGATGGGTGGGCGAATGAGAGCCTGCCCACCATGGAAACAGCATGTGGCGGGTTTGGGACGATATGATGTGGAAACCCGCCATCTTGGTCGGCGAGTACAATGTTGTTTTACCTGCCCACTACCACACTTAGTGCAAATTTGGGATGATTCCGCCCTGTATCTCTATTGGCCTATCCCTTAACCTAATTTACTGATTCACTTTAGCCAGCTCTGCTTTCATGCCCTCATAATTGCCCTATTTAAGTTTAAAAACATAGTCTCGGACCCACTCTTCTCTCCCTCAAAGTGAATGTAAAATTCAATCATCTTATGGTCGTTGCTACCTAGGGGCGCCTTCACTATGAGATCATTAATTAATCCCATATCATTGCACAATATCAGTTCTAGTATAGCCTGCTCTCTGGTTGGCTCCAGAACATGCTGTTCTAATAAACTACCCCAATACCATCCCATTAACTCCCTATCTAGGCAACCTTTGCCCATCTGATTTCTCCAGTCTATGGCCAGAATTTTCCAGAAGTCAGAAGTCCATTGACTTGCGGCAGGACCGGAAGATCCTGGCAGTGGGTGAGTGCAGAAAATTCTGCCCTATATGTAGATTAAAATCTCCCATGATTATTGCAGTGCCTTTCTGACAAGCTCTCATTATTTCTTCCTTTATGCTCCACCCTACCATGTGGCTACTTTTAGGGGGCCTATACACAACTCCCACAAGTGTCTTCTTGCCTTTACCATTTCTCATCTCTACCCAAACCGTTTCCACATCCTGGTTTCCTGAACTTGAGTCATCCCTCCCTATTGTGCTAATACCATCATTAACTAACAGAGTCAGCCCTCCAGATTTGCCTTGCTTCCTGTCCTTCCTAAATGCCCATTATTCTTTAATGTTCAGGTCCCAATTCATGACCTCCTGCAGCCATGCCTCAGAAAGCAGGAAACTACAGGCCAGTTAGCTTAACATCTATCATAGGGAAAATGTTAGAAGCTATTATATAAGATGTTATAGCAGGGAACTTAGAAAAATTTAATGTAATCAGGCAGTCAACATGGCTTTGTGAAAGGAAAATCATGTTTAACCAATTTACTGGAGCTCTTTGAGGAAGTAACATATGCTGTGGATAAAGGGGAACTGGTGGATGTACTTTACTTCGATATCCAGGAGGCATTTGATAAAGTGCCACATCAAAGGTCATTGCGGAAAATCAAAGCTCATGGTATAGGGGGTAATATATTGGCTTGGATAGAAGATTGGCTGGCTAACAGGAAGCAGAGAGTAGGCATAAATGGGTCTTTTTGTGGTTGACATGATGTAACCAATGGTGTGCTACAGGGATCAGTGCTGGGCCCTCAACATTTTACAATTTATATAAATGACTTGGATGAAGGGACTGATGGTATGGTTGCTAAATTTGCTGATGACACAAAGACAGGTAGGAAAGTAAGTAGTGAAGAGGATGTATGGAGGCTATAAAGCAACATAGATAGGTTAAGTGAGTGGGCAAAGTTCTGGCAAATGGAGCATAAAGTGCGCAAATGTGAAATTGTCCATTTTGGCTGAAAGAATGAAAAAGAAGCATATTATCTAAATGGTGAGAGATTGCAGAGCTCTGAGATTCAGAGGGATCTGGGTGTCCTAGTGCATGAATCGCAAAAGGCTAGTATGCAGGTACAGCAAGTAATTAGGAAAGCCATTGCGAGGGGAATTGAATACAAAAGTAGAGAAGTGACACTTCAGTTGTACAGGGCACTAGTGAAAACATATCTTGAGTACTCTGGACAGTATGGGTCTCATTATTTAAGGAAGGAGGTAAATACGTTAGAAGCAGTTCAGAGAAGGCTCACTAGGCTAACAACAGGAATGGGCGGGGTTTTTTTCTATTTATTCATGGGATGTGGGCGTCGCTGGCTAGGCCAGCATTTATTGACCATCCCTAAATGCCCGTGAGAAGGCGATAGTGAGCTGCCTTCTTGAACCGCTGCCATCCATGCGGTGAAGGTACACCGAAGGTGCAATTGGGGAGGGAGTTCCTGGATTTTGGCCCAGTGAACAGCGATATATTGCCATGTCAGGTGGTGAGTGGCTTGGAGGGGAACTTGCAGGCTGTGTTATTCCCATCTATCTGCTGCTCTTGTCCTTCCAGATGGAAAAAACCTTCATTCTTATACCTTTAGCTCACATTTTCTTATCTCAAATTAGCCTAACTGCCGAACAATAATTGCTTAACAGCCATCTGTAGATTTATAAATGATTCCTGATTCCTGTTAGCATTTCCTGATGCCTCAATACAGTGGGCTAGTCAAAATGAGAAAAGTTAAATAATGCCCCATTCATTACCCAACTTATTGTAACTCGCCAAGGTCATGAAAGTTTCGAGTTTCCCTTATTTCTCCAGACTGGCTGAAGGGTCATCATTTCACATTTCTTATAATGTATGATTAACGCACTTAAAGTCAAGTGTTAATTGTGTGTAACCATAAAATATTACAGACTTTGCATGGGACTAACCCAGATCTGCACTAAGTGTGGCAGCGGGTGTGAAAAAAGAGGTTTTCCCCGCTGGCTGCAATGGCGGATTTTCACACTGTCCTGTATACTTCCCGACTCCTAAATTATGCAGTCACGGGAAACACACCGGATCACTGGCTGTGTCCAGCCTCCGATCTGCATGCCAGGCCGTTATCTCACCGCTTCCTCACTCCAGGCGCCACATTTAAACTGCAGCCACACCCACACTTCTCAATGCTTGAAGCCCAGGACTGCACTGGTGAAGACATGGCCCCAAAAGCCAAGAAGGGTGCTGCCCCCGCTTCAGTGACACATCCCTGGAGCGCCTTTTGGACACCGTGGCAGCCCGCCACAAAGTCATCCAGCCCCCGCTCTGGGCTCAGGAGGCCCATCAGTCTCACCACTCCGGCTTGGGAGACGGTGGCAGAGGTGGTCAGTGCCAATGATGCCCACAAGAGGTCGGCCACCCAGTGCAGAAGAAGGCTGAATGATCTCATCCGTGCCACCATGGTAAGGCAACCACCTCATCACTCTCAACTCACCCACTCCCAGGCCTACCACGCATCCACTGGCATCTCACTCACTGCCAGCCCAAGGGACGTCACCACTCACTCTCTCACGCACACACCCTCACATTTCCATCTGGCCTCATTTCCTCTGCAGATCGCCTCCTCATTCCTGTCCACGCACACCTGGCATCCTTCTCATTTGGCCTGGCATGTGCCTTGCTCACACTCTCTCCATCTGTCTTTATGCCGGACAAGATTGTGCACAATCAATAGGAGAGGTCCCAGACCGGGCGAGGTGAGGCAGGGCGGGGGGGCGGGGGGCGTGGGGGGGTGTGTGTGGTGTGGTTGGGGGGGGTAGGGGGGTGGCAGGGGAGGTGGGGAGGTGGTGGTGGAGTGCCGGACGTCAAGATCCTCACTCCATTCGAGAGTCATGCGTTGGAGCTGGCCAGAGGACATGAATCGTTCCTGCGACGACAGTGAGATTGGTAGCAAACATCCACGTGAGGAACCTGCACCAGATTATCCGTCTCGCAATGCTAATCTGAGTCCACTGTTTTGTGTGTAATGTGACTGCCAACCACTGATCATCTCTATTTTCTGCCCTAGGCACATTTGCCTATGTCGCCCTCAGGCAACCTTGACCCCGACCCTAGGGTCTAGAGCAACTCAAATGAGGACCCTGAGGGCAGCACCACTGAAGACCCATCACTGCGCTCGCCCACACCCTCCATCAGCGCAGTGACACACACCTCGGTGCGACCTACCTGTAGAGCAGCCTTGGGATCACAATCTGGTGAGCACAGCACACAATCTGTTCCACAGCAAGCGGAGAGGTCGCTGGCACTGGGAGGACTGCGGGAGGCAAGGAATATGCTGAGTCCGAGTCAGACGATGAGCCTCTGGAACAAAAACAGAATTACCTGGAAAAACTCAGCAGGTCTGGCAGCATCGGCGGAGAAGAAAAGAGTTGACGTTTCGAGTCCTCATGACCCTTCGACAGAACTTGAGTTCGAGATGAGCCTCTGGACTCGGTCCTCAATCAGTTGTTGGAGCTGCAAAGACAATCACAGGAACATCAGGAAGGGATGTCTGGTGCACTCCTCAGATTGCAAGGGACAATATAGGAGTCCGTCTGCCTTCAGTCTGAGGTGATGAGCAGTGCTCGTGTCACTCAGATGTGAAACCTTGATTCCTGCACAAAATAAAGGCAGGTGTCTCAGTCCAGGGCCTCTTCCTTGTGCAGCATGTAACCTTCAGAGTAAAGTGATGGTCTGGCTTCACACTCACTGGACACATCAGTGATGCCTACACCTTGATGGTGCTTGTCATTGTTGCCAGAATGTTGTGTGTCACAGAGTTCCATCATTCTCTCTGTGTGCTCTCAGCACCTTTGAGGTGGGGCTGGCCCCCATCTCTTCAGCATCTGTGACTACTGACGCTGTGCTCCTGAAAGGGTCAGGTGCTGAATGCCGACAAAGGATCAGGTGCTTTTAAATTTTCACGGCTGCGTCTTCATGATATGACCCTGGTCACAGAATGCCAGCGAGCTACCCTCAACCTGACAGGTGTCAGACATTCACAGAGGCAATGTGAAGACCTATGGAGTGTCCTCACTGCATCTCGTCATCATTCTCCATGAGTATTGTGGCTATCACGAGTGCGCCTGCCCCATCAGGCCAGTGTGATAGCCTCATGGCCGGCATCCTCGCCTTTGAGGACCTCATCTCAGCAGCTGTTTCATCTCCTTCTTTTCCAGCTGCTCCCCCATTGCAGCGCCCGGTTGTGTAGTGCGCAGCAAGCACCGATGATGCGCGACACCCTCTGGGGATGTTATTGCAGCGCTCCACTGGACCTGTCAATGCATCGGAACCTCATTTTCAAAATGTCTATCCTTTGCTCCATCAAAGTCTGGGCTGCGGCATGAGCCTCATTACAGCGTCTCTCTGCTGCACTTTGAGGTCGCTGCATGGGCATCATCATCCACGTCCTCTGCAGGTATCCCTTGTCCCCCGAGGAGGCAATCCTGCATCCTTTCTGGATCGTGGAAGATGTCGGGGATCTGAGACCTGCTGAGGATTTAGGAGTCATGCGTGCTTCCCGGGAATCGTGTGCAGACCCGCAGGTTGCGTTCATAGTGGCCGCAGACCAGCTGAACATTCAGCAAGTGGAAGCCCTTGCGGTTGGCGTAGTTGACTGCTTGTTGCCATGGAGGTCTAAGCGCCACAGAAGAGTAGTTGATGGCACCCTGCACCTGTGGCAAACCTGAGATCTGAGCATATCCTAGCGCTCTTGCTTCCTGGCTTTCCTGATCCGGGGCGAAATGCACGAAGTTCTGTGCCTTCGCAAAGATGGCGTCCATAAGACCATAAAACATAGGAGCAGAAGTAGGCCATTCGGCCCATCAAGTCTACTCCACCATTCCATGAGATCATAGTTGATCTGATAATCCTCAACTCCACTTTCCTGCCTTTTCCCCATAACCCTTGATTCCCTTACTGATTAAAAATCTGACTATCTCAGCCTTGAATATACTGAATGACACAGCCTCCACAGCTCGCTGCGGTAAAGAATTCCACAGATTGACTACCCACAGAGAAAAGAAACTCCTCCTCATCTCTGTTTTAAAGGGATGCCCCCTTACTCTGAGATTAGGTCCTCTGGTCCTGGACTCTCTCACAAGGGGAAACAACCTCTCAGCATCTACCCTGTCAAGCACCCTAACAATCTTATGTTTCAATAAGGTCATCTCTCATTCTGCTTAACTCCAATGAGTACAGGCCCAACCCACTCAGCCTCTCCTCATAAGAAAATGCCCCCATATCTGGAATCCACCTAGTGAACCACCTTTGGATGCCTCCAATATCTTTCCTTAGATAAGGGGAACAAAATTGTTCACAGTATTCTAGATGTGGTTTAACTAGTGCCTTGTATAGTTTTAGCAAAACTTCCCTATTTTTATACTCCATTCCCTTTGAAATAAAGGCCAACATTCTATTTGCCTTTCCTATTACCTGTTGAACTTGTATGATAGCTTTTTGGGATTCATGCACGAGGACCCCCAAATCCGTCTGTGCTGCAGCTTTCTGTAGTCTCTCTCCATTTAAATAATATTCAGCTCCTCTATTCTTCTTGCCGAAGTGCATAAGCTTACATTTTCCCACATTATATTCCATCTGCCAGGTTTTTGCCCATTCACTTAACCTGTCCATATCTCTCTGTAGATTCCTATGTCATCCTCACCACTTGTCTTCCCACTTATCTTTGTGTCATCCTAAACTTGGCAATAGTACATTCACTTCCTTCATCTAAGTCATTTATATATATTGTAAATAATTGAGGCCCCAGCACTGATCCCTGTGGCACTCCACTTGTTATAGGTTGCCATCCCAAAAATTCCCCTCTTATCCTAACTCTCTGTCTTCTATTAGTTATCCAATCCTGTATCCATGCCAACATACTAGCCCAACACCATGGGCTCTTATCTTATTAAGTAGCCTTATGTGCAGTACCTTTTTGAACTCTTTTTGAAAATCCAAATCCAAATCCACATCTACTGTTTCCCCTTTATCTATCCTGCTTGTTACCTACTCAAAGAATTCTAATAAATTTGTCAGGCATGATTTCCTCTTCATGAAGCCATGCTGATTCAGCTTGATTAGATTATGTAATTCTAAATGCTCTGCTCTTACATCCTTTATAATAGACTCCAGAATTTTGCCAATGACAGATGTTAAGCTAACTGGCCTATAGTTACCTGTTTTTTGTCTCCATCCCTTTTTGAATAAGGGTATTACATTTCCCGTTCTCCAATCCTCTGGGAATTTTCCAGAATCTAGGGATTCTTGGAAGATTACTACCAGTGCATTCACTATCTCTGCAGCTATTTCCTTTAATATCCTAGGATGCAACCCATCAGGTCCAGGTGACTTATCGGCCTCTAACCCTGTTAGTTTCCCTAGTACTTTTTCTCTAGTGATAGTTATTATAGACATAAGACATAAGACATAGGAGCAGAAATTAGGCCATTCAGCCCATCGAGTCTGCTCTGCCATTCAATCATGGCTGATATGTTTCTCAACCCCTTTCTCCCGTCTTCTTCCCGTAAACTTTGATTCCCTTACCAATCAAGAACCTATCTATCTCGGTCTTAAGTACACTCAATGACCTGGCCTCCACAGCCTTCTGTGGCAATGAATTCCATAGATTCATCACTCTCTGGCTAAAGAAATTTCTCCTCATTTCTGTTCTAAAAGGTCTTCCCTTTACTCTGAGGCTGTGCCCTTGGGTCCTAGTCTCTCCTACTAATGGAAACATCTTCCTTATGTCCACTCTATCCAGGCCTTTCGGTATTCTGTAAGTTTCAATCAGATCCCCCCTCATCCTTCTAAACTCCATTGAGTACAGACCCAGAGTCCTCAAATGTTCCTCATATGTTAAGCCTTTCATTCCTGGGATCATTCTCTTGAACCTCCTCTAGACCCTCTCCAGGGCCAGAACATCATTCCTGAGATATGGGGCCCAAAATTGCTCACAATATTCTAAACGTGGTCTGACTAGAGCCTTATAAAGCCTCAGCAGCACATCCCTGCTTTTATATTCTAGTCCTCTCGAAATAAATGCCAACATTGCATTTGCCTTCCTAAGTACCGACTCAACCTGCAAGTTAACCTTAAGAGAATCCTGGACTAGGACTCCCAAGTCCCTTTGCACTCCAGATTTCTGAATTCTCTCCCCATTTAGAAAATAGTCTATGCCTCTATTCTTCCTACCAAAGTGCATGACCTCACACTTCCCCACGTTGTATTGCATCTGCCACTTCTTTGCCCATTCCCCTAACCTGTCCAAATCCTTCTGCAGCCTCCCCGCCTCCTCAATACTATCTGTCCCTCTACCTATCATTGTATCATCTGCAAACTTAGCCAGAATGCCCTCAGTTCCTTCATCTAGATCATTAATGTATAAAGTGAAAAGTTGTGGTCCCAACACTGACCCCTGCAGAAATCCACTAGTCACTGGCTGCCATTCTGAGAAGGACTCCCTTATCCCCACTCTCTGCCTCCTGCCAGACAGCCAATCTTCTATCCATGCTAGTACCTTGCCTCTAACACCATGGGCTCTTATCTTACTGAGCAGCCTCCTGTGCAGCACCTTGTCAAAGGCCTTCTGGAAGTCCAAGTAGATGACATCCATTGGCTTTCCTTTGTCTAACCTACTCGTTACTTCCTCAAAGAATCCTAACAGATTTATCAGGCATGACCTTCCCTTGATGGAACCATGCTGACTTTGCCCTATTTTACCATGCACTTCCAAGTATTCTGAAATCTCATCCTTAATAACGGACTCTAAAATCTTACCAACGACCGAGGTCAGGCTAATCGGCCTGTAATTTCCCATCTTTTGCCTCACTCCCTTCTTAAACAGGGGGGTTACATTAGCGATTTTCCAGTCCTCTGGGACCCTCCCTGAGTCCAGTGATTCCTGAACGATCACCACTAATGCATCCACTACCGCCGCCTGCGATCAGGACCAGACCGCAATTTCACACTGGCAGGCCATTTATGGCCCTCCCAGTGTGAGTCGCGTGCGACAGCGCTCTGCACTAGCTGTGTGGGGGGGAGGAGGACGAGCGCAAACTTCGCACATGCATGTGGGTGCGCGCTGGAAGAGCTCCCTGAGGCACAGAGCTGCCTTAGGGAGATGAAGAGCTTTAAACATTAAAAATAAAGATTTTAAAAATGTTATAAAACATTTCCCCTCATGTGACTCTGTCACATTTTTCTCATTCAGTCCCAGGATGTAGACTTCATTGCCTGGGCCAGCATTTATTGCCCATTCCTGGTTGCCATTGGGAAGGTGGTGGTGAGCTGCCTTCTTGAACCGCTGCAGTCCATGTGGTGAAGGTACACCCACCGTGCTGTTAGGGAGGGAGTTCCAGGATTTTGACCCAGCGACAGTGAAGGAACGGCGATATATTTCCAAGTCAGGATGGTGAGTGGCTTGGAGGGGAACTTCCAGGTGGTGGTGTTCCCATCTATCTGCTGCCCTTGTCCTTCTAGATGGTAGTGGTGGTAGGCTTGGAAGATGCTGTCTTAGGAGCCTTGGTGAATTCCTGTAGTGCACCCAGTAGATGGTTGCCACTGTGTGTCGGTGGTGGAGAGAGTGAATGTTTGTGGATGTGGTATCAATCAAGTGGGCTGCTTTGTCCCAGCTGGTGTCAAGCTTCTTCAGTGTTGCTGGAGCTGCACTCACCCAGGCAAGTGGAGAATATTCCATCACACCCCTGACTTGTGCCTTATAGGTGGTGGACAGGCTTTGGAGAATCAGGAGAGGAGTTATTTGTTACACGATTCCCAGCCTCTGACTTGCTCTTGTAGCCACAGTATTTATATGGCTAGTCTCTCTTGTTGATGATGGTCATTGCTTGACATGTGTGGTGTGAATGTTACTTGCTGCTTCTCAGCCCAACCTGGATATTGTCCAGGTCTTACTGCATTTGGACATGGACTGCTTCAGTATCTGAGGAGTCACAAATGGTGCTGAACATTGTGCAATCATCAGTGAACATCCCCACTTCTGACCTTATGATGGAAGGAAGGTCATTGCTGAAGCAGTTGAAGATGGTAGGGCCGAGGACACTACCCTGAGGAACTCCTGCAGTGATGTCCTGGAGCTGAGATGACTGACCTCCAACAACCACAACCATCTTCCTTTGTGTTAGGTATGACTCCAACCAGTGGAAATTTTTCCCCCTGATTCCCATTGACTCCAGTTTTGCTAGGGCTCCTTGATGCCACACTCGGTCAAATGCGGCTTTGATGTCAAGGGCAGTCACTCTCACCTCACCTCAGGAGCTCAGCTCTTTTGTTCATGTTTCAACATGAGCAGGGACATGTTATAAATGAAATTTTAAAATGTTTACTTTATTTTCATTTGCTGTTGGAAACCTCATCCTGCCCGTGATGAGGTTTGCTAAAAAGTGCAAAGGCCACTTGGCCTTTTCGCCTGCCTGCCAACTGTAGGGTTGGATGGACAGCGAGAAATTTCTTCCAATTATAATTTTAATGGCCTTAATAGGCCTTTTAATTGTCGCCAACCGAAATATCGCACGAGTACGTGATGACGCTTGGGCTGGTCGGGGTGCACACCCGCCTGACGAGTTAAAAATTATGGCCCGGGGCTTGATTGCTGCCTATCAGCTTCCTGAGGGAAAGATGATGGAATTGGACTTAGAAATCCACAGCCATTGACCTGCTCAGTGTCAGAGATTTTTTTCCAAGAGCGTCCTTTGCAAGTATTTTAGAATGGGACACAACATGGTGAAGGGTAAGCAGAAACTGGTAGTGACTGCCACAAGCAAAAGTCATAGCTGTGCAACTACATCAACAGCAGTCCTACAGGAATTTCAAGTACAGCTCATTTTACAATGCACTAAGGAATTTCAGGCATGGCTGAAATGAGGGTGGGCCAGTATCGCCACATAGCAGGTGGACTGGACTGAACTGACTGGTTCCACTATGTTGCTGGGATGGACTGCAACTGAAGTAGGCTAGGACCAGGGACCTTGTAGAAATGATAAATAGGGCTGTAAAAAGGACTTTAAATCAAGGGACAGGGAAGATCTGTGTGAAAAAAACTTAAAGATTGAAAATAAAGTATAAAAGGATATCAAGATTAAAATATTCTGGAAAGAGCAGAGTAATATAGGAAGTAATTATGTTAAAAAAAAGCAGGAGTGAAATAAAATTTAAAAAATTAAATTCCAGCCGCCGAAGGTGTGATGTCAAAACTTGTAAGGAACAGATCATCAGGGTTAATGGGCAGGATGTGGATTTGGAAAAGATGAAGTGACTTAAAAGGAAAGGAGGGGAGCGGAAGGGTTTGGATAGAAATGCTAATAAAATGTTAGTAACCTAGAGATAAGAGAAAGGAATTACAAAGATCAAAGTGCAAAAAATGCAAAGGACACTGTGGAAACATACTCTCCTGTGAGGTGAAGCGTTGAGAAATAAATTTATCACAATAAACTGGGCTGAGATGTCAATGGGTAAACCGACAGACAACGACATGTTTGTGCCAGTACTACAGAAGCCCCAGGGTGAATTAATGGCGGCCAAATACTTCTGGCCAGCTCCAGCATATGCCACCCAAACACAGCCTTGAGGTGCTAGCGCAAGCGTAAAATGACGCGCGATGACGTTGGGCTATCGTCCTGACATCATCCTGCGTATGCCGGAAGTATACAGAGTTGACGGATTGTGATGTCAATCAAACGCCAAGGGTGATTTGGGCATTTTGGACTGCTGAGAACTTACTTTTGCTGGTGTAGAGTTTTTATGGAAAAAACTGTGTTCTGCTCTTGCACTTTTGCTAATTTATTGGATGTTCAATGGATTGGTGCTCCATCTCAACAAGGAAATCGAAAGAGGTCCTACCCTGTCAGGTGGTAGCCTGCTTCCTGCTGGGGGCTATAGTTACAGTCCGACCTAGACGGCAGCATGACTCGGGAATGAAAGTAACAGAGAGGGGAAGCTGTGTACAGAGGGAGGAGGAAAAGGAGGCTCTCAGCAAAGATCTTTAGGGAACATTTCTCTGATTTCCACCTCAGCAGAAGCAATGTCTAAAGCATCTGCATTCCAACAAGAAGGTCCTCACTGAACTGTGCCACCTCCTCCACACAGAATCACAGAATCACACAGTGCAAAAGAGACCCTTCGGCCCATCGAGTCTGCACCGACACTTGAGAAACACCTGACCTACCCACCTAACCCCATTTACCAGCACTTGGCCCATAGCCTTGAATGTTATGATGTGCCAAGTGCTCATCCAGGTACTTTTTAAAGGATGTGAGGCAACCCACCTCCACCACCCTCCCAGGCAGTGCTTTCCAGACTGTCACCACCCTCTGGGTAAAAAAGCTTTTCCTCACATCCCCCCTAAACCTCCTGCACCTCACCTTGAACTTATGGCCCCTCATGACTGACTCTTCAACTAAGGGGAACAGCTGCTCCCTATCCACCCTGTTCATGCCCCTCATAATCTTGTACACCTCGAACAGGTCACCCATCAGTCTTCTCTGCTCCACAGCAGGACAAGGATTGTGCTTCCAGTGCTCATCAAGGTCATGGTCTCCCCAAATTTCTACACCAGAGTATCCATCCTGATGGAAGCAAACAGCATCAGCAAATAGCTCCTTGTTCACTGTCCGTCACTGTTTCATGAACATGGCAGAGGTCATGTATAATTTTTTTATTCATTCATGGGATGTGGGCTTCGCTGGCTGGACCAGCATTTATTGCCCATCCCTAGTTGCCCTTGGGAAGGTGGTGGTGAGCTGTCTTCTTGAACGACTGCAGTCCATGTGGTGTAGGTACACCCACAGTGCTGTTAGGAAGGGAGTTCCAGGATTTTGACCCAGCGACAGTGAAGGAACAGCGATATATTTCCAAGTCAGGATGCTGAATGATTTGGAGGGGAACTTCCAGGTGGTGGTGTTCCCCTGTGTCTGCTGCCCTTGTCCTTCTAGGTGGTAGTGGTCATGGGTTTGGAAGGTGCTGTCTAATGACCCTTGGTGAATTCCTGCAGGGTATTTTGTAGATGGTACACACTGCTGAGTCGATGGTGGAGGGAGAGATGGGGATCTTCTCCCTGTCTCAGTTAATTCAGTCAGCACTTGCACCTCATAATTTTCAATCTAATTTACCCATAGTGTATTTCAGGAGCACTTTCCTCTCATAAAAATTGACTTGCCTCCATGAGGAGTGGGAATGTATCAGCTGGAATCGTCCCCTTGGCCCAATGGCAGGGCTCGTGGTGGGCAGAGAATATGGTGCGAGTGGAAAACTCGGTTTCCCAGCGGCAGGAAATGATAGCGGGAACTTGCGGTCCTGACCGTCCTGGTGGGTTACCATATCTGCCAAAGGTTGCCGGGAAGCCGTTTGCCATCTCTTTAGCAGGATTCAAATTACCACCCAATCAGAATGAACCACCCACCTAGCCTCCACCACCGCCCGATCGTCCGCCCTGCCAGCGGCATTTCACACCAATCCAGAACTCGACTGGACCAACGTGGCATGCACCTGTCAAGACTTAACAGGACGGCAGGGTGGGGCAAGTGGACAGGAGGGTGGGGCAGGTGGACGGGAGGGTGGGGCAGGTGGACGGGAGGGTGGGGCAGGTGGACGGGAGGGCGGGGACAGGTGGAAAGTTTGCGGTGACTGGGGTTGGCACTGTGGACAGGGGTGAGTGTTGGAGCACATGGAGAGGTGTAGAGGACAGACATAAGGTGGGGTGAATGGAGATGCCAAGGTTGGGGGCAAACATTCAGCCTTGTGGGCGGATTGGTTGGTAGCAGGGAAGGGACCGTGGAGTGGTGCAAGGGCCGTGGGAGAGCAGGGGACACTGAGGACCGGGGGACAGCAAGGGACCATGAATGGGGGGGGGGGGGGGATTGCAGGGGACCTTCAGTATGGGCACAGCAGGGGACCATGAGGAAGGGGCACAGTAGGGACGGTGAGGAGGGGGAACAGTGGGGAATCGTGAGGCGGGGGACAGCAGAGAACCAAGATCTGGGAGGAACAGCAGGGGGCAGTTAGGAGTGGAGATTTCAAAGGGAGGAGTAGGCGGTGTCAATCACATAATCCTGGAGGACAGACCAAGGGTACTTGTGGTAGGCGGGAGCATTAACAGTTAAAGGGGGCAGTGGGATACGGTAGGGTGGGAGGGTGAGTGTCTGTCGGTGGCGAGTGAAGGATCAATTTGTGTTGTCGGAGGGGACTCAGAGATAAATGTGGATCCTTGGCATGGGCAGGGTATGGGTGGGTATGGGGACAGTGACTGGGGTGGGCCCGTCAGGGAGAGAGGGCATGTGAATAGCAACAGTTATGGGCTGCAGGGTTACGGCAGGCGGAGGGGTTCATGGGTGACAGTTGAAGGTAGAGGTTACATGAGGTGGGGGTCAATAGTGATGGGGCGGAGGGTATGGTTTACAGGTGGAAGGTAGAAAGTGTTAGAAACCGTTTGAAAGGAAACGCGCATCATCCTGCTGGTGAGGTATTGCCCACACTCCCTCGACGTCCAGCTCAAGGGATGCTGGTTGGGAGGAGGGCCATCAGACGGGCGGAGCTGCAAGTCATTTCTTTTTATTCATTATTATTTGGACTCGCTGGTTAGGCCAGTATTTATTGCCCATCCCAAACTGCCCTTGAGGTCAGCTCAACTGGACAACTGAAACGGAACCCTCGTATACTGTCCTGACAAGGGAAAAGTGGTTCTATGGTCTAAGCAGAGGAGAGCAAGGGAACAGCATGCGTGGGAAGCTTCTCACACAAGAAGCCTGGCAAAGATCAATGCCTCCATGAGCAGGCATGATTCAGGGGCACATAGACCCAGCCTGGGCTGGCTGCTTGAATTGGCAGCGGGATGGGGAGTGTTGTGGGTGGGTACGCACACGCGTCTAGTGCTGCCCCAACATCCAAAGCAGGGGTAGAGGCAGCCTGCTGGCCACTATGCCCTGTTGTCTTTGATGACCTTGGCGGCCATACTCTGGGGGCCCGAGATCTGGAAGGCCCCGGCCTTCTTTGAGTCTCCCGCTCTGGGCCAGGCATACCCTCAGCAGTCCCAGAGGCTGGAGCTGATGGGGTCGCAGATGGAGGGGACTCAGAACAGGACACCGTTGGAAAGTGCAGAGCGGAAGCCCCAGGGGTGTCCACCTGCTGCTCCTCCTCCCTTTGGATGCCCGACGGCCCCTCCCTGACTCAAGGTGCCCCTTCCCCCCTCACACTGATACTCCAAAAGCTCGGCCATGGCTACAGTGATGCAGGTCTGTGCGCACCTCCAGCAGAAGCTGGACGACCTGCTGGGTCCAGGTTCTCCATGGTGTCCACCATGGAGACATCCATCCACCATTTAAATAAGGCGCTCAAATATGACAGCAGGGCATTGTGACTTCCTGCCCATTGCGCGATTCAGCAGGTTTTCCCGCTAGGCTCTGTGGAGGGAGTCCCTCTGACTCACCGTCCTCGCCATGGGACTTAGGTCCAGAGTTGCAAATCCTGGTCTGTGAGTAAGTTCATCGCCTAAATGTGTTCCTACCTGGCGTTAGAAATTTGGGATGGACCTTGCAAATGTCTCATAATTTGTTTGCTATTAAGTAGTGTTGAGGAGAAGATCTGGAGACAATTCTGTACTCTTCCACGAGTGCCATAGGTCTGCCTAAACAGGCAGACATAACCTGAGTCAAATGGATCACCTAAAAGTCTCTGACAATGTAGTACATATTGCAATAGCTCTTCAGTCTTTCCAGCAGTAGCACAGTGGTATTGTCACAGGACCAGTGTTCCAGGAATTCAGGGTTATGCTCAAATCCCACCAAGGCAGATGGTGCAATTTGAATTCAATAAAAATCTGGAATTGACCACGAAACCATTGTTAATCATTGTAAAACCCATCTGGCTCACTAATGCCCTTTAGAGAAGGAAATCTGCTGTCCTTACCTGGTCTGGCCCTACATGTGACTCCAGACCTACAGCAATGTGGTTGACTCTTAAAAAAGCCCTCTGAACACGGGCAATTAGGGATGGGCAATAAATGCTGGCCTAGTCAGTGACACCCATAAACCATGAACAAATAAAAACAAAATCATATGCTCAATTCATGCCGTGAGGCTTAAAGATCTACCCTTCTGCCTCAGAGGTAGGAGCATGACTAACTGAACCGAGTCATCATCTACCATATAAAGTGCAAGTTGTTTAAGTTTTCTGGCCCACTTGCAGTTCACTTCCTGGTGGCCAGATGCATTGTTATACAACGTGACCCCCAAAAAATCCCCACATGTGCAGGACATACACGAACAGTTTAGTTTACATTCACTCCAGTTGCTGTGGAATTCGCTTTGCTAGTGTCCAGTATAGCGCAGATTCTGCAGCAACTGGGACCTGAGTTGTTGTGAATATTTCTGTAACATAAACACTCGATGAGGCTCACCATAAAAGGCGAATAAAGTAGGATCACAGAGTATGCATCCATAAATGCCTTAGCTTTAAATCTCTTATCTAATTCAAAGGAGCATTTAGGAAGTGGCAAGACCTGTTCCTTGGAATGTTTCATGTTGTTTGTTTTTTCTCTTGAGAGTAAATTCTCTAACACCACAAATTTATATTTGGGGCAGAACAACATGCTAGTATGATTAATGTGAATTTATGAAGCAGTCTTAACATCAGCTTTAATAAAAATCTCTTACCAAAGAGTGTGATTTGCTGTGTTGGAAAGGTGTCCAACTATTTCCTCAGCTCAGATCAGTTGGGCACTCTTGCTTCTGGGTGGGAAGGCTATGAATTTGAGACTCATATTAGAATTTGAATACACGAAGGGTGAATTATGCTGCTGCTATTGACACATTTCCAGCGCTCCTTCTCATCTGAAAGCAAATAGAAAAGAAAATAGGAGCAGCAGTAGGTCATTCAGCCCTTCCAGCCTGCTCAGCTATTTAATATGATCATGGCTGATCCTCTATCTCAATGCCATACTCTGGCTCTCTCCCCATACCCCTTGAGGCCTTTAGAGTCCAGAGATCTGTCTACAATATTAGTTTTCACATAAACACTTAATGACATCCAGCTCTATCTCACCACCACCTCTCTCAACTCCTCCATTGTTGATAAATTATGAAACTGCTTATCCAACATACAGTACTAGATGAGCAGAAATTTCCTCTGATTAGATACTGGGTAGTCTGAAGCCATTGTTTTTGGTCCCAGATCCAAACTCCATTCCCTAGCTACCTACTCCTCTTCCTGGCAACAGTCTGAGATTAGTCTGTTTGCAACCTTGGTGTCACGATTGATCCCAAGGTGAGCTTCCAATCTCATATTTGTGCCATCACTAATACTGTCTATTTCTACCTCCGTAACATCGCCTAACGTCACCCCTGTCTTAGAACATTTGCTGCTGAAACCCTCGTTCATTTCTATGTTACCTCAAGACTCAACTATTCCAATTGCAGCAAGTCCCATTCCCCTACTACCAAGTGCTTGCTGACCTACATTAACTCCCAGCTGTCATGAAAATGTGAACACAGCCACAAGTTACTTTTGGACGTATTGAATTTTTTAAGGAAGACGTGTGTGATTTTAATGAAATACGAGCAAGGACACTGAACAAAAGATGGCTGACAATGTAAAGTGACCACTTTCTGGAAAAATCCCTACGTGGATTATGCTGACAGACCTGTCCTGAGAAAACATGAAACGTCGCACCTGAAAAGGTATGACCTTCTTCAAGCAGAGGCACTTAAAAGGGAGGTAGGAAAGATGCATAAGACTGAACTTTAATCTCCTGTGGTTGCTGAGACAAAAGACTGATTACCATATCTCAGCAGTCATCTAAAACCCATCACCTGTTGATTCATATCCCAGAATATATAAAATGGTCAAAGATCAAAGAAAACAGACTCTGGGCACAAGACATGTTTTTTTCCCCCTTACAGGAATACACAGGGAAAAATGGGTTAAAAAGCTAGCTGCAGCACAGTGCAGTGTGTTCTGTTGTACTGTGTGTGTGACAGCAAGAAGAAGACCAACTAGTCACCCCTGCATTTGCAGGTGCCAGGTATGGATGGGTTTTCTTATGAGGAAAGGTTGAGTAGGTTGGGCCTGTACTGGGATTCTCCTTTGTGTTGGCTGGCAGACTTTTCTCATAATCCCTCTTCACTTCTCGAATATGCTTTTTCACGTCCTCCGTTGTACACCTGTCATAAGCTCACTTTCTCTTCTTTATCTTAATTTCTACCTCCTTTTTCATTCAGGGAGCTCTGGGTTTGTTTGCCCTACCATTCCCATTTGATGGAAAAGAAGAGATTTACAAGAGTGGCTCCAGAGATGAGAAACTTCAGCTATGAGGATAGATTGGAGAGTTTGGGACTGTTCTCTTTGGAGAGAAGAAGGCTAAGTGGAGATTTGACAGAGATGTTCAAAATCATGAGGGGGCTGGACAGAGTAGAGAGGGAGAAGTTGTTCCCACTAGTAAAAGGATCAAGAACGAGAGGGCACAGATTTTAAGTGATTTGCATAATATGCAAATGTGATGCAAGAAAATACTTTATCAAGCAATGAGTGGTTCGGGTTTGGAATGTACTGTCAGGAAATGTAAGACGATAAGATGTAGGAGCAGAAATAGGCCATTCAGCCCATCGATAATGCTCCACCATTCAACGAAATCATGGCTTATCTGATAATCCTCAACTCCACTTTCCTGCCTATTTCCCATAGCCCTTGATTCCCTTACTGATTAAAAATCTGTCCATCTCAGCCTTGAATACACTTAACAACCCAACCTCTATAGCCCTCTGTGGTAAAGAATTCCACAGATTCACTACCCTCTGAAAGAAGAAATTCCTCCTCATCTCTGTCTTAAACGGGCAATCCCTTACTCTGAGTTTATGCCCTCTGGTCCTAGATTCTCCCACACAGGAAATGTGGCAGAGGCAGGTTTAATCAAGGCATTCAAGAGGGCATTAAATGATTATTTGAATCGGAACAATGCGCAAGGGTATGGGGAAAAGGCAGGGCAATGGCACTAGATCATAATGCTCATCTGGAGAGCTGATGTGGACACAATGGGCCGAATGGCCTCCTTCGATGCCATTAAAATTCTGTGATCTTGTGAGTTCCAAAGGTGGGGGTGGGGGGGCGGCATGCGGGGGAAGTCCAGAGGTGGTGAAGGAGTTCCAAGAGGGGGAAGGAGACCCAAGAGAGGAAGGAGTCCGGAGTGGGGGATGTCCAGATGAACATGCAAAGGAGGGCTCTGTTGAGCCCCTGGCTGCCTCTTGGAGAGTGAACTGAGGGTAGGTGTGGTAGGAGAGAAAGGTGAGAATGACCAAGGGCAGGGTGAGGCGGTAGGGTGGGAGGGTGAGGGTGCAATGGTATTGATAGCAACGATGGCAAGGATGGTTGGTGGGGACTCAGAGACAGACACAGACCCTGCAGGTGGGAAGGAGGAGGTTGGGAGGTTAATGTGGATGATGATGGGATTTTTGGGAAGGAAGGGAACGTGCAATTTCACCAGGACATCCCCAAAGGAAAAGGGTTGTGGCTGGTAGGTGACGGAGGGGAGGTGGAAGGTGATGCCAAGGGCGTTGGCAAGATGGGGGAAAAGGAAATGGGTGACTGGGGGAGGGGAAAGGATGGGGGACCTAAGAAAAATGTAATGTGCACCATGCTTCCTAAATTGAAAGTGAAATGAGAGTCATGGTGGGCAAGAACAGGTGCTGCGTGGGAGTGTGATCAGTGGGTGGGCGGAGCTGCAGGTCAGCTCAGATGGACAACTGACAGCGAACCCCAGCAGGCAGCATTGAAAATGCTTAGAACATTGAGATGAGTGTGATATGCGAAGGATCCACGAGCGTGGGAGAGTGTTTGCATGAGGCTCCGAGAGGCTCTGCCCACACACACACACACACACACACTTCTCCCTCCAGAATCACTCGTGGGCTGGCTGCGTGCAGCTAGAAATACCAGTTGGCGGGGCTGCAGTGGGAGGACTCACGAAGCCTGGTCAATGAAGCTGAAAAACACCATTACACATTATTCAGTGAAAGTGAATATATTTTCAGATTGTAAAGTGACAAAATGTGTTCACCCGTGCAACTAACTGTGAACAGAACTCCTTAATATTTGAATGCTTTAGACTTCTAGGTGCTGCCCTGACATCTGCAGCAGGGGTGGTGACGGACTGCGCAATGGTTGGCCCTGTTGCCTCTGATGACTTCGGCATGGGCCCTCTGGACAGCCGAGGCCTTGGGGGCCCCAGCTTTCTATGGCTGTTCTCCTACGAGCCAGCCGCTCCCTCTGCGGTGACAGAAGACAAGACTGACAGGGTCACAGACAAAGGGGACTTGGAGGGGGAGGACAGCCTCTGAGATTCCAGAGTGGATGACCCAGGGGTGTCCAGCTGCCACTCTTCTTCCCTTCAGATGCCCGAGGGCCCTGGCCTGACTCCTTGAGGGGAAGGAGCAGCTGGGGGATGTCAAGGTGCCCAATTTCTCTCTCGCATCACCACTGCTGGAACTCACTCATGGCTCCTGTGATGGACAGGCCTGCGCAAATCTTCGCATTCTACTGAACCAAGGTCTCCCTGGTGTCCGCCATCCTTCCCATGGAGACCTCCATATGCACACATGTGGGCACCACTTCATCAGAGAGCAGGCGGACGCGCTCCTCCAAATCACGTGCCACTCTGTTGAGGGCTTCCAGCAGCTCTGTGTGATGTTCCAACACTTTCTGCTGACTCTGCCGGATGAGTTGGAAGGCTGAATCCAGAGGCTCATCACCTGACTTGGGCCTCACAGATGGGAAAATGCTAGAGTCCATTATTAAGGAAGAAATAGCAGGGCATTTAGAAAAGCTTAACGCAATCAAACAGAGTCAACATGGTTTTGTGAAAGGAAAATCAAGTTTAACAAATTTGCTCGAGCTCTTTGAGGATATAACAAGCAGAGTTGATAAACGGGAACTGGTAGATGTAGTGTATTTGGATTTTCAATAGGCATTTGATAAGGTGCCACATAAAATGTTATTGCACAAGATAGGAACTCAAGGTATTGGGGGTAATGTATTAACATGGATTGGTTAACACACAGAAGACAGAGAGTCAGGATTTGTGGGTTTTTTTCAGATTGGAAAGATGTACTAATGGACTGCCACAAGGATCAGCCCTAGGGCCTCAATTATTTACTACCTATATTAATGACTTGGAGAAGGGGGCGGAGTGTAAAGTATCCAAATTTGATACAAAAATAGGTTGTGATGAGGACATGAGGAATCTCCAAGGGGATATAGGCAGTTTGAGTGAGTGGGAAAAAACTTGGCAGATGGAGTTTTATGTAGGGAAGTGTGAGGTCATGCACTTTGGTAGGAAGAATCAAAAGGCAGACTCTTATTTAAAAGGAGAGAGACTCCAGAAAAGTGCAGCTCAGAGGGACCTGGGTGTTCTTGTGCATGAAATACAGAAGGTTAACATGCAGGTGCAGCAAGTAATTAAGGCAGCAAATGGAATTCTGGCCTGTGTTGCCAGGGGGTTGGGGTTTAAAAATAGGGAAGTCTTGTTACAACTGTGCAAGGTGTTGGTGAGGCCGCACCTTGAGCACTGTGTGCAGTTTTGGTCCCCGTATTTAAGAAAGGATATACTGGCATTGGAGGCAGTTCAAAAGAGATTCACTAGGCTGATTCCTGGGATGAAGGAGTTGACTTAACAAGGAGGAGTTGGCTAAACAGGTTAGGCCTTTATTCATTAGAGTTTAGAAAAATAAGGGGTGATCTTATTGAATCGTACAAGATTCTGAGAGGGCTTGGCAGGGTAAATGTTGAGAAGATGTTTGCACTAGTGGGGTAATCTCGAACTAGGGGACATAGTTACAGAATAAGGGGACATTCATTTAAAACTGTGATGTGAAGGAATGTTTTTCTCTCAGAAGGTAGTGAATGTCCGGAATTCTCTACTCCAGAGAACTGCAGAGGCTAAATCACTGAGTATTTAAAGAGGAAGTGAATAGATTTTTGAAATATCGGGAAGTTGAGAGTTATGAGGAGCTGGCACGAAAGAGGAGTTGAGGCCTGGGGTAGATGAGCCATGATCTTATTGAATGGCGGGGCAGGCTTGAGGGGCCGAATGGCCTTTCTCCTGTGCCTTTCTTTTTATCTTCTTATTATGCCTCTTCCCCAGCAGTCCTCCAAATGCTGGGAACCTCGGCTGAACCTGCTCCTCCTGCCGTTGACATGTGTCCAAGTGGTGACCACCAGATTGTGAACCCGAGCCTGCACTAGATCTAGGTCCCACCGAGGTGTGTGTCTCTGCGCTGCTGGACGGTGTGGGTAAGCGCTGTGACAGGTCTTCCAGGCTGTTTATTTCCAGATCTTCAATGGAGCAGGTGTCCTCTTGGCTGGAGGTGAGGACATGGATGCAGCTGAGGGATTGGCTGGCTGAGGGTGTCAGTGGCTTGGCAGAGTCACAGATGCATGGCAGCAGAGTCAAAAGCAAGAGAGAGAGCACTCAGATTTTTGTTGAGAGAGGGATGATGTGGTGCAGGATCCTCACATGGGTGTTCACCGCTAAGCTCATCATCACCACAGGCATGACCCACATCCTCACCAGTCAGTGTGATGTCACGCTCCTCAAAGTGAGTGAGGAGCCTTATGTGGGCCACTCCAACCCTGGTCTGGGACCTCTCCCTGCTGTTGTTAGCCAGCTTCTCTTGCATGAAAACAAATGGACAGGATGAGGATGCGAGTTCGAGAAGATATGACCCTGATGGAGATGTGAGGGTGTGTGTGAGAGTTAGTGATGTTGTCCCTTGAGGTGATCTCACACCCTTATTATACCCCTATGTGTAATAGGTTTGTGAGTGTGAGAGTTGGGGGTGATAAGAAGAGTGAATTACCCTGGCAGAACGGATGAGACCATTCATCCTGTTGCGGCACTGGCTGTCCTCTTTTGCAGGGTGTTGGCACTGACCACCACTGCCACAACCTCCCTTGCTGGATTGGTGACCTTGCTTCCTGGTCCTCCCAGGGCTGGGGCAGAGGACATCACCGCAGGCCTCCGCTGTATCGAAAAGGCACTCGAGGGACACATCATTAAACCTGGAGGCTGCATTCTCCTTGCCTTTCGGGCCCATGTCTTCCATGCAGCAGGCCTGTGCTGGAAGCTCTGAGAGCTGTGCACGCAGTTGCAGTATGAATATGGTGCCTGGTGTGATGAAGCGGCGAAGTGATGGCATGGCGGGCATGGCCTGGTACCATTGAAACAGCATGTTTCCCAGGAATACATAATTACAGAATCACAGACCCTTAACAGCACAGAGGAAGCCATTCGGCCCATCATGTCTCTCCAAATGAGCATTATGACCTAGTGCCATTGCCCTGCCTTTTCCCCGCATTCTTGCACATTGTTTCTATTCAAATAATCATCGAATGCCCTCTTGAATGCTTCGATTGAACCTGCCTCCACCACACTTGCAGGCAGTCAGGGCGTTCCAGACCTGAACCACTCGTTGTATGTAAAAGCTTTTCCTCACGTCACACTTGCTTCTTTTGCAAATCACTTAAAATCTGTGCCCTCTCATTCTTGATCCTTTTACAAGTGGAAACAGCTTCTCCCTATCTACTCTGTCTAGCCCCTTCGTGATTTTGCACATCTCTATCAAATCTCCTCTCAGCCTTCTTCTCTCCAAGGAGAACAGTCCCAACCTCTCCAATCTATCTTCATAACTGAAGATTCTCATCTCTGGAACCATTCTTGTAAACCTCTTCTGCACTCTCTCCAATGTATTCACATCCTTCAGTTAATATGATCCCCAAAACTGTACACAATATTCCAGCTGAGGTCTAACAAGTATCTTAAATAAATTCAGCATAATCTCCCTGCTCTTGTAGTCCAAGCCCCTATTAATAAAGTCCAGGATATTATATGCTTTATTAGCTACTGTCTCCATCTGTCCTGCCACCTTCAATGCTCTATGTATATATATGCCCAAGTCTTTCTGCTCCTGCACTGCCTTCAAAATTTCACCCCTTATTTTATATTGTCTGTCCATGTTCTTCCTACCAAAATGCATCATCTCCCATTTCTCCACATTAAGCTTCATCTGCCACCTATCTGCCCACTCCACCAACTTGTCTATGTCCTCTAGAAGTTCCACACTGTCCTCCTCACAGTTCACAACACTCCCAAGTTTTGTTTCATCCTCAAACTTTGAAATTGTCCCCTGCACACCAAGGTCTAAATCAGAAATATATATCAAGAAAAGCAAGGGTCCCAATACCGACCCCTGGGGAACTCCAGTACAAACCTTCTTCCAGCCCAAAAAATATCCATTGACCATTACTCTGCTTCCTATTTTTCAGCCAATTTTGTATCCACATTACTACTGTTGCTTTTATTCCATGAGCAATAACTTTTTGTGTGGCACTGTATTAAATGTCTTTTGAAAGTCCATGTACACCACATCAACAGCATTACCCTCATTGACCTTTTCTGTTACCTCTTCAAAAACTCCAGTAAGTTAGTTAAACATGATTTCCCCTTTAGAAATCTATGCTGGCTCTTCCTTATCAATCCATATTTTTCCATGTGACTAATAATTCTAACCCGAATTATTATTTCTAGAATCTTGCCCACCATTGAAGTTAAACTGACTGGTCTATAATTGCTGGGCTTATCCTTAAAACCCTTTTTGAACAAGGGTGTAATGTTTGCAATTCTCCAATCCACTGGCACCTCACCCGAGTCTAGGGAAGACTGAAAGATTATGGTCAGCGCCCCTGCAATTTCCTCTCTCACTTCCTTCCTTCATCTGGTTCCAGTGCCTTGTCAACTTTAAGAACTGACAGTCTGTTCAACACTTCCTCCTCATCAATTTTGAACCCTTCTAGTGACAGAGTTTCCTCATCTGTCACCATGGCCTGGGCAGCGTCTACCTCCTTGGTAAAGATGGATGCAAAGTATTAATTTAATAACTCAGCCATGGCCCCTTCGTCCATGTGTAAATTCCCTTTTTGGCAAAATTGGCCCCACTCCTCCTTTTACCACCCTTTCACTATTTATATGCCTATAGAAGACTTTAGAATTCCCCTTTGTGTTGGCTGCCAGTCTTTTTTCATAACCCCTCTTTGCTTATCTAATATGCATTTTCACCTCCTCTCTGAACCTTCTGTATTTCTCTTGGTTCTCAATTGTATTTTCTACCTGGCATCTGCTATTAGTGCACTTATTCTTCTTTATCTTAATTTCAATCTCCTTTTTCATCCAAGGAGCTCTGGACTTGTTTGTCCTAGCTTTCCCTTCGTATGGAATATACCTGGACTGTGCCCGAAGCAATTCTTCTTTGAAGGTTAAGTTAACCTTAAGGTTAACATTGTTAAGTTACAGTTTTCCTGCCAATCTGTCGTTCTAGTCTATCTGGCCCAGCTCCAATCCTGCCTCATCGAAGTCGGCTCTTGTCCAGTTAATTATTCATACTCTGTTCATTGGCTAGCCAGCGTGAAATCGCGATCAGGGCCCGATCGCAGGCAGCAGTCAACTTCTCGTCCGCTCCCAGGCCTGCCCGCCGAGCCCTCCTGACCTCTGGAAAATCCTGGCCCTGACATCCTTCTTATTTGGCCTGGCATGTGCCTTGCTCGCACCCTCTCCATCTAGTTTAGTGTAGGAAAAGATCGAGCACAATAAAGGGGAGAGGCCCAAAACCGGGGTGGAGTGCCGGACATCAAAGTCCTTACTCTATTCAAGAGTCGCGTGCTACAGCTGGCCGGAGAGGACATAGACCATTCCTGCGGCAATGGTGAGGTCAGAGGTGAATGTCCACATGAGGATCCTCACCACATCAACCCTCTCTCAACGTTAATCTGAATCCATTGTTCTGTGTGTAACGTGGCTGCCAAGCACTGATAATCTCCATTTTCTGCCCTAGGCACATTTGCCTATGTCACCCCCAGGCAATCTTGACCCCGACCTCATTGCCGAGAGCACCTCAGATGTGGTTCCTGAGAGCAGCACCATTGAAGACCCATCACTGCGTTCACCCACACCCTCCACCAGCGCAGTGACACACACCTCGGTGTGACCTACATGTAGAGCAGCCTCGGGATCACAATCTGGTGATCACAGCACACAATCTGTTCCACAACAGGAGGAGACAGGGACATCCGAGGTCGCCGACACTCGGAGGACTGCTGGAGGCAAGGCATCTGCTGAGTCCGAGTCAGGTGATGAGCCTCTGGACTTGGTCCACAATCAGTTGTTGGAGCTGCAAAGACAATCATAGGAACATCAGGAAGGGATGTCTCGTACACCCCTCAGATTGCAAAGGACAGTGGAGGAGCCTTTAGTCTGAGGTGATAGTGCTGGAATGCCAACACACTGAGGGCAGCACTGGCAAGATGGCAGCTGCCATGGAGACCTTGGTCCAGGTCACCAGTCCTGCCCTGATGAACTCCATCACTGATGCTACAGTTGGCCTCCAACAGAAAAGGGTGCAAGGCAGCATGATCTCACCCCAGCTTCCCCTTCTCCTCAAGGAGTCAGCCAGGGGCCATCGGGCACCCATAAGAGATGAGGAGCAACAGCTCAACATCCTGGGGCCATCCACCCAGGTGACTCAGGGAATGTCCGGCCGATCCAAAACCCCTCTTCCTGTGACCCCTTCATCTTCAGCTCCACAGAACAAGGAGGGTGCACCTGGCCCACAGCAAGACCCCTGAAAGCAGGCCGGGGCCCTCCAGTTCTCGGCCCTCCAGAGGACGCCTGCCAACATCATCACAGGCAACAGGGTATAGCAGTCAGCAGGCTGCCTCCACTGTGCAAGTCACAATGATGAGATGGAAATGCATTAAAATTAAGTTCCCAACATTGGACCGTAAAATCAATTTTTTGCCTTATTGGACTAGCACCCGCTCACGCTCACCATGGTGCCCACCTTCTAATGGGAGTGGAAAATTCCGGCCAAACATTTCCTTAGCCCCATGCATGGAGATTAGAGATGCTGAAAACCACCAGCTTCGTCTCACTCCAATGGAGTCCACAGATAACAGCAACGGATGGCAAAAGTCAAAAAGGACAGAGGCCACAATTTCACTTAAACCGTCTCTCCCAAAGCCTACTAACAATATCAAAATGGCTTCGCTTGAAGGGGTGAAATAAAACTTTGCTCCACAGCAAGGGTTTAGCAATTTGGAGACACCCAAATACTGCAGCTTTCTAAGAGTGTTTATGGGGGTGGGTAGTTATGCAGTAGCAGAGTAATCACATTTTCACTTCCTTTTATGGAGCAGCAAGGCTAGTGTCAGAGAATTTAAGTTATGAAGAATGATGCCTGGGGCCGGAACCTCTTCAGTTTTGAAGGGACATGACTGAAATTATGGCCCATAACTTCTGAGCCCTGGGGCATTGTAACTGGAGGGTACCCCAATGATGCATCACCAGGTGAGGATTATACAGCAATTGCCCGGGCATTTAAACTTCGATCAGGCAACTGTCTTGCAACTGGAACTGTCCGGTACTCCAATTTATATCCCAAACTTCGGACGGTTCCAACTGTTTCAAGGAGGAGCAGAGCAAAAGGTCAATTTTTTTTAATTTGAAGGACTATATGCAGTTACTAGGTTAAGCAAGTATGGGAAGAGAGAGTGAAATGATGGTTACGACAGAAGAGAAAAGCTGAGCATCCAACTCCTCAAACACTGATGTGGAAATGCTGCTTTTCTGTGAAAATAATGGATGGATATGATCATCGGAGTCCCAAAGATAAAGCAGCTATTAGAAATCTTTAAAGACCTCCCTTGGTCAGCAAAAGTAAACACATTGTCTTATAAATAACAAGTCAATAACTGAATTATACAAAAGCAGAGGAGCATTCCTCAGCACATTACTCAAGCATTGATTTTTCAGGTATTGTATCACACAGAACCATGTTCTTTAACCTAGAAGCTAAGTCATTTGGCAGCGTTCATGACAATTAATGCATGTGCACAGAAACAAAGGACCGGATTTTCGCAGGGTCTTGGATACTCTGCAGATCTTTAATAATGACAGATGGGACCCGAATCTGGAAGTCCGGTCCCATTTCCAATAGATCCCATTTTTGCCAGCAGGGGAAATGGGCGGGCACAACTCAAACAGGCGAGAAACCCAAATGCAGCAGGGCCATTTGAACTGAGTGCTGAGTTCAAACAGGCTCCATTTTTGCTGCAGCAAGGGCCTGAACCCATAGCGTGGGAGTCATGAACCAAGGGTGGAGGATGAGGAAGCTTCCCCTCATGGGGGCGCCACCATCATTATACCTCTGGCTGAGGGATCATCTGTGCAGCAGGGTCCAGTGACGGAGGCTGCCCCTGTGTTGATGCTTGTGCAGCTATCTCTGGCGGTGGCTCCAGTGGCAACTGCACGATGAGGATGACCACCCTGTGCATGCAGACTCATGTGAACAGGCTGTTTCTACCCCATCTGAGGCCACAAGGGGAGCACAAGGTAGAAGTGACCAAGAGCGGAGGTCATTGCGTGGCCAGAGCACCTAGTGGGTCACTTGGGTACCTATCACATTTAAGTGGGAATTTTTTGTCTTTTTGAGCACCATATAAATATTGGCACATAAAGCCAGACATGTGAGCCCGCTTTTATTAATGGCGGTGCATCAAAAGAGGAATGAACTCATGAAGGGAGGAAGGTCAGTGCGAGTGGAATTTCTGGGTGTATGTGCACCACCACTGGGCAGTTGAGCTGTTCGAGGCTGCATCTTCACTGGAACTGCTAGGACAGGCAGCTCAGGGTGAACTCCAGGCCATGCCGTTCATTCTGGGTCAGAGGGGCTCAGTTGACATGTGCCTGAATCAGATAATCAACAAACATATATACCAACAAGTGATTTAGGAGCAGGAGTAGGCCATTCAGCCCCTCGATCATGGATGATCTAATTCTAGCCTTAACTCCACACCTACTTCCAATAACCTTTGACTCCCTTGTTAGTCAGGAACCTGTCTACCTCTGACCCAGCATCCGCCGTTCTCTGGGGAACAGAATTCCAATGACTCACCTCCTTCTGAAAGAAAAGAATCCTCCTCATCTCCGTTTTAAATGGGAGATCCCTTATTTTTAAACGGTGTTCCCCTGTTGTAACCTCTCCCACAAGGGGAAACATCCTTTCAGCTGCCACCCGGTCAAGTCCCCTCAGGATCTTACATGTTTCAATAAGATCACTGCTCAATCTTCTAAACTCCAATGGGTAGCAGTGGATCGACAGGGGATGGGCTCCTTCACACTTTGCAGGGGGGCTGAGTCTCTGTCTTCATCCCATTTGGTGGAACGTGAAATTGTGTGTATTGCAGCAGCCTGGGCAGTTTTACCACTGTCTGTAGCCCAGCTGGAAGAATTAAAAAACAGAAAACGTGGGCAGAATTTTGCCCTTGGAGGGCAGAATGATCCCGTTAGGTTGGGCGGGCAGTGAAAAATTTCTGTCAATTGATAACTTAATGGCCTTAACAGGCCTTTTAATTGTCGGCGGGCGCACTGCCGACTCCGGCGCACACCAGCCCACCGAACTATCGCACGACTGTGCGTTGATGTCAGCACGCTCGGCCAACATCAGCGCACATCATTTCACGCTCGAGCGGGTCAGGCACGCGCCCGCCCACCGAGCAAAAATTTCTGCCCTGTATCTTCAAAAAGCACATCCTTCTAACACATCTGTACCACACAGAGTTCAATGAGATCTACTCTAATTTCATTGCAAGACTGGGAAATAGAACAAATAAAAATAAACAGAACCCATTCATACACATTCATCCACACACTCACACCTTCTCTCTTTGTTGTACTCTGCTTAGGTTCTGGTTTTTGTTACTATGCGGGTTTTAAACTCTGAACAGAACGCCCCTGCAGCAAGAGTAATTTTTAAGTGATATGTTTGTAGGAACAAACTCCAACAAAATAGTCTTGCATTTTTGGTTTTGAATTTTTCTACAAAGATCAAGGGATTGTGATCCATATAGACTGTGGTCCCTGTGTAGCCATTTCAGATATATATCTCTCAAAGTGTTTGAGAGCTAGTAGTAATCCTAAGATTTCTTTCTCCACTGTGGAATAGGACTTCTGGTGTTCAATTTCTTGGAGCAACACCCGATGTGTATCCCTGTGCCCAATTCATCCTCCTGGAGCAGGACAGCCCCAACCCCATGGTCACCAGCATCGATGGCCACTTTAAAGGCTTTGTTGATGCCTGGAGCTCCTAGCACTGGGTCTTTTGCTGCAATGGCTTTCACCTTACAAAGGCAGAGATCTCCTTCACAAGGGTGACCAAAGGTACTTGCCAGTATCCCTTTCATAAGTCTATCTGGCTGCATTGCCCACTCTGTCTTTGCAGTCTTCCAGGCAGGGAATTGGGAAGGAGTCAACTCTGATTACTGTATTATTTTTTCAGTAAGCAATGCAAAGTCCCGTGGAGCCATCCGGCATAGGCACAAACATAACTGGGGAACTCCAGCTGCTCTTACTGGGGTTGATTAGTTTGTGCTCCAGCATATATTTGATCTCCTCCAGAATCTGATCAGTTTCTCTGGACCAGGATAGTAGGGATTCTGCATAATGGGAGGCCACCCCCCCCCCACACACATCACCCCCCACAACCCCCACCAACCCCCCACCCCCCTCCACCCCCCCACCCCCAACTCCCACCCTCCCCCCAACCCCCCTTCCAAAGTCGTGCAGCCTGGCTCACCTCTACAGATGCTGCTAAAACCGGTAAGCAGCCTTGCCAGGTCACTTCTTTGTCCTGCATTTAAGTGGGCAAATATGACGTCTAATTTCTCTAAACTTTCTGTGTTTGTTAACCAGATGGCCGGGGGTTCAATTTGAGTCTCACGCAGGCCTTCCTCTAGTTCCTCCTCACTGTCTCTTTTGTCTTCCAGTTCTTTTGCTATCTAACAGACTATTACCTGCTTGTCCCCTTCCCGGCTGTGATACTCTTTTAACATGTTGACATGACACAGCCCCTGTTTTTTCCTATGGTTTAGAGCATCGATTAAATAGTTTGATCCCCAATTCTGTTTGCTGCCCTATATGGGCCACTGAACAGGGCTTTCAGGGGTTTAGCCTGTGGCAGTAGGAGTACCAGCACATAGTCTCCTGGCTGAAGGGTTCAGGCCTCAGCACATTTTCTTGCCTGCTTTCTCATGGCCTTTTGAGATGTTTTTAGTTGCTCTTAAGCCACGTTACGTGGCCACTCACAGGACATGGGTACATGGTCTAATATGGAGTGCTCTTTCTACCATTCCAAAAATTTCTCCTCGATTCGTTTCAGGGGACCTCTCACTTGGTGTCCATAAACTAATTCAAAAGGAGTAAACCCGGTGAACTCATTGGGTCTGTCCTTGGTGACAAAGAGAAGAAAACCCAGTCCTTTATCCCAAAATGGGGGTGCTCATAGCAGTATTCCCTGACCATTGTTTTTAGAGCCTGGTAGTATGTTCTAAAGCCCCTTGTGACTGTGGGTGGTATGCTGAGGACTTTAGTTGAGTTATGCCCAGGTTACCCATGACTTCCTGGAATATTCTGGACATGAAATTGGAGCCCTGATCTGACTGGATCTCAGTGAACAGTCCACATTGGGTAAAGAATTGTGTTAATTCCTCCACCACTACCTTGATAGAGATAGTTCTCAGTAGGATGGCCTCTGGGAATCAGGTAGCTACATCCATGATAGTAAGAATATACTGGTAACCCCCTTTTCTTTTTGGCCACACAATCCACTAGCACCTTGCTGAAAGATTCCCCAAAGGTGGGTGTTAGAATCACAGGGGCAGGTTTAGTTACAGTTTGTGGCTTCCCAACTATCTGATAGGTGTGGCAGGTTTTGAAGAACCTCACCATATCTTTGTGGAAGTGTGGCGAGTAAAAATGTTGGATCATGCAGGCTTGGGTTTCCCTTGGACCAACCTGCCCAGCAACAGGATTTAATGGCTATTCTCAGTATTTCCTCTCGCTACCTTAGCGGCACCACCACCCTGTGGGTCACTGTCCACTCCTTGCTTGCAGGTCTCTGAAGGGGTTTCTATTTCCTCATCAGCACCTCATGTTTAATATGATCGCATTCTGCAACTTCCTCTACTTCAGCTTCAGTTTGGGCTAAGTTTTTTTAGCATAGGGTCGGCTTGCTGAGCCACAACCAAGGGTGACCTAGTCACTACACCCTTAATGTCTCCTAAATTCCTGAAAAAGGTTTCAGATAACCAGACAGCAGAGTCATCCATCTACACTGCCAGTTTGGCCTCCTCTGATGGGGCTTGTTTGACCATAAACCAGGTCACTACTCAGTCAGGAAAAATGCCAGGGACTTTCTCCTGTAGCTGCTTTGTGTCCCTGACCACACTCAGTTTCTCTAAAACCACTGCAGACACTACCACCTTTGATCCCAGCAGGTCATTGCCAAGGAGCAGTTCCACCCCATCCACAGGTAAACTGGGGATGACTCCCACGGTCACCAGCCCTGAAATAAGATTGCACTGCAGATGCACCCTGTCTAAAGATATGGGCATGTACTCTCCCTTGCTATCCTTACCAGCAGTTTGGCCTGTACTGCACTCTCTGGGGGATAGGTCATGCCCCGTTATCCCTCAGTATGCTTACAGGCTTACTCATCTCACCCTGGGGAAAAGGAGACAACTTTCCTTCTGACACAAAACCCTTGTAACTCTCAGGGGCTTTGCTAGACTCACCTGCACCCACGGGGGTGCATTTATAGGGACTTGCTGCTGTGGTCAGAGTCATAGCCTGGCCTGCTCTGCTCTTTGTCTAACTCCCTTCCTCTGCACAGGGCTTATGTGCCTCAATAAATCCTATGGGCTTTTCCCATAACCTCCAGCAATTAGCAGGAAGGTGTCTGGCCTTAAGGCAATAGAAACACACAGGCTCCTGTGCCTCAATCCTCTTCTCAGCACCATCCTTTCTGGCCTGAGAAAGGGTCCCTGTGTTCCCAGTTGTCCCTTCCCCCTCCATGGGTGTTCAGCTTCCTATCACTCTCCCACCTTCTATGCTATCCAGTTTGTTGGGCGTGTTTTGGGATGGATTTCCTTTGGGATGACGTCTTGTGGACAAGCTCATAATCATCAGGCGGGGTCACTGCCTGCCTGGTCCTTTTAACTCCCTCAAGTCCTAACCTGACCCTTTTAACTTCTATTGGCCTGGGTCGACCTTTCAAAATTCAAGTGGCTTCTCCTTAGCTACTTCAACCCTCCCAGGTTCTATCGTCCCCTGTAGAGTCTCCGAACTTCACTCAGTTCCCTGGCTCTCTGCAGAACCCTGCTGGCTTTCTCCAGCCTCCCTGGACTGCTCTTGACTTATCTGGCATATTACTCTCCAGCATGTTTTGGCATCTTTTATCTCCCACGTATCCTTAGCTCCCTTGTTTTCTGTTCTCTTTGGAAAGCTTGCTCTCTCTCCATTTCCTCTCTCTCTCTTTCTTCTGTCTCCCTTTGGAATCCTAGTTCTAGTCATTTCCGTTCTAGCAGTATTTTCGCTAAAGCTGTTTTTTCTATTTCAGTTTCTTCAGGTTCACAATTTAATTCTCTGGCCATAATTTCATGTTTTCCTGGCTTTTGAGTGAAACTTTAACTCCAACCCCTTAGTTACACTGTTTAACTCCTCAACGGACAGAGCTTTTAAGCTATCAGAAGTGATCTCAATCTGGTCTAGGAAGGCACTGGCTTTGAATGTGGACATTTTCGCACTTTAGTATTGTAAACTCAAGAAAACCTGTATCGCAGTTTTTTTTTAATTGCTTCTAAGGAACAATTTACTTTCCCCACTCTGATTCTCTCATACATCTGTGGAATCAATTCCAGACCTGAGCCCCCACATTTCTCTTATGACCACTTGAGGAGGGCCGTGACTCCCCTATTCTCCCACTCCAAGTTTGACCGTAACAGGGTTTTCCTGAATTTAGAGAGGATGTACTTCTGTAGGAGGACCACTAAATACACTTTGAGTTTGTAAAGAATTACTCTGGCAGATTTTCTTATGTTAAACAAAGAACAAGGTAAGTTTATTGAAACGATTCCCTGAGTTAAAAAAAAAAACTTGGTAAATCACAACAGCTCATGCACATTCACCTGGGCCCACACACACACTAGTACAGGCGGCAGAGTAAGAGGATAGGCTTATAGGATTGTTTTACTGTTCTTGAAAGATAAAGCAAATGAGTGTACCCTGGCTGGTCTCGATGCAGTGGTTCCACGTTGCAGCCCTTTTGTTCAGCTGTCTTCCTGGGTATAGTTGTACGGAGCAGTTTTCCATGTTTTTTCCTGAAAAGATTTCAGTTTGCAGTAGGTACCTCTTCTCAGGTTGGTTATTTTGCAAACAGGGCACAGCACCTCGAAGAGAGAAAGAGGGAGAGACAGAAAGGGCACACAGCTTCAAACAGCCTGTGTTCAGTACAGCATTGTCTTTTGTTCTCTCTCCTGCTTGGTAAAGGGTCCATAATGTACTTTGCTGGGTGTATATTCCAGAGAAGTTCTATTAGTTCATGTCTGCTGCAGTTATTGTTTCAGAGTAGATAATTGTGTTTTGATTTCTCATCTCAGAAACATTTGAAAATTCTCAGGATGGTATGAATCGACATGGGATGGGGTCTTTCACTCTCCCCAGGGGTTGAGTGGCTCTCTTCATCCCACTTGGTCGAATGTGAAATTGTGTGCATTGCAACAGTCTGGGCAATTTTGCCATTGTCTGTATGGGGGTTCCAGCTTTTTTAAAAGTCCACTCAGGATAAGAAAATATTAGAAATTGTATTGTCAAACAGTGCATCTTCATGACTAGCATGCAATACAGTTGGTCCCTTCATCCAATTCATTAATATAGACTGTGACAGCACCAATCCAGGTGACATTCTAACAGTTACAGTTTTCCAACCTGAAAATGAGCCTTTTATCCCCACTGTTTCCTGTTAGTTAGCCAATCCTCTATCCATGCTAATATACTATAACCAAAACCATGAGCTCTTATCTTGTGTAGTAATCTTTTATGTGGCACCTCATCCCACATCCACCTCCATTCCCATCACTGACAGGACCTAACACTCCTGTCCATAGATGTTTAACTGCATAAATTAAACTTTTGTCTTTTAACGTATGCATTGTTTTGTATCATATCACATACACCTTTGAATATTCCCCCTGTTACTCTGTTGGTTTACCCATTAATAGTTCCATTCAGTTTAGCGTGCCAGTTTATCGCATCAATACTTGCCTTATTAAATTTAAAACCTTGGGTTGTGACTCTCCCTTCTCCTTCTCAAATATAATATGAAATTCAATCGTTTTATGGTCAATGTATTATAGATGTTCCATTAGGGTCATATTTTTTAGTAATCCTAGTTCATTAGTCATCATTCTCACCTCTGAGTCAGAAGCTTGTGGGTTAAAGTCCCTCTCCAGAGACTTGAGTGTAAAATCTAAGCTGTCAGTTTAGTGCTGATGGACTGCTGTACTGTTGGAAATCCTGCCTTTCCAAGGGTCCATCTGGCCTCAAGTTGATATAAAAGATTTTGAAGGAAAGCAGAAGAGTCCTCCCTGATGTCCTGGTCAATATTTATTCCTTGAGAAAATCATTAAAAGAAACAGGTTACCTGGTCATTGTCACACAGCTGTTTGTGGGACCTTGCTGTGTGTAAATTGGCTCCCACATCACAACAGTGACCACCCTTCAAAAGTACTTCATTGGTTGTAAAGTACTTCGGGACACTGAGATTTTGAAAAATATTTTGAAATATAAATGTAAGCTTTTTGTGTCTTGCACTCAGATAGTTCACTATTTTGTAATCTTTCACTAACGATTTACATTTTTGCAAAGAATAAGATAAAATACAGGAGGCAGGAAGAAAGCTAACAATGCAATGAATTTGGCAACACACTTTTAAAGAGTACATTTGATTAATAAATAATGGAAAGCAAAACAAATTGCTTTCTACATGTATAAAGTAAGGACATTTGAAACAAGTCAACTAATCTTACAGTCAAAACTCAAAGGCACAAATTATATGTTGACAAAATATCAAATTGTTGCAAATCAATTAAACAAAATAAATGATAGATTCCAATATTTTTAAAACCAGCACAATAACGTTATTATAAATGCAAGGATAATGGTTGAAAACTGCAGTGCCTAGGTGTAAAGATTCTCCTGGATGAACTGTGTAGAAGAAAATCAGGTGTGAGAATTGCACAGCACTTATTCCCATTTTATTCCTGGTTTTCCATCCAATTAAATTGATGAGAAGAATATCAGATAGGCTTCTTTTCAGGCAGATGACCTTTCGTAACCTATTTTCCTCTACCCAAGCTACCCTTTATGTACAAACAATGTGAGAGGAAAACCCACTGCAATATATTGATCAGACCACCCTTCTAGTCTCCGAGACTAAAAGATTGACCAGTCATTGGGAATTCCTTCTGTAGCCTCAACTCAAGAGAAGCTCATTCACACAAAAGTCTTTAGAACGAACTGGAAGCAACTTTAAAAATTGTTTACAGGATTTCTTGACTTTACAAATGCTTCAGTAAGAGGTCTGTTCGATATGGTACTTTTAGCACTACTGAACAATGAACAAATAGTAAACGAAATACATTTACTTGAGTGTAACCCTAATTATAAACAAATGCTGTAATTACAGTAGCAATGAGAATGATGCAAAACAATATTATGGAAAGAGCAATCAGCATATTTTGGGAACAGGACAAAAGTCTTTTAGTAAAATGTTGACGTTTGCTGCTTGTCTTGACGTTCATGAGGAGGACTTCCATCTTGATATTGAGAATGCCGCATGTATCGCGTAAAGCAAGGTGGCCACAAATGCAAACACCTGAAATAATAAGACACAAGAATGTTTGAAAGAAAAATAATATCTTAATGAAAAAGCATTCCTCAGAACTGATTTGTGCCATTTTAGAAATGAACTTCGAACTACATTCCATTCTGCACCCAGAATATCCTTGTAATATTTGCCCACTCAAGTGCACTCAAGTGGTTCTGGTGTTTGCTCAGTAGCACCCAAGCCTCACAGGTCAGGCTGGTGTCAGCTTTAATCCTGCTCTCAGTTAGCTGACAGCACTTAGGGTGGCAGCACATGCGCTTCCATTGTGCTGCAAAAGGGGAAATTCATCGCTATCCAGTGATCCCCATTATATGCCTGTGGCCATCAGAGGGACAACAGAATTCGCCTCACAGTTGTGATGCCCTCAGTACCATCATTGCTACCACTTTCTTACCTGAAGCTGTTAGCATGGCATAGAACAGACAAGGGAAGAAAAGAGTTGCACCTTCAATTATGGTGAAAATATTTGAACGCACTTCCATGCTTGCCAAGGTGAGCATTATTCATGATGAGAGTGATCTTAACCAAAGAATATGGCTGGATTGGGATTGGATGGGAATTTAATTTTTTTTTAAATCTCAAACCCCAGCCTTCCTCCTCCAGTTTTAATGGAGATTTGCTCAAATGTTGGGCAACCAATACGCTCCCTCACAGCTACTAAGCTTATCTTGTTCCTCGTCAGCCATCAGATCCTCTCACAGTATCAGAACCCCTGATCCAAAGACTCCAGGTATAGAATCCCTACCCTGGGGATCAAGGATCAGATCATGACCAAGGATTCAAACCCCATCCCACAAGGATTGGAACAATAGAACCACAGAAAAGTTATGCTGCAGAAAGAGGCCACTCAGCCCATCGTGTCTGCGCTGGCCAAAAAGAGAGAAAAGAAACTAGCTGCTCATTTTAATCCCACTTTCCTGCACCTGGTCTGTAGCTTTGCAGGTTACAGTACTTCAGATGCGGATCCAGGTACCTTTTAAAATGAGTTGAACATTTCAGCCTCAACCACCAACTTAGGCAGTGAATTCCAGATGCCCACCACTCTCTGACTGAAAAGCTTTTTCCTCATGTCTCCCCCAATCCTTCAACCAATCACCTTAAATTTTTGCCCCCTGGTAATTGACCCCTCAGCTAGGGGAAACAAGTCTTCCCTGTCTATCCTATCTAGGCCCCTCATAATTTTGTACACCTCCATTAGGTCACCCCTCAGCCTCCTCTGTTCTAAGGGAAATAACCCTGGACTATCCAATCTCTCCTCATAGCTGCAATTTTCAAGCCCTGGAAACATTCTTGTAAATCTCCTCTGTGCTCTCTCCAGAGCGATTATGTCCTTCCTGTAATGTGGTGACTAAAACAGTAGACAAAATTCCAGCTGTGGCCTAACCAGCATTTTATACAATTCCATAACTACGTCCCTGCTTTTGTATTCAATACCTCACCCAATAAAGGAAAGCATTCCATATGCTTTCTTGACCACCTTGTCCACCTGTCCTGCCACCTTCAAGGCCCTGTGGACATGCACTCCAAGGTCTCTCACTTCCTCAACCCCTCTCAATAATTTCCCATTTATTGAGTATTCCCTTGCTTTGTTTGCCCTTCCCAAATGTATTACCTCACACTTTTCCGGATTGAATTCCATTTGCCACTTCGCTGCCCACTCAACCAAACCATTGGTATCATCCTGGAGTCGACAGCTATCCTCTTCATTATCAACTACATGGCCAATTTTTGTGTCAGCTGCAAATTTCCCAGTCATGCTTCCCACATTTATGTCTAAATCATTAATATATGCAACAAACAGCAAGCCCCGCAACACTGAGCCTTGTGGAACACCACTGGAAACCGCTTTCCATTCGCAAAAGCATCCTTCGTCCATTACCCTTTGTTCCCTGTCACTCAGCCAATTTTGGATGCAACCTTCCACCTTCCCATGTATCCCTTGAGATCTCACTTTCCTGACCAGTCTGCCATGTGGTTCCTTGTCAAATGCCTTACTGAAATCCATGTAGACAACATCCACTGCACTACCCTCATCAATCCTCCTTGTTACTTCCTCAAAAAATTCTATAAAGTTAGTAAGACATGATCTTCCCCTAACAAAACCATGCTGACTATCCCTGATCAATCCGTCTCTTTCTAACTGACAGTTTATCCTGTCTCTCAGAATTGTTTCTAATAATTTGCCCACCACCAGAATCAGACTGACTGACCATCTCCTCAAGGATCCAGACTCAGCACCTCATCTCCTCCACATTAACATTAACTCAGTTGTAAGCTGCTCAGCTGCTCCTGGGGCTGTGGCTTCCTCCATTGCGTTCCCTGCCCATCATGGAGACAAGCCTGTCAATCAGGTTGACTTCAGAGTGGGTAACCTACTGGGAAAAGCTGACAAATGATGAGGTGCTACAACACTACAAATACGGGGACCACAACAAAGGTCCTCTTGCCCACTCACAGGACACACCTAAGTAAAAATCAGGGACTGGTGTCAGCACACACACCCTGGGGGCAATGGTGTTGTAGTGGTAATGTCCCTACACAAGTAACTAAGGGGCCCAGGCTAATGCTCTGGGGCCACTGGTTTAAATCCCACCATGGCAGCCGGTAGAGTTCATGTTCAACTTTTTTTGAAAATCAGAACTGAAAGCCAGTCTCAATAGTAACCAGGAAACTATCATCAACTGTTATAAAAGCCCAGAACCAGGAAATCTGCAACCCTTACCCCACCTAGCCTACTTCTGACTCCAGACCCACAGCAACGTGGTTGACTTTTAGCTGCTTTCAAGGGCATGGACAAGAATTCTGGCCTTGCCAGTGATGTCCACATCCCACAAATAAATAAAGAAAAAATTATGGAACAGAGTCCAGTTCCTCTTCTCTACCCCAAGGCGAGCCTGAAACCCCAGTCCAGATAAGCAGCCCCATTTCACATCCTGGACATCTTAAAGTGAGCCTACATTGACAAACAACACCTTCAATCCGACAAAAGTTCTGAAAATAGTTCAGTCCACAGATGAAGGTGCCGTGCTGTGTAGCACTGAGATGCACCAAGCAAAGCATTTGTTTGTTCCATGACGTTTATTTTAAAAGGCTTGTTCCATGGTCTATGCTGAGTTTACTGATTAAACTGCGACTGCAATTGAGATGCTGGAATTGGCCTCAGCACTGGTGGTCCAGGGAGACGGGGAAAAACAAACTAGCCAGTTTCCTGGTACCAATCAGTCATCTTGCATCTACAGTTGGCTATATGGAGGCTGACCACAGCTTCGCAACCCCGAGCACCTGTGGACTGTACCTCAGGCAGAGTTGGTGCTTTTAGGAGAGGAAGGGCAAATATTAGCAAATAGAATATTCCCCAGGGTGAAACCACCAAAATTTTTGTTCATTCCCTTTACCATCATCATTGATTTATCATTCCTAATTCTCTTTAACCTAGAAATTAATATCAACATACAAATACTTAAGGTGTTTAAAGAAGATGCCCCTGTCTGTTCTGTAACATTTCTCTATCTGACCTCTTCCTCTAACAGGTCAGCCGTACCATAATTAAATGGTAGAAGAATTTTGAGGGGTTCCTCGATCCCTTGTTGTTTTCTAAGGGTAGTGAATGTCTGGAATTCTCTACCTCAGAGAGTTGTGGAGGCTAGATCACTGAGAGTATTTAAAAAAGATGTTGATAGATTTCTGAAATATCGGGGAGTTGAGGGCTATGAGGAGCCGGTACGAAAGAGGAGATGAGGCCTGGGGCAGAGCATCCATGATCTTATTGAGTGGCGGGGCAGGCTTGAGGGGCTGAGTGGCCTACTCCTGCTCCTATTTCTTATGTTCTTATGTATTACTTATTGGAAGTGTTAATCTATTTACAATAAACTATTTAACAGCAATGAGAATATCTTGCATTTATATAGTGCCTCTGACGGATTCAAAATGTCCCAAGGCATTTCATAGGAGAGTTATCAAACAAAATTTGCAACTGAGCCACGTAGAGATATTAGGCCAGATGAAAGGTAGATTGTAAGGAACATATTCAAGCAGGAGAGGGAGGCGAAAAAGTTCAGGGAAGAAATTCCAGAATTTAGGGCAGCTGAAAGGCAATGGTGGAACAGTTAAAATAGTGGGTGCAGAAGAGGCCAGCATTGAAAGGGCACAGTTATCTTGGAGGGCTTTAGGATAGGAGGGGCCAGGCCAGGGAGGGATGAGAATTTTAATATTGAGGCATTGCCAAATCAGGAGCCAATGTATTTCAGCAAGCACAGGAATGATGGGTGAATGGGATTTAGTGCTAGTTGGTTAATGGGCAGCAGATCTTTGTATAAACTCAAGTTTATGGAGACTGAAAGATGACAGCTCAGCCAGGAGTGTGTTGGAATGGTCAAATCTCGAGGCAACAAAGGCACGAATGAGGGTTTCAGCAGCAGATAGGTTGAGGCAGGTGTTACTCGGAAAACGTTATGTAGGTGGAAGTAGAGGGTCTATCCTTACATTAAAAATGGTGGGGAAAGGAATGGAATCAAAACAGATTAAGAGTGCAGCTATTAATATCACCAACTGGCTTTGTCACTTAAATTTGATTCTGAAAAATATTTACCATAAGGCCATAAGACGTAGGAGCAGAAGTAGGCCATTCGGCCCATCAAGTCTGCTCCACCATTCAATGAGATCATAGCTAATCTGATAATTCTCAACTCACTTTCCTGCCTTTTCCCCAGGACCCCTAATTCCTTTACTGAGTAAAAATCTGTCTATCTCAGCCTTGAATATACATAACAATCCAGCCTCTACAGCCCTCTGTGGTAAAGAATTACACAGATTGACTACCCTCTGAGAGAAGAAATTCTTCCTCATCTCTGTTTTAAATGGGTGACCCCTTTACTCTGAGATTATGTCCTCTGATCCTAGACTCTCCCAAAGGGGCAACAACCTCTCAGCATCTACCCTGTCAAGCCCCCTAAGAAACTTAAACAAAAACAGAATTACCTGGAAAAACTCAGCAGGTCTGGCAGCATCGGCGGAGAAGAAAAGTGTTAACATTTCGAGACCTCATGACCCTTCAACGGAACTAGGTGAATCCAAGGAAAGGGGTGAAATATAAGCTGGTTTAAGGTGTGTGTGTTGGGGGGGGGGGGGGGGGGGGGGGGGGTGGGGGGCGTTGCGTGAGGGCCAGAAGTGGAGGGGGTGGTGTGGTTGTAGGGACAAGCAAGGAGTGATAGAAGCAGATCATCAAAAGATGTCACAGACAAAAGAACAAAAGAACACATGGGTGTTGAAGTTGGTGATATTATCTAAGCAAATGCGCTAGTTAAGAATGGATGGTAGGGCACTCAAAGTTTAGCTCTAGTGGGGGTGGGGGGAGCATAAAAGATTTAAAAATATTTTAAAATAATGGAAATAGGTGGGAAAAGAAAAATCTATATAATTTATTGGAAAAAACAAAAGGAAGGGGGAAGAAACAGAAAGAGGGTGGGGATGGAGGAGGGAGTTCAAGACCTAAAGTTGTTGAATTCAATATTCAGTCCGGAAGGCTGTAAAGAGCCTAGTCGGAAGATGAGGTGTTGTTCCTCCAGTTTGCGTTGGGCTTCACTGGAACAATGCAGCAAGCCAAGGACAGACATGTGGGCAAGAGAGCAGGGTGGAGTGTTAAAATGGCAAGCGACAGGGAGGTTTGGGTCATTCTTGCGGACAGACCGCAGGTGTTCTGCAAAGCGGTCTCCCAGTTTACGTTTGGTCTCTCCAATGTAGAGGAGACCGCATTGGGAGCAACAAATACAGTAGACTAAGTGGGGGGAAATGCAAGTGAAATGCTGCTTCACTTGAAAGGAGTGTTTGGGTCCTTGGACGGTGAGGAGAGAGGAAGTGAAGGGGCAGGTGTTGCATCTTTTGCGTGGGCATGGGGAGGTGCCATAGGTGGGGGTTGAGGAGTAGGGGGTGATGGAGGAGTGGACCAGGGTGTCCCGGAGGGAACGATCCCTACGGAATGCCGACGGGGGGGGGGGTGAAGGGAAGATGTGTTTGGTGGTGGCATCATGCTGGAGTTGGCGGAAATGGCGGAGGATGATCCTTTGAATGCGGAGGCTGCTGAGGTGATAAGTAAGGACAAGGGGGACCCTATCATGTTTCTGGGAGGGAGGAGAAGGCGTGAGGGCGGATGCGCGGGAGATGGGCCGGACACGGTTGAGGGCCCTGTCAACGACCGTGGGTGGAAAACTTCAGTTAAGGAAGAAGGAGGACATGTCAGAGGAATTGTTTTTGAAGGTAGCATCATCGGGACAGATGCGACGGAGGCGAAGGAACTGAGAGAATGGGATGGAGTCTTTACAGGAAGCGGGGTGTGAGGAGCTGTAGTCGAGGTAGCTGTGGGAGTCGGTAGGCTTGTAATGGATATTGGTGGACAGTCTATCACCAGAGATTGAGACAGACAGGTCAAGGAAGGGAAGGGAAGTGTCAGAGATGGACCATGTGAAAATGATGGAGGGGTGGAGATTGGAAGCAAAATTAATAAATTTTTCCAAGTCCCGACGAGAGCATGAAGCAGCACCGAGGTAATCATCAATGTAATGGAGAAAGAGTTGTGGAAGGGGGCCGGAGTAGGACTGGAACAATTAATGTTCCACATACTCCATAAAGAGACAGGCATAGCTGGGGTCCATGCGGGTACCCATAGCCACACCTTTTATTTGGAGGGAGTTGAAGGAGAAATTGTTCAGCGTGAGAACAAGTTCAGCCAGACGGAGGAGATTAGTGGAGGATGGGGATTGTTCGAGGAAGAAGCTAAGGGCCCTCAGACCATCCTGGTGGGGGATGGAGGTGTAGAGGGATTGGACGTCCATGGTGAAGAGGAAGCGGTTGGGGCCAGGGAACTGGGAATTGTTGATGTGACGTAAGGTGTCAGAGGAATCACGGATGTAGGTGGGAAGGGACTGGACAAGGGGAGAGAGAAGGGAATCAAGATAACGAGAAATGAGTTCTGTGGGGCAGAAGCAAGCTGACACGATCGGTCTACCGGGACAGTTCTGTTTGTGGATTTTGGATAGGAGGTAGAAGTGGGCCGTCTGAGGTTGGGCGACTATCAGGTTGGAAGCTGTGGGAGGAAGAATCCCAGAGGAGATGAGGTCAGTGACAGTCCTGGAAACAATGGCTTGATGTTCAGTGGTAGGGTCATGGTCCAGGGAGAGGTAGGAGGAAATGTCTGCAAGTTGACGCTCAGCCCCCGCGAGGTAGAGGTCAGTGCGCCAGACAACAACAACAGCACCCTTGTCAACGGGTTTGATGACAATGTCAAGGTTGGACCTGAGAGAACGGAATGCAGTAAGTTCAGAGAGAGAGAGATTAGAATGGGTGAGAGGAGCAGAGAAATTGAGACGACTAATGTCGCACCGACAGTTCTCAATGAAAAGATCAAGAGAAGGTAAGAATCCAGAGGGAGGGGTCCAGGTGGAGTGAGAATATTGGAGGTGGGTAAAAGGATCCTTTGAATGGGGAGGGGACTTCTGCCCAAAGGAGTGAGCCCGGAGATGAAGACGGCTGAAGAAGAGTTCAGCATCCTGCCGAGCCCGAAATTCATTGAGGTGAGGGCATAACGGTATGAAACTAAATCCTTTGCTGAGCACTGAATGTTCAGCATCGGAGAGGGGAAGGTCAGGGGGTATAGTGAATACACGGCTGGGGCTGGGATTGGAAGATGGGATGGGGACGGAGGGACAGGCAGGGGTGGAGGGTCCTAGATGGGTGTTGGTGTCGAGTTGTTGGAGCTTGCGTTCCTTAGCACTTGAGAGAAAGAGAAAAAGTTTCTTGTTGAGGCGTCAGATGAGACGAAGAATAAAATGAAACTGGGGACACGCACAGCTTTGAAAAAGGATGCGGCGGTGCTGCTGAAGGGAGAGGTCGAGTGTGTTCATATGGCGGCGCATGGCACTGAGTGTGGATCTCAGAATGTGACGGGAACAGCAGTCCAAGAAACGTTTTATGTCCTGGAGATACCTGTAATCCTGGATGGGTTTGAAGCATGAGGGGTGGAATTTCAGTTGAAATCCATGTGAGGTAATTCGAAGACTGAGACAGTCACTGAGAAAGGAGATATGGCTGTGAAAGCGGGTTTTAGTAAACACCTTGTCAAACACCAGGAGAGAAATGGAAAGCAATGAAGGTGAGCAAGGCATAAGAGAGATACGGAAATCTTGTCGCAGAAACGAACAGAACTTTGTTATTTGTTTCAATAAGGTCACCTCTCATTCTTCTAAATTCAAATGAGTACAAGCCCAACCTACTCAACCTCTCCTCATAAAAAAATCCATCCATACCCGGGATCAATCTAGTGAGCCTTCTCCGGACTGCCTCCAATGCCAGTATATCTTTCCTTAGATAAAGGGACCAAAACTGTGCACAGTGTTCGAGTTTTGGTCTAACTAGTGCCTTTTATAGTTTTAGCAAGATTTCCCTATTTTTATACTCCATTCCCTTTGAAATAAAGGCCAACATTCCATTTGACTTCTCTATTATCTGTTGAATTTGTATGTTAGCTTTCTGGGATTCATGCGCAAGGACTCTCAAATCCCTCTGTGCTTTCTGCAGTCTTTCTCCATTTAAATAATATGCAGCTCCTCTGTTCTTCCTGCCAAAGTGCATAACCTCACATTTTCTCACATCATATTCCATCTCCCAAGTTTTTGCCCACTCACTTAACCTGTCTGTAGCCCTCTGTAGACTCCTTGTGTCACCCTCACCACTTGCCCTCCCAACTATTTTTCTGGCAAGTTGCCGATTAATGTTCTGCAGTTTGAAATCACTGATTCTTTACTCAAAACAATTGGATTTATTTTGTCCATTTGTTAATCCAAAATATAGCACAACTTCTGCAAAAGTGAAAGAGAGAATATCATGAAATGCATAATGACTTACGGAAGCAGCAACGTTGAGATCATAAATTTTATTAGAATGAAATTGAAGTTGATAATAAGATCGCCAGATGCTTGTGTCTCTAGCCTCCATGACAGCAACACTTAAATAAAATGCAGCTGCAAGAATGTGGTAAGTGGCATCCTGGGAGAGAAGAGCAATAACAGAACGAGAAACTAATTCGCAGAATCATTTTACAATCAACTGGCGAATACACTGACAGAAGCTATTGAGGTCCCAGTAGGGACACTGCTAGAGTTGTTCTAGAGCCAGGCTTTCCATTCTTGGTCCTTCCTGTTGCTAGAAAGTGCAAGTGTGAGGACAGAACATTCAACGAATCCTCTGACTCTCATTGACTAGCCCCACACTTGCATAATGACAAAAGTTCCTAGATTGTGCCCAGGAGAATTTTCTACAGCAGTATGAGTCCAGTCCAATGAGAAAAGACACACTGTTGGACCTGGTTCTTGGAAATGATGTGGGCCAAGTAGATCAAGTTTAAGTGCGGGAACAATTAGGAGACAGTGGTCATAGATTTGCACATTTTAGGATGGTGATAGAAAAGGACAATAGGCAATCCAGAGTGAGAATAATTAACTGGACGAGAGCCAACTTTGATTTGGCAAGAACAAAGCTGGCCCAGATAGACTGGAATGAAAGATTGGTGGGGGAATCTGTAGCTGAACAATGGGCTACCTGGTTCAGGCACAGTCCAGGTATATTCCATAGAAAGGGAAAGGTAGAACAAACAAATCCAAAACTCCTTGAATGAAAATAGAGATAGAAATTAAGAAAAAGTGTGCTTATCTCAGATGTCAGGTAGAAAATACAATTGAGAACCAAGAGAAATACAGAAGGTTCAGAGAGGAGGTGAAAAAGCATTTTAGAGAAGCAAAGAAGGGTTATGAAAAATCACTGGCAGCCAACATAAAAGGGAATCCCAAAGTCTTCTATAGGCATATAAATAGTAAAAGGGTGATAAAAGGAGGAGTGGGGCCAATTAGGGACCTAAAGGGGAATTTACACATGGACGAAGGGACCATGGCTGATGTATTAAATGAATACTTTGCATCCATCTTTATCTAGGAGGTAGACGCTACCCAGGCCATGGTGACAGATGAGGAAACTCTGTCACTAGAAGGGTTCAAAATTGGTAAGGAGGAAGTGTTGAACAGACTGTCAGTACTTAAAGTTGACAAGGCACTGGGACCAGACGGGATGCATCCAAGGAAATTGAAGGAAGTGAAAGTGGAAATTGCAGGGGCACTGGCCATAATTTTTCAGTCTTCCCTAGACTCAAGGGAGGTTCCAGAAGACTGGAGAATTGCAAACATTACTCCCTTGTTCAAAAAGTGGTGGTTAGGATAAGCCCAGCAATTACAGACCAGTCAGTTTGACTTCAGTGGTGGGCAGGATTCTAGAAACTATTATTCAGGATAGAATTAGTCACATGGAAAAATATGGGTTGATAAAATGGCCTCCTTCTGTGCCGTTAAAATCCTGTGATTCTGCAACTTGGCTGAGGTACCAGATGGCAGTAAGTATCTACAAAATTGTACCCCAGGTAGAGTCAGCACCTTCAGGAGAGGCTGGGTGTAAATGAAAGAATCCGAAATAATATTCCCAACATGAAACCATTTGCAAACTAAAATGACACAATTTATTTAACTTCTATGGTTATCCCCAGGCACATTTTTCTAATCAATAGAAGATTTCATAACCTTAATTTCTTGCATTTGTTTTTTCAATTATTTCCTTTTCCTTGCACTTTTTCTTTAAGTAATTTGCTTATATGCATAACTATACGAAGCCTTGCCAGTATGGGGGATGGTGACATTATGGTATTGTCTCTGGGCTAGTAATCCAGAAACCTGAATGGTCTGGGGACATGGATCCAAATCCAACTCTGGCAGCTGGTGAAATTTAAATTCAGTTAATAAATCTGGAATCATAAAGCTAGTCTCAGTAATGGTGACCATAACAATATCAAAAACCCATCTGGTTCACTAATGCCCTTTAGGGAAGGAAATCTGACATCCTCCCCTGGTATGGCTGACATGTGACTCCAGGGTGCTACCCTCTGAAATGGTCTTGCAAGCCATTCAGTTCAAGGGCAATTAAGATGGGCAACAAATGTTGGCCTTGCCAGTGATGCTCACATCCCATGAAGGATAAAATGTTTTTAAAGTTATAAACGCCCTGGGAATATAATTTTACAGCATATTGGTGATGATCAAGCCTGTGGCGTCTCTCTGGAAATGGATAGCCACATTTCCCTGCACTTTCCCGAAATCTTTGGCTAATATTTATCGCAATGACGTTGGGCGTGCATCCCGACGTCACTGCGTGCCATTGCAATATTTCGTTGGGTGGGCACACTATGAGCTCTGATACGTGCTCGCCATTAATTAACGGGCCACTTAAGGCCCTTGAGATTTTTCAGAGTCCGTGCGATTTTCAGAGCGTCACAAGGGTGCAATGGGCAGGCGGGTAGGCCACATTTTTAAAAACCTCATCCACGGGCAGGATAAGAGGGGTGAGCGCACTCGCGAATGCCATTTATTATTCATTTACTTTTTAAACTCGCTGCTACTTGTTTCTGTGAACAGGAGAACTTCAAAACTCTTCACAGCTGCTTGTACAGGAATAACAGGCTTCAGGTCAGGACTCTGGAGTAAGCATCATTCTTGGGGCCTTGCAGGTTTCAGGCAGCCTTCCCTTACCCTGGGAAAGCGAGTTGTGCTCTCCACTGGAGGCACCTCCTCTGAGGAGGGAGAGAGGGCCAGAAGGGGGAGGAGGCCAGAAGGGGGAGGAGGCCAGGAATCCATATTCAACCTCCAAGGGAGCCACCTTTGGGAGGACAGGCACATGCACAAGGGGTGCATGTCCAACAGGAAGTGCAAGGCGGAAGGGGCCGCTGAAGATGCCACTATCCTGCTGCCAGGGTTTACAGGCGGTGAAGCAGCTACCTCAATATGTCTGAGGTGCAATGCCAAAGGAGGCTCTGACTCTCAAGGGAGACAATGACCTCCAGCTGTCAGAGGATTGGCGCTGAGATCAGCTCTGACTGCGTGGGTGGACACCCCATGCCAGTGACACTGAAGGTCATAATGGCCCTCAACTTCTATGCCTCCAGCTCTTTCCAGGGGTCGGTGGGTGACGTTTATGGAGTCTCCCAATCAGCTGTCCACACTTGTGTAAAGCTGCTGATAGACACTAGCCCGCCCGCATAAAATGGCAGCATGGAGCCGATCGCGAGCGATGATTGGCTCCATGCCCACTCCTGCACAGCCTGCCCAACATGCTGAAAATTCTCCCTTATCTTACAATGTGAGTACAATTGTTTCGTATTTTCACACACTCTAGAGTTGGCACTCACTGGATAACAAGTAATGATATCAGTTCCAAGAAAATGACATAAAAAAGTCCTGCAAGTTAAACACCGCTTTACTCATGTGCCATGGTAAGATCAATTTAGATCTATTATTCGAATATATATACACTTAATAATTTCTAATGTGTTCACTTGAGCAGCTTAGTCCACTAGCTGTCATCATCGATTCGCAGAATTTCCATACACCACTATATTGGGTTGCTGGTTCTCATGGAGCTGAACCTCAGCATGGAAAATCTGGGCAACATTCTGATTTTCTTAATAATAGGACTGGGTAGCAGTTTCAGCCTATGATGCCTATTTGCAAAGTGATAGAAGGGGTCGCCGACAGTACCATCAAGCTGCACTTACTCAGAAACAACCTGCTCACTGATGCCCAGTTTGGTTCCGCCAGGGCAGCTCAGCTCCTGACCTCATTGCAGCCTTAGTTCAAACATGGACAAAAGAGCTGAGCTCCTGAGGTGAGGTGAGAGTGACTGCCCTTGACATCAAAGCTGCATTTGACAGAATGTGGCATCAAGGAGCCCTAGCAGAACTGGAGGCAATGGGAATAAGGGGGAAAAACTCTCCACCGGTTGGAGTCATACCTAGCACAGAGGAAGATGATTGTGGTTGTTAGAGGTCAGTCATCTCAACTCCAAGACATACTGCAGGAGTTCCTTGGCCCGAACATCTTCAGCTGCTTCATCAATGACTTTCCTTCTATCATAAAGTAAGAAGTGGGGATGTTCGCTGATGATTGCACAATGTTCACAACTCCTCAGATACTGAAGCAGTCTGTGTTCAAATGCAACAAGACCTGGACAATATCCAGGCTTGGGCTGACAAGTGGCAAGTAACATTCGCGCCACACAAGTGCCAGGCAATGAACACCTTCAACAAAAGGGAATCTAACCATTGCCCCTTGATGTTCAATAGCATTACCATCACTGAATCCCCCCACTATCAACATCCTGGACATTACCATTGACCAGGAACTGAACTGGACTAGCCATATAAATACTGTGACTACAAGAACAGGTCAGAGCTAGGAATTCTGCAGCAAGTAACTCACTTCCTGACTCCCAAAGCCTGTCCACTGTCTACAAAGCACAAGTTAGGAGTGTGATGGAATACTCCCCACTTGCCTGGATGAGTACAGCTCCCACAACACTCAATATGCTTGACACTATCCAAAGCAACCCGTTTGATTGGCACCACATCTACAACATTCACTCCCTCCACCACTGATGCACAGTAGCAGCAGTGTGTACCATCTACAAAATGCGCTGTAGCAACGCACCAGGCCCCATAGGCAACACCTTCCAAACCCACAACCACTACCATCTAGAAGGACAAGAGCAGCAGATAGATGGGAACACCACCACCTGGAATTTCCCCTCCAAACCACACACCATCCTGACTTGGAAATATATCACCGTTCCTTCACCATCGCTGGGTCAAATTCCTGGAACTCCCTCCCTAACAGCACTGTGGGTGCACCTACACCACATGGACAGCAGCGGTTCAAGAAGGCAGCTCATCACCTCTTTCTCTAGGGCAATTAGGGATGGGCAATAAATGCTGGCCCAGCCAGTGAAGCCCACTTCCTGTGAACGAATTAAAAAAATAGAGCAGGTCAGTAACTCATTTTTAACTGCTCGTTCCAGGCACGTACTGGAATCAAGTGGGGCATCACCAAGACCCAGATTATTTGATTTGACTCTAGGCTCCACAATGTAAGCATGGCTTTCCCTGCCCCAGATTCTTCTGCTTGCCCCCTGCAAGGCACTGCTGAAACATCTAAACAGTTGACCTGCTTGCCAGCGAGCCTTGCTTTGCTGCCAGCCAGTGGCCAACTGACCTACTGTTCCCACCCACTGGCAGCATGAAGATCATACCGAGGATTAAAAATCCCAGGCTGGGCTGGGAGGCTGATCCCCCCACCAGCCCCCCCAGCCCCCCCCCAGACCCCACCCCATCTCTCCACCCCCTCCTCCACCCCACCGCAAACCTGCCCAGCTGAAACATGCTGGAAGTTAAAATGCAACCCCTTCACCTTGTGAGGTAGATCTTAACTTTGTGCAATAGTGTAAAGCTGGCCATAATGCGTACACATTCGGGAACTGCATGTTCTGCTTTGTGATACAGAGCCTTTCAAAGGACATAAACATGCCAGTACAGTCCATGAGGGTGAATAATTCTGAACTCCTGCGAAGTACAGGGTGAACAGCAGCGTAGTTACAATAAAGCAGGAGATCGAAACAAACATCAGCCAACCTTGATTGTCAGGTTTTGGAATTTCAGAAGAAGACACAAGGATCCAAACTAAAGCACCAAAAGCCTAAAAAATACAAATGCAGTACAAAGAAAGTTAAATTTCAAACCTCTACCCAGTCTAGTCCACATGTGACTCCACATATGATTCACTCATAATACACATGAACAAGTGACTATAGGCATTTTTACTTTTATGATGTGTAAGGCATAAATATGAATAGTGCAACAATTCACTATTAACAAGTTCAGATTCCAAGATGCCAACAAAGGCTGCAGAATTCTTTAAAAAAAAGACATAATTCCATTCAAAAATTGTGTTTTATTGCATACTTACATGCATATGATCATACAAATTAGAAGCACAATTAGGCCATTCAACCCCTCGACTCTGCTCCACTATTTGCTAAGATCATGGCTAATCTGATGTGGCCTCAATTCTACTTTCTTGTCTATCCCCTTTGACTCACTTGTTGATCAAGAATCTATCTAATTCAGTCTTAAAAGTAATCAATGACCCTACCTCCACTGCCCCCCGGGGAAGAGAATTCTACAGATTAACAACCCTCTGAGGGAAAAAAAATTCCTCACCTCCATCATAAACGAGAATACCCTTATTTTTAAACTGTGTCCCCTATTTCTAGTCTCTCTCTCATAAGGGAAGACATCCTTTGTATCCATCCTGTCAAGTCCCCTCAGGATCTTTTCAGTTAGATCTTCTAAATACCAATGGATACAGGCCCAACCTGTCTTCACTATTCTCCACTCCTTCATCCCAGGAATCAGTCAATTGAACCTTCTATGAACTGCTTCAAATGCAACTATCTCCTTTCTTAAGTAAGAAGACCAAATCCGTACACAGTACTTCATGTGTTGTCTTACCAACACGCTGTACAACTGTAGCAAAAGATCTCTACTTTTATATTCCATTCCCTTTGCAATAACTGACAACATTCCATTTGCCTTCCTAATCACTTCCTGCATACTAACTTTTTGTGATTCATGTACCAGGTTCCTCGAGACCACAGAGTTCAGTAATCTATCTCCATTTAAATAATATACTGCTTTTTTATTCTTCCTGCCAAAATAGGCAACCTCACATTTTCCCACATCATACTCCATCATCCAAATTTTTGCGCACACACTTTATCTATCTAAATCCCATAGTAGACTCTTTATGTCCTCCTCACAACTTACTTTCCTACCTATCTTTGTGTCTTCAGCAAATCTAGCAACCCTGCATGCAGTCCCTTCATCCAAGTCATTAATATAGATTGTAAATAGTTGAGGCCCCAGCATTGATCCCTGTGACACTCCAGTAGTTACAGCTTGCCAACCTGAAAATTATTGCATAATATGAACATAGTGACAAGCATCATTGTTCCCATTCCAATCCAGTATAATTTCACACATGCACAAAGGGAAAAACACAACCTGTAAGTTCATATCCTTATTCAATAGTATTGGTTGAAATCTTAGGCATACAATTAGATTTGGTGACCTCCAAGCTGTTGCACCTGAACGAAACAAGGTTCATGCAAGAGAACCAATCAAGTTACAATACAAAGAGGCTAACCTGTGTAATCCACCACAGCAATAACACAGCTACATCAACCCTGATACTTATGCATATGGATATATGAAAGTGGGCATGGTGGTCGAAGCTGATGTTTGACTTTGGGCAATAGTTTGAAACGAGCAATATCCATTCAGTCACCCATTATGTATTAGTCTCAGGTTACATTTCAATTCAATAAAGAGATACCTAGCACATGGAGCTGGCCTGTTATTGCCTATTTTAAACTATCGCCCAAAGTCAAATTTGCCCCAACTGTTTATATTATGGCAGAGACCAACAGCTAGTGCTGAATGTACAGTATAAAAAATTGAAATTCATACAACGGATGATTCTTCCCGCAGAAACAAGGAAACCTGCTAATAGAAAAGAGTTTCGCGCTTGAACATACTTGCATTTTCAGAAAGCTTTTGATAAAGTTCCTCAAAGGTGGTTGTTTAGCAAATTAAAGCACATGGGATAGGAGGTAATATACTGGCATAGATTAAGGATTGGTTAACAGGCAGAAAACAGAGGGTAGGAATAAACGGGCCATTCTCACGTTGGCAGGCTGTAACTAGTGGGGAACCACAAGGATCAGTACTTGGGCCCCAGCTTTTCGCAGTATATATCAATGATTTGGATGAGGGGACCAAATGTAACATTTCCAAGCTTGCGGATGACACAAAGCTGGATGGGAATGTGTGTTGTGAGGAAGATGCAAAGTGGCTTCATGGAGATTTGGACAGACTGAGTGGGCTGAATAATGCCGTTGCTCACTGACAGCAGGTTCCACACCCGGAAGTCGGTGGCATTCCAATTTCCTGGCCAGCCATCAATGCACGCCTGGTAGTAGGCTAATTGCCGCAAATTAGTGGCTACAGACCGTCATTGGGTGATGGAGTGTGAGATGCTCAGTCTTGGAACCTGCAGGCACCTGGAACAAGGTAAGGGCCTGTGTTTTAAAGGACCCCCAGCACTTGACAGTGTCAAGTGACCGATCAGAAGATGATCAATCCAGTGCACCTAGTGAAGGTTTGTGGATCTTCCAGTCTGGTCAGGCAAGTCAATTTAAATTTTAGCTAAAATGAAAGGAAAATACTGCAAATGCTGGAAATCTGAAATACAAAAAACAAAATGTTGGAAAAACTCAGCAGGTCTGGTGGGATCGGTGGCGAGACAAAGTTAATGTTTCGAATCCGTATGACTCTTCTTCAGAGCTGAAAAGAGGTAGAAATGTACTGGATTTTATTACGTTGAAAAGAGGGAATGAAACAGTTGGAGTAAAATAGAAAGTCAGGGATAGGTGAAAGCTCAGGAGAGATTTGACAAAGATGTCATGGACACAAGATAAAGGGAGTGGTAGTGATAGTCTTAAAGACTAAGGAAGATGCAATGGTGACATAAAGGTCAGACAGCAGAATGTGTTATTAGCAGAGCAAGGGTCTTGGCACCCTGAAAGCAAAACATAAGATGACTGGCCCTGTTGGAGTTGCGGGGGGGGTTGGTGGGGGGTTGGGGGTGCTGGTGGGGGAGTTGTTTTTGGAAAAGAACATCAAAATGGAGGGCAGAGTTCGTGGCCTGAATTTGCTGAGCTCAATGTAAAGTGCAGAAGGCTGTGAAGTGCCTGATCGAAAGATGAGGTGCTGTTCCCCCAGTTCCCCAAAGCAAACTAGAGGAACTACACCTCATCTTCCGATTAGTCACTTCTGCACTTAACAATGACTTCAACAAATTCAGACCATAAACTCTGCCCTCTATGTTGATATCCTTTTCAGGAAACACCCCCCCAGAGGGCCAGCCTGTAACTTATTTTTGTCTTTTGCTCTCAGACAGCACTGACCTTTGTTCTGCTATTAACACATTATGCTTTCTGATCCTTATGCAACTTTTAACACCTGCCTTAGTCTTTAACACTATCATTACCACTCCCTTTGTCCTGTGCCCATAACATCTTTGTCAAATCTCTCCTGAGCTCCCACCTTTCCCTGACCTTTTACCTTGCTCCATCTGTCCACTGTCACTCTTCAACAGTACAAAACCCAATATATTTCTACATCCCTTCAGATCTGAAGAAGAACCACACGGACTCGGAACGTTAACTATGTTTTTCTCTCCACAGATACTGCCAGGCCTGTTGAGTATTTCCCAACATTTTCTTTCTTTTGCTTTAAATTTTAGTTAACCTTTGCCAACCATGTCAAACTTCATAGGTGGCAGACGTTTTAAAATTCTGCAAGTCTCCTACCTTTTGGCATTGAGGAGTTGTACATTTATCGTACATAGATGTGTATACCACCGGAGCGAGGGTAGAAGTGTTCTAGAAGGGACAAAGCTGCCGCCAGATTCAGTGAGGTCACCCTTGGCGCCCTCCAGCAGGCAGTACCTGGTAGACATCGCCAGCTCATGCCAGGCTCTGGGAAGAGGAGGAAGCCAAGGCAGAACCATGCTGCATTGGAGGAGGTGGCCGACCAGGTCAACAGCGTTGAGGTGGGGAGGAGGACTTGGTCCCAGTGCCACAAAAAGCTCAATGACCTCATGAGGTCAGTTGCAGTTAGGTAGGTCTCTGCCTGTATACCATTGGGGTGGCATAAGCTCATCTGCACCTCAGCTGGGGGTTTCTGGGTCCCTCAGGGTCTGATGCTGATCTGTCCCTGTCCTGAGGAACCACAGTATCCTGAGCCTCCCTGTGTCCCTTTCATCTGCTCACCCTTCTCCTCCTCATCTCCCTAATCCTTCTCTCCCCCTCACTGGATGCTGTATCTCCAAGTGAGACAACAATCCTCATCTGTCTCAGATACTGTTCACCCCTCACCCCTGGTAATGGACAGGGCAATAATCCATCAAATGAGCCCTCTGAATCAGAGGAGAGTTCTCCTCATTAAAAATATCCAAAAGGCCCCTCTGTCCACTCAATTGAGCAGTCCTTGCAGTCAATAGGGTTGGAACTGCAAAGCTGACAATGGTCTCAGCTGCAGTTTTATAACCAGCCCAAACAAACTTGCCCTTAAACAAATGGATTCCCCACCTGTAGTAAATCTCACCCTGAAGGTGTATTATTGCCTTCCGATCGTATTATTGCACTGAGATGGGTAGTTAATTAGTTGAATTGCATTTTAAATTGATATTTAAGTAACACGGACAGGTTCCCAACTTTTTTACCTGCCTGTGTGCAGTATTATCGGAAGCTGGTGTAATGACATCTTAAACAGTGCCCAGCGTCATCACGCCCCATAATACACCCCACTCTTGATCCTGGGGCATAAAATTCAGCCCAGTGAGTGGGCAAGAACATGACAGATGAAATATCATGTGGAAAAATATGAGTTCATCCACTTTAGTCGGAGGAACAGGTGTGCAGAGTATTTCTTAAATAGTAAGAGATTAGAAAGTGTAGATGTACAAAGGGACCTGGTTGTCTTCATCAATATGTCGCTAAAAGCTAACATGCGGGTGCAGCAGGCAATTAGGAAGGCTAATGGTACGTTGGCCTTTATCACAAGAGGATTTGAGTACAGGAGTAGTGAAGCCTTGCTTCAATTGTATAGAACCTCAGTTAGACCGCACCTGGAGCATTGTGCGCAGTTTTGGTCCCCTTACCTCAGAAAGGGCATTATTGCCATAGAGGGAATGCAATGAAGGTTCACCAGACTTGTACCCAGGGTGGCAGGACTGTCTTATGCAGAGAGATTGGGGAAACTGGGCCTGTTTTCTCTAGAGTTTCGAAGAATAAGACGTGATCTCATTGAAATCTACAAAATACTTAAAGGAATAGACAGAGTAGATGCAGGTAAGATGTTCCCCCAGGTTGGAGAGTCTAGAACCAGGGGACATAATTTCAAAATAAGGGGTAAGTCACTTAGGACCAAGATGACGAGAAATTCTTTACTCAAAAGGTTGTGAATCTTTCGAATTCTCTACCCCAGAGAGCCATGAGGGCCATGAAAGCTCAGTCACTGAGCATGTTTAAAGTAGAGATTGACAGATTTCTAAATACCAATGACATAAAGAGATATGGGGATAGTGTGGGAAAAAGGCATTGAAGTGGATGATCAACCGTGGTCACATTGAATGGCATACCATGCTCGATGGCCTACTCCTGCTCCTCTGTTCCTAACATGGCATGTTGAAGACTTAGCTTTTTTTTTGTTTGTTCATGCTAGGCCAGTGTTTATTGCCCAACCCTAATTGCCCTTGTTCATAGGGCATTTTAAATTTTAAGACAAATTATTTTTATTAAAGACAAATCAGTTTAACCACATTGCTGTGGGTCTGGAGTCACATGTAGGCCAGACAATTTCCTTCTCTCAAGGATATTAGTGAACCAGATGGGCTTTCACAGCAACCAACCATGGTTCCATGGTTGCCATTAGATAAAAACCAAAAATGCTGGAAGAACAATAGAAAAGTTACAGCACAGAAGGAGGCCATTCAGCCCATCTTGTCCATGCCAGCCCAAGGCCACCCAGGTGCCCTTTCTAATCCCACCTTCCTGCACCCGGCCCATAGCCCTGCAGCTTACAGCAGTTAAGGAGCAGATCCAGGCACTTTTTATAAGAGTTTAGAGTTTCTGCCTCTACCACCAACTTGGGCAGCAAATTCCAGACACCCACTACCCACTGCGTAAAAAAATTCTTCCTCACGTCCCCCCCTACACCTTCTGCCACTTATCTTGAATCTATGTCTCTTGGTTCTAGAATTCTCCATCAATGAAAACAATTTTATCCTGTCCACTCTATTCCCCTCATAATTTTGTACACCTCCAATCAAGTCACCTCTCAGCCTTCTTTGTTCTAAGGAAAATAACCCCAACCTATCCAATCTCTCCTCGTAGCTACACTTTTCTAACCCTGGAATCATTCTTGTAAATCTCCTCTGCACTCTATCCAGAGCTATTACGTCCTTCCTGTAATGTGGTGACCAGAACTGCACGCAATACTCCAGTTGTGGCCTCACCAGTGTTTTATACAATCCCAACATTATATCCTTACTTTTATATTCTATACCTCTGCCAATGAAGGAGAGCATTCCATATGCCTTCTTTACAACCTTGTCTACTTGAGCTGCTTGATTCTGGCAAAGTCACGCTGGAATTCAAAGTATAAATATACAATAATACATTTTTAGCACCAACTTAATAAAAGAGTGTGATGTTACTTACAAATTCACCTATCATGAGGAACTCTGGAAATGATGTAAACACTTTCACCCCAGATGGTATGGGACTAGTTGAAGTAGCTGGAGCTGACATGGTTTTATTTGCAGCACGCAAGAAGTTGCGATAAAGATTGCCTCGCTAGTGTAAGCACGGTTAAGTGGCACTCTGAATCTATATTCCAATGTGTATCTACAATGGTTTAAAGGCACCATGTGAAGGTGTGCCAGTGCCTTTGCACTGTCATTTTATATTAATTGCACCAATACCATGTCCCACGTGAGACTGCAAGTGAGAAGGAGAGAGAGAGAGTGATTGTGCTAACTATCCCTGAGGTGAAGATTTCCTCACCTGTTTTTCCTTTTACTTTCATGTGTGCCTTTGTTAGCCCTAAACTTGACTCTGTTAAACAATGTTCTCCTGGCCGGCATCCCATAAACTTGAGCTCATCCAAAACTCTGCTGCCCATATCCTAACTCACATTATGTCCCTATTATCCCTGAGCTCACTGACCTATATTGGCAATCAGTTCAGCAATGTCTTATTTAAAATCCTGACCCCTCTCTCCCATGGCCTCACCCCTCCTTGTCTCACCAAGCCTCCTTAGACGGCACCTTTCAAACCCACAACCACTACCATCTGGAAGGGCAAGGGCAGCAGATAGATGGGAACACCACCACCTGGAAGTTCCCCTCCAAGCAACTCACCATCCTTACTTGGAACTATATTGTTGTTCCTTCACCATTGCTGGGTCAAAATCCTGGAACTCCCTTCCTAACAGAACTGTGAGTCTACCTACACCACATGGACTGCAGAGGCTCAAGACCTCCTACCACCTTCTCAAGGGCAATTAGGGATGGGCAAAAATGCTGGCCTAGCCAGTGATTCCCACACCCCGTAAATGAATAAAAACCAAACCTCCTTCAGTCCTAAATTCCTCTGAGATTCTCACGTTCCTCTAACTCTGGTTTTTGTGTATCACTAAATCTAATTGCTTCACCATTGGTGGTCGTATCTTCTGTTGCTAAGGCCCTAAGCTCTGGAATTCCCTCTCTAAACATCTATGTTTCTTTATCTTTCTTTCATACTTTAAGATGCTTCTGAAAACCTACCTTTGTGACCAAATATTTGCTTACCTGCTTTAACATCTTAATTGGCTCGGTCAAAATTTTACCCCTATAGAAATTATTTCCCTTGGCTGAGGCGTATAACTAGGGGCTCACAATCCAACAGTAAAGGCTCAGCCATTTAATCCCGAGATGAGAAGAAATTTGCGGGTCTTTGGAGTTCTCTATCCTAGAAAAATATGTCTCAACACATGCAGATTCCAACTCTATTCAATAAGATATACCCTGTGCCTGTGTCTGACCTGGTGGTTGAAAGTGAAGGTGATGAGTTTTCATTGGCACTCTCTTTTTTGATGACTATTTGCTGACCAGGTTGTACCTTTTGGGTTTTGAAAGGGAAAAAGGAACAAGGGTAAGGTTATGGTATTGGCAGTGGGCAAAATAAAAGGCCATGTTTGCACTATCTCAACTTGTGCACTCGATGTGTACAAGATCACTGCCGTGTTTCTCATATTCAAGAGGGATTACACTTCACAAGTACTTAATTAGGAGTAAGGTCCTGGGGCTGAAAGATGTGATGTAAATTTTTTCTTGCGAAGTTTTTAATTATTTTATAATTTTGTTTCATGATCTTATGCGTTCAAAAATGTAGTAAAACGCATAGCCCTCAGGGCAATGTGTTTGGCAAGGCATTTTTTCTACATTTTGTCAAGTACCAATCAAGAAAGCTCGCTCCATACATATATGAGCAAGGTATAAAATGAGGATATTTGATACAGGTCAACTAACCTTACAGCAAAGTGTAAAACTATAACGTGAAGAAAATGGCAACACATTACTATAAATAAATTAAATAAGGGCTAAAAATATATTGGCAGATTTTCATCTGCAATGCTTGGGAGCAAAAATCTCCAGGGTGAGCCACAAAGAGGGGAGTCAGGTGGATAGGATTGGATTCATGGAATATCCCTGGTTTTCCAACCAATTAAACTTATAAATAGAAGATCAACCAGGCTCGTTTCTAGAAGTGTGACTTTCCCAGCTCTATTTTTCTCTACCTAGGTTACTTTTAACACTGAGAGAAAATGTGCCCCATAATATATTGAGCAGAACACACTGTTAGTCTCTGAGCCTATAAGATAAGTTGTTCATTGTGGACTTCTTCCACATTCTCAATACATTTATCCACTCACAAAGTTCTTTAGAATGGACTGCGAACAATTTATAAACTGTTTGCAGGATGTCTTGACCTTTTACCTGATTCATTAAGATGTGTGATGTGAACAAGATACAAGCTTTCCAAAGATTATGGCAATTTTAGCACTCCAATCTTTACACATTAAATATATTTTATATGCCATTAGCTCTATTGTGTACATAAATGCTGTAATTACGGTTGCAATGGGAATGAAGTAAAACAATTTTAAGGGAAGAGCAATCAGCAGTTTTAAAAAGGGGGGAAAATGCTGACAAGACATTGACATTTTCTTTTTTATTAACGTTCTCAAGAAAGATTCCCACCTCGATATTGACAATATTGCACGCAGAGTGACCACAAAATCAAACACCTGAAAGCAAAACAAAAACAGAATTACCTGGAAAAACTCAGCAGGTCTGGCAGCATCGGCGGAGAAGAAAAGAGTTGACGTTTCGAGTCCTCATGACCCTTCGACAGAACTTGAGTTCGAGTCCAAGAAAGAGTTGAAATATAAGCTGTTTTAAGGTGTGTGTGTGGGGGGCGGAGAGATAGAGAGAGAGAGAGGTGGAGGAGGGGGTGTGGTTGTAGGGACAAACAAGCAGTGATAGAAGCAGATCATCAAAAGATGTCAACGACAATAGTACAATAGAACACATAGATGTTAAAGTTAAAGTTGGTGATATTACCTAAACGAATGTGCTAATTAAGAATGGATGGTAAGCAACTAAGACACAGGAATGTTTGGAAGGAAAATAACATGCAATAAGAAGGTTTTACCTACAAATACAAATACAAATATATTTATACCATTTTATTATGAACTTAGATTAACATTCCATTCTGCGCTCATCAGAGTTCTTGAAGTAGCTTGCAACTCAAGAAAGCACACTAGTGTAAAAGCAAAATACTGCAGATGCTGGAAATCTGAAACAAAAACAAAAATACCTGGAAAAACTCAGCAGGTCTGACAGCATCTGTGGAGAGGAATACAGCTGACGTTTTGAGTCCGAATGACTCTTCATCAGAACTAAAGAGAAATAGAAAAGAGGTGAAGTATAAGCTGGTTGAGGGGGGTGGGACAGGTAGAGCTGGATAGACGGCCAGTGATAGTTGGACGCAAAGAAGAGATTGCCAAAGATGTCATAGACAGAAGGACAAAGGGGTGTTGACGGTGGTGATATTATCTAAGGAATGTGCTAATGGGGACATTAAGGGTAGCAAGCAGGGTAAGCTAGTGACAGATAGCCCTAGCAGGGGTGGGGTGGGGGGAAGGGATCGAAATGTGCTAAAAGGTGGAGATAAAACAATAGATCGAAATAAATTTTAAAATAGGTGGGAAAAGAAAGATTTTTTTAAAATTGTAAATTATTGGAAAAAGGGGGATCGGAAAGTGGGTGGAGATGGAGGAGAGAATTCAAGATCTGAAATTGTTGAACTCAGTATTAAATCCAGAAGGCTGTAAAGTGCCTAGTCGGAAGATGAGGTGATGTTCCTCCAGTTTGCGTTGAGCTTCACTGGAACATTGCAGCAGGCCAAGGACGGACATGTGGGCGTGAGAACAAGGTGGTGTGTTGAAATGGCAAGCGACAGGGGGGTCTGGGTCACGCTTGTGGACAGATCGAAGGTGTTCCGCAAAGCGGTCACCCAGTCTGCATTTGGTCTCTCCAATGTAGAGGAGACCGCATTGGGAGCAGCGAATGCAGTAGACCAAATTGAGGGAAATGCAAGCGGAGCGCAAAGCTCGACTACAGTTCCTCACACCCAGCTTCCTGTAAGGACTCCATCCCATTCTCTCAGTTCCTTCGCCCCCATCGCATCTGTTCTGATGATGCCACTTTCCAAAACATGACATGTCTTCCTTCTTCCTTAACCGAGGTTTTCCACCCACGGTGGTAGACAGGGCCCTCAACCGTGTGCGGCCCATCTCCCGCGCATCCACCCTCACACCTTCCTCTCCCTCCCAGAACCATGATAGAGTCCACCTTGTCCTCACTTATCACCCTACCAGCCTCCGCATCCAAAGGATCATCCTCCGCCATTTCCGCCAACTCCAGCATGATGCCGCCACCAAACACATTTTCCCTTCACCCCCCCCCCGGCGGCACTCCATAGGGATCGTTCCCTCCAGGACACCCTGGTCCACTCCTCCATCACCCCCTACACCTCAACCCCCTCCCACAGCACCTCCCATACTCAGCACTCCCCCCTCCTCACCATCCAAGAGCCCAAACATTCCTTTCAAGTGAAGCAGCATTTCACTTGCACTTCCCTCAATTTAGTCTTCTGCATTCACTGCTCTCAATGTGGTCTCCTCTACATTGGAGAGACCAAACGCAGACTGGGTGACCGCTTTGCGCTCCGCAAGCATGACCGAGACCTCCCTGTTGCTTGCCATTTCAACGCACCACCCTGCTCTCATGCCCACATGACCATCCTTGGCCTGTTGCAATGTTCCAGTGAAGCTCAACGCAAATTGGAGGAACAGTACCTCATCTTCCAATTAGGTATTTAACAGCCTTCCAGACTTAACGTTGAGTTCAACAATTTCAGATCATCAGGTATTTTTGTTTTGGTTTCAAAGCACACTAGTGGTTCAGAGGTTCATTCAGTGGTAAGCATAAACCATGCTGATGCCGGCTTTAATCCCCAATCTGTTCTCAATTAGCTAAATTAACTTAAGGCTACAATTGATCAAAGTGGTGCTGTGGTTTGAAAAAGGGAATAACTCAGCCAGGGTTTCAGCTCTTAATCAACACTATCCAATAATCAACTGCTATATGCATGTGGATATCAGAGGGAGGGCAAGTTTTCAGCCCACCAGGGTCATTTTTGAGCAGACAATTGGGCTGCTAAAGATGAGGTTCTGATGCCTGGATAGATCAGGACGTGCACTGCAGTTCATGTCATCCACAGTTTCACTGATGGTCTAGAGGAGAAGCAAGACAGCAGGCATTCCTCTGATGATGAGGTCAAAGAAGAGGTGATGGAACACCCTGACAGGGAGGTGCAAGGGCTGGCACAGGAGCAAATGGATGGCCATGGCACAAGGCAGGCCTTGACAAGACAGAGGTTCCAGTAGGTCAGACGTTGTTGTTCTCAGGTGCATGCACTGCCTGTGTCTCAACATCAATCCACCTAGACTATGAACTCACTGAGGAATCCTGGCAATGTCGTCACCATCACAGTGCCATTTGGCATTGTGGCAACTTGACCAAAGTTCAGTATTAGCAATACATGAATCTTTTTCCATGCATTTCTTATAGTGCTTACAGATAGCATGAAGGTAGTAAATTGAACGTTTACTAACATATTGGCACTAGCCCATCTGATAATATATACAATACACACGCATGTGATCCAATTAGTCACCAGTATGGAGTTTGTAAAACTTCTTTTCTGTGTGCTCCAGTGCAGTGCTCCACCCCTCACTTGCTGCTGCCCTGGAGAGAGGCTGCTTATCTGCCTGCCCCCTTGCCCTGGATGACTTTAGTGGGCGTCCTCTGTGCGGCTGAGGCCTTGAGGATGGACGGAGGAGAGGCTGGCCTCTTCAGAAGTGTCCTGAGAGGTGCTTCCAGATGCCAGCAGCCTGGTGCTCATCCTCCTCCATGAGAATTGATTGGCATGCAGCCAGGGCAGGAACCAAGGGTTGTACTGGTGTTATCTCGCTAAAGGGCATGGTAGCATACGGTAGCATCTGCTGCAGAGGATTCTGATAGGCACTTCAGTGGGCCAGCCTACAGAAGGAAAGTGATGCTATGCACAATCAAATACTTAGTCAATTGGCAGGTCGGCCAGAAAGCCTGGGTGCAAAGACCATGGAGGGGCCTGGCACCAACTTCGCACAGGGCTTCGTGCAAAGCTTGGGGCCTGTCCTTTCCAGCATAGTCAGTACACATTAATATACATGATGCATCGCCCAATGTCTCAGCTTCTTGGGCTGAAGCAGAAACCACCCAACATCAGGGTACTGCAGCAAAAGTCAGATTCCTGTCAAGCAAGCTCAGACTGCCCTTATGCACCTTGTTGTGAAGTGAAGACAGCTCATTCAACAGACCTTGGCAAAGTTGAGGCAAGTATGGATTGCTTCCTAAAGGCAATCAGGGAATATATCTTTCAGCTTAGAAACCTTCTATCCCTCCTCCTCCTCCCTCTTCTAGCAGCTTGTCCTGCTCTGCGTGGCCTCTCTTCATTCTCCTAGTGATGATTAGTCCCCATTGGAAGCCTTACCAGGCCACCAATGTCTGGAGGAAAGTTTTTCAGCACAATGTTTTAAATGAATAAACAAGTACTTCAGTACCAGCCAGACCACCCCCTCCAGACTATTTAAACTTTAAGTGGAAGAAGACTTCACAATATGCATTTGCACCAGCATCCTGAAGAAATAATCAAACAGCTAGCCTGTAAAGAGTTCATGATCCTTTGAAATAGCATTAGTGGGGCAGGCCCTTCATTCTGTTTAGCACTGTGTTCAGCTATGCTAGATTAAGAAAGGGCATTGGCTGGAGTGTGCAGTTGGAAAATGGCAGCATTGGTGTCAAATCAGCTTTGCATATTGATTCTTTAAATGATCTTCCTGCTCTGCATGCTGCTGGGAGTCATTAGCTATGTGCTCAAACCCCTTTACCAAGATAAGGCTCTGCTCATGGGCACCACGGATGCCATTTTCAAGTGATAGGTGGGTTCATAGCACCTTACACAGCCCAACTTAGCCTCCATCTTAAATGGCTAACAAACCTAATCAAATTTTTTGTGGAAGTAACCAAAATAGTAGACAGGAATCTCTATAAACATAGTTTATATACACTTCCAGAGGCATTCAATAAATATTATTGTCCAGTTATGTTAATACTGGATAGGTCAGATCCCAGACTGAAACCTGGCTTGATAAATCTTAATTTTTATTTTTCTTAGAAACTGTGGAAGTAAGTTACTAAACACATTCACAAGAGTCTGCTGATGAACTTTTAACGCAAAGGATAAAACATTTATTAAACAAGAGAAATAAACTGTATTGCAGTAGACAAAGAAGTTGGAAAGAACACAATACCAAAGAAAATGATTCAAATATTTATTATTCTTTTCACCCCAGCAATATCTTTACAGACCCATACAAATTCAGAAAGATAAAACAATTTACCACGTTGATCTTATACTCTAATATTCAGGGTAAGTGAGGGGTACATGTGAATTAACAGGCAAACTGTAGACAGGCACACCACAGTCCAAAGTAAATGACAGATGCAACCAAAGCAGATTCTATTGATTTCTCAACAACTCAACCTCACACTTGTCACATCATGAGCCACCTGGCCTCACTGAAACTCTGTCTTTCTCTCGAGGGTTTCAAATCTCCATGTTTGGAAAACTGACCTTGGAATTTTCTCCAAAAGTTGCTCCCACTTGGACAGCTTCAACAAGAATCCATCTCCATGGTTTCGATCTCATCTTCTGAGATTCCTTTCCCTTGGATCGCCGAGTGCACCCAAACTTTACATTCCAAGCATAATTTCAGATCTTCGGCCTAGCCAAGCAGCCACCACTGCTCCAAAAGGATGCCTTTGCCCTTATGGCTCGAAGCACAGAGTCACCAACCTTCGGTTGCCCTCTCGGATCTTCAGGGCTTCTCTCAAGCCCACTTTGCTTCAGCTCCGCTCTCCGCAGCTCTTTCTTTAACTTGAAGCCTTTTTCCCTGCTCCTGTCATTTATCAACAGGATCTATCCCTAAGCCCTGTCTTTGTCCCTGCCTTGGACTTTATTCTGGGACCTCTCCTTAATTTGAGACCTTCTTCTTGGGTTGGGACTTTCTCACTCTCCCCCTCCCCATGTCTAGCTCCCTGTGACACCTTCTCTTGAATGGTGCTCCGGTTCCAGATCACTTGACTTGCAGTTTCGTGCCACTTTACGCCTTTGCTTCCTTTTTTTCATTCATTCTCGGGTTGTGGGCTTCGCTGGCTGGGCCAGCATTTATTGCCCATCCCTAGTTGCTCTTGAGAACGTGGTGGTGAGCTACCTTCTTGAACCACTGCCATCTATATTGTGTAGCTACACCCACAATGCTGTTAGGGAGGGATTTCCAGGATTTTGACCCAGGGACAGTGAAAGAATGGAGATATATTCCAAGTCAGGATGGTGAGTGACTTGGAGGGAAACTTCCAGATGGTGGTATTCCCATCTATTTGCTGCGCTTGTCCTTCTTGATGGTAGTGGTCTTGAGTTTGGAAGGTGATGTCTAAGGACCCTTGGTGAATTCCTGCAGTGCATCTTGTAGATGATACACACTGCTGCTACTGTGCGTTGGTGGTGGAGGGAGCGAATGTTTGTGGATGTGGTGTCAATCAAGTGGGCTGCTTTGTCCTGGACAGTGTCAAGCTTCATGAGTGTTGTAGGAGCTGCACTCATCCAGGCAAGTGGGGAGTTTTCTATCACGCTCCTGACTTGTGCCTTGTAGATGGTGGACAGGCTTTGGCGAGTCAAAGATGACTCAGGATTCCTAACCTCTGCCTCTGCCTCTGCCTCTGCCTCTGCCTCTGCCTCTGCCTCTGCCTCTGCCTCTGCACAGGTACGCTGTGCCTGTTCCTAGCCTAAAGACATGAAAGACGTTAACTGCACATGTGTGGCCACTCTCCAGCCAGTGCAAGCACAGAGGTCCCGAGGGCTGCTGGGAATTGGAGTTTCGAGCCTCTGACTGCCGATCTAAAGCTGAAATAAGTTTTTAGGTTTCCTAATAGCTTCTACAACTGTCAGCTTTACAGCAGCACAGGAGAGAGTCCTGGCCTGAGTTTTCACAAAGATTGAAGGGCTCCCCAACTTAGCCAAAATAACACCAAAGCCCCAAATCTGGAAATCCTGCTCCCATATCCAGCACCCACCAGTTTTGCCGGGGCACGGGTTGGGGTAGGTGTAGAATGGGGACAGGGCGATTTTCATATATTCAAGGTTCACGGAGGTAGGGGCACATTTAAAAGTACTGCTGCCTTCAGTGAAAAGCAATTTTCGTCATCCAGGTTCCTGAAATGCGACTCATGGGGCAGAATTTTCCCGTTGGCGTGCGAGGGCGGGTCCCACACGAATGAACGTAAAATGACATCACCGCGAGCCATCGCGACATTTCATTGGGCGTGCACGTGATGATATCCAATGCGCGCCCGCCATTAATTAACCGGCCAATTAAGGCCCTTGAGGCACCAATTGACAGCGATTTTTCGGCACCCGTGCAATCTTCAGGTTGGCGCACAGGAGCAATGGGCAGGCGGGTAGGACACACTTGTATAAACCTTATCCACGGGTGGGATAAGAGGGCTCAGTGGGGTCACGAGTGTGCTCTGCCAAATATTGATTTTTCAAAGTTACTGATACTTGCCTGTGTGATCTGCAATACTTCAAAACACATCCCAGCTGCTTGGACTGGACTCACAACCTCCAGGTCAGCACTCTGCAGTGAGGAATCTTTTTTGGGCCTGTAGGTTTCAGGAAGCTTCCCCTTAGCCTGGGAATGGGAGCTGAACTGTCCACTGGAGGCACCTCCTCTGAGGAGGAGGAGGGGGCTAGAAGGGGGAGGAGGCCAGGAGTGCACATTCAGCCTCCAGGGGAGCCACCTTTGGGAGGACAGGCGCAGGCACAAGGGGTGCAGGGCCAAGAGGTAGTCCAAGGCGTAAAGGGCTGCAGAAGACACCACTATCCTGCTGCCAGGGTATACAGGCAGCGAAGAAGTTACCTCAATATATCTGAGGTGCAGTTTCGAAGGAGGCTCTGTCTCTCGAGGGAGACAGTTAACTATATCTGTCAAATGATTGGGCCTGAGATCTCCCATAACTGTGTGGGTGGACATCCCATGCCAGTGGCTCTAAAGGCCACAGCTGCCCTCAAAGTCTATGCCTCTGGCTCCTTAGAAAATAGAAACATAAAAACTAGGAGCAGGAGTAGGCCATTCGGCCCTTCGAGCCTGCTCCGCCATTCATTGTGATCATGGCTGATCATCTAACTCAATAGCCTGCTCCCGCTTTCTCCCCATATCCTTTGATCCCTTTCACCCCAAGAGCTATATCTAACTCCTTCTTGAAAACATACAATGTTTTGGTCTCAGCTACTTTCTGTGGTAACAATTCCACAGGCTCAACACTCTCTGGGTGAAGAAATTTCTCCTCATCTCAGTCCTAAATGGTCTACCCCATATCCTCAGACTGTGACCCCTCGTTCTGGACTCCCCCACCATCGGGAACATCCTTCCTGCATTTACCCTGTCTATTCCTGTTAGAATTTTATAGGTTTCTATGAGATCCCCCTCATTCTTCTGAACTCCAGCGAATATAATCCTAACCGACTCAATCTCTCCTCATATGTCATTCCCGCCATCCCAGGGATCAGTCTGGTAAACCTTCACCGCACTCCCTCTATAGCAAGTACATCCTTCCTCAGAAAAGGAGACCTAAACTGCACACAATATTCCAGGTGTGGTCTCACCAAGGCCCTGTATAATTGCAGCAAGACATCCCTGCTCCAGTACTCGAATCCTCTGGCTATGAAGGCCAACATACCATTTGCCTTCTTTACTGCCTGCTGCACCTGCATGCTTACCTTCAGCGACTGGTGTACAAGGACACCCAGGTCTCGTTGCACATTCCCCTCTCTCAATTTATAGCCATTCAGATAATAATCTACCTTCCTGTTTTTGCTACCAAAGTGGATAACCTCACATTTATGCACATGATACTGCATCTGCCATGCATTTGCCCACTCACTCAGCTTGTTCAAATCACACTGAAGCATCTCTGCATCCTCCTCACAGCTCACCCTCCTACCCAGCTTTGCATCATCTACAAATTTGGAGATATTACATTTAATTCCCTCATCTAAATCATTAATATATATTGTGAATAGCTGGGGTTTGAGCACCAAACCCTGCGGTAACCCACTAGTCACTGCCTGCCATTCGAAGAAAGACCTGTTTATTCCTACTCTTTGTTTCCTGTCTGCCAACAGTTTTCTATCCATCTCAATACACTAACCCCAATCCCATGTGCTTTAATTTTACACGCCAATCTCTTATGTGGGAATTTGTCGAAAGCCTTCTGAAAGTCCAAATAAACCTCATCACTCCCCCTCATCAACTGTACTAGTTACATCCTCAAAAAATTCCAGTAGATTTGTCAAGCACGATTTCCCTTTCATAAATCCATGCTGACTCTGTCCAATTCTGCCACTGTTTTCCACGAGCTCGGCTATTAAATCTTTTATAATAGACTCTAGAATTTTCCCCACTACCGACGTCAGGCTGACTGGTCTATAATTCCCTGTTTTCTCTCTGCCTCCCTTTTTAGATAGTTTTAAATAGTTAATAATTTCTAAACATTAGCTACCCTCCAATCAATAGGAACTGTTCCAGAGTCTATAGAATCTCAGAAGATGACCACCAATGCATCCACTATTTCTAGGGCCACTTCCTTAAGTACTCTGGGATGTAGATTATCAGGCCCTGGGGATTTATCTGCCTTCAGTCCCATCATGTTCACCAACACCATTTCCCTACTAATACTGATTTCTTTCAGTTCCTCCCTCTCACTGAACCCTGTGTTCCCCAACATTTCTGGTATGTTATTAATGTCCTCCTTTGTGAAGACAGAACCAAAGTATGTATTTAATTGGTCAGCCATTTCTTTGTTCCCTATTATAAATTCCCCTGTTTCTGACTGTAAGGGACCTACATTTGTCTTCACCAATCTTTTTCTCTTCACATACCTATAGAAACTTTTACAGTCAGTTTTTATGTTCTCTGCAAGCTTACTCTCACACTCTATTTTCCCCTTCTTAATCAATCCCTTGGTCCTCCTTTGCTGAATTCTAAACTGCTCCCAATCCTCAAGTCTGTTGTTTGCCCTGGCCAATTTGTATGCCTCTTCCTTGCATCTAATACTATCTCTAATTTCCCTTGTAAGCCATGGTTTGGCCACTTTTCCTGTTTTACTTTTGCACCAGGCAGGAATAAACAATTGTTGCAGTTCACCCATGCACTCTTTGAATGTTTGCCTTTGCCTATCCACTGTCATCCCTTTAAGTAATGTTTCCCAATCCATCATAGCCAACTCTGCCTCATACCATCATATTTTCCTCAATTTCTCTGCCTCTGGCTCCTTCCAGGGCTCAATGGATGCTCTTTGCGGTTTCTCCCAATCATCTGTCAAGCAGGTTATAGACATTCTGTTCAGATGGGCATGGACCTCCATCCACTGCCATTGGGACCAGGCAAGCCTGACACAGCGAACCAGAGGCTTCGTGGCGATTACTGGCTTCCCCCGCGTCCAGGGTGCAATAGACTGCACACATGTGGCCATCAAGGCGCCAGCAGATGAGCCCAGTGCCTTCATCAACAGGAAGGGCTTCCACTCCATGAACGTGCAGATAGTGTGTGATCACAGGATGCAGATTCTACAAGTCTGTGCAAGGTACCCAGGCAGCTCCCACGACGCCCACATCCTCAGACACTCCCAGGTGCCGGGGCTCTTCAGAGCTCCAGCCTGGCTGGATGGATGGCTGCTGGGTGACAAGGGCTATCCCCTCAGAAGCTGGCTCATGACATCTCTCCGCCATCCAAGAACAGAAGCAGACCAGCGGTATAATAGGAGCCACGGCTCCACAAGAGATGTAGTGGAGAGAGCCATTGGTCTTCTCAAGATACGCTTCCGATGCCTGGACCATTCAGGGGCCGCACTCCAGTACCACCCAGATTGTGTGTCACTGATAGTAGTTACATGCTGCGCTCTCCAGAATCTAGCGCTGGAAAGGGGGGACGCTGTGGACGATGAAGATGTCGACACTGTGGCTGAGCTGCACGCGATGAGTCCAGCAGCGAGTCTGAGGATTAGCATGCACAGAGAAATTATGAGGGGGCAGACGCTGACCCAGACATACTCCAGGGAGGCAGGGACACCCAGGAGGCTTTAATTCAATGAATCTTCAGCTAGCACAGCACATATGGACCTCCAGGACAAGCCTGGGCTGTAGGCTCTATACTCGATACCTAAGTGCAGAGTCTGCCAGGTTAGGAACATTAACTAAGGGCCTTGTTAATAAAGCTAAATGTCCCACAAATCCCTCAACATTTTTGGAAACCATCCACCTGCAGAAGAAAAGAGGCACCCTCAGCCATGGTGACATGTCTGAATTTAATATCAGAAGCAAAGAAACTATAGGAAACAAAATGACAATGGTGTTCAGAATCAAAGCAAATCATAAATACCTCATCTCGGGCCAACACAAAAGCACCAGTGATAAACCCGTGGTGTGCCTAAGGTGCCTAATGTTTACGTTTTCGGATGTTACGTCTTGGTGCTGCCCCATCGCTGGGAGTGGCTTGTGAGACAGCCTGCTCACTCTGCTGTCCTGTTAGCCTCGATGACCTTGGCGGTCGTCCTCTGGCCCGTGGAGCCTGTGCTGGCCCCGCCTGGGAGGGAGCTGCCAGTTCCACAGCTGGCATCTCCCCAGTCATTGCAGCCTCATCAGATGCCATGGTCACTGGCAGAGGTGCGGAGCAGCTGCCACCCTCATCCAGAGCGCCCTGAGAGGAGCCCGCAGAGACGACAGGCTGACGTGAGGCCGCTTCGGACCTCCCTGCTCACCGTGGATGGATGGGCACTGAGCTGGGAAATTTGATGCCAGCTGAGATCAATGCCAATGTGAGGGCTTGCTGGTCAGAGCACATCCCCAGAAAGCCCTGATGGGTGTCTTGGAGGAGCCTCTCCACGAGTCAGCACTCTCTCCATGGAGCATGGCGCTTTAACATGTGGCTCATAGTCCACATAGACTCCTCCACCACAGAGACCAAGCCAAGCATTGCCTCATGTATCTCCCCCAGGTGCTCCCGCATACCCGGCCGCATTTCCTGCACTTGCTGCAACGCAGACAACTCCAGAGGCACATCATCAGCCAACGACTGAGCATGTGCCTGGTCCCCTGCAATCCTCCGACAGCTGGCGCCATGGGCACTCTCTGTCTCTGCCAGCTCCTCCAGCGACTGTGAAGTGCCCTCACTGCTGTGCCCCGGGACGGTAGCTGATGATCTTATTCCCACCGAGGTTCTAGTATCTGTGCTGGTGCCTGCCTGGCAGAGATGGTGTGATGCTGGTGAGACTTCAGGGCCCTCGGTGTGAGAGGGGGTCCCTGCTGCCCTTCCTCCTGGTCCTGCTCCACTGATGCTGAAAGGAAGAACAAGGATATTGGATCAGTTAATGTGGATACAATGACAAAGTGCATCCCTGTCCCCTGGATCATTATGCGCTCATCCTTCCATAAGCAATGGTCAAGCCATGTTGCAAACTTCAATCACTGAACATTCAGCACTGCCATGGCTGTTGGGAGAACAATAGTGACCTCACTGCTGGGCAAACATACCTGCCCGTGGCACCCCAGCCTCACCGACACCGGTGGACCTGAGCACTTGGCGCCTCTCCCGATCTAGAGCCTCCTGCTCAAAGCGGCTGAGAATCGCTAACTGTGCCAGGCCACCGTCAGTCCTCACCCGCTTGGTGGCATTTTGAACATTCTTCTCCTGAAAAGGAGAGAAGAGCATTGATTAGTGCAAATTGTACCTGGACTCTCTTCGCGCAAAGCCCACCCCAACCAGAGTGGGACATATCAGGGCTCCAGTGCTTCCTCACCCCGCTGCTGCCAAACACTCACACAAAGATGCTAGGCCTGTTCCCCCCCCCTTGGCTAAATGCTGCCTACATCACATCAGGCACCACACGGTCTAACCTTCCATATCAAGGAGGCACAAGCACGTGGAGCGCAGAGGGCAGCAGATGGTTCGTTGCCACACCACCTTGCAGCTCCCCTCCCAGCATGTCATCACCCTGACTTTGACATCTCCTGGAGTTCCAGCACTGCGTCCAGGTGCAGCTCCTCCAGGTTGCCCCCAAAACAGTAATGTGGGCCTCAGTGTACCACATGCTGCGGTGGCAGAATCCATCTCTTCGCCACCCTCTCAGGGTGACCTCGGCATGGGCAATATCTGCTGGACCACCCAGCGAAGGACACATGACATCAATGACTCAATGCAGTCACCACACTCAGACTTGGGCGGTGGGGAGCAGCAGGGGGGAAAGCCTACTTGCTGGGTTAAGTGACCAATGTCAACATGGTACTCACCCTGCCTGAGCACAACAAGTCGCCGAAATGCTTGTGACACTGGATCCAGGTGCGCTGCATCACGTCGAGGGAGCTCACCACATCCTCCCAGACACGTTTGGTCACGTGGGGGGGGGGGCGGGGGCCTCCTCCTCCCATCCTGGGGTATGAGGACCTCCCACCGTGCTGCCACCTCCTCAAGGAGGGCAGCAAGACAATCATCGGAGAAACGAAGGGCACAGTGCCCCCTGCCCTACCCTCCTGCCTGGCCTGCCCACACTGGGGAGCCCTCACTGACCATGATTCGCAGCCTCTGAAAGGCTGCAGCAGCTTTTTTAAAGAGGCCACCGGGGTCGCCATTGGACCCATTGGTCATTGCAGTCCCACCGCCGCCCATCCCCTCCCGCTGTGCTCGGGAGCCGCGATTCACACTGGGCGAGCCTTAATTGGTCTGCCCGTGTAAAATAGTGGCGTGTACCCAATCGTTGCCCACGCCCGCTCCCACTCCGCTCCCTCGCCAGCCAGAAAATTCTGCCATGGTCTTTACAAATCTAGGGAAAAGGTCTAAACAAATGGATTTCTTTGGAGTGGTGAAAGGTACCCCTTTAGGATTTTTAAAAGGAGACATGAATGTGTGTGAGTAAGGTCTATGGAACTGTCACGCTGTCAAGCCATTTAAATCCCCTGCCCTTTAAATTTTGGAGAAAAACAGGCTTCTATGATACTCAGTTGAAAAAAAAAATCAGTAGTCGCAATTTTGATAAATATTTGTTGACATTAGCCTGAGGTCTATCATTATAGGATTAGCACTGCTCAACTAATTCCACAACCTATCATTATACAGTAGTGGGCCTGTAACACTGTTTGATTGACAACTTCAAGTGGTTATAGAGGGTTTAATTTTCTTTGATGTGGGGCTATGAATGCAAATGTTTGTTTTTATAAGGGGTTAAGTACTTGAAGGGGTTTGAATGTAATGAATAGCTTTTATCAATGAGGGACTTTTTTAATATAGTGAAGTCTGTAATAAATACTTAAAACTTTATTTTATTTTATCTCAACATGGCACCTGAGGTCTGCCCTTGTTGGATACTGGCATGACAGGGTATATGGGCAAAGGGTGGTGGATGAAGAGCATGGATTCACATGAGTTGGCACTGCATTGGCATAGGTGCTATAAAGGGTTGTAGGAATGAGGGGGGTCATGGGTAGGTATGAGTTAGCACTAAGTTGACATGAATGCTATGAGGGGCTATGGGGGTTTGAATAGTGGGGCATAGGTTAGCAGGGCCATGGGGTTGGGCAGAGGGGCATTGTTTGACATGGAGGGTATGAGGGGCCATTGGGGCACGGGTAGAGGGACATGAGATGGCATGGAGGACATGAGATGGCATAGAGGGTATGAGAGGGCATGGGGATGGATGGGGGGGCATGAGGTAGCATGGGGTGGCATGGATGGTACGTGTGGATTGTGTGGGGGGTGAGGGAGTGTGAGGGGTGATGACCTTTCCGTCTTTAATACATTCGTCAACCTAACCTTGTAAGCAAAATCACACTCATTCCAGTAAATTTCCTCTGAACCCTCTCAAGGAGCCTCACATCCTTCCTAAAGTGTAGTGACCAGAATTGGATGCACTGCTCTAGTTGAGCTTTATAAATGTTCCGCATAACTTCCCTGCTTTTATACCCAATACCCCTTCTTATGGAGCCCAAGATCCCCATGTTTGGTTAACTACCCTCCCGATTGGAGGAAACTTTCCATTCCTGCAGAGGAAGGATTGAAGGCGGGACCCGGGAGGAAATCCTAACATGAGGGCGTCAGCTCAGCAGCCTGCACTTTCCTGCCTCCAAGCAATCAGAAATTAAGCACCCAATAGTGGGGAGTTTGAGGGTGCTGACAGGATCTTCCAATCAGCGATGGTGCCCCCCCCCCCCCCACTGCTGAGGATGGGATGCCTGTAAGATCCCCACCAGAGCAGCAGGGATTAGCGGGCCACAGTTACTGCCACAAACCATCCTGTGGGTGGACGTCCCTTGCACAGGGGTGGACTGGCAGCTGCTGCCACCATTTATTTTTAGAAAACTGAGGCCTCTTAGGAGGTGCCCACCTCTGCTAGTGGCCTGCATTCCTCCCAAGGCTACTGGCCCTCTGATTGGACGTGCAGTCTCCGAAACCCGCCCGCCATTAATTGGATGGCACTTGCAGGGGCAGCCACTGAATTGGCCGCCTCCAGGAGGACCTGGCGGGTGAGCGCGCAGCCGCCAAGTCAGGGGTCAGGACCTGGAAATGGTCCATCCCGGCAATTATTCCCAAAGGGGACAAGATTCTTCCAACTGTGTCCTTCCGCCTTCAAAGATCTTTTCACATGGAGCCCCAGTTCACTCTGTCCCTGCACACTGGTCCTCGCACCGACCTTTGGACAACACCGCTGTCTACCGTCCTCCAGCCTGAAAATCAACCGTTTTGCCACTGCTCGCTGTTTTCTGTCCCTCAGCCAGAATTTTATCCAAGTGCCTGTTAATTCATTCCCTGATTATTGTTTCTAAAACCTTAGTCATTAGGAATGTCCTTATTCCCTTTTGTCACGATCCTCTTGGGGACTGATAACATTTAAAAAGAAAGTCAAACTGCCAGTTAATAGCTGAAAGAATGATACAAGATTTCACATTTTAAGACTTTCACTGTAACAAACAAATTAAAAGCACAAAACAAAAACAGAATTACCTGGAAAAACTCAGCAGGTCTGGCAGCATCGGCGGAGAAGAAAAGAGTTGACGTTTCGAGTCCTCATGACCCTTCGACAGAACTAAATTAAAAGCACCATTTACAAAACCCTATTTTACTATGCAACCTACACTTTTAATTACAGAACAGAACTTGCTTTTTTCACTTTTAGCCTAATGAAAAAATCTCACTTTGCGGTTATGCTTTAAACTGTTCTTTAGATAGAAATTCACTTTTTCCTGGAACCAGTCCAAAGTAATTCTCAGCTCCCAGGGGTTTACTTCTGTTCTTTTCTTTTCTCAGCCTGGTAACTTTTAACCCCAGAACTGCCTTTCACAGTGACGGTTTTTCCTGGAGATTCTCTCTCTGGAGCAAACTAGGTGGATCTTCTAGCCCCATTTCAAATCGTCACAAATTTGGTCTTTTCAATCCGAGCACAAGTTCCCACCCGTATTCCTGTGCAGTGAACCATAGGGACCTTCAGCCTCTAGCTTCTCTCTCTCTCTCTCTCTCTCTCTATACCTCTCTCTGTCTCTCAGATCCTGGGAAACTAACCCTGTCTGTGAGGTTCAGTGATATTTTAGGAAAGCCTACAGCCCAATCCTTCAATGGTTTCCTAAAGGCTCTCCCACTCTCAACACCCATATCTATGGCAATGTGAATCACATGGGCCTTGTATCCAGGTCAAAATGCCAGTAGGTTATTCATTCGACCCCAACTCTATTCTCTCTTGGAAGTAAATGGACAGTTTAAAGGATAACTATTTACAACGTGACATTCTCAACACTTTCCTGGGACTTTGGAGACTAGCAATCTAATTACTGTAAACAAAGATACTGCTGCTATTGTCTCCAATACCTTACACTTTTGTTCCAGCAAAACAACCCATGTTTCCCTTTAATCTTTAACAGCCACCTAACGCAGGCCTATTGTCAGGCAGGCTTTGGAACAGGTCACAGGCCCCCCTTCATTTTACCCTAAATTACAGTTCTAAAATATAACAACCTTTTAAAACGCATATTTGTAACACTTTCTTGAACATAGGTGTCACATTTGTTGCTTTCTAATCTTCTGGCACCTCCCCATATCTCAGAAAGGTTGAAAGATTAAGGCAGGCCCTTCCACTATCTTCATCCATGGCTTCCCTAGGATGTAAGCCTTCCCGACCAGGCAACCGATCCACTCTAAGCGTAACCAGTCTTTCCAGTACATCCTTCTAATTAATTTTCACTATAGCCGTTACCTCTGCCATCTCCACTGTTTCCAATATTTTGTCAGCACCCTCTGCTGTAGTAAACAGCAACACAAAGGAAATCATTACGTATTCCAGCCGCACATTGTGTCTCTAAGCATATATCACAGTCTTTGTCCATAATAGGCTTCACCCCACCTCTTATCACCCGTTTATATTTACATGATGTGAGAAGTTTTTTGGGTTCCCTTGTGTATTAGCTGTCATTTTATTCTCATATTCCCTCTTTGGCAGTTTTATTTTCCTCTACAATTGCCCTCTCAACATTTGGTACTTGGACTGGACACCTGACATACAGCATACACCCTCTTGTTTTTTTGTTTTATCCTATCCTCTATCTCTCTCTCTCATAATACAAGATGTCCTGGCTTTTGTTTCCCTCTTGTTGGATAGATCTAGCCTGTACCTGAAACAACTCCTCTTAAAGATTAAAGAACAGTTACAACTGCTACAGTCTTTCCTGTCAACGTTTGGTCCCATTTTACCTTGGCTAGATCCCCTCTCATCCCATTGAAGATAGCCCTCTTTTGGTTTAGAAGCTCTACTTTTGATTGTTCATTGTTCTTCTCTATTACTAATCTAAACCTAATGATACAATGATCACCCCTACCGAAATGGTCCCCCACTGACACTTGGTCTACTTGATCACTTCATTTCCCAGCACCTGATACAGCAATGCCTCCTTCTAGCTGGATGGAGAACACACTGGCCAGGGAAGTACTCCAGAACACATTTCCGAAATTCCTCCCCTTCCTTTCCCTTTACTCGAACATGATCACAATCAATATTTAGGATCTAAAATCCCCCAGGCCTGAATTTTACCCTTGGACGTGACTGGTGAGCCTGTGACCGGTTGGGAAATGGGCCCCCACCCACAATCAGCCCACGACCATGATTTCATGCTGGCTGGCCAATTAAGGCCCGCCCAGCATGAAACGTGTCTTCCCAGTGGTCGGGAAGGGGCGCTGGGTGCAATGGCGACCCGGCGGGGGGTTTAAAAACCACCCTGATCCGTGCCTCATCAGATGCCACAGTCACTGGCAGAGGGGCAGAGGAGCTGCTGCCATCATCCAGAGCGCCCTGAGAGGAAGCAGCAGAGACAACAAGCAGCTCGTGCACAGGCAGCTCCTTGAAGGCTGTCAGGGAAGAACATACCTTCTGCATACTGAAGACTGAAGCCATGGCTTCAAACGTGGGAGGGCAGGTCGGGTGGGCACTTGCTACCCTCCACCCCCCCCCCCCCCCCCACCGCCTGTTTTTTGGACAAGTGCCTCGTGGTCCTCTTGGAGGAGGTGGCTGCCAGGACGGACACCCTCGTCTCCAGAGATGGAAGGAGGAGGCCACCACATCGGAAAACAGAGCTTGCGAGGAGGTGGCAGCACAGATCAGCAGCCATGATGCTGTGCAGCTCACATGGGTCCAGTGCCGCATGAGGTTTAATGACCTGCTGCACTCAGGAAGGGTGAGGACCCTGTTGGCATGGATCAGTGTGGTGAAGTGTTAAGGTCTGGCCATCCCCCCGTGGAGCTAAGGGGTGTTAGAGTCTGAGTGCCAACTGTCAATGATGCCGGAGCTGGCCAAGGGGATGAGCCCTGGCTGCTTGGACTGAGTGCCTTGCGGCTCGAGGGCCACAATTCGGATGTGCCCTGCAAGGTGTCCCTCAGGTGAGGTTGGCCAGGCTGCCTTGGTGCTACAGGTAGAGAGTGGACTAATCCATGCTCCTCTGTCCTTTCAGGAGAAGATGAGCCATAACAACATTGAGAGGTCAAGGACAGACGGAGGCCCCCCCAAACCTCCTAATCCTATCCAGATTCGAGCAGGATGCCTTGGAGCTGGAGAGGCCCCACCCACCTCGGTCAACCGGCCATGGAGAGGCTGGGGTGTCAGATGAAGGTACGCGTGCAGAGTTCAGAGGTGAGAGTTTCGGATGGTGCAAACATTCTTGTGTAGTCTCATCATTAATGGGAACCTCAAACCTGGATTCCCCATTGATCATTGAAAGATGATGGCACCGTGATGCAGATCTCCATTTTGTCTCACCAGGGTGCCTGGCACATACAGTGACAGTGTGATGACTTAAACTAATGACATGTCCTTGTTCTCCCCTAGATTAGTCAGCATGCGCCCAATCACAGGACCCCAAAGAGCCACCCCTGACACCAGAGGACCCCTGGGTTTCAGCTGCATCTGTGGCAGCTGATTGGGACACTCCACAAAGACCCTCCCACTGACCCCTGAAAAGAGCCGGAAGCATAGAAGTTGAGGGCCCCTGTGACCTTCAGAGCCACTGGCATGGGGTGTCCACCCACATGATCTCAGAGCCAATCATCTGACAAATGACTGTCATGGTCTCCCTGGAGAGGTGGAGCCTCCTTCAGCATTGTAACTCTACCACTTGGAAGGACGAGGGCAGCAAATTCATAGGAATACCACCATCTGCAAATTTCCCTCCAAGACACACACCATCCTGACTTGGAAATATATCGCCGTTCCTTCCCTGTCGCTGGATCAAAATCCCGGAACTCCCTCCCTAACAGCACTGTGGGTGTACCTACACCACATGGACTGCAGTGGTTCAAGAAGGCAGCTCACCGCCATCTTCTCAAAGGCATTAGGGATGAGCAATAAATGCTGGCCCAGCCAGCAATGCCCACATCCCATGAACAAATAAATTTTGGAAAAATAAATGTTGGGAAATTTTGCTTCAGTTGTACAGGGTTAGCGTGACCACATCTGAAGCACTGTGTACAGTTTTGGTCTCCTTAATTAAGAAATGATACAATTACATTAGAAGCAAATAGAGAAATTTCACTCGACTGAATCCTGGGGTGAAGGTATTATCTTATGAGGAAAGGTTGGATGGGTCAGGCCTGTATTCATTGGAATTTAGATAAATCTGAGGTAATCTAAATGAAACTTATGTGATCGTGAGGGGACCAGATGGAGTGGATACTGAGGTGCTTCCCTTTATGAAAGAGACTAGAACTGGAGAATGCAATTTGAAAAAAGGGATATCCCATTTAAAATGGAGACGAGGAGAAACTTTTTTCTCTCAGAAGGTCGTTATCCTGTGGAATTCTCTTCCCCAGAGAACAGTGCAGGCAGGGTCATTGAATATTTTTAAGGTTGAGTTAGGTATTCTTGATTGACAAAGGTGTCAAAGGTTATGGGGTAGACAGGAATGTGGTGTTGAGGCCACAATCTGATCAGCCATGATCTTATCAAATGGCGGAGCCAGCTCAAGGGGCTATGTGGCCTATTCCTGCTCCTAATTCATATATTCATGTGTATGTTCATCTGTTCAGAGGATTACCCCACGGGTGTGGTGGGAAGCCAATTGTGATGGTTTAAAAGGCATTGAAGAGCATTGTTAAACTCAGAATCCCTCTTTCCCAACAGTACATGGGTGTGTCTGCAATTTGCCAGGTTGCAGAAGGTCTGCGCACAGTGGGAAGTCATTGTGGAGTGAAACTGGCCTGATATGAGCTGTAAAAACAGTGAAACCAGCAAACCTGTGGTCATTCACAGTGAAACGTTTGCGCTGACATGAGCAGTAGCTTCAGCCTCGTGCCTTAGATACTTCTGAGGGTCATTTCACCATGTTGCCTGTGAGACTTCCCATGGCATGGGGTCTACATATTCAAACATTGGTCAGGCATCTGAGGAGGAGGTGCAGCTTCCTCTGACTCAAGAGTAACAGTAGCAGGGCAGCAACTCTAGCAGCAGCCACACACAGCAAGGCTGAATAGAGGGAATGAGCACAGGGATGCACCTCACACGCTCAGAATGCAAAAAAAAACACATGGCGGGAATCATAACTAACAGCAATGAGTTAGGCAGCACCTTTTTATATATTTTATTACTTTTCTATTAAACAAGCAATAAAAACCAAAACGAAAATTGCTTTAAGCATATATCAGCAAGACTTTAAAGAATATTCAATACAAGCCAACTAATCTTGCGACCAAAATGCAAAAGCACAAATCTGTAACAATATATGTGGACAGAATGGTTTGAAGTTGTTGTGAATCAATGAAACAAAATGAAAGAAATGATCTTTATCAGATCATAAAAAAATCAGAACTAGTACAATAAACTTATTATAAATGCAAGGGTTTAGGGTTCAAAATGTATCGGAAGATTTTTTTCTTTTTCATGTTTGGATGGACATCTGGCAGAATTTCGGATGGGGAGAATTCCACAGCACTCAGGCAGCATCATTGATTTTCCATCCTTTAAAATTAATAAGCAGATAGTCAGACTGGCTCCTTTCTGGGAGTTGTGATCTCATCTGCCCTATTTTTCCCCACCTGGGTCACCGCACCCACCCAAACACAAGCGGAAAATCCACCCTAATTTTCTTGATTAGATCACCCTCTGGTCTCTGAGGCTACAAGATTGATGCTTTGCATCTGTCTTCACAGAAGAGGGGGCAATGCAGACATTGTAGTTAAGGAGAAGGAGGGTGGAATATTGGATGTGATAACCATTAGGGAGAGAGGAAGTGTTAAGGGAGTTAGAATCCTCGAAAGTGGATAAATCACCAGGGCCGGATGAAATGTACCCCAGGCGGTTAAAGTAGCCAGGGAGAAAGTAACGGAGGGTCCAACCACCATTTTCCAATGCTCACTGGATACAGGTGTGGTGCTAGATGACTGGAGATCTGCTAACGTTGTACCTTTGTTTAAAATGGGAGCGAAGGATAGACCAAATAATCTCGAGCCAGCCATTCTGACCTCGATCATGAGCAAATTACTGGAATCAATCATAAGGGAGAGTATAAACTGTCACTTAGAAAGGCAGGGATTAATCAAGGACAATCAGCGTGGATGTGTTAAGGGAAGGTCATGACTGACTAATTTGAATTTTTTGAGAAAGTAACAAGGAACATTGATGAGGGTAGTGCAGTTGATGCGGTCCACATGGATTTTAGCAAGGCTTTTGACAAGGTCCCACGTGGCAGTCTGGTTAAAAATTAAAAGCCCCTGGGATCCTGGGGAACGTAGCAAACTGGAAACAAAGGGCAATTGTTGATGAGTGTTTTTGTGACTAGAAAAGGTGATTCAAGTGGGGTTCCGCAGAGCTCAGCACTAGGTCTCCTTTTTTGTGGCATGTATTAATGATTTGTATATAAATGTAGGGGGAATGACTTTAGTTTGCAGATGACATAAAAATTGGTTGCATGGTTGATAGTGAGCAGGATAGCTGTAGACTGCAGGAAGGTATCAATGGACTGGTCAGGTGGGCAGAAAAGTGGCAAATGGAATTCAGCCCAGAGAAGTGTGAGGTGATGCATTTGGGGAGGTCAAACAAGGCAAAGGAATACACAATAAATGGGAGGATACTGAGAGGTGTTGAGGAAGTGAGGGACCTTGGAGTGAATGTCTATAGATCCCCGAAAGTAGCAGGCCAGGTCAACAGGGTGGTTAAAGTGGCATATGGAATCCTTTAATTTATTTGCCAAGGTATAGAATATAAGAGCAGGGAGGTTGTGCTGGAACTGTATAAATCATTAGTTAGGCCACAACTTGTGTACTTTGTGCAGTTCTGGTCACTTTATTACAAAAAGGATGTAATTGCATTGGAGAGATGATCCAGAGGAGATTTGTGACGATGTTGCAAGAACTAGAAAATTGCATCTATAAGGAAAGATTGAATAGGCTGGGGTTGTTCTCCTTGGAAGGGAGGAGGCTGAGGGGAGATTTGATAGCGATGTGCAACATTGTGAGGGGCCTGAATAGAATGGATAGGGAGGGCCTGTTGACTTTAATGGAGAAGTCAGTGACTAGGGGACATAGATTTAAAGTGATTGGTAGAAGGATTGGTGGGGAGGAGATGAGGAATTCTTTTTCACCCACAAGGGTTGTGAGTGCCTGGAACTCACTGTCTGAAGAGGTAGTAGAGGCAGAAACCCTCAACTCATAAAAGGTTAGAAAATGCTAGAAAAACTCAGCAGGTCTAGCAGCACATCTGCGGAGAGAGAAACAGAGTTAATGCTTTGAGTCGTTATGACCCTTCTTCAGAGCTCTGAGGAAGGGCATACAGACTCGAAACGTTAACTCTGTTTCTCTCTCCAAAGATGCTGCGTGACCTGCTGAGTTTTTCCAGCATTTTCTGTTCTTGTTTCAGATTTCCAACATCTGCAGTATTTTGCTTTTAACTCGTAAAAGGTGTCTGGGTCTGTACCTCAAGTGTTGTAACCTGCACGGCTAAGGACCAAATGCTGGAAAGTGGGGTTAGGCTGGATGACTCGTTTTTCAGCCAGCACAGATAAGATGGGTCAAGTGGCCTCTTTCTGTGCCAAAAGCTTTCTGTGATTCTATGACTTAACCATTCATTGAGAATTCTCAACCCGAGAGAAACTCATTCAGAAAAAAGTCTTTATAGTGGGTTGTAAAAAGCTTAATAACAGCTTGCAGAGTTTCTTAATCTTTCAACTATTACAGTAAGAGGTGTGGTGTAAACAAGATACAAGCTATCCATGAGATATGAAACATAAATAGATGATTCAACTCCTCCACCTGTCAATTAGAGCATGGATAATCTGCACCTGTATCTTAAGTCCATTAACCTGACTTGGTTCCATAGCCTTTAATACCCTTACCAAACAAAACTAACCACCTGAGCTTTGAAATTTTGAAATTGGCCTATCTAGAGTTCCAGATTTCCAATATCATGTGGAACTTTTAGTATTCCCAACCTTTATATATTAAATACACTTCACATATCCCATTAGTTCCATTGTGTATGTTCCTGGTTATATATAAATCCTGTAATTACTGTTGCAAACCCGAATGATGTAAAACAATATTAAGGAAAGAGCAATCAGCAAGTTTGGGAAGGGGCAAAAATCCTCTGGTAAGATGTTGACATTTGCTGCTTTGCCTTCAGGTTCATGAGGCAGACTTCCATCTCAGTATTGCCAGTATCCCATGTATTGTATAAAATAAGGTAGCCGCAAATGCAAACACCTGCAACAGCAAAAAACAAGAATGATTGATAGGAAGATAATACCTTAATAAGAAGGTTTTACCCAGGACAGGGCATGATAGCATCATGGCTATGCTGCTGGACTAGAAATCCAGGGGCCTGGACTAATAATCAATGGGACAAGAGTTCAAATTCCACCATAGCACCTGGGAAATCTAAATTCAGTTAATTGAATTAATCTGGAACTTAAACAAATGTTAGTATCAATAATATCAAACTTTAAACTACCAGACTGTTGTAAAAACCCATTCACTTCATTATGTCCTTTAGGTTGTATTAATCTGCTACGCAAAACTAAAATAAGAATGAAATGGGATGAACCACATGAAATCGACTTAAACATCAGAAATGACAAATGCGCACCCTGACCAGTCAACTCAAAAAGTCCACCTTACTAACATCTGGGAACTTGTGGCAAAATTGGGAAAGCTGAGCCACAAACGTGTCAAGCACCAGCCTCACAGAATCATGCCTTTCAGCTGATGTCACACAGCCTCTTATCACCAGTCCTAGGTATGTTCTCACCCACTGTATAGCTGACCCACCAGCAGTAGCGATATAGTGGTATACAGTTAGGGGGGAGGGGCACTGCAAGACCTCAACATTGACTCTGGACGCCTGAGCCTTCCTAGGCCTTGCTAAATAGCTCTTACCTCCGTTCTTCAGCAGTGAAGCAGTGCTCCTTCATATTGAATGCCACTGGAAAGATGTGCTAAGGATAGCAAGGTATGAACTCTGAGTGGGGGACTTCAATGCCCATCACTCAGAGTGGCTTGACTGTACCACTGACCAAACTGACCAAACATAGCTGTCAAACTGGTGAAGAAACCAACACCAGGTAGCAGATCCAACTCCATAGCGGTATTGATAGGAGTGGCCCCTGCACAATCCTTGTGGAGACGAGGTCCTGTCTTCACACTAAGGACATGCTTCATTTTTCTAAATGGGATAGATTCAGAACAGGTCGAGCAGTTCAAAATTGAGAATCCACGATATACTGTGAGCCATCAGCAGCTAAAGAAATGTATTCTACCACACTTTATAAACTTATGGCCTGGCACATCCACCATTACCATCAGAGTCAGGGGTTCAATGAGTAGTGTAGGAGAGCATGCCAGGAATAGCACTCTGCATACCTAAAAGTGAGATGCCAACCTGATGAAGACCAGACCACCTGCATGCTAAAGAACAGGAGTAGTATGTGATAGACAGAATACGTGATTCCACAACCACCAGGTGAAAGCTCTGCAGTCCTGCCACATCCAGTCAGGAGTGGTGGTTGGCAATTGGACAACTAACATCCTGACCACCTCACTCACCAAAGCCTTTTTACCACCTACAAAGCAAAAGGCAGGAATGTGTTGGAATATTCTCAACTTTTCTGGATGAGTCCAGCTCCTACAACACTCAAGAAGCTAGACACTGTCCAGGACAAAAGGGCCCACTTGATCAGCACCCAATCTGCCACCTTAAGCATTGAATCCCTTCACCACCAGCACACTGTGTCCATAGTGTGTATCATCTCCAAGATGCACTGCAGCAACTCGCCAAAGCTTCTTCAACTCCATGCCCCAAACCTGCAAGGTCTATCACCTAGAGGATTAAGGACAACTGGTATATCGGAACAACCTCCCACAAGTATAGTTTCAAGTCACACACATCACCTCTGGATCAAACTACTGGAACTCCATACCTAACAGCATGGTTGGGGCACCTACAATGCATGGACTGCAGCTCAGCACCACTTTCTCAAAGGCAAGCAAGGGATAGGCAACAAATGCTAGCTTTGCCAGCGACATCTACATTCCATGAAAGAATAAACAGATTTGGGTCATTTTAGAAGTGAGATTAGATCTGCATTCCATTCTGCTGCGAGAAATGTTTGGAAATATCTTCCAACAATGAAGCACAGTAAAGGCAGGAATTTTGCAGTCGGCGAGCCGGCACGGTCAGCGGGCCCGGGAGCAGCCGGGAAATGGACCACCGCCCGCCATCAGCTCCCAACCCGAACGGCGGCTCACCAATGGTTGAGAAGCAATGGGCGGGGTTGGCGGCCAGTTTAAAACTGGCACAGCCAGGCCCTGGAAGGCTGCCAATGACTAGGACAACTCCGGTGTTGTCAGCTGGCGAATATAAATTATGGAGGCTAATGCGGCGGGAGGGCAGGTCAAGTGGGCACTCAGCCCCCTGGTTTTCTGATGAGTGCCTTGCCCACGGCACCCCCCCCCCACCTCCGGAGGAGGAGGCTGCCAGGAGGGACACCCTCGTCCCCAGGGATGGAAGGAGAAGGTCACCACACCTAACGAAAAGAGCTTGGGAGGAGCTGGCAGTCTGGTCAGCAGCCATGTTGTGATGTGGCGCACCGGGATCCAGTGCCACAAGAGGTTTAATGACCTGCTGCACTCTGGAAGGGTGAGTACCCTGTTAGCATGGATCAGTGTGGTGAAGTGTTAAGGTCTGGCCTTCCTCCCATGGAACTCAGAGGTGTTAGAGTCTGAATGCCAACTGTCAATGTCGGAGCTGGCCAAGGGGGTGAACCCTGACTGCTTGGACTATGTGCCTTGCGGCTCGAGGGCCACGACTCATTTGTGCCCTGCCAGCTGTCACTCAGGTGGGGTTGGCCAGGCTGCAATAGAGCTGCAGGTAGAGAGTGGACTAATCCATGCTCCTCTGTCATTTCAGCAGAAGACGGCCCATAACAACATTGAGAGGTCACAGAGTGGCGGAGGTCCCCCAAACCTCCTAATCCTATCCAGATTCGAGCAGGATGCCTTGGAGCTGGAGAGGCCCCACCCACCTCGGTCAACCAGCCGTGGAGAGGCTGGGGTGTCAGACGCAGATCACAGAGGTGAGAGTTTCAAATGGTGCAAACATTCTTGTGTAAACATCATTGATGGGAGACTTAAAATTAAATTCCCCATCATTGAAAGATGAGGCACCATGATGCAGATCTCCATTGTCTCACCAGGGTGCCTGGCACATACAGTGACAGTGTGGTGACTTAAAATAATGACATGTCCTTGTTCTCCCTTAGATTCACCACCACGCGCCCAATCACAGGACCCTGAAAACCCATCCCTGACACCAGAGGACCGCCAGGCTCCAGATGCACCTGTGTCACACTCACTCTCTGAACCAGGCACCAGCACAGATACCAGCAGCTCAGTGGGCATTAGACCTTTGGCTAGATTGTTGGTGCACAGCGGTGAGGGCACTTCACACTTGCTTGAGGTGCAGGCGGAGGCAGAGAGGGCCCAGGGCACCGGCAGTCGGAGGACTGCTGGGGACCAAGATAATGCTCAGCTGAAGGCAGATGTTGAGCCTCTGGAGTCATCCATTAGTAGGCAGATGCTGGATGTCCAACAAAATTTCCAGGAGCATCTGGCGGAGAAACATGAGGGTATGCGTGCCATGGTCTCTGTTGTGGAGGAGTCCATGCAGAGCATGAACACTGACCCTCATGGTTGAGCACATTGCATCCTCCATTGAGACAGTGGCGACTCTTATGGAGAGGCAGCTCCAGGGACAGAATCAGGTGTTCCTAAGGTTGTGCTCAGACCTGCAAGCCCTCACACAGATGGAGGTCACTGTCTTCCTTAAGAGGCGGAACCTCCTTCAACATTGCACCTCAGACATATTGAGGTAGCTGCATCACCGCCTGTAAACCCTGGCAGCAGGATAGTGGCATCTTCTGCAGCCCCTTTCACCTTGGACAACCTGCTGGCCCTGCACCCCTTGTGCCTGCACCTCTCCCCGGCAGGTCGCTCCCCTGAAAGCTGCATAGGGACATCTGGCCTCCTCTCCCTTCTGCCCCTCTCTTCCTCAGAGGAGGAGGTGCCACCAGCAGAGACCACTATCCCCATTACCAGGGTAACAGAAGGCTGTCTGATGCCTGGAAGGGTCCACATGGTCTGGATTCTCTGGTGTCCTTGGAGACACCAATGAGTCCTGAAATGAAGCCTGGAAATGCTAATAATGAAGACTTGAACATAAATGAAGCTGCCATATACCAATAAGTCACCAGCAGCAAACTATCTACCAAACTCCTCACTACTCACACTGGCAATGCTGCTGGCCCTTTTCATCCTGCCTGTGGATGAGGTTTTTGAAATTGTCGGCAGGCCGCCTGCCCATTATTCCCATGCAACAAGCACAAAATCGCACAGTCAACAAAAAATCGCCATCAATTCGCTTTCAATGGCTTTAACTGTCCTCCTAATTAATGGCGGGTGCAGCTCCGGCTCCTGTTCCTACGCCCGCCGACCGAAACGTCACATGAGTGCGCGATGGCCTCGAGACGCTCACCTGAAGCCACCACGCGCTATTTTACAATCGAGCCTGTTGGGCCCGCACCCTCATGCCCAGCAAAAAATTCTGCCCAAAGTGTTTCAGAAGTTCTCCCACTGGGTTGTTAAACCTCATTGATCAGTTTGGCACCAACTTCGATTCTGTTCTCAGTTAGCTGGTCATGTTTAGGGAGGCAGTTCAGCTACTATTGCATCCCAAAGGAGGTAAAGCTCAGCCAGAGTTCCATCTCTTAATCATCACTATCCTGTGACTCAGGTGCATGCATGTAGATATCAGAGGGAGAACAAGATTTCGCCATTTGTTATCTCCCCAACACTATCACCGCTACCAGTTAATGACCTGGAGCTATTAATAAGCACAGAACAGACATGGAAAGAAAATAATTTCACCTTCAATTACAAAGAAAGAAATTTAATTACACTTCTTACTCATCAAGGTAAGCACCATTCGTGCTGGGGAGGGGAAGTGTTTGTGGTTCGGACATGAAGAGTCAGCATCATGCACTTCCAGGTCAAGTATGGAACATTGGAATGCAGAGTATTGGTGCCTCTACTCGACCCAGTTCAGACGAACGGGTCACCAGGGAATTTCCATTTGCTAGCCCAAACATCTCGGTAAGTCTGCGTTCACAAAAAGATCTTGGCAACCCAAAAAAATAGTTACAATCGTTCATTCCATAGACAATGTCACCACCCCACATAGCACTGAGGTGGACAGACCAGAGAATAAATGGTTTGATCCCTGGTCTGTGCTGAGATTCAGCTGTGGGCAGCAAATTGAGCCGATACATTGCTGATGGTCAAGGAAAACGGGGAGAAAAACAAATCAGCCAGTTTCCTGGGATCAGTCGTATTCCAAAGACTCCAGCTGGGAATGTGAAGGCTGTCAGCCTAGGCTCACACATGAAAAAGAACACTAGGCACCTGTTGAACCGTACCCCAGTGAGAGTAGGTATTTTCAGGAGAGATGGCAAGAAAATTAGAGAAAACAACATGCTCTCGGTAAAATTAATTAATTTTTTGAAAATTAATTCAGTCACTTAACCACCATCATTCTTTATTATTCCTAATTCCGTTGCCTTTCAGGTCTAAGTCTAGAAATTAAAATGAGCAAACTTGTAAAGTAATCAATTAACATTTCTACATCCCTTATTTACTGCAATTATTAACTTTATAAAATTAAACTTTTTAATGCAAATATTTAAAATAATGAAGAAAGGAATTGGGATATGAACAGGCTTGTTGTGCATCTACTTATGCCATAAGTATGGGGAGGTGGTGACATAGTGGTATTATCACTGGACTGGTATTCCAACAACCCAGGGTAATACTCAGAGGATCTGGATTCAAATCCCACCATGCCAGATGGTGAAATTGGAATTTACTGGATAAAGTGGAATTAAAAGTCTAATGATGACCATGAAACAATTGTTGTAAAAACCCATCTGGTTCACTAAGGAAGCCTCTATCCTTATCTACATGTGACTCCAGACAGCAATGTGGTTAACTAACTGCCCTCTAAACAAGGGCAATAAATGCTGGCCTAGCCAGTGCTGCCCATGTCCAATGAATGATTTAAAAAACAAAAGCTTTGTCACTTAAATTTGAGTTTAAAAAGAATTGTTAATTGTTGGTTATTGTTCCGCACTTCGGTCCTTATTTAAAATGATTGGGCTTATTTTGTCCATTTGTTAAACATAGTAATGATCGATTATAAAGCATAGGTTCTGCACAAGTGGGAGTTAGTACTTCAAAAAGTACATGGTGACTTACTGTGGCAGCAATGTTGATTCTGTAATTTTTTTAATTCATGTGTGCTAAAGTGAACCTCGTGTCACGAGCCTCCAGAACGGCTATACTTAAATAAAACACAACTGCTTTGAAGTGGTAGAAGACATCCTGAAAGAAAAGAGGAAGCAAAGAATGACAAACCAGTTCACACAATCATTCACAATCAGCTCCCCCAAAGGTTCAGTTGGAAAATATACAGTTCATTGAGAAAAGCCAACAAGGTTCTGTGAGGGACATTACAATGGTTATCTTGAGATAGGCGTGTAAATATTAGTTATGCTCCCTGCTCTTGTAGCTCCATCTGCTCTAAAATACATCCTTGAGATGAACAACCAAAGAACCCACTGACCCTAATTGCCTAATTTCATACATGAATATTGACAACATGGCTGAGGTACCAAAGAGCAGCAGGCATCAACTGAACTGATTCCCACCAAGAGTTAGCATCTCTAGGAGAGGAGGGCAGAAAAGCAAAGGGACCAAAATAACATCACCAACTTGAAAACCATTTACAGAATATGACAATGGATCAAATAGCCACTTTCAGTATTATTTACACCCTTCAGCTGTCTCAAGGCACATTATTAAGAGCCATATAGCCATTGCTTCACTGTCGCTGGGTCACAGACCTGGAATTCCCTGCATAAGTGCACGGTGGGTGTAGCTACACCACATGGACTGCAGCGGTTCAAGAAGACAGCTCACCACCACCTTCTCAAGGGCGATTAGGGATGGGTTATAAAAGTTGGCCTAGCCAGCCACGCCCAAATCTCAACAATAAATTTTTAAAAGTTTCTAACATTAATTTTGTACACATTTTTTTTTTTCAATACTTCTCTTTTCCTCTTACTTTCTCTTCAAGGTTTTTGTACATCTGCAAATAAAAATAACAATGTAAAAACTGGGCTGTTATCTGGATGTAAAGTCTGACTTTCTATGCAAGCCATCGATCATAGAATTTTTCAGCACAGAGGAGGCCACTCAGCTCTGAAAATTGGCTGATGTGGAATAGGAAAATAGATTAAAAGGTGAGGCAGTGAGGAGGCAGTGGCAAACCTTTAAGGAGATATTTCATAGCCCTTAACAAAGATATATTCCATTGAGAAAGAAAGACTTTATGGGAAGGACGCACCATCCGTGACTAACTAAGGATTGTAAGGCAGGTAGCAAATTGAAAGAAAAGAAGCAAAATGCTGCAAAGATTAATGGCAGTGCAGAAGTTTGGGAACATTTTTAGAAACCTGCAAAGGATAACAGGGGAGATGGTGGTGTAGTGGTAATGTCCAGAGACCTAGGCTAATGTTCTAAGGAGATGGGTTCAAATCCCACCACAGCAGCTGGTGGAATTTGAATTGAGTTAATAAATCTGGAATCGTAAAGCTTGTCTCAGTAACGGTGACCATGAAACTATCATCCATTGTCATTAAAAACCCGTCTGGGTCATTAATGCCCTTTAGGGACGGGAATCTGCCATCCTTACCTGGTCTGGCCTACATGTGAATCCAGAACCACAGCCATGTGGTTGACTCTTAACTGTCGTCTGAATTGCCTGAGGCAAGCCACTCAGTTCAAGGGCAATTAGAGATAAGCAACAAATGCTGGTCTTGCCAGTGACACCACATCCCTTGAAAAGATAAAGAGGGAGAAATTGGAGTATGAGAGAAAACTAGCAAGCAAGAATAAAAACAAGACAGTAAAAGCTTCTACAAGTATATAGAAAGAAATAGAGTAGCTAAAGTGAACATTGGTCCCTGGAGGATGAGACTGGGAATTAATAAGAGGAAATAAGGAAATGGCAGATACTTTGGCTGGGATTTCCCACCTGCCCCCCTTTGTGACAGGTGTCACAGTGGGAGCGGAAAATATCAGGGGATTGCAAAAATTGGTTTCACGTTGTCATAAAACCAGTTTGCAATCTTCCACTCTACCCATCAATGGCAGACTGTGTTGCCTGCCACCCCACTTCAGGAACCTAGGCCAGAATTATTACCTAATTGGGCGGGAGTGCGTCTGACCTGAATGAGTGTAAAATGACGTACGATATTTCAGTCAGCGGGCACATGCAGGAGTCAGCAGTGAGACCGCTGACAATTAACAGGCCTATTAAGACCATTAAAGTTCCAATTAAATGTAACTTTTTGCTGCTTGTCCTACCTTACCATTGGCGGGCAGGCGAAAAGGCCAAGTGGCCTTTGCATTTGTTAGGAAATCTCATCCATGGTCAGGTTGAGGTTTCCAGCAGCAATTAAAAACAAAATTAAAATTTTAACTTTTCATTAATAACATGTCCCTGCTCACGTGACAAAGTCACATGTGGGGACATGTTTTGTAACACCGCTGAAATCTTTTATTTTTATTTCTTAAAATCTTCATCTCCCTGAGGCAGCTCTGTGCCCCCGTGAGCTTTTCCTGTGCGCGCCTGTATGCAAGCGCAAAGTTCCCCGCTCGCTCTCCTCTCCCCCCAACACTGGCAACGCTGAGCTATACACACTGGGCGGGCCTTAATCGGCCCACCAGCGTGAAATCACGGTCTGGCCCCGATCGCGAGCGGCGGTCAGCGTTCCCGCCCACCCCGCCAAGCCCACCCGACAAGGGCAACATCCTGGCCCTAATTTCAATACTTTAGCATCTCATTATAAGCCCTGCTCACCGTAATCATTCCCCTCAAGCTGAATCATGAGCTCACATCGTGTTTCACAAAGGTACATAAGTGACGTGCACCTGGCAACCTGCACTTTGCTCAGGACTTTGAGGTTTGTTTGCCTACCTTGCTTCGGTCAGCACTTGTGGACATCAGCGCCAGGCTTCGCAGGCAGCACCCCATCACTTTTAGGGGGGCTCATGGGCAGGTCTCTACCTACCAGGCCAGCCGTAAGGCGGGGATGGCTTTTCAACGGCTGCAGGGCAAGGGCTGCGCTGGGGAAGGAGGGGGTATCCCAGGGTGTGTGTGGGGGCACATGTTGAACTGTGCAAGTGGCCTCAAGATGGTGAGGGCTGGGGAGGCAATCTCCAGAGGGGATGAGGCCAGATGGAGATGCGAGGGTGTGTGTGTGAGAGAGTGGGTGACAATGCCCCTTGAGCTGGCAGTGAGTGAAGTGCCAGTGAATGTGTGATGGCTTCATGAGTGTGTGAGTTTAGAGTGATAAGATGTTGCCTCACCCTGGTGGCACGGATAAGATCATTTATCCACTTTCTGCACTGGATGGCCAATACCTTCTGTGCAGCTTTGGCACTGACCACCACTGACACTGCCTCCCAAGCCGGAGTGGTGAAATCGAGGACCTCCTGCGACCAGAGCGGGGGTAGAGGACATCATTGTGGGCCTCCAAAAGGCATTCTAGTGATGGGTCACTGAACTCATCTTCTATTTTGAGGCCATGTCTTCACTGGAGCAGTCCTGGGCTGCAAGTATTGAGAACTGCAGGCACAGCTGCAGTTGAGAAATGGCAACCAGAGTGAGGAAGCGCTGTGGTAACGATGACTCAGAGGCCGCCCGCCAACAAGATGGCGTGTTTCCTGTGGCTGCGTAATTAATGGGATGGGGAGCGGACGATACAGCGCAAAAATCCACCCTTGCGGCCAAGGGGAAAAACGTCTTTTTTCACGCCCACCACCACACAGTGCAATTCAGGGAAAATTAAGCGATTTGTACAAATATTTTGTATCTGTCTTCACAGTAGAAGACACAAAAAGTATCCCAAGAATAGTAGAAAATCAAGAGGCAAAACGGAGGGAGGAACTTAAAAAAATCACAATCATTAGAGAACGACCAGGAAAAATATTGGGACTTAAGGTTGACAAGTCTCCTGGACCTGATGGCCTGCTCCTAGGGTCTTAAAGGAAGTGGCTGCAGTGGTAGTGAATGCATTGGTTGTAATCTTCCAAAATTCCCTAGATTCTAAAAAAGCCCCAGCAGAGTGGAAAGCCGCAAATATAACACCACTATTCAAGAAAGGAAGACAACAGAAAGCAGGAAGCCTTAGGCCAGTTAGGCTGACATCTGCCATTGGGAAAATTCTAGAATCCATTATTAAAGAGGTACCAGCAGGCACTTCGAAAATCTTAATACCACCAGGCAGAGTCAGCATGGTTTTGTGCATGGGAAATCATTTTGATTTTATTTTGAATTTATTAGAGTTCTTTCAGGATGTACCAAGCAGGATGGCTAAAGAGGAGGTGTAGTGTATTTGGATTTCCAAAAGGCATTTGTTAAGGTGCCACACAAAATGTTACTACACATGATAAAAGCTCTTGGTGTAAGGGATGAGATATTAACATGGAAGAGGATTGGTTAACTAACAGGAAACAGAGAGTAGGCATAAACAGGTCATTTTCAGGATGGTAAACTGAAATTAGAGGAGTGTCGCAGTACAGGGGCTTTAGCTGTTTACAATCTATATCATGACTTGGATAAAGGGACCGATTGTATTATGGAAAATTTGCTGATGACGCAAAGGTAGAGATATGGGGATAGTATGAGAAAAAGGCTTTGAAGTGGATTATCAGCCATGATCGTATCGAATGGCTGAGCAGGCACGATGGGCTGAATGGCCTACTTCTACTCTTATGTTCCTATTGCTAGGAAAGCAAGTTGCGAGTAGGACACAAAGAGTCTGCAAAGGGATATAGATGGGTTAAGTGAATGGGCAAAAATTTGGCAGATGAAGCATAATGTGGGAAAATGTGATGTTGTCTACTTCGGTTAGAAGAATAGAAAAGCATAATATTCTTCAAATGGGGTGATTCCACAGAATGCTGCAGTACAGAGGGATCTCGGTAACCTTATACATGAATCACAAAAAGTTAGCATGCAGGTACAGCTTGGCAAATGGATTGTTGGCCATTATAGCAGGAGGATGGAGTGTAAAAGTAGGGAAGTCTTACTATAACTGTACGGGGCATTGGCGAGACCACATCCGGAATACTGTATATAGTTCTGGTCTCCTTGGGGTGAATTTTATGGGTGGTGTATTGTTCACAACCATCACCACCACCCCCCCCACCACCCCCCCACCCCCCCACCACCCCCCAACCCACCTCCAGCCAACCCACATTAAACAAGGCCGTCCCACAGCAATACCACACTGTGGGCGGCATGAACAAAGTGAGAGTGGGACTTCTGCCCTTCAGTGGGAGGAAGTCCCACCCTTGAGAGCTGCCAGCCAATCAGATTAGCAGTCCCAGCAGCACCAGAACTCACCAGGGGTAATTCTGGGGTTTTGAACGGGAAAGGACTGAGGAGCCTCAGGAGGGGAATAGTGGGGTAGGGGGTGGGAAGGCCAGGTTGGAAGTGGAGGATATCATCTTGGTGTGGGGGTGGAGCCGCTGATGCACACAGGGCACTCCCAAAGGGCATGACCCCCTTTCCTGCCCACCTTTTTAGCAGTTTGCTTATAAAAGGATTGGCCCACTGCTACCCGCCTGTTCACACCAACAACGATGTGGAATGGGCAGCGTATCATTCGGGTCAATTGGCTTGTTAACAAGCTCAGTTGACCCTCAATTCTTTATTTTAAAATGGCCGATTTTGGCACCCACCCACCTACCGTATTATGGGGGACACTCGGGCACGGGCAGGAAGGTGGTGGCCTTTCCACCCCTTGTACTTTATGTGGCCCCTCCCTTCCTTGATCGACAAGGGAATCAAGGGCTATGGAGGAGAGGCAGGAAAATGGAGTTAAGGCCACAATCGGATCAGCCATGATCTAACTGAATAGCAGAGCAGGCCCAATGGGCGGAATCGTCCCAGATTTGCACTAAGTGTGGTAGCGGGCGGGTAAAACAACACTTTACCTGCCAACCGCGATGGCAGGTTTTCACGCCGTATCACCCCGATCGCGCCTCATTATTTATGCAGACCCGGGAAACACGCCGTCTCCTTGGTGGGCGGGCTCTCATTCGCCCGCCACGCCATCACCTCACCGCTACATTACGCCGGGCGCCATATTTAAAGTCCAGCCACGGGCACACATCTCAGTGCTTCCAGCTCACGACTGCTGCAGGGAAGATGTCCACGAAAATCAAAAAGACTGCAGCCCCCAGGTTTAGCGAAGTGTCGCTGGAACACCTTTTGGATGCCGTGGAGGACAGCCCCGATGTTCTCTACCCCTGCCCTGGCCGCAGGACGGGCAGTGGCCTGACCAACCAGGCTTGGGAGGCGGTGGCAGCTGTGGTCAGCGCCAATGCCCTTAAAAAGAGGACAGCTACCCAGTGTCACAAGAGGATGAATGATCTCCGTTCCGCCGAGGTAAGTCACTCTTCTCAAGCCCATCACACATTCACAAGGATCTCACTCACTGCCAGTGTAAGGGACATCACCATTCACTCTCTCACACACACCGTCATTGTCCTCATCCTGTCCGTGGGACCACTCACCACCCACACATGCCAGGCATACTTACCATCTGGCCTGGCAGGCATCCTGCTTACACTTTCTCCATCTCTATTCATGCAGGACAAGCTGGCACACAGTAAGAGGGAGAGGTTGCAGAGCATTGGAGGGGTGCCAGATATCAAGGTCCTCACGGACTTTGAAAACAGAGCCATCCAGCTGGCTGGCAACAATCTGGACCGGTCCTGTGCTGACGGTGAGGTCGGCGCTGCTCTACCAAGTGAGGACCCAGCAGTGCAACATTATGTGAGCAATGTGTCCTGTTTCACAGGCCACTGCCATGCACAAATTATCTCCCCTTGCTTCCGCAGACACATGTGGGAAACAGCCCGGGGGTCCATGACCCAGGGCCTCCAATCAAGCTCGAAAGAAACTATTCTGAAGAGGAATCTGAAGGCACCCTCGCTGAAGTCAGGTCACAGTGCTCACCCGCACCCTCCACCATCACAGAGACACACACCTCGATGGGACCTAGTTCTAGAGTAGCCTCTCGATCACAGTCTGGTGAGCACATCTCACTGTCTGATCCACAGCAGGCGGCGGCAGGGACTTTTCAGGTGTCCGGCACTCGGAGGACTGCTGGAGGCCAGAAATCTGCTGAGTCCGAGTCAGATGACGGGTCATGTCACGGTTTCTGGAGCTGCAAAGGCAAACCCTGGAACATCAGGAAGAGATGTCCACTGCATTCCTCAGATTGCAAGGCATGATGGAGGAGTCCGTCCGCTTTCAGTCTGAGGTGATAGCATCGGCATGCCACCACACTGAAGTCAACACTGGCAGGTTGGCAGCCGCCATGGGGACCTTGGTCCAGGACGTCGCTCCTGCACTGCTGCGCGGGCTCAACTCCATCATTGGTGCCATAATTGGCCTCCAACAGTGTGTGAGGGGGTGGGGATACAGGGCACCCTAATCTCACTTCCCCCACCGGGACCATCCACCCAGGTATCTCCAGGTGTGCCCAGCCCATCCGAATCCCCTCTTCATGTGACCCCAGCAGCTCCAGCTTCACAGGCTGATGAGGGTGCCACTGCCACACCACACAGTAGGACCCCGAAAGCAGGCCAGGGCCCCCCAGGGTTTGGCCCTTCAGAGGACGCCCGCCAAGGTCATCACAGACAGGGCATCACAGTGAGCAGGCTGCCCCCACCTCCCCTGTGGATGTCCAGGGGGCACCAAGACATGGCGGCAGGGTTAGGAAAGTTAAGATGTAACTCTTTCGAGTTAAAACCAATAAAACCAAATTAACAAAATTGGGATAAATCAGGCACAGCCCCTAGTTCAGGTCAGCTGTAAAACCAAGAACAAAGTTTAAAGGAAACTTACAAACTTTAAATCAAAATGTGATTAAAGGGGTCAACAAAACACCCCAGTCCCCGCGGTGCCCACCGGGCATGGAAGGCAAAGTTAAGATGTAACTCTTTTGAGTTAAAACCAATAAAACCAAATTAACAAAATTGGGATAAATCAGGTACAGCCCCTAATTCAGGTCAGCTGTAAAACCAAGAACAAAGTTTAAAGGAAAATTACAAACTTTAAATCAAAATGTGATTAAAGGGGTCAACAAAACACCCCAGTCCCCGCGGTGCCAACCGGGCACGGAAGGCAAAGTTAAGATGTAGTTGCACAGCCTGGGCACGGGTGTTAATCACTTGTACAGAATGTTCACTATTGTCAATAAACTCCCAAGAATGTCTGACACAAAAACGATGGACAGTCTATCACCAGAAATGGAGACAGAGAGGTCAAGGAAGGGGAGGGAAGTGTCAGAGATGGACCATGTGGAAATAATGGAGGGGTGGAAATTGGAAGCAAAATTGGTAAATTTTTCCAGGTCCAGACAAGAGCATGAAGCAGCACCGAAACAGTCATCAATGTGCCGGAGAAAGAGTTGCGGGAGGGGGCCAGAGTAGGACTGGAACAAGGAATGTTCCACATACCCCATAAAGAGACAGGTATAGCTGGGGCCCATGCAGGTACCCATAGCCACACCTTTTATTTGGCGGAAGTAAGACAAGTTTAAGGAAAAATTGTTCAGTGAGAGAACTATTTAAGCCAGATGGAGGAGAGTGTGGGCGATGGGGATTGTTCGGGCCTCTGTTCAAGGAAGAAGCGGAGAGCACTCAGACCATCCTGGTGGGGGATGGAGGTGCAGAGTGATTGGATCCATGGTAAAGAGGGGACAATTACGGCCAGGGAACTGGAAATTGTTGATATGGCTTGGGGCATCAAAGGAATTGTGGATGTAGGTGGGAAGAGACTGGACAAGGGGAGAGAAAATGGAGTCAAGATAGGAAGAAATTAGTTCCATGGGGCAGGAACAGGCTGACAAGATCAGTCTACCGGGACAGTCCTGTTTGTGGATTTTGGGGAGGAAGTAGAAGTGGGCTGTCTAGGGTTGGGAGACTATAAGGTTGGAAACTGTGGAGGGAAGATGTCCAGAGGAGATGAGGTCAGTGACAGTCCTGGAAATAATAGCTTGATGTTCGGTGGTGCGGTCATTGTCCAGAGGGAGGTAGGAGGAAGTGTCTGAGAGTTGGAACTCAGCCTCTGCGAGGTAGAGTTCAGTGAGCCAGACAACAACAGCATCACCCTTGTTGACAGGTCTGATAACAAAGTCAAGGTTGGACCTAAGAGAATGGTGAGCAGCAAGTTCAGAAGGAGATAGGTTAGCGTGGAAGAGAGGGGCAGAGAAATTGAGACAGTCGATGTCACGCCGACAGTTCGCAAAGAAAAGATCAAGAGCAGGTAAGAGGTCAGAGGGAGGGGTCCAGGTGGAAGGACAAAATTGGAGGGGGCTGAAGGGATCTGTGGAACAGGGGGAGGAGGACTCTTGCCAAAAGAAATTAGCACGGAATCGAAGGTGGCAGAAGAAGAGTTCAGCACCATATTAAACTTATGCTTTTACCCCAAGAATGTCTCCTGACTATGGCTCCTTGTCCTGATGAGCAGTGTTCGTGTCACTCAGATGTGAAACTTCTCTGCACAAGATAAAGGCTGGTACCTCAATCCAGGCCCTCTTGCCTGTGCTCTGTGCAACCTTCAGACCAAAGTGAAGGTCCAGCCTCACATTCCCTGGACACATTACTGATGCCTGCAGCTCGCTGGTGCTTGTCATTGCTGCCAGAATGTAGTGGGCAGGCTTCACAGAGTTCCTTCATTCTCTCTGTGTGCTCTCAGCACCTTTAAAGTGGGGCTGGCCCCCATCTCTTCAGCATCTGTGACCAGTGACACTGTGCTTCTGAAGGGGTCAGGTGCTGAAGGAAGACAAAGGATCAGATGCTTCTAAAGTTTCACAGCTCAGTCTCCATGATATGACCCTGATCACAGAACGCAAGTGAGCTGCCCTCAGCCTGACAGGAGTCAGACATTCTCAGAGGCTATGTGAAGATCTATGGAGTGTCCTCACTGCATGTTGTCATCGTCCTCCTGCAATCAAGCGAGTCTTAGGGTCTCCACTACGTCTCCATGACAGGAGCATTATCACAGAGGGTATGTGCGCTGCCATAGGCCAGACTGGAGTCAAACATTCACAGATGCAATATGAGATCTTACATTGTCTCCCCACTGCATGTCGCCTTCATTCTCCACAAATCTAGCAGCTATGAGGGCCTCCTGAGCACACCTGCCTTGTCTGGTCAGTGCGAGGCCCTCATCCCCACCTTCGCCACCTTTGAGGACATCCTCACCCTCAACCCCATCAGCCTCCTCCTCATCTGAGGAGATCTCCAGCTCTTCCTCAGCCAGCTCCTCTCCCCGCTGCAGCGCCAGTTTATAAAGAACGCAGCAGGCGATGAGGATGCGTGACACTCTCTATTGACTGCATTGCAGGGCTCCACCAGACTGGTCTGGGCATCGGAACCTCATTTTCAGCATCCTGATGGTCTACTCCACCAAGTTGCAAGTTGCAGTATCAGCCTTGTCATACCATCGCTCTGCTGCGGTCTGAGGCCGTTTGCAGGAGTGTCATCTGCCACGGTCTCTGCGGGTAGCCCTTGTCCCCGAGAAGCCATCCTGCAGCCTCTGTGGATCCTGGAATACATCGGGGATTTGTGACCAACTGCGAATGAAGGAGTTGTGCACACTCCCTGGAAACTGTGCACAGACCTGCAGGATATGTTTGTGATGGTCGCACACCAGCTGTACATGCAGTAAGTGGAATCCCTTGTGGTTGATATAGTCCACTGCATGTTGCGATGGAGATCTCAGTGCCACATCAGTGCACTCGCTGGCACCCAGCACCTGTGGGAAACCCGAGATCTGGGCGAATCCAATTGCTCTTGCAACCTGGCTGTCCCTGCCCTGGGTGAAATGTACAAAGTTGTGTGCCCTCGCGAAGATGGTATCTGTGACCTTATGGATGCATTTGTGGGTGGAGGTGTGATATCCCACAGAGGTCACCTGTGGATCCCTGAACAGAGCCACTGGCATTGAAATTGAGCACCACAGTTACTTTCACAGTCACTGGCAGTAGATGCCCTCTATGTCCCCTTGGCACCAAATCCTGCAGCAGGTGATAGATGTGACAACCAGCTCCCTAGCCATGTGCAGTCTTCGGCGACACTGGTTCTCAGTCACCTGCAGGAATGGAAGGCAGCGTCTATAGACCCTGGGCGTCTCTAAGCCCCCACCAGCGTCGGTTCGCTGTGGTTCTTCAGCGACATGTGCAGGAGCCCCAGCCGCCCCTTCTCCTTGAAGGTGCTGCTCCTCCCTCTGCACAGCCACACGCCTCTGTCACTCTCTCCTCTGTTGTCTTCACTCTCAATAAGCCACGAGGCAAACAGCTAATTCACCAGGCTCCATGATCCTGATGTACTCCTCCTGCAGGATGAAAGAGACACATGGTAAGCATGGGTGTACTAAGAGCCTATCCTGGTTAAGTGTGATGGCCCCTTAACACATCCCAGAAAGTGCTGGCCACCACTTGGATGGCCAGAGATTAGTGCGCAGCATGGCTGCCCAAAACCCATTCATCTCTGCCCTACTCCACCTGACCGATGGGCAGCAGCTTTGCCCATTGGACTGCATACTGCACTCTCAGCTCAGGCGCAGGCATTCTCCTAACCTGCACTGCAAGGCTGCACTGTTAGCTTGAACTGTGGGGGAGACTAGTCCAAACCAGGATGCTGACATTGCAAGGGGTTGTGAGCTCTGGAGCACTTGGTGGCACTTTGATGCCTCTGCATTCTTGAGTGGGAGATAAGCTAGAAGCCCGACTCCAATCATATCAATGTGGCTGCGCCTGAACCGTCTCAGCTGCAGAGGAATGGTCACTTTATATAAGCTGTCCCTAATGCGTGGCCACTTACCTCACCAACCCTACCCCCCACCCCGAATGCTTGTGCACTACGTTCAACCACAGGGCAGCCCTAGCCGAGCCCCCCACCTCCCCAAGTCACCTCAAACACAGGGCAGCTCTTGCCCCCCACCAGCACTCCCAAGTCACCTCAACAGCTGGGCTGCCCTTACCCCAACCCCGACAACGTACCTCAAGCTTGAAGTCCAACAGGCGACCCTGACGAGAACTGCACAACGTTACTGTGCACTCACCTCCGAGTTCCCCTCAAAGTGCAGCCCGCCAAGTGCACACCTTTGATGTGCTGTTGTGAAACAATCGGCGTACTTTCCCGCCAACATGAGCGGACAATCCAGGGAGTGGGGAGACGATTCTGCTAGGCAGGCTCAAGAATGATATGCAGGTGCATTACAATGAGGTTCCTGAAGTCTGATGGAGGGAAATATGGCCAGCCATCGATGGGCTGAGTGGTTGATCGAAAACTGGTTTCACACCGTCGTGAAACCCATCGCGCCATATTGTCCGCTCATGCCACCTACCACGCCCGACGCCGGTAGGCACAGAAAATTCCGGCCAACAGGTCTCAAGCCTGTTCCATAATTCAACGGGATCATGGCTCATTTACCTGCCTTTGCCCCATATTCCATAATACCTTTGACTAAGAACATCTCTATCAATCCCTTTTTTAAAAATTAACAATTGATTTAGCAGAAGAGAGTTCCAAACTTCTATCACGCTTTACATAAAAATGTACTTCCTAATTTCCCTCCTGAATAGTCTGGTTCTAATTTTTTTGACCATGTCCTTCACTTCCAGACTCCACAGCCAGTGGAAATAGTTTCTCTCTATCTGCCCTATCTGTTCCCCTTAATATCTTGAAGACTTCAATCAAATCACCCTATAACCTTATAAATTCCAGGGAGTACAATCTTAGTTTGTTTAATACCTCCTCGTAGCTCAGCCCTTGGGGTAAGGTAACATTCTAGGCTAGCATATCCTTCCTAAGGTGTGGTGCTCAGAACTTCTCACAGTGCTCCAGGTGAGGTTTAACCAGGTTTTTGTATAGCTGAACCAAAAGGAAAATACTGTGAACATGGAAATCTTAAATAAAAACAGAAAATGCTGGAAATACTCAGCAGGTTTGGCAGCACCTATGGAGAGAGAAACAGATTCAAGTTGTGAGCACTCATCAGAATTGAACATTGGGCAGAATTTTTACCATCCCCCACCAGCAGGTATGCAGGGAGGGGGGGCCCATAAAATTCTACATGTGGCCTTCTACCGTCTCCCCGCCCACTCCCAACCTGTTCACAATTTTACAGGGGCAACCAAGGCCTAGAATGGCCCGTCTACCCTCCTCCCACTTAAAGCCCTAAAGTGAACAATTATTAGCCACTTAAGAGCCACTTCCCATCTGGCCGCTATATTTCCCCAGTGGAAGAAGTTCAGGGACAGGGGAAGAAACCCAGCAGATCACCCTGCTCAGGCCTCTGGTGCAAAACGTTGGAGATGGGGCAGGGGTTGTGAGGTGGCCCCTCTGTCACTGACCCCCCCCCCCTTTCCAGATCCGGCACACCCCCCAAGGTCTAACTCCCCTGGGTGCTCCCTGTCTGCCTGGCCTTGCTATCATGACCCACAACCCCCCTCCCCTCACTCACAAGGCCTCCCCTCCTGTCCCTGTCATGAGACCCCACACTTACCACCATTCTAGTTCCAGGGCTTAGAATCTGGGGACTCCTTGTAATCCCACCGTTAGCCAATGCTCTCAGTGGCCCTGCTGGGACTACAAGCTGCCGGTCAGTAAGATTGACAGGGAACTCTCTTAGGCAGGTTTTCCTCCCAACTGAGGTGTGGAAATATCACCTCCAATCAATTAACAGTTCTTTTTATTTTTTTATTCATTCATAGGGCGATGTGGGCATTGTTTGTTGCCCATCCCTAATTGCCCTTGACAGTGAGTGGCTTGCTAGGCCATTGCAGAGTCAGTCACATTGCTGTGAGTCTGGAGTCACATGTAGGTCAGACCAGGTAAGGACAGCAGATTTCCTTCCCTATAGGACATTAGTGAACCAGATGGGTTTTTACAACAATCAGCAACTGTTTCATGGTCATCATTACTGAAACTAGCTTTTATATTCCAGGTTTATTAACTGATTTTACATTGCACTAGCTATCATGGTAAGATTTGAACCTATGTCCTCAGAGCATTAGCCTGAGCCTCTAGATTCCAGGTTCAGTGACATTACCACAAAGACACATCTCTCCCCTCAGACTGTGGGGGTCTATTTCCAGCCGACTTTTAGCTTGGCAGGATGAGAAACTCAACCACCTGTAAAATTCTGCCCTACTCGGCTCCTTTCTCCGCTGAACAAACACTGGTAGTTTATTGGAACTAAGAACAGAGCACTAACACCATATGTGCTTCTTCAATCATCTCCAGCTCGAGACTTAATTACTCAAGAAGCCTGCACTATGTAGCGATTGGTCAATACAGTCACATGGCCAACTAATTACATTCTCTTAAAGGTACATAGCAATCCACTTTACCGCAGGGCTGCTAAGGGCAGAGGTAATATACATCTATTATGGCACAGATCTATGTTGAGTAAGATTATGTATAATTTTGATATTGTTTAGATAGAAGTAATGTTAACACTTACATCCCAGTAAGTAGCAATTCAACAGTGTGTGAAATTATTAAACAATTTTACTTGTATCACAAGATAGAAACCATGAAGAAACACATTGTTGCGGTGACCTACATCATTATGTTACTGTGTGCTGTTTTGAGTTTCTATGATAAAATAAATCTAGAGAATTGTTTATTAGTTAGTGATTTGATGACTAGAAGGTAAAACATTTAGGAATGAAGGGGGAGGTTTATGATATATATATATGTATATATATATATATATATACATACATATATATAACATACATATACACATAAAGTTGTTAGGACACATTAGGACATGAAATGTGCTAGCAGAAACAGAGGTGTAAGCATTGTAATTGTTAACCTTTATTGCAAGGAGGATGGAGTATTGAAATAGGGAAAGCATGCTACAGTTGTATAGGATATTGGTGAGACCACACCTGGAGTATGTACAGTTTTGGTCTCCCTATTTAAGGATGGATATACGTTCACTGGAAGAGGTTCAGAGAAGGCTCATTAGGCTGGTTCCTGGGATGAAGGGGTTGTCTTATCAGGAAACGTTGAGCAGATTAGCCATATACCCATTGGAGTTTAGAAGAATGAGAGATGATCATTTGAAACAAGTAAAGTTCTCAGGGGGTTGGACAGGGTAGATTCTGAGAGGGTGTTTCCACTTGCTGGGGAATCTACAACTAGGGAGCACAGTTTCAGAATATAGAGTCTCTCGTTTAAGATGAAGATAAGGAGGATTTTCTTCTCTCTGAGGGTCGTTAGTCTTTTGCAATGCAAGCGGACCTGCTGTGTAATACAGGGCTCACTGAAGGCCATAGACATACCACTGCAGTCCATGCAGATGAACTGTTCTGAACCTCCAGCCAGGTACAGTATGAGCAGCAATGTAGTTATAACAAAGCAGAAGACTGAAACAAACATCACCCAGCCTTGATCAGATGCAAGTGAAACTCGAGCCGAAGCCACAAACTAGGCCACCAAAAACATAGAAAGACAAATACAAACAAAAAAAATCAGTTAAGTATAAAATGCAAACCTGGTTTGCCCCAAGCATTATTCCAACTCCAGACAACTAATGTACTCATAATTTGACATTTGACATGGCAAGCCATTTTTAGAAGCTGCTAGGAAGTTTAGTAATATTAATACTATCAAGGAGCACCATCCATCACCACAAGGATTGCAGCAGTTCAGTGTTCACCTTGTCCAGAACAGTGGTCTGCACTTGAAAGGACTCAGTGCAAAACTGCTTAAAAGAAACAATATTTTGGTGAATGAGCGGTAAAGCTCTGGATAGATTCCATACGGACATGGTGGAAAATCAATATAGATCAAACATTACTTAACAGACAATTAATACACTGAACTAAAGAAAAGGTATTTCCACATCGACAAATTAATGCAATCAAGGTATATCTTACAGCTCCTTTTGCTGTGCACTGCACTTCTGGAGATATGTAGCATTATAAAGTCCAGAGCCAAGTCACTCCCTGCTTTCCAGCAGATTCACTTCTCCCTGCCACAACAGGTCGGATCTCCCAGTATTCTTCGAAAATTGTTCCACTCAGTCTGAGTATTCAAGAACTGACTTACCCCAGCAAGGCCCACCTCAGCGATTCCTTAAATTTTGTTCCCTAAATCTCCAAAAGTCCCATCTGTTCCATCTTCTTTTTGAACAGAGAACCTGCTCTCACCTGCATCCTGCTTGGGTGTTAACACAAAAACAGACTTTTCCTGTTCTTCACAGCAGTAGCTGCATTGTTTTTTCACTCTTTCTCTCCCTGTCTCTGTGTCTGTCTCCAAAAAGCAGCTGTCCCCTTTTTGTGTCAAGGTGTGAAAACTGTCATTTGATTTTAAATATGTTTAGGCTTGGGTTTCTTTCCCCATGAGAACCAGATCACATGGGCCTGTGTCTGGGCAGAGGTTTAGTATGACCACCATCCCCCCTTTTCCAGAACATTCTGCTTCACATTAAGGTAAAGGAGGCATTTTTAAGCATAACCATCTTGCAAAGTCCTGCATTCATAACACTTGGAACAAGTTGATCTGCCACCACCCAATCCTTTCCACCTCCTTTAAAACAGGAAATGGGCAGGTTGAAGGGGGTTGGAATTCAGACTTTTAACATCTTAACACCCCCACCCAGGATGACTCAAATGAGTAAGGTTAAGAATGTGATAAATAAAGCATGCTTGGGAGGAACAGATGACTTTGGACCTAATGTTCTCAAAGCTTTTCACCACTAAGTCTGTTGTAGACTAATTCAACAGTATGATTAATCATTTTTTATACATTTTTGTGATCTGAGTGTCACTGGCAAGGCCAGCATTTATTGCCCAACCCTAACCTGCTTTATCATTCTGTCATGTTGCCCCCCAGGATGGCTTGGCAAGGTAAAATTGCCCAGGATTCCTACTTCTGATTACTATCTATTGATCCCCGCTGGAACTGTACAGTGTGTGTGGACGTTGTCTAAGGGTAGGATTATACTTTGTCAGGATGTCTCCAAGTTGCATGACCAGTCAATATGTGCTGTTTGGGCTCGCATCTGAATAATTGAGTGAGGTAATGGGAGAGTGACTGCCATCAATGGAATTGTCTCCCAAGAAGAGGTAAATGCCTTGAGTAGGAGAGAGAGGAGAAAATTGGAGGGAAAAAAGAAAGTAAAATTGAGGCTCACATTTAAATATGAACTTAACTCAGCCTCAGTATTGACTTCAAACATTACTCCACCTTCAGCTTTGACTAGATTCAGCCTCAAGCTTAAATTCCACCATAGTCTCATAGGAACAGAGGAACAGGACTAGGCCATTTAGTTCTTCAAGCCTGTTCCACCACCATACCATGAGATCATGGCTGATTTGTATGTGACCTAAATCCATACACCCACTTTTGCCCCATATCCCTAATACCTTCGGTTAACAAAAAAAATATCAATCTCAGGTATAAAATTAACAATTGATTCAGCATCATTTTCCATTTGCAGAAAAGAATTCCAAAATCCTTCCTCGCTTTATGAACGGAAATGTTTCCTCATTTATCTCCTGAAAGATCTACCTCTAATTTTTAGACTATGCCCCCACTCATTTTTAGACTATCCCCAACAAGCGTAGTTTCCCTCTACCTACACCATCCGTTCCCCTTAATATTTTGAAAACGTGCCCATGCAATGGCATCCTCATGTGGCTCATCTGAATCCTCGCCATCTTCAAATTCATCCCCTTCAACGTCCTCCTCAACCAAGGAGATGTCCAGCTCCTCCATGTCTCCCTGTGGCAACACATCCCCCCTTTGTAGCACTAGGTTGTATAGTGCACAGTAAATAATGATGCTGCGGGACACTCTCTTTGGTGAGTATTGGAGAACCCCGCTGGAGCAGTCCAAACAGTTGAAATGCATCGTTAAGAGGCCAACAGTCTGCTCTATTAAGGACCTCATGTCTGAATGTACAGCATTGTACCTCTCCTCAGGTGCACTCTGTGGACAACGAACAGGTAGGTCTTCAGGAGGTACCCCCCAACAATGGGGAGCCAACTCTGTCAGTGCTGAGCTCCCTCAAATATCTATGGCACCTAGGAGTGACTCAAAAGGTAAGAGTTGTGTGAGCTCCCTGGGCACCTAGCACAAACATGCATGATATACTTTCAGTGATCTCAAATTAGCTGGACATTCAGAGACTGAATTCCTTTTCTATTAATGAAGGAGGCGATGGCCAACTGGTACTGTCAGTGGACTAGTATTCCAGAGACCCAGGGTAATGCTCTGGGGACCTGTGGTTGAATCCCACCATGGCAGATGGTGGAATTTGAATTCAATAAAAATCTGGAATTAAAAGTCTAAAGATGATCTTGAAACCATTGTTGTTAAAAACCCATCTGGTAATATCCCGTTGAAGGACGCCTGGTCTGGCCTAAATGTGACTCCAGGCTCACAGTAATGTGGTTAATTCTTAACTGCCCTCTGAACTGGCCTGGCAAGCCGTTCAGTCCTAACAAACCTTTACAAAGTCACAAAAAAAGGAACAAGACCAGACGCACCACCCGGCATTGACCTGGACACCGACAACAGCAATTTCAGCCCTGTTGACTCTGCAAAGTCTTCCTTACTAATATCTGGGGGCTAGTGGCAAAATTGGGAGAGCAGTCTCACAGACTGGTCAAGCAACAGCCTGACATAGTCATCCTCATAGAATCATACCTTACAGATAATGTTCCAGACACCGCCGTCACCATCCCTGGGTATGTCCTGTCCCACAAGCAGGACAGACCCAGCAGAGCCGGCGGCACAGTGCTATACTGTCAAGAGGGAGTTGCCCTGGGAGTCCTCAACATCGACTCTGGACCCCATGAAGTCTCATGGCATCAGGTCAAACATGGGCAAGGAAAGCTCCTGCTGATTACCATGTACCGCCCTCCCTCAGCTGATGAATCAGTGCTCCTCCATGTTGAACATCACTTGGAGGAAGCACTGAGGGTGGCAAGGGTGCAGAATGTACTCTAGGTGGGGGACTTCAATGTCCATCACCATGAGTGGCTCGGTTGCACCACCACCAATCGGTTGGCCGAGTCCTAAAGGGCATAGCTGTTAGATTGGGTCTGCGGCAGGTAATGAGGGAACCAAGAAGAGAGAAAAACATTCTTGAACTCATCTTCACCAACCTACCTGCCACAGATGCATCTGTCCATGACGGTATCTGTAGGAGTAACCACTGCACAGTAGTTGTGGAGATGAAGTCCCGCCTTCACATTGAGGATACCCTCCATCGTGTTGTGTGGCACTACCACCGTGCTAAATGGGATAGATTTTAAACAGATATAGTATCTCAAGGCTGGGCACCTATGAGGCACTTTGGGCTATCAGCAGCAGCAGAATTGTACTAGGACACAATCTGTAACCTCATGGTCTAGCATACGTGCCAATCTACCATTACCATCAACCTTGGTTCAATGAAGAATGCAGGAGGGCATGCCAGGAGCAGCACCAGGCATACCTAAAAATGAGGTGTCAACCTGGTGAAGCTAGAACAGAGGGCTGTTTGCATGTCGAACAGTATAAGCAGCAAGTGATAGACAGAGCTAATTGATCCCACAACCAATGGATCAGATCTAAGCTCTGCAGTCTGCCACATCTAGTCGTGAATGGTGGTAGACAATTAAACAGCTCAATGGAGGAGGAGGTTCCATAAATATCCCCATCCTCAATGATGGGGATGACCAGCACATCAGTGCTAAAGATAGGGCTGAAGCATTTCCAACAATCTTCAGCCAGAAGTGCCAAGTGGGTGATCCATCTCAGCCTCCTCCAGAGGTCCCCAGCATCACAGATGCCAGCCTTCAGTTAATTCGATTCACTCCACGTGATATCAAGAAATGGCTGAAGGCACTGGATACTGTAAGGCTATGGCCCTGACAATATTCTACAATAGTGCCCAGGTATGTCCTGTACACAAAAAGCAGGACAAATCTAACCAATTACCGCCCCATCAGTCTACTCGCGATCATCAGTAAAGTAATGGAAGGGGTTATCAAGTGTGCTATCAAATGGCACTTACTTAGCAATAACCTGCTCACTGAGGCCCAGTTTTGGGTTCTGCCAGGACCACTCAGCTCCTGGCCTCATTACAGCTTTGGTTCAAACATGGACAAAAGGGCTGAACTCCCAAGGTGAGGTGAAAGTGACTGCCCTTGACATCAAGCCAGCATTTCACTGAGTGTGACATCAAGGAGCCCTAGCAAAACTGAAGTCAATGGGAAGCAAGGGGAAAACTCTCCACTGGTTGGGGTCATACCAAGCACAAAGAAAGATGGCTGTGGTTGTTTGAAGTCAGTCATCACAGCTCCAGAACATCATTAAAGGAGTCCTCGGTCCAACCATCTTCAGCTGCTTCATCAATGACCCTCTTTACATCATAAGATCAGAAGTGGGGATGTTCACTGATGATTGGACAATGTTCAGCACCATTCGTGGCTCCTCAGATACTGAAGCAGTCCATGTCCAAACGCAGCAAGACCTGGGCAATATATAGGCTTGGGCTGACAAGTGTCAAGTAATATAGGCACCACACAAGTGCCAGGCAATGACCATCTCCAACAAGAGGGAATCTAACCGTTGCCCCTTGACATTCAATGGCATTACCATCACTGAATCCCACACTATCATCATCCTGGGAGTTACCATTGACCAGAAATTGAACTGGACTAGCCATATAAATACTGTGGCTACAAGAGCAGGTCAGAGGCTAGGAATCCTGCGATGAGTAACTCACCCCCTGACTCCCCAAAGCCTGTCCACCATCTACAAGGCAGGAGTCAGGAGTGTGATGGAATAATCCCCACTTAGCTGGATGAGTGCAGCTCCCACAACACTCAAAAAGCTTGACACTGTCCAGGACAAAGCAGCCCTTTGATTGGCACCATATCCACAAACATTCGTTCCCTCCACCACCGACGCGCAGTAGCAGCAGTGTGTAATATTTATAAGGTACACTGTAGGAACTCACCAAGGCTTCTTGGACAGCACCTTCCAAACCCACGACCACTACGATCTAGAAGTACAAGGGCAGCAGATAGATGGAAACACCACCACCTGGAAGTTCCCCTCCAAGTCACTCACCATCCTGACTTGGAAATATATCACCGTTCCTTCACTGTCGCTGGGTCAAAATCCTGGAACTCCCTCCCTAACAGAATTGTGGATGTATCTACAGCACATGGACTACAGCAATTCAAGAAGGCAGTTTCCCTCCACCTTCTCAAGGGTAATTAGGGATGGGCAATAAAAAATGCTGGCCCAGCCAGAGAAGCCCACATCCTGTGAATAAATAAAGATAAATTTCACAGGCTTCTGCCAGGGAGCCCTCAAGGCCATATGTGTGCAATTGATGGCACCCTGCACTTGTGAAAAGCCTGAGATCACCGTGAATCCCACAGCTCTGGCAGCCTGGCTTGCTTCATCCATGCCCATAATGGTGAGCTTTATTGATAAGGGCATTTGTCTTTTGCATTTGTGTGTCGCCAATTGTAAGATTCCACAAATGTCCCACATGAAGCCCTGGAAGGATCCGTAGGCAAAAAATGTTCACAGTGGCGGTAACCTTCAGAGAAACTGGCATTGGATGCCCTCTGTGTCTATGTGGCGTCAATCTCTCATGGAGAATCTGGCAAGTATGAGCTACCATATCCCTAGACAAGCGAATGCATCTGCAGCACTGTCTTTTACTCATCTCCATACATGAGCTGCTGTAGTCCTTTAGACGTGCCAGACATCTTTGTGGATTTAGCCCCTCCTTGACAGCAAATGCAACTACCTGGAGCCCCACTGACTCCTGTTCCTCAGGGCGATGGTCTTTCTTGAGCTGTGCCAATTGACAAAAGGCTCTTCTTCTCCTCATTTTAATCAAAGTTATCAAGAAGGCTGCATTGCCTGCAGCCTGCATTCTCCATTCCCCTCTGTATCTATGAACGGATACAATTGAGCAATCAATAGTCGTTCCTGTGGAATGGTCTCCCTACATATACAAGTCAGGGATGCAGTCTCCACCCCTTGACTTTCCCTTAGTCTGCACATCACATACCAAGATCATCCCTTGCAGGATGAAAACATCCTGGAGGATGATAGGTGACTGAACTTTCCCCTCAAACATGACTGTGCATCCACAGCAAGAGTCTTAATTCAAATCAAATCAAAAGACCCAAGTCCTCGGGTCCACTGTTAACCTTGTGTTGGTTCTCCTCCAGTGGCCTTGACAGTAACTATGGATACCCAGTCCTTGCACTTATGTCCCGACTGCAAGCGTGGTGCCTTGAAAGCCACGGCTAGTGCACTGGGAACATGGAGGCTTGTAGGATCCATGCTGCCTCTGCACTGCAGACATAGCTATTGATTTTTTGAACCTACATCTATTCTGACATGCCTCTATAAAGATCAGATGCCAGTTAAGACCACATGCACTACAGCACCGAAACGTGATGGATTCTCACCTGAATGCATACCATTAGTAAAGAGTCAAATTCATTCATTGCGCATTAGACCAATGAGTCCAGCTGAGCCATGCTCTCCCTGGTTTGAGCTGGACAGTTATAGGGCGCCCCTTCAATCAGCCATGAATTACTTTGATAAACTCCTCCCACATGCCCTGAGACCCCTCCCCAAATAATTTTTTTCTAGCTCATTTTTAAAACTGTGTATTGTAAGATGAATGGAGCTGCTGGCCTTTGTCTGGGAGACCAGATTCCCTATCGTCCACGAAGTCCCTCCCATCCTGCTCCATACTCACCGCCTCCTAATTCCCCTTCTTCCTGTCACTACCCAGCCTCCTGCTGTTACCCTTGAACCCATATCCACGTGGATATTCCTGTACTCCATCCGAACTCTTTAATGTTGATGCCCCCATGCCCTTTGTAGACCTGACCTCTCCCCTTCTGGAAGCCACATGCACTCTGACTTTCCAGAAACCCCCTTACCACCATGAGACCATCCAATACCCACCCATGACTTTTCAGCTACCGACTTGCAGGATACAGATGCCTCGCCTGACTGTGACTGTGCCATCTGCCTCACAGTAGCATGACTCAAATTCCAAAGACCAAATTCCTTAGTTGACTGACCATGCCCTGCACACCATACTGTGCATAACGTCACTGCCCAGAGGGGCTTTCCCCCACCTAAGACCTGGGCCAAGCCCTGCGTGCCATGGACAGCCCTCTAACATGGTCCACACAGACCCAGTCAGTCTCTTCAATATACCCCCAACAGCGTGGCCTCAGCCCCAGGACGGTGTCTTTAATATGCCCCTGACAGCATAGCCCCAGCCCCAGGGCAGTCTCAGACTCTTCCTTTGACAGTCTTACAACTCTTGTCTCAGGACAGTCTTTTACTACTCCACTCTGTTGACCACCCCTAGTCCTGCCTCCATCTCCCCCCTCTCATCTCATGTGTGGCACACCCCACCCCGAGTCTAGAGTTCCACATCCCCATTAGCTCTGCCTCTTTCCCCCCGTCTCCTGTGTTCCAAACCTCCCCACCCCAATCCTCCTTCATCTCCCTCTGCCCCCCCCAGCTGGTATTACCTCCCGTGCCCAGGCTTGGTGAAGCTTGTGATACAGGCACCTGAAATCTCGCTGCAATGGCCTTAAAGGCGGGCAAAAGCAATGTATCAGTGTGCTTTGAAGCCAATTTTATATACAGCTGGGGGACAGACCATTCTAACTATCTGTCGGCAAATGCAAATAATTTCGAGGGGCAACATAATTCGTGCAAGTTGGTCTTTTAATGAGCATTCATGAGATGCAAATATGGTTCCCAACATAGATCAGTGGGAAACTCATCCTGCCTTTAACCCACCCTCAAAGGCGGGAGAACAAAATTGCAAACTAATTCCCCACTGGCAGGAAACTGTCTTTTTCTATCACGCCAAATTTAGCGCCCCCACCCGCCACAATTCCCAACACTGGCGTAAGCAGAAAATTCCGCCCTTTGTAGCTGTTTCAAGTTTCTCCCTCTGAAACGCTACCTTGATTGAGCTCGATCATATCATGACAGTTATTAGATAAATGTTCATGCACCATTAGGATTTAACTAAACTGGCTCATTACTCATCACTAAATCTAACATGGCATTCCTCCTCGGTGTTTCTAGGCAAAAGTGTTGCAGTTGCAGGGAGATGGTAGCACACTAGCAATGATCCTGAGCAAATACACTGGAGATATGAGTTCAAATCACACACACCAGGTCGGAGAATTTACATTCAATTAATCAATGCATCTGAAATAAAATGTGATGTCATTCATAATGAGCATCATCTAACAGGTTGACATAAAAACGCATTTGGTTCACTAATGTCCTTCAGGTGTAGAAATCTGGCCTACAGGTCCTTCTTTTTATTTATTCATCTATGGGACGTGAGCGTCGCTGGCAAGGCCAGCATTTACTGCCCATCTCTAATTGTCCATGAGAAGGTGGTGGTGAGCCACCATCATGAACTGCTGTAATCCACCTGGTGTAGGTATACCCAAAGTGCTGTTAGGAGGGATGTTCCTGCAACCCAGTGGTGGTGAAGGAATGTTGATGTAGTTCCAAGTCAAGATGGTGAGTAACCCAGTGGTGAACTTGCAGCTGGTCCTCTTCTCGTGAGCTATTCAGCAATGGTAATGCACTTGAATGTCAAGGGGAATGATCATTGCCTGGCACTTTTGTGGCATGAATGCCACTTGCCACCCATCAGCCCAAATCTGAATGTTGTGCATCTCCTAATTCATATGTGCATTTGTATGTTCGTATTTGCAGGTCTTGCTGAGTGGAAGCACAGCCTGTTTCAGTATCTGAGAAGCTGTGAATGGTATTGAATATTGTGCAATCATCAGTGGACATCCCCATGTCTTTACCTATGTTGGTGAAAATGTCATTGGTGAAGCAACTGAAGATGGTTGGGCCAAGGACACTACCCTGAGGAACTCCTGCAGTGATGCCCTGGAGCTGAAACGATTGGACTCCAGCAATCACAACCATCCTTTGCGCTAAGTATAACTCCTACCAGTGGAGAGTGTTCGTCCGAGTCCCATTGACTTCAATTTTGCTAGGGCTCCTTGATGCCACTCTCGGTTAAATACTGCCTTGATGTCAGGGACAATCATTTGCACCTGACCTTTGTAAGTTAGCTCTTTTTTCCGTGTTTGGAGAAAGGTTGTAATGAAGTCTGGAGCTGATGGGGCCTGGAAGAGCCCAAACTGAGCATCTGTGAGCATGTTGTTGCCCAATAAGTGTTGCTTGATAGCACCGTCAACAATAACTTGCATCACTTTGCTGATGTTTGAGAGTAGACTGATGGGGCTGTACTTGACCGGGTTGGATTTGTCCTGCTTTTTGGGGACTGTACAAGTTTCTAGGTTCAATTCCCACTCCAGAACTTGTGTACAAAAAGCTAACACTCCTGTGCAATACTGAGGCAGCACTGCACTGTCAGAGGTGTTGTCTTTCAGATGAGAAGTTAAACCAAGGCCCCACCTGCCGTTCGGGCTGATGGAAATGATCTCTTTGCATTAGTTCAAAGAAGGACAGGGGGTTATTCCCGATGTCCTGGCCAATAGTCATTCCTCAATTATCATCACAATTACCTGGATTTGGAAGTTTGCTGTGCGTATATTGTCTGCCACATTTACCACATTCCAGCAGTGACTATACTTCAAAAAGATGTTTTTCATTGGCTGTAAATGCTTTGACATTTCCAATGGTTGTGAAAAGTGCTATATAAATGCAAGTCATTCATTCATTCAGGACATACCTGGTCAAGTATCCATATTATCAGGTAGATTCCTGCATCGTAGCTATACTGGAACAGCTTGACTAAGAGCGAGTTCTGGAACAGAAGTCATTAGCACTACAGCAGAGGTGTTTTGTCAGGGCCCTTAATGTTTGCTGAATCCAGGTCCACAGCAATGTGTTTAACTCTTAAGTGTCCTCTGAAACAGCCTTGCAAGCAATTCAGTTCTATCAAACTGCTAGAGAAAAAGGCAAGCTGGCTGTACCTACACCACATGAACTGTAGCAGATCAGGAAGGCAGCTCATCTCCACCTTCTTGAGGGCAATTAGGGATTGGCAATAAATGCTGGCCTTGCTTCTCACATATCCCAAGAACATGTCAGGGCCCAGAACCCGTGAAGGAACCAGGCCAGAGGTGAGTGGGGGGAGGGAAGGGGACACTGGCTAGGGGGGAGCAGGTGGGTGGGAGAAAAGGCAGGAGCAGACTCTCAGGGGCTCCCCGGCCCAATGCCAGGACCCTCAGTTAGACACTGGGTGCCTTTGAATGAGGGATACGTTCCTCCTCCCTGGAGCCTACAAGCAAACTCGGCGAGTGTTTGTTTCTCCGGCTCCCTGAGTGACAACTGCCCTGCCTGCCTCAGGTTAAATATCAGCAGCAACAGAATGAGGCCCTTAAGTGGGCATTAACTGAGTGAATTTAATCAGGGCAGAAATGGGGAGGCGATGGGGCACCCCTCCAACCCAATTAAGTGCCCCCCCACACTACCGCCAAACCCCCCCCGCCCCCCACTCTGGAAAAAAAGTTCCACCCTCTGTCTTAACCTAATGATTGTCTTATCTCTGCATTTACACAACCTACTGCTTCACGGCTGCTATCAGGGGGCCACAACTCTCATTACAATCTTAAATCCTTTTCTATTTCTTCATTCTATTCATAAAGCTTCCACTGCTTGCTTACCTCTCATTATATCCTCTCTTATAATTGAAGTGATTTCATCCTTAATTTGTGAAGCTACTCCTCCTCTGCCATTTTCCCTCTCTTTCCTACAGACCTAACAATCTGGTATATTTAGTTCCCAGTCCTGACCATCTTGCACCCATGTGTCAGTAATGGTCACTGTGTCATACCCTCCAAGTTAAATTTACAGATAAAATTCTTTCTATTTGTTCCTCAGACATGGTTTTATATAAAGAACACTTACTTGGTACATATCACCCCAACTTGTCTTTCTGCTGTAATGCTTTACTCACATGTTTCTTATTTTCCTCTCCTGGCTTAATCACTTTGCATCTTTCAGTTTTGCTTCATGTGTAGTGCCTCAAGCACTATTTCTGACTCTAATTCGATTCTCCTCCCTTTTGTTTATTTAAATATACATTATCTTTTCTGCTTGAGCTCTGTCCTGAGTTACTCATTTGAAGTCCTGGCGGCTGCCCTCTTTTTTTCTTTTCCACTAGGGCCCTGGTGCCAGCCCAGTTCGTGTGACAAAACAAAAACAAAAATACCTGGAACAACTCATTAGGTCTGACAGCATCTGCGGAGAGGAATACAGTTAACGTTTCAGGTCTGTATGACTCTTCAACTCAGTTCAGGTGACGCCTGTCCTAACAGTAAAGTTACTTCCTGTCCCAATACTAATGCTATTATCCCATGAAATGGAACTCATCGTTCCTACAGTTATGTGTTCACCTCCGTATTCTCCTTATCCTTTTGCCTAGTTGAATTTGACTTGACTAATAATCTGGAGATTAAAATCCTTGAGGTCTTGTTCTTTAATTTAGCACATAGCTCCTGGTACTGTCTAAATGGGATCTCTTGCCTACTCTTGCAAATGTTGTTGGTCCCAATATGGACCTCAACAACTGTATCCTCCCTTCTCTTTCAAAGTCCTTTCCAGCCAGTTCAAGGTGGTATCATACCATACTACACCATCCTCCTTACAAAGGATGCTATTTAAATATTGAATCCCCTACGACTATCACATTACTCTTCCCCTTTTCTTCTTCCTCCTCCTCCCTCCTTTGGACAGCCTCCTGCTCCAAGGTACCATGGTCACCATTCTGGCTGCCCTTACAACATCTTCATTCACACAGGTAGCAAGTACATCGTACCCGTTGAATAGGGTCAATTTCTGCAGATCCTCATTCTCTCTCCTACCTGGCTTCCTCTTACTCTACACACCTCTCTATGAAACGTCACTGATGTCCAGAGCAAACAGTCTGAGTACTGCTCCCTGCCCCACTCTCCTCCGTCCTTATGTGGTCAGGATTGTCTAGAACTTGCATTTCACCTCATGACCATAACTGCCAATTGATGAACTGGATTCAGGATTGGATGGGGATTGAAGCCCCAAAAAGTGCCAGTGGATTGGGAACCCAATATGATCCTCCCCACTTCTGGATTTTACCAGGGTGCATTTGGAAGCGAGCAGGAAACCCCCACGGAGCTGCTGGGTCAGTCATTTCAATATTTAAATAATAAGTTGAGTCTTTCATTCAGGATTGTGGCTTTAACTGCCAGTGTATGAATTTCCTGGGCTGTGTGGATCTCCCCAGGGTCAACAAGGTGAGAGAACGTTGGTGAGTCATTGATCAATGAAACCGATGGGCTGGAATGCCTTGGAATGAAACTGCCTAGCTGCTGCCCCACCTATATGGAAGACTATTGCTCACAAGGCTCGTTCAGAGATCCAGATTACACTGCTGAACAGGTGGTTTCCAACTTTTTGGAAGTCATTTGATCTACCATGGACTTCACACACCTTGATCCAATCTTGCTGCTGCCAGGCTTCACCACAGCATGGAGGTAGGGTATGCGGCTCAACCTTGCATCTCCGACGAGGAACAAGAGGAGCAGCACCAGCAATGCCAAAACTTACAACAACATCACCAACAGCCACACCAATACCAACAACACCAGCAGCACAAGGAGCAGCAACAACAGCAGCAGCTACTCCCCTCTCCAGAGCCACAGGCCGCTCCAAAGGACAAGGGGGAAGGACACAGAGCTTCAGTCAGAAAGAGCCAATATGCTCAGCACCGGATATGCAGACAGTGGATCAGCTTTCTCAACACCTGTGAGGAGGTTCAGCTTTCACAGCAGGTCATTTCTGACATCTGCAACCTCCTGGAACAAGACCTCCTTTCAAGAGGATCAGGACATACATTGTCAGTGGCCATCAAGGTCACCACAGACCTAAACTTAACCTGTACAGTCAATGTTGCTGCCCCCTCACTCTTCCCTTCTTACGGGAACAGCACATCCCCCATCGCCTCCAGCAATACAGCCAGAGAAGAGATAAGAACTGGGAGGAGGTCGGCTTCCCACATCTTCCTCCTGTTCCTGCACTTGCAGCAGCTTTCAGAGCCATTCTGACCTCGGCCGGAGTCCCTTTAGATAGCCTTTCATTGACATAGTGCAGATCATCATCACTCCTGCATTCTGAGATTGATCGAGAAACTCAGAAGTGGGATGCTAATACCATGACTGAGTGAAACAGTCGTGGAAAAGCCCACTGCTTCCTTAAACAAGCTCCTGATCTGCCACCATTCCTCATCACCCCGCTTCCCCACCCCCCACCGCAACCCCCCCACCCCCACCCCAACACACACCACCCCCCCCCCCGCCCAACTAACTGCCCGCCACAAGCCAGATCTGTTTTAATAAAATTCCAACCAATGATATTAAGCCAGAGATCAAGAGAGAGGCGTCTACTGTGAATACGCACTCTTAGGACTGTCTCACTGTCCACTAACTGCAAACCAGATACACATATCTTAGTCTAGATTATTTACAACTCTTTTTTACACACTATCTTGGATTAAGCACTTGAAATACTTACCACAGTTTTCAATTCAACTACAATCTCAACTTCAAGTTTACACACAACCCTTTTCCTTGCCACAACTTCAGCTCTACTTTAACTGACTGGGCCATTTCAGAGGGCAGTTAAGTGACAGCCACATTGCTGTGGGTCTGGAGTCACATATAGGCCAGACCAGGTAAGGATGGCAGGTTTCCTTCCCTAAAGGACATTAGTGATGGGTTTTTACAATAATCAATAATAGCTGTCACAGTCACCATTAATGGTGATTAGATTTCAATTCCAGAGTTATTAATTGATTGAATTTCAATTCCACCAGCTCCCATAGTGGGATTTGAACCTTTTCCCCAGAGATTGGGCCTCTGGTTCACTAGCTCAGTGACATTAGCACTACATCACTCTCTCCCCAGGATGGTAAAAGATACAAACACTTGAATTATTTGCATTGGAAGGTCTCAGGTTTGACCCCTGTGCGCTAGGCTCACTGACCTCACCCAATTTGATGGCTACATTTTGCCTCTATATCCTTAAGCGAGGGAGGGGAAAATGAACACAAATTCCTACTCCTGATCTCTAGCTACTCATCTTTACTGGAAAAGTGTATGGAAAACAGATGATGACTGTGTGATGGCTACTGTCCCCCCACCCCCAAGCTTGAATAACCTGCAAGCTCTGATTGTTTAGAGTCACATTTGAAGAGCAGACCACTTGGACGCTGCTGAAGGTTGCTTGTGGAACCATGGGCCAATAGGAATTGATGGCATCAGAAATCGAAGAGGGGAGAATATTGGGAAAGAAACGTTGAAGGATTCTCTTAGAAAAACATGTCACAATGCTCCTCTCTGAAAGCGTTGATGCAATCAATGTATGCACAATTTATCTTTCTGACTTGTATTTAAATTAAGTTGATCCTTTTACAGAATCCTTGGTCATGCAAGCTGGCATCATGCCAGCTTTCTTACAAGTAAGGGAGAAATATGCAAGGAAGATGCATTGTATAGATACAGATAGAAATACATGCAAGCTGCAGAAGGAAACAGGACCCTTGTCCAATTTATCCTTATTGGTGTTTATGCTCTGCATGGGCATATAGTTCCAACTACATCTACACACTTGTCTTCAAAACCTATTTCCTTCAACCACCCATTGAAGTGATTCTTGAATGTTAACTTAGTTTCTACCTCAAGCACCAACATTGGAAATGAATTCCACTGCCTTGCAACAGTCTGAGCAACACAGCTTTTCTTGCCCTTTATCCCATACCTCTGACATTTACAGGGAGAGCTTAACACTTGCCACCCAATGGAAACTCAATGTTAAAATGCTCAAGGTTGTTTAGCTGAATTTAAGGTGGAGTCTGAGGCTCAATTTCTGATCAGAATTTAAGTAAGACCAAAGGTGAAACTGAATTTTGGTTGAGGCTGAGGTTGAAGGTGAAGAAATAAAAACAGGAAAATGCTGGAAATATTCAGTGTTTGAGGTTGGGATAAACTTTCACCAGTCATCACCCATTCTGATGAAAGGTCATCTCAACCTGAAACGTTAACTCTGTTTCTCTCCACAGATGCTGCCTGACCTCATGAGTATTCCCAGCATTCTCTGTTTTTATTTCAGATTTCCAGCACCTGCAGCATTTTGCTTTTGTTGAAGATGAAGAACTGCTTGAAATTAAAGTAGAGATAGATTTAAATTAGAAGTTAAAACTGAAGCCGAAGGTGCGGTGAAGGGCTGTAGGTAAATTTGAAGTTGAAATTGCAGTTGAATTGAGAGCTGAGATAGCTTAGTTCAACAGCAAATAGGGATGGGCAACAATTGCTGGCCTTGCCAGTGATGCCCACATTCCATGAAAGAATAAAAAAATCTGAATCATTGACTGGGGACTTCTGATTTTTAAGCACTTTGTAGGTTATAATTACTGGTAAATTGTTACTTGATAATTAGTGCAGAGAGCTAGTATTATTTGCACTCAGGGGAGTGTTTGACTTTGGGCGACAACGTAAAATGGACAATATTCATTCAGCCACCCATATACATCTCCTGCAGTTTATGTTTACATTCAGTCGAGAGGTGCATATGGGGCTGGTCCAAAATTGCCTGTCTTACTCTATCAGCCAAAGTCAAATTTACCCCAGCTCTTTATATTACTACAGTAAGAGAATAGAGATCCACAGCCACCACTGAATGTATTAGAAAGGAAAAGCCAAACTATTCCTACAGTAAGATTAAATTGTTTTCAGCTGAGGGAGCCAAAGGGTTAAACAACCTTCAGTCAGGTTCATGTACTTATTGCATTCCATTGACTCTTAGTAATTAAGACAAACTTAAAACACCTGAATTGTTTTCCCCAGCTGAATAGTAATACAGCAACTGCTTATCTAAGTTGATGATAAACCTGTTTGTAATTTGAAAAACTGGGATAGAACTAGTATGACCTGTTGCTGCAAACACTAAAACCAGAAAAAACAGCTTCTCTTTCTTTCACAGCACTCGCTCAACATTCACAAATTATTTGAGAGGGTGTTAGAATCACATCCAAACATTCATCTTCAACCATTTAAGTTTAACTTTATTTACTCAATTCAGAATGCGCTGCCTTTCAGTTTTTAAACCTTCCTCACTTCAAGAAAATTATTGTTTTCATTCTCTGTGTGTATTTTTCCTCTTTCATTTTCATCCATTTTCTCACCCTTTGCATACGTGTCTCCACGCTAACACTGTTGCTCCCCTTCTTTCTCCTCCATTTCTCTATTTCTCTCCTTTCTCTCTCCATACGGATTGATATACAGGAGCCAGTTTGAAGGTGTGTCCCTCAAAATTAATCATTCTTCACCAAGCTTTTCATCATTGCACCAACACTGCCTGCGTAGTGAGACTGTGGACAAAGAGGAGGGGAGTGATTGTGCTAAGAATTTCTGAGATATTTACTCACCTGCTTTTCATTTTACTTTCCTGTGGCTCAGTGCAAGATTTCTCCATTCTATTATTTTATTGTGAAAGATAAAAGCTGCTGAATTGAATTAATTTTTATCACACTGAAACTTGTGAACAGTTTGTTTTGTTTCACAGGGTACCTTTTGAATAATGCAAATATCACTGCATGAAAGCCAACTCCCTTAAATCAATATGTGATTCAAAGCCTCAGTGCTCACTTTCTACTGTTATTACGTAAATGCACGTTAGCAACCAGTTACTACCATTGCTATAGTAACCACTCCTTCACGGTAGCACTCAAATGTCTACAAAATATGCTGCAAAGCCATTAAATCACCTTTTCCTTGGCACGTGCCCCCACCACAATGCCCATTTTCAGCTAAGTTTTATTTCTGTTGTGCCACTTTACCTGCTGGGCAACTTGAAGTGCACTCTAGCCCCAGTGTGGAGGTTTTACTCACAAGCTCAAAGCGTTGCATTTTTTTTATTACCAAATAACTAGTCTGAGGCACAATTCCCAGCTTGATTTCACATTCAAGGGACATGGAGCAAGTGGCCTGACATACTACAGCATGAATACTGAAGCCAATTCCCCTCATCAATCAGTGAAACATAACTGTCACGGACACAAAGAAAATAGTTGATCTTGATTTTTGAATATCTAATTCAGGGAGCACAGCTACATGTAAAATATTAAGAAGATTGTGTACCATTTTCGGATGAAACATATTTTACAGAAAGAATATCATCTGATTACCAAGGTTTTAGCATTTATCTGTCCTATTAATCGGACAACACTACATATGGGCATGGATTAACACAAAAATAAAAGTGAGGAGGGGTCAGGTGAAGGGAAATTTAGAAATCAAAAGTCAAGGCAATAGAACAGTGTCACAGTTTGAGTAAAGACAAGCAGAGACAGGCTGGAAAGGACAGAGAGTTTAACGGTAATAGTGCATCAATGAAAAATATCCATGCAAAGGATAGTAAAAAAAATTAAAGGCTCTTTATTTGAATGCTCAAAGCATTTGCAATAAGGTAAATGAAGTAACAGTGCAAATAGAAATAAATGGTTTAGATCCAATTGCCCATACAGAACCAAGGCTACAATGTGACCAAGGTTAGAAAATAAATATTCTGGGGTGTACAAGATTTCAAAAAGACAGACAGAATGGAAAAAAGATGGAGTAGCCCTCTTGGTGAAGAATGTCATAAGGAAAGTAGTGAGAAAGGATCTTGGTTCAGAAAATCAGGAAGTAGAATCAGACTCAACGGAGATTAGGAACAAATGAAGAGTGATTCTATGTCTTTCTATCTCTTCTTTCTTAAATGTGGAGGTCAAAGCTGCACACCAGCATTCCAGCTGTTGTCTCACCAAAACCCTGTACAATTGCAGCAAGACATCTTTATTCCCGTTCTCCAATCCCCTTACAATAAAGGCCAACATTGCAATTTGCCTTCCTAATTGCTTGCTGCGCCTGCATGCTAACTTTCTGCATTACTTGTACAAGCACACCCAAGTCTCTTTGAACATCAACACTTATAAGTTTCACACCTTTTAAAAAAAATCCTGCTTTTCTACTCCTAAAGTCCTTTGCAACTTGTGAAATAAGCTTGCAGATAATTTTCTGCTTCAATCCCTTAGAGTCACGCTTAAACAGGAGTTGAAAATGCCCAATATATGATGGAAGTGCATCTGGTGTTACGCAGTAAAAAAAATGTCATTTTAGAAACTAAATTAGAGGTTTTAAAGCATTTTGAGGTCAGAGAGTGAACAGTTGATATCGAGAGAGCACTTGGGCTATCCTCCACAATGGTAAGAACAATTTGTGCTAATGCTGATAAAATCAAACATAAAGCTCAGTGTTACACCTTTAAGTGCTCCCAAGATAAGTTATACTAGAAGCAGCATCATGGAAAGATTCCTGGCCGCCTAGATCAAAGGTCGAAACCCACACAATATGCGTAATATAATGGCCATCTAAGTGAGATCTAAAGCCTTGCATGATGCCTTAAAGAATGAGCAGGGTAAGAGTTCACAGTCAGAAAGTCTTAGTGCTAGTCATGGTTGGTTCGAGCGTTTTAAAAGGCATTGCTGTTCGCATAACACCAAAGTAACCAGTGAAGGAGCTAGTACCAATACTTAAACAGCTGATGAATTCCCTGTCCACTTGAAGAAAATTATTGAAGAAAGCGGATGCTCGCCGAAACAAGCGTTTAACGTCGATCAGGCAGGGCTTTATTGGAAGCGTCTGCCACAAAGAAGGGCATTTTCAAAGAGGAGACAACTGCGCTAGGATTTAAAACGCCAAAAGATCATCCCCGCCAAAAATCACTTAAGTCTTCCATTTGGTGGGAACACGGCAGGAGATTTGAAGTGTAAGCTTTTAGTGGTGTACCAATCGGAGACACCTAGGGCTTGCAAGGACTATTCTAAAGAAAATTTGTGTGTTATTTAGCTGTCAAATAAGAAAGACTGATTGTTAGGGGCACCCTTTCAAGGGTGGTTTTCTCTAAATGCCATCCCTGCTTGGAAAGGATGTTGTTCCAGAGAAAATATCATCCTCAAGATGTTGCTTCTTGTGGATAATCCCTAACACCCTCCCCTCCTGTCAACTTTAATGACTTATCGGAAATGTTAAGGTGATTTTCCTGCTACCCGTGCTACATTGCCGCAGCGACGTTCTGGTCTTGTTGTTTACATCATACCTTCTCCAGTCCCATCAAGGAAACACATGGTGAGAATAAGCCAATAACCATGGATTTTGGCATGCATATAATATCCTCAAGGCTATCGACAATATTGCCGTTTCATGGGATAAGGTTATGTCGACATGTATGAATGGTGTGTGGCGAAAAGCATGCCCCAAATGTGTCAATGACCTCAGGGGATTGGATGACATCATCCCCAAAGTTCAGCAGGAGGTCATCACTTTAGCAAAGGAAGTTGGCTTTGAAGAGTGGGAGGAGGCGGACGTGATTGATTTGGCTGAATCCTACAGGGAGGAATTGTCAAATGAGTGTTTAATGCAATTAGGAAAACAGCAAGCTGAAGAAGAAAGCCCACTGTTGAAACACCATCCCCTCGAATGTTAACAACAAAACACTTGCCAAGGGCTTTCCAACTTTCTGCAGAAGCAATGGAAATCTTCACCAAGGGTGCTCCAAACAGAAAGCACAGCTCCAAAGTGAATAAGGCAGTTCATGATGACATTAACTGCTACAAGGAGATCTACAAACAGAAGAAATAAAGCTGTCCAACAGTCTTTTGGATAAATTTTCAAGGTCGTTGATGATCCTGCCTCTTTGCCCCATTGACTCCACCATGACCTGGCTGTTCAGCCTACACTGTCTTCAATCCAAGACCAAAATCACTTCAACTTCAATCATTGAGCTTCTGTGTGCAGGAGAAGCTTGTGCCTGTACACACTCAGAAAGCATATGAGAAAATGAGCCTTTCACTAAACCCCCAGGAAACAAAGGTCCTCTTCTAACCAGCTCCCCGCTATCGATTAAGATCAGCAGTGAGATCCTGGAAAATGTGGACTATTTTACATATCTTGTGACGTCCTCTTGGCCAAGGCAAACACAGACAAATTCATCATTGCCTTCAATATGCCTTAGGCTGACTGAGGATAAGAGCATTTGAGGGCAAGGATCTCAAACCTAATTCTAAGGTCATCATTTACCGGGCATAGAATTAGATAACCTACAACAGGCACTTCAAAGCACTGGCAAAGTGCCCCGGTGGTCCCTTCACAAGCCCCTCCACATCCAGTGGCCAAAAAGGCAGTCCAACAGCAACGTCCTCTCCCAAGCCAACATGCCCAGCATCAAGGAGCTTATCACTCAAAAGCAGCTCCACTGAAACTTTTTAGAGATCTCCTCAAAGTAGTCTTGAAGAGGTAAAACATCCCGCTGACTCATGAGTCCCTGGCTTATGACCAACCAGAATGACGAAGGTTCATTTCGGAAGGTGCCAAACTCATTGAGAGTTATGGTCGGCAGCTCGAGGAGGCAAAATCAAGCCATTGGAGAGAGTGCACAAACCTCCAAACAACTCTCTACCTGACACTCCAAGTACCACCTGCCCCACAGGTGGCAGAGTCGGCAGGTTGGACATTGGACTTATCACCAATCTCAGAACCGGAGTAGGAACAATCATCCTCGAACCTGAGGGACTGCCAAGGAAGAAAGAGAGGCTGGTGAGTGTTATCTAATTTGAATTCATACAGTATTTCTTTCATATTTAGTGATTAATTTTGTTTTACAGGTTATTCCACTTAGGAAGAACAGCACTGTACATGGACTGTACAGTATTTCAACTTGCGAATAAGTTTTCCAGATGAGAAATGTCTTTAAGAATCAAACTCCACTTTATACATTGATTCCTATGGGAACCTCTTATTCACTTAAAATTTGTTTCAATTAAAGTCGCTGTTTTAAAGAACACAACTAGGAACAGGATTTTCCAATCCTGCCCACAGTGAAAATCGTCGGGAGCAAGACGGAAAATTTTGATCGGACCAGCCAAAGGTCCGTTGACTTTGGGCAGGAATTGGGACCGGAAAATCCCAGCCTAGGAATTTAAGTGAGGAACTACTACACAGAATTTTGGAGGCCAAACCTAGAGGGTTGTGTGCAGTTTTGGTGTCCGTATTTAAGGAAGGATGTCCTTGCATTGGAGGTGGTACAGTGAAGGTTCACTTGATTGGTTCTTGGGATGAGAAGGTGGCCCAATGATAAGAGGCCGAGTAAATTGGGCCTACAGGAGAATGAGAGCTGATCTCATTGAAACATACGCAATTCTGAAGAAACTTGACTGGAAATTCACTGAGAGATTGTTTCCCCTGGCTGGGGAATCTAACAGGAGGGCACAACATCAGGATAATGGGTCAATCATTTAGGACTGAGATGAGGAGAAATTTTGCAACTCAAAGCATTATGAACCTTTGGAATTCTCTACCCCTGTCAGGAAGATGTAATAATTTTCATAATGTTATTGGAATTTATTGTAAAATAGAATAATCGTGGGCTCTGTGTCAATGTCTGTGTGTGTCTGTGTGTGTGTGTGTGTGTGTGACTTAATTGAATTAAAGGCAGCTGGTTTGAAGGCTTTGATGTATCGGAAGATAATCTAGGTTTGAAATGTTAAGTAGATAAACATGGGGGAAGTTTTAGAATGTGAGGTGTAAAGGGAACATTTGCATTTTAAATAAACCAGTCTAGTTTGGATTCAAAGCAGGGGTGAAATGTTGTACCTAGTCAGGAGAAGTTAAGAAACAGTGTGATTATTTTTCCCAAAGATTACTGGTAAAATTGGTACTATGAGAGATTTTCATTATTAGAGAGGTAAAGTCCAAAGACAAAGTAAACCAATGTGAATTTGCATCCAAAAGGGAAAATATGTATAAAGGAGGGAAGGCTATGTGTAAGGGTAGGCATTCTAAGATCTAAAACAAGTGTGAAAAGCCTCCAGCATCTATGCCTCAAGCTGCTGTAAACAAAGAACTGAAGTTAAGAAAACTCACTTTGAATTGGATTGTTCAGGTTATCGTGTTTCTTTGGCTGAGTCTTACTGTTGCCTTCACAAGAGTGTAACTGGGGGGTTTAGAAGTTATCATAGTAGTAATCTCAGATCTATGTGTGTGCTTAAAATCATTTCTCCTATTAATAAAGCTTTAATTTAGTTTTGTACAAAACCTAAAAGACTCGGTGGCCTTATTACTATTGAATTCAAGTCATGCATCTCAAAATTTATACAAATTGCAAAACAGTTGTGGGAACTGTTTCAAGTTTCCCTTTGAGATTTGAGCTGCTCAGCATTTACCATCATCTGTGCCATAACAGCCCAGAGGTTGAGGGTGCTCAATCGTTAAGTATATTCAAGTCTGAAGTAGACAAATTTTTGTCTCTCAGGGACTCAAGTGAGATGGGGGGGACGGGGGGGTGGGAAAGTGGAGTTGAGTCAGAAGATCAGCCATGATCGGATTAAATGGCACAGCAGGCTCAAGGGACCTACTCCTAAATTTTATACTCTTTTGTTCTAAAGCACTTAAAACTCATGAGTCAGTAGAAACAACAGTAATAGTGTTAATGTTAACTCCACCCCTGCGCTGGATCATTTTTTTAATGGATAATGCAAGTATGGGTGATACAGAGACAAGGCAGCTCCCAGTATTTTCACCACAACACCTACAGTATCTTTTGAATTTAATGTTGTTATGTCTCTTTTCATACTCTCCTTCAGTTTTTACATTTTTGTACATTTTAACTACTGTTTTATGTTGTCTATAAACTCTTTGGTTGTCTGTGGCTTGGTTTTTTTTGGCAAGTAGAGCTCTTGCCCCTTATGGGTACAAACAGTTTCTGTGTCAGGTTAAATTTTTTATTGAACGCCTCCCGTTGAACATGTCGTTTTACTCATTAACAGATTTGCGCAGTTTGCTGTGAACATGTGGTCATGTGCAAAAAAAAAAGTCAAAAAGTCTAAAGCACTGTTAGCTTTAACACCTAGAGAGCTAGAGTACAAAGGGGAGAAAGTTTTGTTACAGTTATACGAAGTCCTTGTTAGTCCACATCTGGAGTACTGTGTATAATTTTGGGCACCACACATTTGAAAAAAATATATTGAGCCGTAACTCCCAATGGAATAGCAGTTGAGTTAGATTGTCACTCTTATCGAAAATTCTTACCTTAAAATCCAGGAGGTCCTATCTCGCTCGACCTTCCGACTCAGGCCGGCCAACAACAGTGCGGTGCAGCATTTTCCTGGGGCCTATCATCAAAGGACTGTAGGGTTGAAGGCAAGTAAACCCCATCCCCTTTTTTATATCACTAGCTGCCATAACCCAGGTAAGTTTAAAGGTCCAGACAAGTTTAAAGGTCTTTGACAAGATAAGGCAAGTGGGTAGGATAGGTTGTGGACTGGGTCAGGTCTCGGGGTGGGGGGTGCGGGGGGTGTTGGGTCAGAACTCGGTGGGCTTTGGTCCTCAGGGGGGAATTGGGTCAGGCTTTGTGGTGGAGTGGGGGTCGGGTTGGGCATCGAGGGGTTGGTCAGGTCAGGTGGAGCCTTGAGTGGTGGAGGTGGGGGAGGTTGGGTCAGTTCGGGCATCAGGTGGGGGTCAGGCCAGGCCTTGGAGGAGGTCAGGGCCTGGGTGTGGTGTTGGGTCAGGCCAGGTCGGGTCGGGCCTGTCGGGGGAATGTCAGTTCAGATGGGCTTTGGGGGTCAGGTCAGGGGGGGATGTCGGGTGGGGTAGGGCCTTGTGGAAGGGGATGGTCAACTTGAGCCTTGTGGGGAGCAGTCGGGTTGGGGCTGGAGTGGGGGTGGGTGTTTGGGTCAGTTTGGGTCATGGGGGTGGGGGATGTCAGCCCAGGCCTTGCTGGGAGGAGGGGTGTTGAGGCGGGCCTGAAGGGAGCAGGGGAGGGGGTGAGGGTTGGGCCTGGTGGGGTTGAGGGGTTGACAGCCAGGCCTGGCCAGGCAGAGGGCGGGGGTTGGAGTGGGAGGTGGGTGACGGTCAGGCCTGGTTGGGTGTAGAGGATGAGAGTCAGACCTAGTGGTCAGAGGGGGAGAATTTGAGAATTGGGCCTGGTCTGGGGACACGGGGTAAACATTCGTGTGGGGCTGGGAGGAATCCTGTAGGCTGGGGAGTTCCCGTCAGGGGTGTAGTCCCTTAGGGGTGGGTTTTGTCCCGTGAAGGGTGGTTGGTGAGTCCCATGTGGGGAGTAGTCTGGGATGGGGTGAGTCTCCTGAGGATTTGGGGTGTTGGGGGAGTCCCGTGGGGGATCAGTGTGAGTCAGTGCGATAGTTACTCAGAAGTTAGAACAGGTTTTCCTGGATAACTATTAATGTAACACAGTGCTAACAATCCAAAGTTTGTGATTTAAATCCCATTTTCAGATGATTCCCAGTACAGGGCAATTACCCAAGGAAAGTTTGCACTTCTGGGCAATTACCGTGCAAACCTTCCCTGTGACCTCCCAGTGCATCTCTGGGGTACCCCTCATACCATGCCCTGGAGCTCAGAAGTTACGGCCCAATGGCCTTGGAAGGAATTCAACACAGATTCACAAGAATGGAAATACAGCTGAGGGTTACCATTGACCAGAAACTGAACTGGACTAGCCATATAAATATTGTGGCTACAAGAACAGGTCAGAGGCTGGGAATTCTGGAGCAAGTAACTCAACCCCTGACTCCCCAAAGCACGTCCGCCATCTACAAGGCACAATTCAGGAGTGTGATGGAACACTCCCCACTTGCCTGGGTGAGTGCAGCTCCCACAACACTCAAGAAGCTTGACACCATCCAGGACAAGGCAGCGTGTTTGATCAGCACCACATCCATCACCTTCAACATTCATTCCCTCCACCACTGACACACAGTGGCAGCAGTACCCCTCCAAGTTTCAAACAGTTCTTACTTGGTTCTTTCACTGTCACTGGATCAAAATCCTGGAACTCTCTTCCTAACAGCACTGTGGATGCACCTACACCACATGGACTGCAGCAGTTCAAGAAGGCAGCTCACCACCACCTTCTCAAGGGTAATTAGGGATGGGCAATAAATGCTGGCTCAGCCAGTGAGGCCCACACCCCATGAAAAAAAAATTAAATGTTATCAGGCTTCCAAGGGTCAAATTATGAAGAGAGGTTTTTGAAGCTAGGTTTGCATTCATGGATTTTAGGTGCTTGAAAGGTGATTTGATTGAAATGTTTCCATTTTTTAAAGGAATTGTTAGTGTGGGTAGAAAGCAACTGGCCGGAGAGTCTAGGGCAAGAACCCATAACCTTAAAATCAGAGCCAGGCCATTCAGATGAGAAGTTAGGAAGCTCTTCTTCTTACAAAGGGTGGCAGGAATATGGAACTCTCTCTCTTACAAAAATACATTTTTTTAAATTCTTTCACAGGATGCAGACATTGCTGACAAGGCCAGTATATCCCCAAATTGCCCTTGAGAAAGCGGTGGTGAGCCAACAACTTAAACCGCTGTAGCCCACCTGGAAAGGGTACATCCATGGTGCTGTTCGGAATGGAGTTCCAGGATTTTGATCCAGAGACAGTGAAGCAATGGCAATATAGTTCCAGGTCAGGATGGTGTGTGGCTTGGAGGGGAACTTGCAGGTGCTGGTGTTCCCATGCATCTGCTGTCCTTGTCCTCCTAGGTGGTAGAATTCGTGAATTTGGAAGGTACCATCGAAGGAGGCTAGGTGAGTTACTGCACTACGTCTTGTTCAGGGTACACACTGCTGCCACTGTGCATCGATGGTGAAGTGAGTGAATGTTTAACGTGGTGGATGGACTATTCAAGTGGGCTGCTTTTGTCCTGGATGGTGTTGAGCTTCTTGAGTGTTGTTGGGGCCATACGCATCCAGGCAAATAGAGAATATTCCATCACACTCCTGACTTGTGCCTAGTAGATTGATGAGTCAGGAGGTGAGTTACTCATTGCAGTATTCCCAGTCTCTAAAAAGTTCTTGTAGCCACAGTATTTATATGGATGTTCCAGTTCAGTTTCTGGTCAAAAGTAACCCAAGGATGTTGATAGTGGAGAATTCAGCAATGATAATGCCTTTGAATGTCAAGGGGAGAATGGTTAGATTCTCTCTTGTTGGAGAGTCATCACTTGGCACTTGTGTGGCATGAATGTTACTTCAGATGCAAGCTGAATTTAAAAAGTTAAAGATATAAATGACGTCACTAAGGGCTCGCATTACTCCAGTCCCAAAGCCATCAAAAAAGATTAACTGGCCGTTAATCTCATTTGCTGTTTGTGGGATTTTGCTGTATGTAAATTGGCTGCTGAATTTTCTCAACTGACAAAAGTGATTGCACATCAAAAGTAACTCATTGGCCATGTACTGGCTTGCGATGTCCTGAGGGCATGAAAAATGTAATTTGGCTACCAGGCGGGGTTTTCATCAGGGAGAGATAAGAACAACTGAGTTTCAATAGTTAAGTGGGAGGTGGTGTTTTCTAACAGGAAGATTTTGATCACTTGCTGCTTGGATATTAGGGACACAGTTTTCCAGTGGTGATGGGAACATGGAACTTTCCGACAAGCATCAAGATGTAGCTTGATCCTTCCTACATGCCAGGGGTCTCACCCCCTCTGCATGTTGCCTTTGAGGTGGCTGTGGTGAGGGAAATCTACACCTCCTTGTAGATTGTGCTTTTGCAAAGAAAGTCCAGAGAGAGATGCAGTGGTTTTTGTCGAGGTTCATCCCGAGCAGTTCTGTGCCACAGGACTCTGTGCTCTACGGGCTGTTCCCAGGGGCACACACCCAGACAAACATCAACTGCAGCTGGAGGATAATCAACTCGGTGAAAGACGCTCTTTGGTCTGCCTGAAACTTGTTGGTCTTCCAGTGCAAAGAGTTGTCTCTGACTGAGTGTTGCAGACTGGCACATTCCAAAGTCCAGGACTATGTGCTGAGGGTACACTAAAGCTTGGGGCAGCCACCACAAAGGCGCAATGGGGAAAGGGCACTGTCTAAGACCTTTCTGCCATTACGCACCAAGGGGCTGGGAATTGTATAGACCCCTCGGGCTGTAAGACTCACAAGGAATGTATGCAGTGAATACTAAATGTATCATAATTGTACTGAAACACCTCAGAGTGCAACATGAACTATGTGGATAACTTGAGTACCATTACACTGTCTGACTGTCTGTAATGACTATATTGAAATGTCTGTAATGTTCATTGATTGTATTGAAGCACCTCATGTTCTATGTGGAAAACTTGAATATGATTGCACTTTTTGTGATGGCCATTTTGAAATGTTTTGTAATGTTCTTTCAGATATTTTATGAATAAAGTATACTTTTCCAAAATAAACTACGTGTTCATAGAATGATTACAGCATAAAAGGAGGCCATTTGTCCTGTCCAGTCCATGCTGGCTCTCTGAAGGATCTTATTCACCAGCCTCTTCACCATAGCCCTGCAAATCTTTCCTTTCAGAAAGCGTTCCAGTTCCCTTTTGAGAGCCTCAATTGACCCTGCCTCCACCACACCCTCAGGCAGGGCATTCCCAATCCTAACCACTCGCTACGTGAAAAAGTTTTTCCTTGTGTCACCTTTGTTTCTTTTGCCAGCCACCTTAAATCTGTGTCTCTGGTTCCAGATCCTTCCACCAATGGGAACAATGTCTCCATACCTACTCTGCCCAGACCCTTCATGATTATGAATACCTCTCCCACCTCCACCCCCCCCAACTCCCACCACCCTACACAAGCAGTGCTATTAGCAATCATTAAGTACTTACTGGTTAGTTGATGGCAAGTTTCTTCTGGCTGATACTGCAATTTTACCAGTGGTTGATGCCTCTATAGCTGTTTAAAGTTGTAGAGGTAAAAATCCTGGAACTGCCTCCCTAACAGCACTGCGGATGTACCTACACCACATGGACTGCAGCAATTCAAGAAGGCAGCTCACCACCACCTTCTCAAGGGCAACTAGGGGTGGGCAACAAATGATGGCCCAGCCAGCGAAGCCCACATCCCATGAATGATTAGAAAGAAAAGGAATGGGGGAGCATATGCTGAAGAACCTTCTGCTGACTTTAAGGCTTTTAGACAAATCAGTTCCTTCCTGACATGCGTTGAAGAGTGGCCATTCCCCTCGGAATGCAGCGAGACTTGGAGAATGAAGAGGAGGCCAGACAGAGCAGGACAAGCTGCTGGAGGGGTGAGGATTGGGGAAGGACAAGAAGGGCTCTCAGCGAGAGACCATATCTACCTAGGGTGCCCAGGAAACAATTCTCCAACCTGAAACTAAGCTTCAATGAGGACAACCTAACAGCAATTCCTCACAACATTCACATCAAATGCCTCATTGCAGGCCAAGGCCCACATTTCCAGTAGCTGTAAAAGTGATCAGAACATTGAGCTTATGTGCATCTGGCTCCTTGTGGGCTGGAGCTGGAGACTTATGCAACATCTCGTGGTTTTCCATCCATTGTTGTGTAAGGGAGGTCACTAAGGCTCTCTACTCAATGAAAGCTAACTTACATTTCACTCTTTCCTGCCAGAGGCAGAGGCAGAATGAGCGTGTGCCTTTTGTAGGATTGCAGGCTTCCCCATAGTTCAGGGTATCATTTTCTGTGCACACCTCACTGCACACACCATTGTACTTTATAGCAGAACTGAAAGGGGTTGCAATCCCTCAACTTCCAGCCAGTGGATGGCAATAGGCAGTGAATCATGCAGGTCAATGCCTGGTATCTTGGCAACAGTCATGGTGCTTACATTCTGCATAGTCCACTGTGCATTTGAGTCACCACACCAAACCAAAGAGCAGTTGCTATGCAACAAGGGCCATCTTCTAACAACATGACTGATGACTCCAGTGTTCATGCCATGCACATGTGCACAGCATACATACAATGAAAGCCATGCTGTCACACGTAATGTGATAGAACACAGCTATGGTGTGCTGAAACAATGCACCCACTGCATGGATCACTCTAGAGGAGCCTTAAGGTAGTCAGCAGAACAACTTTCAAAACTTGTGGTGGTCTGCTGTACACTGCACAACCATCTGAGGGGAAAGACCATGCCAACTGCTATACAGTTAAGCACCCAAGGAACAGGAAACAGAGGAGGTAGAGGAAGAACAGGAAGAGGAAAATGGGAGGCAACCAAGACAGCTTTTTTCTAGCTGGACTGTCCATGATAAACTCATCTGAGAGTACAATGTCAGTAATCGCAGCCCCAATTCCCCATTCAACAACAGTCCCACACTTCACCTTCCTTCTGTCATTGACCATCACATCATCACTTTGGTCGCAGTGGGAAAATAAAAGCCACCACAAAATGAACATTCCAGGCCAAATTTATATATGAAACCATGCAATATTACATACATTGGTCAACACTCCCATCTTGGAAAGGATGGGCTCCAAGCTCTGCACAAGGCCTTGTGTAAAGCTAGTGCTGGAGCCCTCCATAAAGGGGAGATGGTGGCAGAGTTGCTGAACTAGTAACCCAGGAGCCCAGGCTGATGCGTGGGGGCATGCCCATTGTAATGATTGTGCTTCCACTCAGATTGTAATGGCCATGCTGATATGCTTTGATACAGCTGTTTGGACATTTGCCATGTCAATACCTATGGCACCAATAAGGGTCATCACTTTAAATCATTTCAGAACTTGAAATTGAAAGGGGCTAATAAGTTAATTGACTTCCCGAATTCCAACATTGAGAGCCATGAAACTGTGGTGAATTGGGTAGCGTCTAAGGCTGGTAGTGCAATTCATCGACTATGACATTTGAAGATGCAATGACATCATTGAGCCTCTTGCAGCACTGCTCAACGCTAGATTAGGAGGTGCCCTCCATTGCTATCTACTTCCACCACCTTAAGTATATCTGGAGTGGCTCCTGGCTCCCAGCGGATATAGGGCACTTTTCCTCCAGCAATGCCTTCACTGCAGTGTCTGTTGGATCCCATTCTCTCACACGTTGTGCCAATCTTCAACATATCCCAGGTCACAGGCTCACTTCTTGAATGATCTCCTGCTGCTGATCCAACTACAAGGCACCTTAATTTTTTTTTGAGGTGCAGGCTAGCTTTGAGTGATACTGGCCGTTCACAATATTGGTCCCTTGCTGTTGCCTCCTGCCACTCAACAGTGTGGTTAGTGAAGTAAGCAGACAGCATAAAATTGGCATGCTACCACCATTACAATTGAGCAGCACAACCCCCCATGCCCATTTTCAGGGGTCTTCAAATTTACCCTCTAACATTCCGTATTAGTGATTGTGGGATCTTGCTGTGTGAAAATTGCTGTCACCGTATTCAAACGGTAAATATACATCAAAAGTACTTCACTGGTTCTATACACTTTGAAACATCCTGAGGCCATGAAAGCTGCTTTATACCTAAAACGTGTTTCTTTTTTGCCCTGATTTTTCAGGGTTTTGCAATTTTCATTAATTATTTATATTTAAAAACACAGTGGGGAAGCACAGCTACAACAGTGTTTGGCAATACATTTTTGTATATTTTATTATTTTCCTATTAAACAGTAAAAACCACAAATAAAATTCCTTGATACATATATCAGCTTAGGCTTTAAAAGTAAGAATATTTGATACAAAGTCAAATAATCCTCCAGCCAAAATGCAAAAGCACAAATCCGGTACAATGTGGCAAAAAGAGGAATTGTTTTGAACCAATTAAACAAAATGAAAAATAGATTATCAAGTTATTCTTTTAAAAACTCAGTTAGTACAATAGATTTATTATACATCCAAGAGCAAGAGTTCAAAGTATAAAGGCAGAGTTTTCAGGTGTAAAGACTCTCCTGGGTAAACAATATAGAGAATTTGGGTGGGGAGAATTCCACAGCATTCAGGCAGCATCATTGATTTTCCATCCTTTAAAATTAATAAGCAAATGATCAGACCGGCTCCTTTCTGAGCTTTGTGATCTCATCTGCTCTCTTTTTCTCCACCATGGCTGCCCCACCCAAACACAGGAAAATCCACCCCAAATTTTCCTCCCTATAGTCAGGGGTTACAAGGTTAACCATTCATTGGGAATTTTCAACCTGAGAGAGAGGGGGAGAGAAACTTGTCCACAAGAAAGTCTTTACACTGGATTTCAAACCTCCTGAAACTTGCTTCAGGATTCTCAATCTTTCAACTGTTTGAGTAAGACATGTGGTGTAAACCAGATACAAGCTATCCATGGGATATGGAATGCGGGAACAAAAGCAGATGATTCAGCTCCTCCACCTGCCAATTAGATTATGGATGATCTGCACTTGCATCTTAAATTCAACCACCTGACTCAGTTCTATAATTATTGATACGCTTACCGAACAAAAATCTGACAATCACAGCTTGAAATTAGTTTAGTTTTTTTTAGTGGAGGGTGTTCCAGATTTCCATTTTCCTTTGCAGCTTTTAGTACTCCCAATATGAAAAACGTTAAATATATTTTTGTACCCTATTAGTTCCACCGTTTACCTTCCTGGTTCTATATAAAATGCTGTAATTGCGGTTGCAATGAGAATGATATCAAACAATATTAAGGAAAGAGTAGTGAGCTAGTTTGGGAAGGGGGCAATAGCTTCTGGTAAAATGTTGCCATTTGCTGCTTGTCTTGAGGTTCATGAGGAGGACTTCCATCGCAGTATTGAAAATATCCCATGTATTGTGTAAAGCAAAGTGGCCAAAAATGCAAACACCTGAAACAACGAGAGACAAGAATATTTAAAACAAAACTAGTACCTTAGGACTTTAACCAGAACAGATCTGTAGCATTTTAGAAGAAGTGAGCTTTGATCTACATTCCATTGTTCACCCAGAAACATTCTTGCTACTCAAGAATGTAAACGTGGTACAGCGGTTTACCCAGTGGGCAATGAAGCCTGACAGATCAGGCCGATGTCAGCATTGATCCTATTCTCAGCTAGCTGATCAAACTTAGGGTGGCAGCTAAGGTCCCGCAATTGCACCCCAAAAAGGGGGGAAAAAAGCTCATCCAGAGTTCCAGCGCCTAACCCTATCCAGTGAGTCCCCGCTCCATGAATAACAATATGAGGGAGGAGGGAATTGGCCTCAATTCTGATGCCCTCAACACCATCGCCACTGCCATATTCATACCTCGGCCATTAATATGGCACAGAACAGACAAGGAAAGGAAATATCTTCACCTTCAATTATATAGAAATTTGTATTCACTTCTGCAGTTGTCAGGGTGAACAAAATTCATGCTGGGGAAGAGAAACTTTTCAGATTTGGACACGTACTGTGGAATCTTCCTGGTTCTACAGAGGTGCATTTAAAGATGGGAATGGGAGCAGAGCTCGGGATTGGGGCATCGAGTAAGTGAAACGGTGCGCTCTCACCTCCGATTGTTCCTGCTGAAGGCAGATGAACAATGGAAACAGCTATAAAAACAAAAAAACTGCGGATGCTGGAAATCCAAAACAAAAACAGAATTACCTGGAAAAACTCAGCAGGTCTGGCAGCATCGGCGGAGGAGAAAAGAGTTGCCGTTTCGAGTCCTCATGACCCTTCGACACCTGCTCAGCAGCAGCTGCTAGCCAATAATTACCAAATAGGATACTGAGGGGGAGGGGAAGGCTTCTCGGGATTTTCCTGAATTTGGTGCAGCCTCCTGCCATGCGCTGAGGCCTAGGCTGTGGGCAGAATAAAAATCCACCAGAGGGGTTCCTTCTCCACTCTAAGGAGCCTAACCAGCTTTAGCCATCACCATTTTAAAATTTGATGCACACCTCCATGCAGAAACATAGAAAAGAGAAGCAGGAGCCTGCTCCACAATTCAATATGATCGTAGCTGATCCTCCATCTCAACGCCGTACTCCACGCTCTCCCTATACCCCTTGATGCCTTTAGAGTCTAGAAATCTATTCTATTTCCTTCTTAAATATATTCAGTCACTTAGCCTCCACAGCCTTCTGTGTTAGAGAATTCCATAGGTTCACCACCCTCTGAGTGAAGACGTTTCTCCTTATCTCAGTCCTAAATGACATACCCCATATCCTGAGACTGTGACCCTTGGTTCTAGGCCAGAGGAATCATCATCCCTGCATCCAGTCTGTCCATCCCTGTCAGAATTTTATACATTTCAATGAGATCTCCCCTCATTCTTCTAAACTCCAGTGAATACAGGCCTAGTTGGCCCAACCTCTCCTCACATGACAATCCTGCCATCCCAGGAATTGGTCTGGTGAATATTTGCTACACTCCCTCTATGGCAAGTATTTCCTTACCTGAGAATGGATACCAAAACTGCACACAACGCTCCAAATGTGGTCTAACCAGGGTGCATCTGCAGTAAGACATCCTTACTCAAGTCCTCTCACAATGAAGGCCAACGTACTATTTGCCTTCTTAACTGCTGGCAGTGGCATAGTGGCATTGTCACTGGACTGATAATCCAGAAACCCAGGGTAATACTTTGGGCACCTGGGTTCAAATCCCACCATGGAAGATGGTAGAATTTGAGTTCAATAAATACATGGAATTAAAAATCTAATGATGACCATGAAACCATTGTTGATTGTCATTAAAAAAAAACCCATCTTGTTCACTAATGTCCTTCAGGGACACCCTGACAACTGCAGAAGTGAATACAAATTTCTATATAATTGAAGGTGAAGATATTTCCTTTCCTTGTCTGTTCTGTGCCATATTAATGGCCGAGGTATGAATATGGCAGTGGCGATGGTGTTGAGGGCATCAGAATTGAGGCCAATTCCCTCCTCCCTCAGATTGTTATTCATGGAGCAGGGACTCACTGGATAGGGTTAGGCGCTGGAACTCTGGATGAGCTTTTTTCCCCCCTTTTTGGGGTGCAATTGCGGGACCTCAGCTGCCACCCTAAGTTTGATCAGCTAGCTGAGAATAGGATCAATGCTGACATCGGCCTGATCTGTCAGGGACAAATCTGTTGTCCTCACCTGGTCTGGCCTACATGTGACAAAACACTCCCTCACCAAGGGCAATTAGGGATGGGCAATAAGCACTGGCCTAGCCAGTGATGCCCACATCCCAAGAATGAATAAGAAAAACCTGCATGCTTGCTCTCAGTGATTGTTGTACAAGGACACCCAGGTCCCTCTGTACATCAACATTTCCCAAACTATCACCATTTAAATAATACTCTGCCATTCAGCTTTTCCTACTAACTTATCTAAATTGTCTTGAAGCTGCCTCCTCACCACTCACATTGCTACCTAGTCTTGTGTCGTCAGCAAACACAGAAATATTATGTTTAGCTCCCTCACCCAAATCATTGATATATATCATGAATAGCTGGAGCCCAAGCACTGATCCCTGCAGTACCCCACTAGTCACCACCTGTCATTCCGAATAAGACTCATTTAACATCAGCCCAAGCCTGGATATTGTCCAGGTCTCGCTGCATTTGGACATGGACTGCTTCAGTATCTGAGGAGTCACGAAAGGTGCTGAACACATGAGCAAACATCGCCACTTTCGACCTTATGATGGAAGGAGAGTCATTGATGAAGCAGCTGAAGAAGGTTGGGCCTAGGGTACTACCCTGAGGAGCTCCTGCAGTGATGTCCTGGAGCTGAGATGACTGACCTCCAACAACCACAATGAGCTTCCTTTGTGCTTGGTATGACTCCAACCAGCAGAGAGTTTTCTCCAGATTCTGATTGAGTCCAGTTTTTCTAGGGCTCCTTGATGCCACACTCGGTCAAATACTGCCTTGATGTCAAGGGCAGTCACTGTCACCAAGGCTGGGATGAGATCAGGAGCTGAGTGACCCTGGCAGAACCCAAACTGAGCCTCAGTGAGCAGGTTATTGCTAATAAGTGATAACACAGTTGATGGCCCCTTCCATCAATTTACTGACGATTGAAAGTCGACTGATGGAGCCAGGTTGGATTTGCCCTGCTTTTTGTGTACAAGACATACCTGGGAAATTTTCCACATTGCCGGCTACATGCCAGTGTTGTAGCTGTACTGGAACAGCTTGGCTAGGGGCAATGCAAGCTCTGGAGCACAAGTCTTCAGTACTATTGCTGAAATATTGTCAGGGCCAAAGCCTTTGCAGTATCCAGTGCCTTCAGCCGTTTCTTGATATCACGTGGAGTGAATCGGATTGGCTGAAGACTGGCTGGGGACCTCCTGAGGAGGCCAAGTTGAATCATCCACTCGGCATGTCTGGCTGAAGATTGTTGCAAATGCTTCAGCCTTATCATTTGCACTGATGTGCTGGGCTCCTCCACCATTGAGGATGGGGATAGTTGTGGAGCCTCCTCCTCCAGTGAGTTGTTTAATTGTCCACCGCCATGCACAACTGGATGTGGCAGAACTGCAGAGCTTAGAACGGATCTGTTGGTTGTGGAATCGCTTGGCTCTATCACTTGCTGCTTATGTTGTTTGACATGTCTGTAGGCCTGTGCTGTAGCTTCACCAGCTTGACATCTCATTTTTAGGTGTGCCTGGTGCTGCTCTTGGCATGCCCTCCTGCACTCTTCACTGAACCAGAGTTGATTCCCTGGCTTGGCGGTAATGGTAGAGTGGGGCATATGCCAGGCAGTGAGGTTACAGATTGTAGTTAAGGACAATTCCGCTGATGGGCCACAACACCTCATAGATGCACAGTCTTGGGTTGCTAGATCTGTTCAAAATCTATCCCATTTAGCACAGTGGTAGTGCCAAACAACACGATGGAGGGTATTGGCAGGTTGGTGAGGATGAGTTCAAGTTTGTTGTATGAGGTCAAGTGTGTTCCTTCACAACCTGCCACAGACCCAGTCTAGCAGCTATGTCCTTTAGGACTCAGCCAGGTCAGTCAGTAGTGGTGCTACTGAGCCACTCTTGGTGATGGACATTGAAGTCCCCCACCCTGAGTACATTCTGTGCCCTTGCCACCCTCAGTGCTTCCTCCAAGTGGTGTTCACCATGGAGGAGCACTGACTCATCAGCTGAGGGGGGTGGGGAGTGGTAATCAGTTGGAGGTTTCCTTGCCCACGTTTGACCTGATGCCATGAAACTTCATGGGGTCTGGAGTTGATGTTGAAGACCCCCAGGGCAACTCCCTCCCAAATGTATACCAGTGTGCTGCCACCTCTGCTGGGTCTGTCCTGCTGGTGTGACAGGGCATATCCAGGGATGGTGACAGTGGTGTCTGGGGCATTATCTGTAAGGTATGAATTGGACAGGCCTCCCAGAGGCAGTCTCTTAAGATTGAGCAGGCAGGCAGAACTCATAAGCCATTTGACCCCAATGGAAGAATATTTTCAAAAGACAATAGGATTCTGCCCACAGTATCATATACTGCCAGGCAATTGCTGGAATGTTTGCCTGAGAACAACCCAGATGAGCAAGTCTTCAGAGTGACCCTGCATTGACAAAAACAATATTGGCAATCCAACAAAAGGTACTGAAAACATTTCAGTCCTCAGATGAAGTTAACACTCATCATAGCACTGAGGCACACAAACCAGAGAGTGACAGGTTTGTTCACTGATCTGTGCAGAGAGTTTGCTGATTTAGCTGTGGCAGCCATTGAGCTGCTACATCGGTCGCCACACCGCTGGTATAGGGAAACAGGGAAAAAATCAAATCAGCCAGTTTCTTGGGCCCAATCATAATCTGCAGACTCTGGTTGGGAATGTGAAGACCCGGGGTCACACATGAAGAACACCACCTTTGGAACTGTACCCCCAGCGAGATGTCAGAAAAAATTAACATATTGTACAGAGCATATTATTTTTTCACAACCAAAAATAATTAGTTCACTTAACCATCATTTCAATTTCTCGCATTGTTAGGTCGATGTCAGAGTTGTAGCCACATTGTTCCAGTACAGCTAGATGTGTAGCTACTTCTGGGGCACAAGTCTCCAATGCTTCATCATGGCCCATAGCCTTTGCTGTACCCTGTGCACTCAGCCAATTCTTGACATCCCATGGAATGAACTGAATTGGCTGAAGACTAACATCTGTGATGTTGGGAACATCAGGAGGAGGCCATGATGGATCATTCACTCTGCACTTCTATCTGAGGACATTTGCAAATGCTTCATCTGGTCTTTTGCACTACTGAGCTCCCCCAAGATGGGGGATGTTCATGGAGCACCGCCCCCACCCACCACCCAACCGCCCCCCCCCCCCCCCTCCCCACCCCCCCCCCCGCCACCCCTCCGCCCCCAACCACTTCTCATCAGTTATTTAATTGTCCACCATCATTCATGTCTGGATGTGGCAGGACTGCAGAGCTTAGATCTGTGAGGTTGCTTAGCTCTGTCTACTGTATACCTCTGCTGTTTAGCGTGCTTGCATTCTTGTGTTATAACTTCATCAAGTTGCCACCCCATTTTCAGGTATACCCGGTGCTGTCCTACATTCTTCATTAAACCTCATTGTTCATTAATAATCCACTGCTTGATGCTACTGTACTCAAAATAGTTACTTTGTCCATTCATTAAATACTGTACTGATCAAGTATACAGCACAGATTTTGTTCAATTCAGAGAGAGTATTTCAACAAATGACTTACTGTAGCAGCAATGTTGATTCTGTGAATTCTTTCAATCCCAAATAATAAAAACCTTGTGTCACTAGCCTCCAGAACGGCAATACTTAAATAAAACACAGCTGCAATGAAGTGGTAGAAGACATCCTGAAAGAGAAGACGAAGCAAAGAATGAGAAACTAGTTCACACGATCAATCAGCTCCCTGAAAAGGTTCAGCTGGGAAATGCGCTGCCCTGAGAAAAGCCAAAGAGGTTCCAGTAGGAACATTGCAATGATTAACTCGAGTCAATCATGTGAATATTACCCATGGTTCTAAAACAGTCACCACCCCAGGAAATGCATGCTTTAGGTCAAAAAATCCACTGACCCTCACTGAATCGTTCCACACACGAATAAGGGCAACTGAGCTGAAGTGCCCAGAGGGCAGCAGGAGTCCACATAACCATAACCCAGTAAGAATTGGAGAGGTGGGAGAAAACTAAAGGGACTAAAATAATATCAGAGCCCATTTACAGAATAGAATAGAGGGCAGAGTTCCTACTTCAACATTGTTCACCTACAATTGGCCCCAGGCAACTTTTCTAACTGTTTAAGACGTCATTCTTAAATTTCTGGTATTGATTTTAATTCAATAACTTGCTTTCCCTCCTACTTTCACCTTAAAAAGCTTGCATATAGGAACATAAAAATAACTATGCAAAATCTGGGCAGTTATCCAGGGTTAAATTGGATTAATAGAATTTAACAGCACAAAAGCACAACCTGTGCTATCTCTCTAATGGTTCAATGAAAGGGCCAATCAGTCCCATTTCCCTACCCTTTCCTCTTAACTTTATCTTTTTCTAATATTTATCCATTTCCCTTTAAAAAGGTACTACAGAATCTGCTCCCATTATTGTTTCTGGTCACATCCTCCTTCACTGACTCTGGATTAAAATCCTGGAGCTCCCCCCACCACGGACTGTCATAATTTAAGAAAGCACCTCGCCACCATCTCCTCAAGTGCAGTCAGGGATGAACAATAAATGCTGGCCTAGCCAATGTTCGCATCCCTTGAACCAATAAAAAACAATTCCATGTCCTAACAACCCTCTGCACATATATAATAATGTTAAACCTTTCTAGTTATCAAATCATTAATGGAAATAATTTCTCCAGATTTATTTTAGCAAAAAATAATAATATAGGCCAACCCAATAAACTGCTTCTTAGTAATGTCTTGTAATGCAAATAACTTTTATATTTTCACATGCTCGGTGCTGTTCACTGGGACAGAAGTGTTGACATCACTTCGTCGAAATGGTATCAAAAATACAATCCTTGCAAATTATACACTACTTATATGGATCTGCACTGTAAAACCCATACAGATCCACTTATTATCTGTTCCTGCCACTGCCTGTGCTGCCAAAATCCATGGAACTGTGCCCCAGCATGGCAGCATTAAAAAAAATCACAAATGTTGGCAATGATTAGTTGAAGGGTAATTTCAACTTACCCACCCAGCAGGCACAAGGTAGGGAGGCACTATTAAAATTGAGCGTTGAGTCTGACTACTTTTTTCGTGTTGGAAACCAGTTTGGTCACCATTTTATTTCCATCTCCTGTTATCATTAACTGTGTTTTAAGGACATGTGGGTAAAATCTATGATACGAGTGATTTTTCAGCAGTCTTCCTCCTGGACTGAAATATCAGGCAAAATAAAGCATTTCAGTTTGTTAACTTTGTTGCTGAAGTTAGAGTACCGCAGCAGATTTACAAGGCGAGCGGTCCTGCTGTGTAATACAGGGCTCACTGAAGGCCATAGACATACCACTGCAGTCCACGCCGATGAACTGTTCTGAACTCCAGCCATGTACAGTATGAGCAGCAATGTGGTTATAACAAAGCAGAAGACCGAAACAAACATCACCCAGCCTTGATCAGCTGCAAATGAAACTCGAGCCGAAGCCACAAGGATCCAAACGAGGCCACCAAAAACCTAGGGAGAGAAATTCAAACAAAAACATCGCATAGTCATTTGGTAGCACAGAAACACCTTTACGTTTGGTATTCTTGTGAATGTCCTGATTAGTGCAAGACAAAAAGCTTGAACGCGTCTTCTTTTTCACAAAAACATCAGTTTGATATAAAGTGCCTACCCAGTTTGGCCCACATAATTTTCCATTTCTAGACTATCTGATGTACTCATAACTTGACATTGCCTCAGAAGCCACCTTCAGAAGTCAAATTAACACCATCATGGAGAACTATCCATCACTACAAGGGTTGCAGTGGTTCAACATTCACCATGTTCAGACCAGTAAAACCAAAGGGCCTGTCCTACATTGAAAGGAGTGAGTTCAAAACTAAAGAGAGAAAAGGAAATTTTAGCGAGCAAGTGATAAAGCTCTGGAATAGACTCCTCGGGGACACAGTGGAAGTAAATAGTCTTGATTCACTTTAGAAGTAAGTTAGGTAGAATTCTTTTAGAAATGGAATGCTATACGTGTATAATTTGAGACATGATGTGGTAAGTATAGCATGCTTAGGAGGAGATGACTTTGGACCCATGGTTTTCAAGGCTTTACACCATTAAGTCTTCTGTGATTAGTCAACAACTTCATTATCATTGTATCATGGTCGCAAAAGGAGCATTTGTCAATTTCCTCACTCATGATCACTGTCTACTGATCACTGCTGGAACTGTTCAGCATATGTGGGGACGAAGCACAAGGGTAGGATTACGCTTGGCCAGGATGTCTCCAAGCTGAATGGCCTGTCAATATTCATTGTTAGGGGGTCATTGGAATAATTGAGTGAAGAAGTGGGAAGGCAACTGCCATCTATGAAACCGTGCTCCAGCAAGGGGTCAATGAGTAGGGGAGAGGAGAAAATTGAAGAGAAAAAAACTTTAAAATTGAGGTTAGCTCACAGGTTAATATGAATTAACCCTGCCTCAATCTTAACCACAAATATTACTACACCTTCAGCCTCTACTACAAATCAACCTCAAATTCCACCATAGCTTTCATTCAACCTCATCTCTCAATTCAACTACAGGTTCAATGTCACAGCTTTAATCTTGTATTCAACCTCAGCTTCTAACTTAAAACCACATCAACTTCCTTCAAATAGCTCTTCACAGTCAACTTCCGCCTCAACCAAAATTCAGTTTCAATCCAGCTTCAACCTTACTTCAATTCCAATCTGAAGTGGAGCCCCAACCCCTACCTTAAGTTCAGCCTTCTGCAAGTGAATAACCTTGAGCAGTTTAACAGGAAGAGCTGATTTACTAGAGTTACAAGACTGTGGAATTTATTTCCAGCACTTGAGGCAGAAACCATGGGCAGAATTTTCTGCCTACCGGGTGGGTAGGCCTGACCCAATCCCTGCTGGAGAAGCGGGCCCCGCCACCATTTTAAGTGGGCGGGCCAATTAAGGCCCACCCAGCGTGACATCCTGTGTGAGCGGGGGAGGATTCCCCAAATGCGAGAATGCGCTCTTTCACGCATGCGCACGGAAGAGCACAATCTCCCTGAAGCTAAGTGCTGCCTCAGGGAGATCACTGAAAGTTGCACAAACAATAAAAATAGAAAAATAAAAAAATCCTTAACATGCCCCCCTCATGTGACAATATCACACGAGATGGGACATGTTAATAAATTTCACTAAAACTTTATTAAAGTTTTTAAAACCCTACATGAAACCTCATCCCGCCGGTGGATGGGGTTTCATGTTTTTTCGGAAGACCGCCGGGGCTCCTGGCCTGTCCTTTAATTGTTTTAATTATCCTGTCAATGGCCTCAATTGGCCATTGACAGGTCGGCAGGCGGACAGCTGATTTCACTGTGCCCCCGTCTCCCTGAAGATTTAAATGGGGCGGGATGATGTTGGGGGTTCTGCCCGACGTCATCTTGCGTCATTTTGTGGGTTGGCGAGCGGGCCCTGCCCCCTTCTCGCTGACGGCAAAATTCAGCCCCATGTCAACATTCAAGGATTGACTAGACAGACAAAGGAAAAGGAATAGTGTGTGTAAATATGATTAAAATTATTGAGTCATAAACAGCACAGAAGAAGACCATTTGCCCATTGAGCCCATGCCAGTTGTGATTAGAATTATTTGCTTACATGAAACATAAAAAGCAACATGTGCTGATTGGGCAAATGTTGTTCCCTACTTTAGCTTCTATATATTCCTCTGTAATGTTTCTTGTTTGTATATTTGCACCTTATTGGTATGTAAATTGGTTTATAGACCAGCTCACATGGCAAAGTGGCAAGTGTAAAAGTCCTAGTACTTATTGAAGTGTATCGCTGTTGTTTTTGCTGCCAACGCAGTGCATGCACAACTGTGCTGATGTGAAGTCATTGCAAACGACAGGTTCCATTTGCTGGTAATGTCTGTGTACACCACACTCCTGATTTCACCATTTTTTGATGAAGGGACTTATTGTACTTGCAGCCATTCAAACTTAAGTTGTCTAATATTGGCTCAAAAGTTCATACAACTCCCTTATGGCTGATAAATAAAAAGCAAGCAAAAACAGAATGCAGGGTTATTTTCCCCTCACAAGCTCCAAAATGCTTCATTTTTTCATTGTTAAACGTGATAAGAAGATTAACTTTTCACTTACCAAATTTTTCGGGAGTCGGCGAACTTTGAGGCCACAGTCATAATCTTATTGAGCAGCAGAGAAGGCTCAAGGGGCAGAATGGCCTACTCCTGCTCCTAATTCATATATTTGTGCATTGCTGTTTGTGGGAGCTTGCTGTGTGCAAATTGGTTGCTGCATAATCCACTATGTCTCCTGCCAATGTGTTATATCTACGCAAGATAGCCACCAATACTCATCTGCACATGCATAGAAAAAACAGTGATACCGCTCCTCAATGTATGGCAATTATTCAATTATTCACAAGGTTATTCACCTGCAGAAGGCTGAATTTAAGGTAGGGGTTGGGGTTCCATTTCAGATTGGAATTGAAGTAAGGTTGAGGCTGGGATGAAACTGAATTTTAGTTGAGGCGGAAGTTGAAGGTGAAGAACTGCTTGAAGGAAGTTGACATGATTTTAAGTTAGAAGCTAAGGTTGAATTTAAGGTTAAAGCTGTGACATTGAACCTGTAGTTGAATTGAGAGCTGAGGTCGAATTAAAGCAATGGTGGAATTTAAGGCTGAGGTTGATTTGTAGTCAAGGCTACAAACCATTTGACAAGATAGTTGTCTGAAGCCGGTGACAATCGGAAAAATGGATTATTCCAGAAACTGATGAAGTTCTGGCGCAATTAGATTGTGAAGCAGTGATCTGACGTTTGTGTGCACTACACTGCTCTCATTGTGCTACATATGCAGTTGCATTGAGAGTTTTTTCTTCAGTATTTGAAAGGGAGATAAGGCTTAAAACACGAGGTGTTTTGACAGCTGGATTGGTTTCTAAGCATATGTGGCAAAATACAGTTTTAACCACTCCAGTACAGAATATGCAGATACTCAGAATATGCAGTAAATCAAAGCCATACATTGAGGCACAGTGTCATTGTTTTTTCTATGCATGTGCAGATGAGTATTGGTGGCTATCTTGCATGGCTATAATGCATTGGCAGGAAACAGTGGATATGCAGCAACCAATTTGCATATAGCAAGCTCCCACAAACAGCAATGCACGAACATATGAATTAGGGGCCGGAGTAAGCCATTCGGCCCCTTGAGCCTTCTCTGCTGTTCAACAAGATTATGACTGTGGCCTCAAAGTTCACCCACTCCTGATAACTTTTCACTCCCTTATTAGTCAAGAATCTTTTCACTCCCTTATTAGTCAAGAATCTATCTACCTCTGCTTTATGAATATTCATTGAACCTACCTCCACTGCTCTCTGGGGAAAAGAATTCCAAACATTCACAACCTTCAGAGAAAAAATTTCTTATCTCTGTCTTAAATGGGAGACCCCAATGTGATAATGACCAGATAAATCAATCTTTAGTAATGTTGATTGAGGAATAAATATTGGCCAGGACAACCAGGGATAACTCTGCTGCTCCTCTTCAAACTGGGCAGAGGATATTTTACATAAACCCGAGGGAGCATCTGGACCTTGGTTTAATGAAACCAGAGATATTCAGATTACAATGAGAAGGAAAAGAGAGGCTTTTAGCAGGTACAAGGGAAGCAAATCAGCAGAGGCATTAGTGGAATACATTTATATAAACGACATAGATGACTATGGGGGGATGGTAGGATTAGTAAGTTTGCAGATGACACAAAGATTGGCCGGGTGGTTAACAGTGAGGTTGAGTGTCTTGGGCTACAGGAAGATATAGACGGAATGGTCAGATTGGCTGTCTGGCAGGAGGCAGAGAGTGGGGATAAGCGGGTCCTTCTCAGGATGGCGGCCGGTGACTAGTGGAGTTCCGCAGGGGTCAGTGTTGGGAACACAACTTTTCACTTTATATATTAATGATCTAGATGAAGGAACTGAGGGCATCCTGGCTAAGTTTGCAGATGATACAAAAATAGGTGGAGGGACAGGTAGTATTGAGGAGGCAGGGAGGCTGCAGAAGGATTTGAACAGGTTAGGAGAATGGGAAAAGAAGTGGCAGATGGAATACAACGTGGGGAAGTGTGAGGTTATGCACTTTGGTAGGAAGAATGGAGGCATAGACTATTTTCTAAATGGGGAGAGAATTCATAAATCTGGAGTGCAAAAGGACTTGGGATTCCTAGTCCAGGATTCTCTTAAGGTTAACTTGCAGATTGAGTCAATACTTAGGAATGCAAATGTAATGTTGGCTTTTATTTTGAGAGGACTAGAATATAATAGCAGGGATGTGCTGCTGAGGCTTTATGAGGCTCTGGTCAAACCACATTTAGAATATTGTGAGCAATTTTGGGCCCCGTATCTCAGGAAGGATGTGCTGGCCCTGGAGAGGGTCCAGAGGAGGTTCACAAGAACGATCCCAGGAATGAAAGGCTTAACATATGAGGAATGTTTGAGGACTCTGGGTCTATACTCGATGGAGTTTAGAAGGATGGGGGTACCTGATTGAAACTTACAGAATACTGAAAGGCCTGGATAGAGTGGACGTGGGGAAGATGTTTCCATTATTAGGAGAGACTGAGATCTGAGGGCACAGCCTCAGAGTAAAGGGAAGACCTTTTAGAACAGAGATGAGAAGAAACTTCTTTAGCCAGAGAGTGGTGAATCTATGGAATTCATTGCCACAGAAGGCTGCTGAGGCCAGGTCATTGAGTGTACTTCAGACCGAGATAGATAGGTTCTTGATTGGTAAGGGAATCAAAGTTTACGGGAAGAAGACGGGAGAAAGGGGTTGAGAAACATATCAGCCATGATTGAATGGCAGAGCAGACTCGATGGGTCGAATGGCCTAATTTCTGCTCCTATGTCTTATGGTCACATGGGCAGATAAGTGGCAGATGGAATTTAACCCTGAAAAGTGTGAGGTGATACACTTTGGAAGGAGTAATTTGACAAGGAAGTATTCAATGAAAGGCATGGCACTAGGAATTTCTGAGGAACAACGGGACTTTGGCATGTGTGTCCATAGATCTCTGAAGGCAGAGGGGCATGTTAGTGGGGTGGTGAAAAAGGCATATGGGACACTAGCTTTTATCAATCGAGGCATAGATTGCAAAATGTTGGAGTTGTATAGAACCTTGGTGAGGACACAGCTGGAGTACCGTGTGCAGTTCTGGTCGCCACATTATAGGAAGGATGTGATTGCACTGGAGGGGATACAGAGGAGATTCACCAAGATGTTGCTTGGGATGAAACATTTAAGTTATGAAGAGAGGTTGGATAGACTTGGGTTGTTTTCATTGGAGCAGAGAAGACTGAGGGGGGGGGCGACCTGATTGAGGTGTACAAGATTATGAGGGGCATGGACAGGGTGGATAGGGAGCAGCTGTTCCCCTTAGTTGAAGGGTTAGTCACAAGGGGACATAAGTTCAAGGTGAGGGGCAGGGGGTTTAGGGGGGAATGTGAGGAAAACCTTTTTTACCCAGAGGGTGGTGACAGTCTGGAATGCGCTGCCTGGGAGGGTGGTGGAGGCGAGTTGCCTCACATCCTTTAAAAAGTACCTGGATCAGCACTTGGCACGTCATAACATTCAAGGCTATGGGCCAAGTGCTGGTAAATGGGATTAAGTAGGTATGTCAGATGTTTCTCACATGTCGGTGCAGACTCGATGGGCTGAAGAGCCTCTTCTGCACTGTGATTCTGAGAAAAGTGGCACCTCTAACAGTGCAGCTTTGTACTGGAATGTTAACTTTTTAAATCACCCTTTTTGTGCACGTCACTGGAGTGAGACCCACAACTTTCTGACTCAGGGGAGGGACTGCTAACAACAGGGCCACGGTTGACAACTTCATTTGATTGGAGGCTAAACAAAATAAAAGCAAAATACCACAGGTGCTGGAAATCTGAAATAAAAACAAAGTGCTGGAAAGGCTCAGCAGGACTGGCAGCATCAATAGAGAGAGAAACAGTGTTAACGCTGAGTTTATATGACTCTTCAGGGCTTTCCAACTTTCTGTTTTTATTTTATATAAGATAATTAGTTCACTCATTTAATGCATCAATGCCTTCAGGGAGATGTACTGTGACATGTTTTTTTCTAAAAGTACAGGAGAGGCAATGTTCCCCTTGTTCCTCATGCCCTGAATTCCTATTGGTCCAGCGTTCCACAATCACCCTCCAGGATTATGTCCAAGTGACCGATTCTTCAAGTATCTCTCAACAATGAACAGGCAAGGGACCGTCGTAAGAGGGAGTAGTCAAGCGTCACACTGCCCTCACCCAATAGCCACACACTCACACGTAACAGGTTTCTACCAGAGCTGACTGGTTGGAGAGTGGCACAAGAACATTTGAACAGTGTTCATTTCCCCCTGCCTCTGTGCCCTTAAGTCATCATCGAAATGGGCGAGGTCAATAAGCTCGATCAGCACAGACCAGGGATCAAAACCTAAGACCTTCCAGCTTCAAATAATTCAGCTGTTTGCATTCTTTACGGGGGGGGGGGGGGGGACGCAGATTGAGCTTTAAACAGCTTGTGGGCCTTGGTTGCTGTTAAATTGCCACTTGTTCATCTGAATGCAGAGTCCGTATCCTTTGCATTCAGGGCTTTGGGCGATAGGCAGTCAGCCGCCCGTATACATCTCCTGCAGTTTACATTTACATCCAGTTGACAGGTGTAGGACGGACCTGGTATCGACCGTTTTAATCTTATCAGCCAAACTTGCCCCAGCTCATTGATATGACTGTAGTTAAGAGATCAGAGACCGGTGCTGAAATGTATATAAAAAGATAGCGGAAAGTCTCGTACAAAAGGATGAATCCACGCAGATACGAGAAGAGCTGGTAATAGAAAATAGCTTCATTTAAACATTAACATGTTGCAGCCATAGTAACCCTTCAGACAAGTTAGTTCTCTTTTGGGTTCTCCGGCGCAGTAGTTAGTCTACAGGCAAGCTCTCGGCATTTTACCAATCGGACTGCTTTGCAATTCGGACTTCTGCCAAATTCCTATTGGGACATGGGCTGGCTTTCGGCAGGTAGGGACCGATAAGTCAAACGACCTTCAGCCTGGCTTATCTACTTGTTGCATTCTATTGCGTACTTTCAGCAGTTAAGACACACTTCAAATACCCTGCACCTGAATCGTTGCCCCCAGCAGAATAATACAGCGACTGCTCATCTAAATCCGAATCGCCTGTTCCCAATTTGAAAACCTGAGGCAGCTGAGGTCGGTCACCTGTTGCTGCAAACACACTAACGCCAGAAAAACCGGTTTTCCCTCCTTCGCAGCTTATGGTCAACAATCCTAAATTACTCGACAGCGCAAGAATCACTTGCAAACATTTCTTTTCCAAAGGAGTCATGTTGGACTGGAAACGTTAACTCTGGTTTCTCTCGCCACAAGTGCTGCCAGACCCGCTGAGTCTTTCCAGCATTATTATTTTGTTTTTAATTTCAGATCTCCAGCATCCGCAGTATTTGCTTTGATTGATCTTCGACCATTCACGTTTTTAGTCAGCTCGAATTAATTCAGGATAAGTTGCCTTTCAATTTTAAACCACTCTCTTCAGGTTTTTAATCCATCCTTCATTTTTATTTTCCCATTATCTCCACGTTTCCCTGTCTATGTCATCCCTGTGGCACGTTTGTCTCTCCATTTCTCCCGTTCTTTGTCTCCCACCATCCACACACATGCCATTTTCTCCCTTACCATTTGCGCCCCCCCCTCTCTCTCTCCCCCCCCCCCCCCCTCTCTCTCTCCCCCCTTCCTCCATTTTCCCTCCGCTTTTTTGCCCCACCGCTACCCATCCTTTTGTGGATGCGTCTGTTATGAGGGGTCCCCCCCCCCCCAATTATCCATTTCTCTTGCATCCCTTTCTGTCTCGCTATTTCTTCTCTTCAATCTCAATACCTCTCGCTCTACCCTCTCTTGACCTGTATTCCAGTTACCCAAAACATGCTCTCCGCAATCCTACTGGAACATCTGCAATGCACGATACAAATGTAAAAACACATTGTTAAACGGCGACGTTATAACTTGGTACAAAATTACTTACAAATTCACCAAACATCAAGATCTCTGGAAATGTCATGCACACTTTCACCCCAGATGGTATGGGACTGGTTGAAGAAGCTGGAGCTGACATGGTGTTACTTGTGTGCTACACCGAGTTTTGTCCAAGATTGCCTGGTCAGTGCAAGCAGTCACAGTTGATCGACCCTCTGAAGTTGTTGCCGTCTGGCGTGTATCACCAGCGTTGATATATCAGTGCCAGCTTGAAAGGTGTGTCACGCATGTAATCATTCCTCCCCAAACTTTTCATCATTGCACCAACACCGCCTCTCAAGTGAGGGGAGGGGAGAGATTGTGCAAAATGTTTCAGAGGCGAGCACTCCCCTCACCTGTTCCTCATTGTAGCCCAATTTAAGATGTGGTCACACTGTTATTTTACTACGAAATTTAAGTTTGATCATACCGAAACACTGTTTCATTTTTACACGGCATCTTTCGAGTGACACACACTATTACTGCTCGAAGACAATCCTGATTCAAAGCTTTGAGGATCCCGTTTCATTGCTACGAAAGCGCACAGTGATGCACGTTAAGCAAGCGGCTGTTACTGCTCTTAGTAATTCCTCACTGTATCCCTCAGCGACTCCCCAAATCGCTACAAAATGTGTTGCAAGGAGTTAAATCACCCCTTCTATGGCACGCAACCCCCCCACCCCTCCCTTCAATGCCCATTTTTGGTAAGTTTTATGGCTGAATTGTTCCCCAGGCCAGCTTGCAGCACACTCTAGACATGGTGTGGAGGTTTTAGAAACTCAAAGCGCCGTCTTTGTGTGAGTGAATGAACTCTCCCAGGGTTCTCTGATGGACAATTTCCAGCACGGTCCCACATCCGTGTAACAAAATAACATGCATGAAGGCTGGAGGAGCACTTGAACTGAGACCAGTTCCCTTCCCCCTAGCCAGTGAAACAACAGACATGGACACAGAGAAAACAGTTACTGTCGATTTTTCACTATCTTGATTCGGGTATATACAAGTTATTAACCAGATGGAGCACCCAATTGCCAGGACTTTAACATTTAGCCAGGACAATAACTTTCATTCATAATGCACCTTTAAGGGGTAAAACAACTTCACAAGAGCTCCTGCTCAGTACAGTGCAGGCATCATTGCCAAGGAAGCCTAGCATCACTTAAAGCTAGCCTTGTGGCTAGAATAGATGCTGGGGGCCAGTCTACAAGTGAATCCGACTTGGGCAAGAGTAAGAATAGCTGATCTTGTGAGAGAGGAAGTTCTAAGAAACACCTCACTGGAGATCTTGGTTAAGAGGTTGCAACAGACAAGAAATGTTCGGCATTCTTCAGGGGGAGAGGCAGGGGTGGTGGTACAGGAGGGCTTCTAGGCACATATTCAAAAGCTAGTGGTAAGAGAAAGCCAGGTAGGTCAGTGTCAAGAGAATAGCTCCAAGGACATGAATGCAGCGCAGGGAGAAGTTTAATAACCTCACACGAGTGGCGATGGTTCGAGAATGTTTCTTCAAACGCCATTTTCTACTAACTTCTCCAGTAGCCTCAGACACTGATCAATTCACCACACCCCAATACTCACCTACCAACAAACTACCAATCAGAACTCATATGCTTCACCTCACTCTTACACAAGGAGCAATGTTGCAAGCTTCAATTTCACATCTCACATCTGGCATGCACTGGCAGTTTTTCAACCATGAAAGTCACATCACTATGACACTCACTGTCACAGTTGCCTCTCACTTGCAGTAGATGGTCATGCAAAGCTGAAGACAGCCTGAGGAGAGGCACACCTACTTGTTCTAACCCTCATAGAGGAGGCTGTGCTGGCCACTAAGGGAAGGGTGGGTGTCTGGCTGTGAGGGTGGTAGGTGTGAAGGATAGGGTGAAATCTTGAACAGCCTGTGTGATGCTCGGCTGCCATACAGATTGCAATGCGCGTGCTCCACGAGCCTCCATGGAGTCTGTGTAACATGTCTTTTTGCAAGGACTTAGGAATGACCAAGCAGTGATCAAAAACTGAGAGGTCATCCACTATAGTCAAATGTCTGCATTGCTTGTGGTATTTACGGATGAGCTGGTCTGCAGGATTATATTTAGACCACCCTTGAAGGCAGAGCTCTTGTACTTGAGCACATTCCACATCCTCTTTTTGTGCTCGCCAGCTATCCTGGAGCTTCATGGCGGAGTTGGGAAATAAGTTCATTACAGTCGAAGAGAATACTTTGACTTCTGCGACAAGCATGGAACCCAAAACAATAGATTGGTCTACTGTTGCTGTGGAGAGAGTGTCAGCCATGGTTTGCGGCTTCCCTGGAACATAGATGGCCATGTATTGATAACGCATCAAGCTAGGGTGAAACCATTGAATACATAGGGACATTTTGACAATCTCCATGGAATTCAACAGGGTTAAGAGTGGACTGTGATCTGTACGTGGATGGGCAAGTCCATCAGGTAATCAGAGAACCTCTCAACGGCCCTTGTGACAGGCAGTGCTTCCTTCTCATTGGTGGCTTAGCGTCAATCGGTTTCTGTTAACGCTATGGATGCGAAGTATGTTGGCTTCCCATCGTCATTCTTCTGAAGCTGGCTAAGAAGAGCACCAAGGCCAGTGGAGGTAGCACCAGCAACCACAACAGTGGGCAATGTTAGATCATAATGTGCCAGCACATTTGAAGAGGCTAGCCTTTATTTAATACATTGAATGGCATTGCATTGTTTGATGCCCCAGAAACATGGTTGGCTTTTTCATAGGAGTTCCCGTAGAGGTTCTGTGATGGTCGCTGAGTTTGGGATAAACTTGCCCACCTGATTTACCATTCCTAGGAACTCCTGGATGTCTGTGATACACCATCAGTTGGGGAAAGTCAATGATGACTTTTGTTTTGTGCGGGTCCACCATGATCCCCTGCCTTTGGATGATATAGCCTAGGAACTTGATGGTAATCTTGGCGAATTCACACATGTCATTCAGCGTGAGACCTGCTTCCTGGAGAGTCTTGAGAACTTCCCGGACCCTGTGGTCATACTCTTCTCTTGTGGAGCCATGGATGAGGGCATGATCCATGTGGCAGATATCTCCTTGTTTGCATTCTAGGATTGTAGACGTGGTACACTGGAATATCTCCGGGGTTGATAAGATGAGGAAAGGAAGACGATTAAAACAAAACCGGCCAAAAGGCGTGATAAAAGTTGTCAGCAGTCTGGACTCCTGGTTAAGAGGTATCGGATGGGCAATGAATGCTGGCCTAGCCAGCGACACCCACATCCCATCAATGAGTAAAAAGATTTGCCAGATTCCACTATTAGTGTTGAGTTTGGTGAAGAGGACTTTGTTGTTAAGCTTCGCCAGGCCGTCGTCTACAGACACCATTGGGTGGACTTCCCACTCGACTGCTTTGTTTAATTGCATGAGGGCCACGCACAGCCTGAGCTGACCGCTTGGTTTGGGTAACCAAGACCGGAACACCACCTGGTTGGTTGCGCGACCGTTGAAATGACACCCCTGTGCAGCATGCGGTCAAGTTCCTCTTTGCCCTTTGATGGTAGAGGATGTGGTACCCTCCTGGGGGTGTTCAGGCAGACTGGCATAGCATCTGGGAGCAGTGAACTGGGGTATCCGGTTTTTAGCTTACCCAGCCCCTGGAACAGTCGTGAAAATTCCTGGTGGAGTTCAGTCCTGTTGTCCGGTGGAAGGACCTCATCTATCTTCTGTAGGATGCCCAGTTATATATCTGCTGAATAAAGAGATATTTAGATTATACTCAGAGTATAGAGAGTCCCTGTGACCTGTCGCCTCTTGTGGCACAGAGTGGCTGTGATCTGAGCCTTGATGTGCAGGTTAGTTCTCTTGGACACTGGAGTTTAATGTTTGATGGCTGGACATGAGCTGGGTTGAGCCATGCTAAATGCTCAGCCAGTATGGAGACTCCAGCACCCATAATCGAGCTGAAAGCAGGTTGGAAACCTTTTGACTTCTAAAGTGACTGACCAAAAGTCCTGGCAATGGTCTTGTACTTCTCCCAGGAAGTCTGAGATGGAGTTTGTCTGCTTGGTGGTTTATATTCTGGGTGAGCTGTGAACTGCAGTTATTCCATTCTTTTCTCCACTTATTAGAGATTTTAAATGAATGGAACTGTTGGAAGAGGCCTGTCCTCCCACATAGGCAGCACTCTGCGCCTCATGCTGGGCAGTCTTGCTGGGTTGTCTCTCTGCGCCGCAGTACTGACACTTCAAGATGGCAGCAGTACGGGTTCCCGCCTTTTTGGCCAGTTCGGCGTGCTACTGCATGGGTGGGGCTACTGCATTTGGGCCTAACAGATGAATGGACCTTGCTAATGCTTCGATGTGTCAAAGGCCAATAAGCCAAATTTGCATACTTGGGCTGGCTTGACCAGCGCCATGAAATGGTCAAACGGGAACACGATTGCTTGTTGCGGGCTCCTGTTCGCAGGGACTAACTACGGTCCCAATAGGCAGTAAGAAGCAGTTGGACTGATTCCCTTGGTTTGCGGGACCTGTGGTTGTAGCGTGTTCGTCCCAAGATGAAGTAAAAAAAGCGTCAAAGGCTTTTTACACAGAGTCTGCAGAGCTTTCGTCGAGCCTGTGGCTGCTAAGGATGTTGTTAGCAGCAGGCCTTTTGAAGTAAAGGAACAAACTGAGCTGGAACTGCTGCACTTTGGTAAGGAGACCCGAGGCTGCTCGATACTTCGAGAAGTTATAAAACGCCACATCTTCTAACAGCAGGTTCTGGGAGATCCCTTAAGACTTTGAAACAGGCGGGGTAGAGGCAGTGACTGCTTGTTGAGTGCCACCATTGCTACCTTTTTCCAGTTGGCTTGTTGCTTCGGCACACTTGTGGGATGCTGGCCTGACCAAGGACCATTGCCCATTGTGGGCTGTGGGCGTTCCTTCAACGGCACCAACTCTAGATTGGTTTCACCTTGAATGCTACCATGTTTGATGGATGTGCTAGGTTGTGTAGCTTATGAGGAGGTATGACTCAGGTAGTTACTTAAAACTAGTTTGTTTACACAATGTAGAATATATACAGGGTGGGTTATTGAGTAGGCACATCTCCCCTGAGTGCTGCCTGTCTGCTATACAGGGCCTCTAGCATATGACTGCTGATGTCACAGATACATCATAGTCTACATCATCGTTAGCATATCTATTCTACGAACCCATTACACCACAGAAACCATTGTTCAAAATGGCTTCCAGGGCATCACGGCACTCCAGCAATCTACTCACCAACAGAGTTCTAATTCCTGAGGAGCCAGCCCAGGAGAGAGGTAGTGCCTCTCTCTGGGTGACAGCATTCGTGTTCCCACCCCTCCCACTCCGTCAGTGCTTTTACTGCTGCCTGTCAGCCAGCCAGCCCAGATTGCTGCTGCCCAAGCTGCAGCCAAGTCTTCCAGACCCAGAGCTGCTCAAGGTCACCCTGCAATGCTATCTGCAGTCCCATCCACAGAAAGCCAGCAGCCTTCCACCAGTAATGCTGCAGCCACAGGGAATTGCCTTGTAGGAGCACTAGGATAGGCAGAGGTGCAAGGAAAAGGAACTATAGGGAAGACACAGGCTAAATATTTTATTTTTGTATTCATTATGGCATGATTAATTTATAAATTAGGTTGGAATGTGTATTTTGTGTTGCCTGTTATTTTTGCATTGTCGGAAAGAGGTCAATGTTACAGAGGAAAGGTAAGCAGTGTGGGACTGTTGGTGAATGGGGATTTGGGTTGAGGTTATTACTATTGCTCTTTAATTATTTGTTCATGTAGAGCCTGGGCTGAAAGAAGCTGCCAGCTTGCAGCCTGCCTTCCTCCATCTTCCTCTTCTCCTGCCTCATCATCTTCCAGCTCTTCCTCCTTCTCTGCTTCCTCCATCTTATGCTCCCACTCCTCAGCTTCTCACCTGATAGGTGGTAGCAAGGGCTGTTCCCTCAGGATAGCAAGGATGTACAGCATGTAACGTATCACCACAAATCTTGAGACCCACTCAGCCGAGTAATGCAAGGCTCCCCCAGAGCGGTCCAGGCAGCACCATCGTTGCTTGAGAATGCCTGTTCTATTAGATTTCTGTGGTAGTGTGGCTCCCTTTGTATGCCTGCTGTAGTGTACACGTGCATAGGTTGTGGTCCATAGTCATAGTCATTCCATTTCATCAATGGATTACCCCTGTCAATCAGTAACTGCTCTTTGATTTGTCATGGCAGTTGAAATGCAGCTGGCACAGAGGACTCTGGTTGAATGATGTGCGACTGATATCAGGATCCCGACATTGATCATGTGTTGTCTGTGGTCACACACCAGTTGCACGTTGAGGGAGTAGAGTCCTTTTCATTCAGGTACATGACAGAGTTGATGCTCACAAAATGATTTATCAGCTATCCATCGCACTGTTGATAGTACTCTTGAGCCTTTGACCCTAAAAGGTTGTGGGTTCAAGCCACCCTCCAGGACTTAAGCACCAAAATTAAGGCTGATACTCAGTACTGGCTAAGTGCTGTGCTGTCATTCCGACCAGATGTTAAATTGAGGCCTGCCTGTCCTCTCAGGAGGTTATAACAGACCCTATGATGCTCTTTCAAAGAGCAGGGGAATTATCCCTAGTGGCCTGTTCAATTTTTCCCCCTCAATCAACTTGACAAAAACAGATTACCTGATCATTATCACATTTCTCTTTGTGGGAGCTTGCTGTGAGCAAATTGATTGTCAGAAGGAGGTCATGCCTAACAAATTTGAGTGAATTTTTTGAAGAGGTGACCAGGTGTGTAGAAGAGGGTAGTGCAGTTGATGTAGTTTATGTGGATTTCAACAAAGCCTTTGACAAGAACCCACATGGGAGACTTATAAAGAAGGCAAAAGCACATGGGATACAGGGTAATTTGACAAGGTGGATTCAAAATTGGCTTAGTTGTAGAAGACAGAGGGTGATGACAGAAGGCTGCTTTAGTGACTGGAAGCCAGTATCCAGTGACGTACCATAGGGATCTGTGATCGGTCCCCTATTATTCGTCATTTATATAAATGACATAGATGACTATGTGGGGGGTAGGATTAGTAAGTTTGCGGATGACACAAAGATTGACCAGGTGGTTAACAGTGAGGTTGAGTGTCTTGGGCTACAGGAAGATATAGACGGGATGGTCAAATGGGCAGATAAGTGGCAGATGGAATTTAACCCTGAAAAGTGTGAGGTGATACACTTTGGAAGGAGTAATTTGACAAGGAAGTATTCAATGAACGGTATGACACTAGGAAGTTCTGAGGAACAAAGGGACCTTGGCGTGTGTGTCCATAGATCTCTGAAGGCAGAGGGGCATGTTAGTGGGGTGGTGAAAAAGGCATATGGGACACTTGCCTTTATCAATCGAGGCATAGATTACAAAAGTAGGGAGATCATGTTGGAGTTGTATAGAACCTTGGTGAGGCCACAGCTGGAGTACTGTGTGCAGTTCTGGTCGCCACATTATAGGAAGGATGTGATTGCACTGGAGGGGGTGCAGAAGAGACTCACCAGGATGTTGCCTGGGATGAAACATTTAAATTATGAAGAGAGGTTGGATAGACTTGGGTTATTTTCATTGGAGCAGAGAAGACTGAGGGGCGACCTGATCAAGGTGTACAAGATTATGAGGGGCATGGACAGGGTGGATAGGGAGCAGCTGTTTCCCTTAGTTGAAGTGTCAGTCACTAGGGATCATAACTTCAATGTGAGGGACAGGAGGTTTAGACCATAAGACATAGGAGCAGAAATTAGGCCATTCGGCCCATCGGGTCTGCTCCGCCATTCAATCATGGCTGATGAATTTCTCAACCCCCATTCTCCCACCTTCTCCCCGTAACCTTTGATCCACTTACCAATCAAGAACCTATCTATCTTGGTCTTAAATACACTCAATGACCTGGCCTCAACAGCCTTCTGTGGCAATGAATTCCATAGATTCACCATTCTCTGGCTGAAGAAGTTTCTCCTCATCTCTGTTCTAAAAGGTCTTCCCTTTACTCTGAGGCTGTGCCCTCGGGTCCTAGTCTCTCCTACTAAGGGAAACATCTTCCCCACGTCCACTCTATCCAGGCCTTTCAGTGTTCTGTAAGTTTCAATCAGGTCCCCCCTCATCCTTCTAAACTTCATCGAGTATAGACCCAGAGTCCTCAAATGTTCCTTATATGTTAAGCCTTTCATTCGTGGGATCGTTCTTGTGAACCTCCTCTGGACCCTCTCCAGGGCCAGAACATCCTTCCTGAGATACAGGGCCCAAAATTGATCACAATATTCTAAATGTGGTCTGACCAGAGCCTTATAAAGCCTCAGCAGTACATTCCTGCTTTTGTATTCTAGTCCTCTCGAAATAAATGCCAACATTGCATTTGCCTTCCTAACTACAGACTCAACCTGCAAGAAACCTTAAGAGTATCCTGGACTAGGACTCCCTAGTCCCTTTGCACTCCAGATAACTGAATTCTCTCCCCATTTAGAAAATAGTCTATGCCTCTATTCTTCGTACCAAAGTGCATGACCTCACACGTCCCCACGTTGTATTGCATCTGCCACTTCTTTGCCCATTCCCCTAACCTGTCCAAATTCTTCTGCAGCCTCCCCGCCTCCTCAATACTACCTGTCCCTCCACCTATCTTTGTATCATCTGCAAAATTAGCCAGAATGCCCTCAGTTCCTTCATCTAGATTATTAATGTATAAAGTGAAAAGTTGTGGTCCCAACACTGACCCCTGCGGAACTCCACTAGTCACCGGCCGCCATCCTGAGAAGGACCCCCTTATCCCCACTCTCTGCCTCCTGCCAGACAGCCAATCTTCTATCCATGCTAGTACCTTGCCTCTAACACCATGCGCTCTTGACTTACTGAGCAGCCTCCTGTTCAGCACCTTGTCAAAGGCCTTTTGGAAGTCCAAGTGCATAACATCCATTGGCTCTCCTTTGTTTAACCTACTTGTCACCTCCTCTAAGAATTCTAACAGATTTGTCAGGCATGACCTCCCCTTGATGAAACCATGCTGACTTTGCCCTATTTTACCACGCACTTCCAAGTATTCTGAAATCTCATCCTAAATAATGGACTCTAAAATCTTACCAACGACCGAAGTCAGGCTAATCAGCCTGTAATTTCCCGTCTTTTGCCTCACTCCCTTCTTAAACAGGGAGGTTACATTAGCGATTTTCCAATCCTCTGGGACCCTCCCTGACTCCAATGATTCCTGAAAGATCATCACTAATGCCTCCACTATCTCTTCAGCTATCTCCTTCAGAACTCTGGGGTGTAATCCATCTGGTCCAGGTGATTTATTCACCTTCAGACCTTTCAGTTTTCCTAGCACCTTCTCCTTGGTAATGGCCACCATACTCACCTCTACCCCCCGACTCTCTTGAACGTTGGGGATGTTACTCATGTCTTCCACTGCTAGGTACGTATTCAATTCCTCCGCCATTTCTTTGTTCCCCACTACTACTTCTCCAGCGTCATTTTCCAGCTGCCCAACATCCACTTTTAGGGGTGATGTGAGGAAAAACATTTTCACCCAGAGGGTGGTAACGGTCTGGAACGCGCTGCCTGGGAGAGTGGTGGAGGCGGGTTGCCTCACATCCTTTAAAAAGTATCTGGATGAGCACTTGGCATATCATAACATTCAAGGCTATGGGCCAAGTGCTAGTAAATGGGATTAGGTAGGTAGGTCAGGTGTTTCTCACGTGTCGGTGCAGACTCGATGGGCCTAAGGGCCTCATCTGCACTGTATGATTCTGTGATTGCTGTGTTTCCTAATTACAACAGTGGCTACACTTCAAAAGCATTACCTTGTACCATGGGGAAGACTGCAGTCCTTGCAAACCCTCCAGCTCACTCTGCCTGCTTCTCTCTGACAAAGGGAATGGGAATGAAATTGTCTTTCTTTTCATAGAGAGCCTCAATGAATACCATTATGCAAACTGTGAGATGTTGCTTCACCAGCAGCAGCTTGGAAAGAGCCAGATGCACAGAAGTTAAGAGATACAGGCACCTTTGCAACCACAGGCGATGTGGTCAGTGCCCTTGAGGAGCTGGCATTGTGGCTGCAGCCAATGGCAGATTTCATTGGCAACACCTTTGGCATAGTACAGAAATTTTAAGCTTTGGTCATCATGGAGGGTCAAGGCAGAGCATTTTTCCTGAAACACCGTCTTAGGATTTAGCCTGCTGTTGACAGTCTTTTGGCCCCTCTTCCTCCCTTTTCCAGCAGCTTGTTCTGCTCTGCATAGCCTCTCTCCATTCTTCCAGTCATGCACAATGGCAAGACAAAGATCTCGGGAGCAACTGATCTATGTAGAAGCCTTTAAGTCAGCTATAAAGATCTTCAGCATCTGCCATGCACTCCCTGTAGAGTAGTGAAGGCTCAATCAATTATAAAACTGAAACTTACAGAGCTGCGGCAACAACCAGAAGACATAAACAAGCAGATAATAATCCTTTAAGTAATGTAGGTGGTGTAGCTGCTTAACCATTGTGCTCAGCTGTGCAAGGTTAAGAGAAGGCATAGACTGGAGCCCGGAGTTTCAAAATGGCAGCTCCGGCTTCAAATCAGCATTGCACATTGACCCAACCCTTTGATTAAAGGAATTTCTCCTCATCTCAGTCCTAACTTTATCCTCAGACTATGCCCTTGTGTTCTAGATTCCTCAGCCAGGGAAAACAACCTCATGGTGTCTACCCTGCCCAGCCCTTCCAGAATCTTTTTTTCATTCGTGGGATGTAGGCATTGTGGGCTGGGCCAGCATTCATTGCTTCTATGTTTCAATGAGATCACCTCTTATTCTTCTAAACTCCAGAGAATATAGACCCAATTTACTCAGCCTCTCAGCATAAGACAACTCTCTCACCCGGGACCAATCTGGGAACCTTCACTGCGCCGCCTCCAAGGCAACTATATCCTTCCTTAGATATGAAGGCCAAAACTACAGACAGCTTTGCAGTGTAGTCTTACCAAAGCCCTATACAATTGTAGCAAGACTTCATTATATTTGTACCCGGATCTCCAACATGACATTTACCTTCCTAATTGCTTGCTGTATCTGCAGGCTCACATTTTGAGTTCCGTGTAAGAGTGGTTCTAAATGTCAACATTAAAAGTTTCACGCCTTTTAAAAAATATTCCTTCTTTCTATTCCTGTTACCAAAGTAAATAACCTCCACTTATTGCCCACTGACTTAACCTGTGCACATCTCTTTGCAATCTCTTTGGGGCCTACTCACCATTTACATTCCCACCCAGCTTTGTACAATCAGAAAACATGTATATAACTGCACGGTCTCTTCATCTAAGTCATTCATACAGATTGCAAACAGCTGAGGTCCCAGCAATGATCCTCGTGCCACTCCATTCGTTACAGCCTGCCAACTTAAAAAAGGCCCGTTTATACCTACTCCCTGCTTCCTGCCCATTAACTAACTAATCCTCCATCCATGCTAACATGTACCCCCAACTTGGACACTTATCTTGTGTATTAACCTTTTGTGTGGCATCTTATAGAATGTCTTTTGGAAATTCAGATATATTAAAACTCCTGGCTCCCTTTTATCGACCCTACTAGTTAAATCCTCAAACACTCAAATAAATTTGTCAAACATATGAGGTCCACATGCTATCCCGTTTCTAAATATGGTGTTCGGTGCACTTCCCATTGGATGTTGCACACACGCCAAGGAAACCATTTCAGATACTTAAGAGGCATTACAGGGTCAAAAAATGGGTGCTCCTGAACCAAATTTCACCCCTATTAGGTCAGGTGCCCAAAAGCTTGGTCAAAGAGAAAAGCTGTAAGGAATGATGTAAATGGAGATGTTATGGGAGGGAATTAAATGCTTAGAGAGCTGAAGGTATGTTCAGCGTTGGTGGAACAAATTAAATCTGGATCTACAAATGGCCAGAATTAGAGGAGAGCAGAGATCTCAGAGGGTTGCAGGGGTGAGAGATTTCAAATATAAGGAAGGGTGAGGCCCTGGAGGGGATCGAACACAAGAAAGAGAATTTTAAAATCTAGCTGTGGTTGGACTGTGAGCCAATGTAGGTCAGTGAGCAGAGAGTTGCTGGTGAACAGGACTTAATATGAGTTAGGACGCAGACAGCAGAGTTTTGGATAACTTGTGTAAATAGAGTTGGGAGGATGTCCAGGAGAACATTGGCATAACAAAAACAGAAAGTGCTGGAAAAACTCAGCAGGTCTGAAAGCATCTGTGGAGATGAAGACAGAGTTAACGTTTCAAGTCCGTTTAACTCTTCATCAGAGCTAAAGAACATTGGCATAGTTGAGCCTGGAGGTAACAAAGGAATATTTGAGGCAAATTCCTATTATTAATCATGTTGCACTACTTATGAATATTAATGGGTCTAAAATAAATATTAATCCCTCAGCCAACATCACTAAAATCAGTTGACGTTTCGAGTCCTCATGACCCTTCACAGAGCTGAGTGAATATTAGAAGGGGGGTAAAATTTAAACTGGTTTAATGTTGGGTGGGGGGAGAGAAGTGGGGGGAGGGGTGTGGTTGTAGGGACAAGCAAGCAGTGATTGGAGCAGATAATCAAAAGGTGTCACAGACAAAGAAACAAAGAGGTGTTGAAGGTGGTGATATTATCTAAATGAATGTGCTAATTAAGAATGGACGGCAGGGCACTCAAGGTACAGCTCTAGTGGGGGTGGGGTGGAAAGACTAGCAGGGCATAAAAGATTTAAAAATAATTGGAATAGGTGGGAAAAGAAACATCTATATAAATTATTGGAAAAAACAAAAAGAAGGGGGAAGAAATGGAAAGGGGGTGGGGATGGAGGAGGGAGTTCAAGATCTAAAGTTGTTGAATTCAATATTCAGTCTGGAAGGCTGTAAAGTGCCTAGTCGGAAGATGAGGTGCTGTTCCTCCAGTTTGCGTTGGGCTTCACTGGAACAATGCAGCAAGCCAAGGACAGACATGTGGGCAAGAGAGCAGGGTGGAGTGTTAAAATGGCAAGCGACAGGGAGGTTTGGGTCTTTCTTACGGACAGACTGCAGGTGTTCTGCAAAACGGTCTCCCAGTTTACGTTTGGTCTCTCCAATGTAGAGGAGACTGCATTGGGAGCAACGAATGTAGTAGACTAAGTTGGGGGAAATGCAAGTGAAATGCTGCTTCACTTGAAAGGAGTATTTGGGCCCTTGGACGGTGAGGAGAGAGGTAGTGAAGGGGCAGCTGTTGCATCTTTTGCATGGGCATGGGGAGGTGCCACAGGTAGGGGTTGAGGAGTAGGGGGTGATGGAGGAGTGGACCAGGGTGTTGGTGGTGGCATCATGCTGGAGTTGGCGAAATGGCGGAGGATGATCCTTTGAATACGGAGGCTGGTGGGGTGATAAGTGAGGACAAGGGGGACCCTATCATGTTTCTGGGAGGGAGGAGAAGGCGTGAGGGCCGATGCGCGGGAGATGGGCTGGACACGGTTGAGGGCCCTGTCAACCACCGTGGGTGAAAAACTTCAGTTAAGGAAGAAGAAGGACATGTCAGAGGAACTGTTTTTGAAGTAACATCATCAGAACAGATGCGACGGAGGCAAAGGAACTGAGAGAATGGGATGGAGTCCTTACAGGAAGCGGGGTGTGAGGAGCTGTAGTCAAGGTAGCTGTGGGAGTCGGTAGGCTTGTAATGGATATTGGTGGACAGTCTATCACCAGAAATTGAGACAGAGAGGTCAAGGAAGGGAAGGGAAGTGTCAGAGATGTACCATGTGAAAATGATGGAGGGGTGGAGACTGGAAGCAAAATTAATAAATTTTTCTAAGTCCCGACGAGAGCATGAAGCATCACCGAAGTAATCATCGATGTACCCGAGAAAGAGTTATGGGAGGAGGCCGGAGTAGGACTGGAACAAGGAATGTTCCACATACTCCATAAAGAGACAGGCATAGCTGGGGCCCATGCGGGTACCCATAGCCACACCTTTTATTTGGAGGATGTGAGAGGAGTTAAAGGAGAAATTGTTCACTGTGAGAACAAGTTCAGCCAGACGGAGGAGAGTAGTGGTGGATGGGGATTGTTCGGGCCTCTGTTTGAGGAAGAAGCTAAGGGCCCTCAGACCATCCTGGTGGGGGATGGAGGTGTAGAGGGATTGGACGTCCATGGTGAAGAGGAAGCGGTTGGGGCCAGGGAACTGGAAATTGTTGATGTCATGTAAGGTATTAGAGGAATCACAGATGTAGGTTTCCGTTTCTTCCCCCTCCTTTTTGTTTTTTCCAATAATTTATATAGATTTTTCTTTTCCCACCTACTTCCATTATTTTTAAATGTATTTCCACCCATTGTTTTATCTCTACCTTTTAGCCCTTTTAGTATTCCTTCATTCCACCCCCACTAGAGCAATCTGTACCTTGTCTGTCCTGCTTTCTACTCTTAATTAGCACATTCCTTTAGATAATATCACCACCTTCAACACCTCTTTGTCCTTTTATCTGTGACATCTTTTGGTTATCTCCACCTATTACTGGCTTCTTGTCCCAACAAACCCCTTCCCCCTCCCCCACCCTTAAACCAGCTTATATTTCACCCCTTTCCTATTTTTACTTAGTTCTGTTGAAGGGTCATGAGGACTCGAAACGTCAACTGTGCTCTTCTCCGCTGATGCTGCCAGACCTGCTGAATTTTTCCAGGTATTTCTGTTTCTGTTTTTGGATTTCCAGCATCTGCAGTTCTTTGCTTTTATCTCTCTTTCATCATTTGTTGACCATGCTTTTTAACAGCTTAAGGGGATTCTAGGCATTTGAGGATCTGCGTTGGTTTCTATCACATCAAATACTTTGTGAATACATTCCACTGTTGGTTCGGTTTACTTTGGTTAATTTATTTCTCATCCCTTTGAAGTCTACCTTACTTAAATTGAGGACTTCGGTCTATGGCTCTCTATCTCACACCTGATATCAAATTCAATCATATTATGGCCACTTTCTGTAAGGTACTCCTCTACTGTTAGGCTGTTAACTGGTTCTGTTATTCATCATTACATCCAAAATGACCTGTTCCACTGTCAGTTGAGAAAATTGTTCCAATTTCACTGTACAAATTCATTGCCTTTACTATTGGAGTTATTTTGCTTCTCCCAATTTATGTGAAAACAAAAATCTCCCATTGCAACTACTTGAGTTTGCTACTGTATCCCTGATCTCCATTGTAAAAAATTTATTCATGGGATGTGGGCGTCACTGGCTAGACCAGCATTTGTTGCCCACCCCTAATTGCTCTTGAGAAGTTGGTGTTGAGCTGCCTTCTTGAATGGTGTAGGTACACCCACCATGCTGTTAGGAAGGGAGTTCCAGGATTCTGACCCAGTGACAGTGAAGGAACGGCGATATATTTCCAAGTCAGGATTGTGGCTGTCTTGGAGGGGAACTTCCAGGTGGTGGTGTTCCCATGTGTCTGCTCTCCTTGTCCTAGATTGCAGTGGACGTGGGTTTGGAAGTCTAAGAGTCTTGCTGAGCTCCTGCAGTGCACTTTGTAGATGGTACACACTGCTGCTACTATGCGTCAGTGGTGGAACGAGTGAATGTTTGTGGATGGGGTGCCAGTCAAGTTGGCTGCTTTTCCTGGATGGTCTCAAGCTTCTTGAGTGTTGTTGGAATAGCACTCATCCAGGCAAGTGGAGAATATTCCATCACACTCCTGACTTGTGCCTTGTAGTTGGTGGACAGGCTTTGGGGAGTCAGGAGGTGAGTTACTTGTCGCTGGATTCCTAGCCTCTGACCTGCTCTTGCAGCCACAGTACTAATATGGCTAGCCCAGTTCAGGTTCTGATCAACGGTAGCTCCCAGGATGTTGATAGTGGGGGATTCAGTGATGGTAGTGCCATTGAATGTCAAGGGGCGATGGTTAGATTCTCTTTTGTTGGAGATGGTCATTGCCCGGCACTTGTGTGGCGTGAATGTTATTTGCCACTTGTCAGCCCAAGCCTGGATATTGTCCAGGTCTTCCTGCATTTGGAAATGGACTGATTCAGTAGCTGAAGAGTTGTGAATGATTATACACCCCCTTAACTAATATTAGGAAACCTGCAGACAACTACTAATAGAATATTGCATCCTTTGCTATTATCTTTGGTGTTTCCACTGCCCAATGACTCTTATCAAAATCTCCTCCTCCGCTTCTGTAATAGTGTCATTTAGCAGTACCACTCCTCCTCCCAATCACCCTGTCCTCCCTAAAGACCCTATCGTTTGGAATATTTAACATCCACTCATTTTAGTTTGTGGCCAGGTCTCTGTAATGGCGAATGCATCGTACCAATACAAAATTAATTTATGAATTTGCAGCAGCAGACGGTGGGAATATGAAACATTGGATCTGAATAGTGCCAGCGGTTGGTAAGTATCTGTTTGATATGTGATGCAGTGATAAATGGCAAAGAACATACCACTGGCCACCAGTTATGCTTTAGCATCAGCACAGAATATCTACAAGCGAGAAAGAAAAACACAGTTTGCCAGAAATGCACATCAGGGATTGGATTTGCAAAAGCCCGTGAGGCCAAGGTTGGGTGCATTCGAGCATAGTGTCATGTCATTGATGCTGAGACGCAGCATGAGGTGAGGAGCTGGCAGTGATCCGGTCAACGGGTTCCCAACCCTGGATTGAAAGCCCAGCCCTGGGGCTGAAAAATAGAGAGTCGTGATCTTCCGCTCCTCCAAACTTCGACCTTGTATTTTTGGATACATTTCCAGCACTTCCTGCCCATTTGCAGTTCCAGCATTTGTGGCTTTAATTTTTTTATTACACCAATTATAAACTTCCAATGCAGGCAGCATTCTCATCTATTCAAGGTGTTGTACAGCCATGAATGCTCTACTGTTTAGGCATTTTCTGTCAAGTGTTCTATTGTGAAAGAGCTATTGGTAATGACATCAGTGCTTAAGAATCTGGTGTTCTTCTAAGTGTTGTGCCCCTAATCATCCACCTTTAATGGAATTTGTTTTGAAAATTCTAAATGATAGCATTCTTTCCTGGAAGACTCCATTCTTCCCTGGAAACCGGTTTGACCGCTGCATTGTTATTCTTACTTAGCTCTTTGTCGAGAATCTGCCCCAACCCTTTGGTATTTGGAAATCACATTGGTATCTTGCTTGGTTTCATTCAAGATTTTTTCCATTCTCTTTGGGAAGATTGGGGTGGAGATCTGCCTCAGATAAAGTTCTTCTGTTGCTAAGGTTCTTGTTTAATGAGCCCAGCTCATGTGACAGGAGCAGCAGATTGAATTTTAACTTCCCTAATGTTGACATGTCCAAATCACTCCCATGGCCGATTAACTGCCCAGAGAAAAAATATCTGCATTCACATAACACCTGTCATAACATCGCAAAGCTCTTCACAGAATAGCAATGTCCCGTAAGCTATAATGTGATAATGGCCAGATAATCTGATTTTAGTGATAAAAACAAAAACAAAAAACTGCGGATGCTGGAAATCCAAAACAAAAACAGAATTACCAGGAAAAACTCAGCAGGTCTGGCAGCATCGGCGGAGAAGAAAAGAGTTGACGTTTTGAGTCCTCATGACCCTTCAGCAGAACTGAGTGAATATTAGGAGAGGGGTGATATATAAGCTGGTTTAAGGTGGGGGGTTGGGTAGGGGGAGAAAAGTTGGGGGGGGTGGTGGTGGTGTGGTTGTAGGGACAAGCAAGCAGTGATAGGAGCAGATAATCAAAAGATGTCACAGACAAAGGAACAAAGAGGTGTTGAAGTTGATGATATTATCTAAACAAATGTGCTAATTAAGAATGGATGGCAGGGCACTCAAGGTACAGCTCTAGTGGGGGTCGGGTGGAAAGACTAGCAGGGCATAAAAGATTTTAAAATAATGGAAATAGGTGGGAAAAGAAAAAGCTATATAAATTATTGGAAAAAACAAAAAGAAGGGAGAAGAAACAGAAAGGGGGTGGGGATGGAGCAGGGAGTTCAAGATCTAAAATTGTTGAACTCAATATTCAGTCCAGAAGGCTGTAAAGTGCCTAGTCGGAAGATGAGGTGCTGTTGCTCCAGTTTGTGTTGAGCTTCACTGGAACAATGCAGCAAGCCAAGGACAGACATGTGGGCATGAGAGCAGGGTGGAGTGTTGAAATGGCAAGCGACAGGAAGGTCTGGGTAATGCTTGCCGACAGACCGAAGGTATTCTGCAAAGCGGTCACCCAGTCTGCGTTTGGTCTCTCCAGTGTAGAGGATACCGCATTGGGAGCAACGAATGCAGTAGACTAAATTGAGGGAAGTGCAAGTGAAATGCTGCTTCACTTGAAAGGAGTGTTTGGGCCCTCGGACGGTGAGGAGAGAGGAAGTGAAGGGGCAGGTGTTGCGTCTTCTGCGGTTGCATGGGAAGGTGACGTGGGAGGGGGTTGAGGAGTAGGGGATGATGGAGGAGTGGACCAGAGTGTCACGAAGGGAATGATCCCTACGGAATGCCGCCGGGGTGGTGAAGGGAAGATGTGTTTGGTGGTGGCATCATGCTGGAGTTGGCGGAAATGGCGGAGGATGATCCTTTGAATGCGAAGGCTGGTGGGGTGATAAGTGAGGACAAGGGGGATCCTATCATGTTTCTGGGAGGGAGAGGAAGGTGTGAGGGCGGATGCACGGGAGATGGGCCGGACACGGTTGAGGGCCCTGTCAACCACCGTGGGTGGAAAACTTCAGTTAAGGAAGAAGAAGGACATGTCAGAGGAAGTGTTTTTGAAGGTAACATCATCAGAACAGATGCGACAGAGGCAAAGGAACCGAGAGAATGGGATGGAGTCCTTACAGGAAGCGGGGTGTGAGGAGCTGTAATCGAGGTAGCTGTGGGCATCGGTAGGCTTATAATGGATATTGGTGGACAGTCTATCATCAGAAATTGAGACAGAGGTCAAGGAAGGGAAGGGAAATGTCAGAGATGGACCATGTGAAAATGATGGAGGGGTGGAGACTGGAAGCAAAATTAATAAATTTTTCCAGGTCCCGACGAGAGCATGAAGCAGCACTGAAGTAATCATCGATATACCGGAGAAAGAGTTATGGGAGGGGGCCAGAGTAGGACTGGAACAAGGAATGTTCCACGTATCCCATAAAGAGAAAGGCATAGCTGGGGCCCATGCGGGTACCCATAGCCACACCTTTTATTTGGAGGAAGTGAGAGGAGTTAAAGGAAAAATTGTTCAGTGTGAGAACAAGTTCAGCCAGACAGAGGAGAGTAGTGGTGCTTGGGGATTGTTCAGGCCTCTGCTCGAGGAAGAAGCGGAGAGCTGCCAGACCATCCTGGTGGGGGATGGAGGTGTAGAGGGATTGGATGTCCATGGTGAAGAGGAAGCGGTTGGGGCCAGGGAATTGGAAATTGTTGATGTCACGTAAGGTGTCAGAGGAATCATGGATGTAAGTGGGAAGGGACTGGACAAGGGGAGAGAGAAGGGAGGCACGATAGTGAGAAATGAGTTCCATGGGGCAGGAACAGGCTGACACGATCAGTCTGCCGGGACAGTCCTGTTTGTGGATTTTGGGTAGGAGGTAGAAGCGGGCCGTCCGAGGTTGGGCGACTATCAGATTGGAAGCTGTGGAAGGAAGATCTCCAGAGGAGATGAGGTCAGTGACAGTCCTGGAAACAATGGCTTGATGTTCAGTGGTGGGGTCATGGTCCAGGGGGAGTAGGAGGAAGTGTCTGCGAATTGATGCTCAGCCTTCACGAGGTAGAGGTCAGTGTGCCAGACAACAACAGCACCACCCTTGTCAGCGGGTTTGATGACAATATCAGGGTTGGACCTGAGAGAATGGAGTGCAGTAAGTTCAGAGAGAGACAGGTTAGAATGGGTGAGACGAGCAGCGAAATTGAGACGACTAATGTCACGCCGACAGTTCTCAATGAAAAGATCAAGAGAAGGTAAGAATCCCGAGGGAGGGGTCCAGGTGGAGGGAGAATATTGGAGGTGGATAAAAGGATCCGTTGAACGGGGAGAGGACTCCTGCCCAAAGGAGTGAGCACAGAGACGAAGGCGGCGGAAGAAGAGTTCAGCATTGTGCCGAGCCCGAAATTCATTGAGAAGAGAGTACCACCTGAAAGATAAGACTTACACAAATGCAAGAAAAAGTGGAAAACAAGTGGGCCAGGAGAACTATCCAAAGCAACTTAGCATTACAGAGAGAAGAGGTACACAATGACAACAGGAAAAAGAAAAAAAACTTGCATTTATATAGCATCTTTCATGATATCAGGAGGCCCCAAAGTGCTTTACAGCCAGCAATGTAACTTTTGAAGTATAGTCACTGTTATAACATAGGAAATGTGGCAGCCAATTTTCTAACAGCAAGCTCCCGCAAACAGCACTGTGATAGTGACAAGAATGTTTGTTTCTTTTAGTGATGTCATTTGAGCGATAGGTGGTTTTTGTTGTGTGGACACAGAAAGAACATTGACAGGGAAACCATTCAAGATAGGGGAGCAAAAAGACAAGTGGTAGTTGTGGGGGTTTCTATAATTAGGGGAATTGATAGCTTCCTTTGTAAGCAGGATCGAGAGTCCCGCATGGTATGTTGCCTGCCCGATGCCAGGGTGAGGGACATCTTTGACCGGCTTGAAAGGATATTGACGAGGGAGGAGTAGGATCCAGTTGTTGTGATCCACATCGGGACAAATAACATAGGTAAGACTAGGAAAGAGGACCTGTTTGGGTATTATCAGGAACTAGGAACTAAATTAAAGAACAGGTCCTCAAGGGTTATAATCTCCGGATTACTACCCGAGCCACGTGCAAATTGGCATAGGGACACGAGAATAAGGGATGTAAACACATGGCTAAAGGAATGGTGCGGGAAAGAGGAGTTCCATTTTGTGGGGCACTGGCATCAGTGTAACAGGAGGGATCTGTACCACTAGGACAATCTCCACCTGAACCAATCTGGGACCAATATTCCAGTGAAAAGAGTAAATAGGGTGGTCAACAGGACTTTAAACTAGAAATTGTGGGGGAGGGAAGGGTAAAACTCCAAGAAGTATGACTAATGGGAAACAAAGCAGTGGGTTACCGTGTGTGGTGGTGAGGGGGGGTGGATTCAACTTCATGGAAAATTATGAAAACACTGAAAAGAAAGGAGAGCCCAGGAGAGGCTATTAAAGTCCCCAGAACACAAAATAGGACAGAGTATTTGGAAAGGGCTAGGAATCTAACTTCAAGCACATCAGATAAAGGGACGACAATGAGAAAGGGGTCGGGAAATACAGGACTGAAGGTGTTGTATCTGAATGCACGCAGTATACAAAATAAGGTAAATGAGCTTGTGGCGCAGATTGAAATTGGCAGGTATGATGTGATGGGCATCACGGAGACATGGCTGCAAGGGGATCAGGATTGGGAGCTAAATATCCAAGGATATACATCCTATCGAAAAGATAAACAGGTTGGCAGAGGGGGTGGGGTTGCTTTGTTAGTAAGAAATGAAATTAAATCGACAGCAAGAAATGACGTAGGGTCAGATGATGTAGAATCTGTGTGGGTAGAGTTGAGGAACCGCAAAGGTAAAGAAACCATAATCAGAGTTATGTGCAGGCCTCCGAACAGTAGTCAGGATGTGGGACACAAGATACACCAGGAGATAGAAAAGGCGTGTAAAAAAGGCAAGGTTAAAGTGATCATGGGGGCTTTCAATATGCAAGTAGACTCGGAAAATCAGTTTGGTAGTGGATCCCAAGAAAAGGAATTTGTGGAATGTCTACGAGATGGCTTTTTGGAGCAGCTTGTGGTGGAGCCCACTAGGGAACAGGCAATTCTAGATTTAGTGATGTGTAATGAGGCAGATTTGATAAGGGTGCTTAAGGTGAAGGAACGCTTAGGAGGAAGTGACCATAATATGATAGAATTTACCCTGCAATTTGAGAGGAAAAAGCTGGAATCAGATGTAACAGTATTACAGTTGAATAAAGGCAACTACAGAGGCATGAGGGAGGAGCTGGCCAGAATTGACTGGGCGATGAGCCTAGCAGGAAAGACAGTGGAACAGCAATGGCAGGAGTTTCTGGGAGTAATTTGGGAGACATAGCAAAAATTCATCCCTAGGAAGAAGAAGCATAATAAAGGGAGGACGAGGCAACCATGGCTGACAAGGGAAGTCGGGGACAGCATAAAAGCTAAAGACAAAGCATACAATGCGGCGAAGAGCAGTGGGAAACCAGGGGATTGGGAAGCCTACAAAGACCAACAGAGGACAACTAAAAAAGAAATAAGGAGGGAGAAGATTAAATATGAGGGTAAACTAGCCAGTAATATAAAATAAGATTGCAAGAGTTTTTTAGACATATAAAGGGTAAGAGAGAGGCAAAAGTGGACATTGGGCAGCTGGAAAATGACGCTGGAGAAGTAGTAGTGGGGAACAAAGAAATGGCACAGGATCTGAATAGGTACTTTGCGTCAGTCTTCACGGTGGAAGACACGAGTAACATCCCCAAAGTTCAAGAGAGTCGGGGGCAGAGGTGAGTATGGTGGCCATTACCAAGGAGAAGGTGCTAGGAAAACTGAAAGGTCTGAAGGTGGATAAATCACCTGGACCAGATGGATTACACCCCAGAGTTCTGAAGGAGATAGCTGAAAAGATAGTGGAGGCATTAGTGGTGATCTTTCAGGAATCACTGGAGTCAGGGAGGGTCCCAGAGGACTGGAAAATCACTAATGTAACCCCCCTGTTTAAGAAGGGAGTGAGGCAAAAGATGGGAAATTACAGGCCGATTAGCCTGACCTCAGTCGTTGGTAAGATTTTAGAGTCCATTATTAAGGATGAGATTTCAGAATACTTGGAAGTGCATGGCAAAATATGGCAAAGTCAGCATGGTTTCATCAAGGGGAGGTCATGCCTGACAAATCTGTTAGAATTCTTAGAGGAGGTAACAAGTAGGTTAGATAAAGGAGAGCCAATGGATGTTATCTACTTGGACTTCCAGAAGGCCTTTGACAAGGTGCCACACAGGAGGCTACTAAGCATGATAAAAGCCCATGGTGTTAGAGGCAAGGTACTAGCATGGATAGAAGATTGGCTGTCTGGCAGAAGGCAGAGAGTGTGGATAAGGGGGTCCTTCTCAGGATGGCGGTCGGTGACTAGTGGAGTTCCTCAGGGGTCAGTGTTGGGACCACAACCTTTCACTTTATATATTAATGATCTAGATGAAGTAACTGAGGGCAGATGATACAAAGATAGGTGGAGGGACAGGTAGTATTGAGGAGGTGGGGAGGCTGCAGAAGGATTTGGACAGGTTGGGAGAATGGGCAAAGTGGCAGATGGAATACAACGTGGGGAAGTGTGAGGTCATGCACTTTGGTACGAAGAATAGAGGCATAGACTATTTTCTAAATGGGGAGAGAATTCAGATATCTGAAGTGCAAAGGGACTTGGGACTCCTAGTCCAGGATTCTCTTAAGCTTAACTTGCAGGTTGAGTCAGTAGTTAGGAAGGCAAATGCTATGTTAGCATTTATTTCGAGAGGACTAGAATATAAAAGCAGGGATGTGCTGCTGAGGCTTTATAAGGCTTTGGTCAGACCAACATTTAGAATATGTGAGTAATTTTGGGCCCTGTACGTCAGGAAGGATGTTCTGGCCCTGGAGAGGGTCCAGAGGAGGTTCACAAGAACGATCCCAGGAATGAAAGGCTTAACATATGAGGAATGTTTGAGGACTCTCTATACTTGGGTCTATACTTGATGGAGTTTAGAAGGATGAGGGGGGATCTGATTGAAACTTACAGAATACTGAAAGGCCTGGATAGATTGGACGTGGGGAAGATGTTTCCATTAGTAGGAGAGACTAGGACCCGAGGGCACAGCCTCAGAGTAAAGGGAAGACCTTTTAGAACAGAGATGAGGAGAAACTTCTTTAGTCAGAGAGTGGTGAATCTATGGAATTCATTGCCACAGAGAGCTGTGGAGGCCAGGTCATTGAGTGTATTTAAGACTGACATAGATAGGTTCTTGATTGGTAAGGGGATCAAAGGTTACGGGGAGAAGGTGGGAGAATGGGGTTGAGAAACTTATCAGCCATGATTGAATGGCAGAGCAGACTCGTTGGACTGAATGGCCTAATTTCTGCTCCTATGTCTTATGGTCTTATGGAATATTAAAACTAAGAGCAAACATTTCTGTAAATCTATTCAGAAAAAGAGAGCAATAAAGCAAAATGCCAGCCCACTAAATGCAGGCAAAACTATAATATATATAAAATATATGAGAGAAAGCTAGCTAGAAATATAAAGATGGATAGTAAGAGTTTCTGTCGATACATAAATAAGAAAAGAGTTAATAAAGTAAGCATTGTCCTATAGAAAGCATTAGAATGAGGCTCTAGAAATAATAATGGGGTACCAGGAAATGGCAGAGGAATTGTATAAATAATTTGCATCAGTTTTCATGATAGATGACACTAATAGCATTCCAAAAATACAAAATAATCACAGGGCAGAAGTTGGTGAGGGGGGGGGGAGAAATAAATACAATAACTATCACTAGAGAACAAGTACTAGGAAAACTAATGGGGCTAAAGACCAATAAGTCCCCTGGACCTGATGGGTTGCATGGTTGGATACTAAAGGAAATAGCTGCAGAAATAGTGAATGCACTGGTAGTAATCTTCCAAGAATCCTTAGATTCTGGAAAAGTCCCAGAGGATTGGAAAACTGCCAATGTAACACGCTTATTCAAAAAGGGAGTGAGACAAAAAACAGGTAACCATACGTCAGTTAGCTTAACATCTGTCATTGGGAAAAGGTTGGAGTCTATTATAAAGAATGTAATTGCAGAGCATTTAGAAATATATAATCTAATCAAGCAGAGTCAGCAATGGCTTCATGAAGGGGAAATCATGCCTGACAAATTTATTAGAATTCTTTGAGGAGGTACAAGCAGGATAGATAAAGGGGAACCAGTAGATGTAATATATTTGGATTTCCAAAAGGCATTTGATAAGGTACCACACATAAGATTACTTAATAAGATAAGAGCCCATGGTGTTGGGGGTAGCATATTAGCATGGATAGGGAACTGGCTAACTGATAGACGACAGAGAGTTGGGATATGGGGGCATTTTCAGGATGGCAATCTGTAACTAGTGGAATGCCACAGGGATCAGTGCTGGGACCACAGTTATTTACAATATATATTAATGGCTTAGATGATGGGCATGAAAGTACTATTGCCAAGTTTTGTGGATGACACAAAAATAGGTGGGATGGCAAGTGGTGAGGATGACATAAAGAGTCTACAGAGGGATATTGACAGGTTAAGTGAGTGGACAAAAACTTGGCATATGGAATATAATGTGGGAAAGTGTGATGTTATGCACTTTGGCAGGAAGAATAGAGGAGCTGGATATTATTTAAATGGAGAGAGCTGCGGCACAGAGGGATTTGGGGGTTCTCGTGCATGAATCCCAAAAAGCTAACATACAAGTTCAGCAGGTAATAGGGAAGACAAATGGAATGTTGGCCTTTATTTCAAAGGGAATGGAGTGTAAAAATAGATAAGTCTTGTTAAAACTATACAAAGCACTAGTTAGACCACAGCTAGAATACTGTGAACAGTTTTGGTCCCCTTATCTAAAGAAAGATATACTGGCATTGGAGGCAGTCCAGAGAAAGTTCACTAGGCTGATCCTGAGGATGGAGGGATTTTCTAATGAGGAGAGGTTGAGTGGGTTGGGCCTGTACTCATTGGAGTTTAGAAGAATGAGAGGTGACCTTATTGAAACAAATAAAATTTTTTAGGGGGCTTGACAGGGTAAATGCTGAGAGGTTGTTTCTCCCTGTGGGAGAGTCCAGGACCAGAGGGCATAATCACAGAGTAAGGGGTCACCCATTTAAAACAGAGATGAGGAGGAATTTCTTCTCTCAGAGGGTATTGAATCTGTGGAATTCTTTAACGCAGAGGGTTACATAAGAACATAAGAACTAGAAGCAGGAGTGGGTAATTCAGCCCCTCGAGCCTGCCCCGCCATTCATTACAATCATGGCTGATCTCATTTTGGCCTCAACTCCAATTTCCCGCCCTCTCCCCATAATCTTTCAACCCATTACTAATTAAAAATCTGTCTATCTCCTCCTTAAATTTATTCAGCGTCCCAGCATCCACTGCACTCTGAGGTAGTGAGTTCCACAGACTCACGATCCTTTGAGAAAATTAATCCTCCTGATTTAAATCTGCCACCCCTTAGCCTAAAACTATGGTCTCTCATTCTAGCATGCCCCATAAGGGGAAACACATGCTCCACATCTACTTTATTCTCTTTAGCATCTTATATACCTCAATTAGATCTCCTCTCACCCTTCTAAGCTCTAGCGAGTATAGGCCTAAACTCCTCATAAGACAAGCCCTGCATTGCTGGAATCAATCTAGTGAACCTCCTCTGAATCGCCTCCAATGCAACTGCGTACTTCCTCAAGTAAGGGGACCAAAACACTGCACGGCACTCACAGTACAATAAGGCTGGAGAGGCTGGTTCATTAAGTATATTCAAGGCCGAGATAGACAGATTTTTAATCAGGAAGGGAATCAAGGGTTATGGGGAAAAGGCAGGAAAATGGAGTTGAGGATTATCAGATCAGCCATGATCTCATTGAATGGCGGAGCAGACTCGATGGGCCGAATGGCCTACTTCTGCTCCTACATCTTATGATCTTTTAATAATGGAAAATAATGAGACGGCAGATGAATTGAACAGATATTTTGTAACAGTCTTCATTATTGAGAATACAATAATACAATATCCCAGAATAAGCTGTAAATCAGGAGCTAGAAGGGAGGAAGTAACTCAGGAAAATTACAGTCACCAGGGAAACGGTACTTAGCAAACAGTTGGAGCTGTGGGCTGACAAATCCCCGGGTCTCGATGGACTACATCCTAGTGTCATAAAAGAAGTGGCTAGTGAGATGGTTGATGCAGTGGTTTTAATTTTCCAAAATTCCCTGGATTCGGTGAAGGTGCATGAGATTGGAAAATAGCAAATGTAAGTCCTTTATTCAAAAAGGGAGGGAGACAGAAAGCAGGAAATTACCGTTAGCTTATTATCTGTCATAGGGAAAATGTTAGAAGCTATTATTAAAGATGTTATAACAGGGTGGTTAGAAAAATTCAGTGAAATCAAGCAGAGTCAACATGGTTTTGCAAAAGAGAAATCATGTTTAACCAATTGATTGGAGTACTTTGAAGGAGTCCTGTGCTGTGGATGTACGGGAACCAGTGAATGTGCTGTACTTAGGTTTCCAGAAGGTATTTGATAAGGCGCCACTTCAAAGGTTATTGCGGAAAATAAAAGCTCATGTTGTAGGGGGTAACATATTGGTATGGATAGAAGATTGGCTAGCTAACAGGGAGCAGAGGGTAGCCATAAATGGGCCTTTTTCTAGTTGGCAGGATTTGGTGTGCGACAGAGATCAATGCTGGGCCCTCAATTCTTTACATTTTACTGAAATGACTTGGATGATGGGATCGAAATTATGGGTTCTAAATTTGCTGATGGTACAAAGATAGGTAGGAAAGTAAATTGTGAAGAGGACATAAGGAGGCTACAAAAGGGGTATAGATAGGTTATGTGAGTGGGCAAAGATCTGGCAAATAGAGTATAAAGTTGGCAAATGTGAATTTGTCCATTTTGGCAGGAAGAATAAAAAAGAAGCATATTGTCTAAATGGTGAGAGATTGCAGAGCTCTGAGATTCAGAGGGATCTGGGTGTCCTTGTGCAGGAATCACAAAAGACTAGAATACAGGTCCTTCAAATAATTAGGAAGCTAACAGAATGTTATCATTTAATATGAGGGGAATTGATTACAAAAGTAGGGAGGTGATGCTTTAGTTGTACAGGACACTGGTGAAGCCACATTTGGAGTACTGTGTACAGTATTGGTCTCCTTACTTAAGGAAGGATGTAAATGCATTAGAAGCAGTTCAGAGAACGTTTCCTAAATAATACCAGGAATAGGCAGGAAAGATTGGATAGGCTAGGCTTGTATCTGCTGGAATTTAAAGGAGTAAGGGGCGACTTGATTAAAGCACATAAGATCCTGAGAGGTCTTGAAAAGGTCGATCTGGAAAGGATTTTCCTCTTAATGGGAGAATCTAGAACTAGAGGTCACTGTTTAAAAATAGGGGTTGGCCCATTTAAAACAGAGGTGTAAAGGAATGTTTGCTCTCAGAAGGTAATGAGTCTTTGCAACTCTCATCCTTAAAAGGCAGTGGACACAGACTCTTTGAATAGTTTCAAGGCAGAGGTAGATAGATTCTTGATAAAGAAGGGGGCGAAGGGTTAACAGGAGTAGGCAGGAGGTTACAGTCAGATCAACCATGATCTTATTGAATGGCAGAGCAGGCTCAAAGGGCCAAGTGGCCTACTCCTGAGGAGATGAGGCCAGATGGAGGTGTGAGGGTGTGTGTGTGAGTGAGTCTGGTGATGTCCCTTGAGTTGACAGTGACTGAGATGCCAGGTGAATGTGTGATGGCCTTGTGAGTGTGTGAGTTTAGAGTGATGAGATGGTTGCCTTACCCTTGTGGTATGGATGAGATCATTCATTCTCTTTCTGCACTGGGTGGCCAACATCTTCTGTGCAGCATTGGCACTGACCACCACTGCCATTGCCTAGCAAGCCAGAGTGTTGAGATTGCTGGAGCTCCTGCAGCCAGAGTGGGGGTGGTGGGCCTCCACGGCATCCAAAATGTGTTCCAGGAATATGTCACTGAATTGGGGCGCTGCAGTCTTCTTGCCTTTCAAGGTCATGTCTTCTAGGCTGGAAGCACTGAGAGGTGTGCGTATGGCTGCACTTCAAATATGGCACCCAGTGTGAGGAAGTGGCAAGGTCATGACGTGGCAGGCAAATGAGAGCACGCCCGCCATCGAAACAGCGTGTTTCCCGGGAATGCATGATTGATGAGACAGGATTGGGACGATAAGGCCACCATTGCGGCCGGCGGGTGAAATGTTCTTTTTCCCGCCCGCTACCGCACTTAATGCCAATCTGGGACAATTCTGCCCCTCATCTCTTTTGTCATGTCTTCTTACACCTTTTATCTTTAATCTGATTCTCTTAAAAGATGACCAATACTTACTGTTCAATAAAAAGTGATGTACAACAATTAAGATTTTAATGTTCAACTTTGCAGTTACAAATTGATCAACATGTTTTTATTTGTTCTCAAGATCTTGGCAGTGCTCCTAAGGCCACATCTATTGCCTGTTCCTCTCTGCCCTAAGAAGGCTGTTGCAGCTTTCTTGAAGCCCCTCAGTCTTTGTGGTGATGTGGCTCCTGTAAAAGGATTCTGTAAATTTAGTAGCAAAATTGTACTCAGCCTGTGTGCTTTAACAGTTCTGTTTTCAAGTTTTCCTGAATTCAGTAAAGTTTACATTCCCAGTTGGGTATAGAATGGGACAGGTCACATTTCATACGACTCCCATGCAGTTACAGGGCTGACATAGTCAAGGAGAAACTGAAAATGCTGGAAATACTCAGCAGGTCAGGCAGCATCTGTGGAGAGAGAGAAACAGAGTTTGTGAACTTCAGCCAGAACAGTTTGTGACCTTTGATCAGGACAGGTTGCTGCCAGACCTGCTGAGCTTTTCCAGCATTTTCTGTTTTGATTTCAGATTTCCAGCATCTGCAGTATTTTGCTTTTGGTTTTCTGACACGGTCAAAGCTTGGGACAGGCAAAGAGGATGGATCAGTTGCTTGCTGAACAATGTACGGAAACAAGCTGTGCGCAGTGTGCAACCTGCCAGGGTTTGGCAGTAGAACTTTGAAAACTGGAACTTGCTTGCCTTGTGTTCTTCCAATTTTGGGAAGTTGTGGGGGGCTTGAGGGGAGGACTGGCTAAGGTAACTGTACCCACCCACAGCTTGCTTCCATTTTCATTTCCAGTGAGGGATATATTGACTACCAGGCTTTTATATTGCACTCCGACACATGGCACAAGGAGTCAGGCCAGCCGCATTAATTGTCTAAGTTAAATTTATCAAGTGTATGCTTTGAAATGTTCTTGTGTTGATATGAGCCGAGCTGGATTTTTGGGGCCTGACAGCTTTTCTCTTCTGTAACAGCTCCAAATCTCTCGAGAGTTGAATAGTCTGTAATAATGAACAGGAATGGCCTAGGAAGAGTGGGTGAGAAGAGTGGGGAAGTAACGAAAATACAAGGAAAATTAAAACAAGGTTACGCTTTATCAGAACAGAATTACCACCCCGGATGCAATATAGAACTGCATGACCATGTTACAAGTTGAGAAGAGGCGTATCAGCTTTCTGAAAGATGTCTTCCACAAATTCAACATTTACTTTTTGTACGCTTTGAAGATGGTTATACTGTTTTCCACCTTTTGAACGAGAAAACTGAATGAACTACATAGAGTACAGTGGCTGCAAATGCGAATACCTGCACAGTGAAAAGAAATAGGTGTTACGGTATATCTTCAATTTTAATCATAATCCAAGTATCTGTACAAAGCAACAATGGTTTAGCATGTCGTTTTTAATTGAATTATTTCTTATCCGCTCCTTTTGTGAGAATAAAGATTGGAATTCCACATTGCTAGTCATAGCCCCTTGGGATTTAATAGGATTGTAGGAATGATGGCTGGCTACTGTAATCCCACTCCCCAATCCTTTGCCCATGTTCTTCTATCTTTTCCTTTCAAATAAACCCCTTTAAAAAATATAGTACAGCCTCTGCTTTAAGTGGGGTGGGGAGAAAGAAGTGGAGAGAACAAGTGATTCTAAGTGTGACGAGCCAGGTAAGGGAGAGCGAGGAATGGAAACAGTTTGTCCAGCTACTGAAGTCATAGAATTTTACAGCGCAGGAGAGGGTTCATGTCTGAGGCAAATCAGGAAATGGAAGGGAGGGAGGAACTCGGGAAAATTATAATCACCAGGGAAGTGGCACTTAGCAAATCATTGGGGCTGTGGGCTGACAAGTCCCCAGGTCTGGATGGGCTTCAACCTAAGGTCTTGAAAGAAGGGTCTGCGATTTTTCGTGGCCGGTCCAGCCTTACGGTTGGCTGACGGGCGAATCGGCCAGGCGGCCTTTGCGTTTTTTCATCAAATGTCATCCAAGGGCGGGATGAAATTTCCGTTAAGAAATAAAGTAAAAATAAATATCTGGGGACAGCATTTTTATGAGGTATGCTTTCAGGTGCTTGATTGTGATGCATGAACATTTTTTCTGCAGCTTTGCTTCATCATTTGCGGGTCTGCAGCTCCCTGCGGCAGCTGTCTGCTTTCAGGGAGCTCTCTCGCAGTGTTCACCCATGCCCATGGTGATGTCATCGCCCGCCCCCCCCCCCCCCCCCATCCCGGCAGCGCTGAGCGTTTCAGCCCGCATTTCACGCTGGCTGGGCGTTAATTGGCCAGCATAGTTTCTAATGGTTCTATGAAGAAGACTTAACCACACACATGCACACACAAAAAAAAGTTTTTCTTTTCTCGTTAAAAAGTAAAAGAAGCAATGAGTGTACAAATAACATCTTAAAGAGATAACATAAGAGTGTCAGCCATTTTCCGCTCGTTTACTATAACTTTGATAATCAGTCCTCTCCCAAGGGTTAGGGTTGAGGAATTTTTTTTAAAAAGCGGCTCCCAATCAACAACCAAACTACAATTAATCTCTAAATGAGTTCAGGAAGCAGCTCAATGACAATGACAATAGCATCCAAGTATCATCAGTGATCTAGGATGGTGGGGGGCTGGCCAATTAGTAGCACTGCTACTAATCCTAGATCACCAATGATACCTAGAGCACTGTACACTGACCTGGTTCAAATATCTGATTACCAAGTCTGGCACGGTTCTGAACTGCCATCAGCAAACATCCTTTTGACCCAGAGACCCCACTTACCTTCATTTCCTAGGAAGTACTGCCCCTTACTGGTCAGTATATAACTGGACCCTCAGTAGCTGGACAGGCAGTACTGGGAACTTCTCACAAGTAGGATGGTGAACAGCACACCTCGGCATGAGTTGTGTGAGCGCATTGCCACTATTATCCCTAATTACAATATGGATAGATACCAAACTAGCTGAATGCTTGTTCCACCAGCTGGAGGTTCAGAGCTTCACTGGCAGCTTCTCTGCAATCCAATCAGGATAAACACCAACACTTGGATATATGAATAAAAACAAAAAACTGCGGATGCTGGAAATCTGAACTTGTTTTCTCTTACACAGTCTCCAGGTACTTCTTTTATCAGCTACTGCACAGATATCTGTCTTCAGCATCCGGGAATGGAGTTGTAAAGGCCAGTAATCCTGGTGTATGGATATCTGAGTCCAGTGCTGTGTCTTGCTCATCACCAACTGTTTTGTGAGGGGATTTGGTGAAGGGAGTTGCCTGCTATAGTACTTAACTGCACCATCCTCCCCATGCCCAACAACCCCACCACCCCAGATTAGTGTACCCTTCTACACCTCTTTCTCAATTTTCCCTTCTGCAGAAAATATCATGGGATTCCTTCCTTGACCAAGACCATCCAAACTAGCTTAATTGGTCATTTCATTGTTGTTTATGGGACCTTGCTGTGTGCAAAATGGATTCTACATTTTACCTACATAATAACAGCAAGCGTGTTTCAAAGTAACTCACTTGGTGTTAACCTGAACGCTCTGAAGAAGGGTCATATGGACTCAAAACATTAACTTTGCTTTTCTCTATCCACAGACTCTGTCAGACCTGCTGAGTTTTTCCAGCATTTTCTGTTTCTGTTTCAGATTTCCGGCATCCACAGTATTTTGCTTTTATTTTCACTTGGTGTTTAATTGGGCTACAGTTGTGCTCGTTTTTCAGAGTTTCGAGACTTGGAACTGGCATCGGGAAGTGTGCCACCTGACATATTGGGTTACTTTGCCCTTTACCTGCAGATTACAACCCCCTGATCACTGATCGCTACCTGCCACCCACCCCCCACCCTACCACCCTCATCCCATCGCTTACTCCCCTGAGGCGAGGGTGTTAATCAGGTGCTACATGTGTGCAGGCTCTTTTTACAGCAGATTAATTTTTAAATTGCAGTTATTTTAATGATGTGTGTACAGTAATGTTAAAACTGTAATACCCCACTAGTTCTGTTGGTATATATAGCTGTTAAATGTAGGCATGTGATCACCTCACAAGTTAATAAATAGCTATTCAGTGGGCAGGGAGGAGGAATAAGAAGCCATGAGTATATCCATGCTGCTTGACCTCTTGCGAACTACCCCTCCTCCTCAAGCCTGATCTGGATTACTGATGTTTACATTACCAGAGAGGTGGTGGAGAAACAAAATCAGAAAATGCTGGGAGCAGCGAGCGTTTCAGGTGTGAGCCCTCTATCAGGAGCACATGGATCAGCACCGCTTATTGCTGGATCACTGCTCTGAAGATGCTACACTAACTCCAGAACTAACTTGTAAAAGTGTGCCGTTCCATTCAACGTGCATTTGCAACAATTTATGTGTCCTTTTAGATCCAGGTAAAATAAATTGAATAAATGGATAAAGACGCTCTTCTTGGTGAAGTATTGCTGGGTCTTGCCGCCTGGCCCACAGAAACAGACAGACTGGATCCCAGTTTAACATTTCACCCAAAGGAGAATATTCAGTGATTTCTTTAAAAAAGATCATTCTTGGGAAATGAGTATCATTGCCTAGAGCAGCATTTATTGCCCATTCCATGTTGCCCTGAGAAGGTGATGGTGGTGGGCTCGCTTCTTGAGCTACCGGGCAGAATTTAATTCCCCCAGCCCAGGTGGGTAGGTTTATAAACTGGCGTGTGGAGGGGATGAAGAGTGGTGGGTGAGGGGAGGGGGGGTTTGCCGCTGTCTAATTGGCGGGAAGGCACATTATGGAGAGTCTGTCACCTTCCCAACCTCTCCCCAATTAAGTCGGGGTGTAGAAGGACAATGTCGGCCTTCCCGCCCCTGAGCCAGTTGAGACCTTTAAGTGGCCACGTCCTCACACCACATGGGCAGGCTGTCAGGCATACCCTGGTGGACTGTCTGCAGCTTAGGGTGACCCTCCTGTCTGGGCACCCTGTGCCCAGTGGACGGTCCCATGAGTGGCAGGAGACAGCCATGTGGGAAGAACCCTCTGCTCTCCACTCCGAACCCGCCCTCCCCCACCATCACTGGGATAGCCTGACTGGCTTCACCACTTCACTGCCGAGGCTTCGCCACTTACCTGGGTTCTGGGGCCTTCATGGTAGCTCCTTGTCTCCAGCCTCCTGCAATCCCAGCAATGGCCACTGCTCCCAGTGGCTCTGTCGGGTGTGAAGAGCTGCTGGCCTCAATTGGCAGGCAGCTCTTGGAGGTAGGATCCTCATCCTGAAAGCCCAGGAACTCCAATGGCAGGCAGGTAAGTGCCTGATTGGGAGCTAATCCCATCGGGGCTCCCAGTAATGGCTGCATCGCAATTGCCACTGACTCTCCACCAGCTAGTGGACAGGACTACCACAACATCCATTAAATTTAGCCCACTTCAACAGAGAGTCTACTTCAGGAGACAGTTGAAGAGTCAACCAAATCGGTGTGGGATTGGAGTCACGTGTAGGCTAAACTAGATCAAGATGGCAGGTTTCCTTGCACTAAAGCACATTGGTGGACCAGTTGTATATTTACCACATTGACATGGTCACAATTTCCTGATAATAGCTATTTATTTCCAGATAATTTTAAAACTCAGTTCAAATTTTGATGGTGGTATTGGGACTCATGTTCTCCTGGATTATTAATCCAGATATCTGAATTCCTGGTCCAGTAACATTACCATTACATTACCACACCCTGTTCTACTGGGATGGACAAAGTGGGAGTGAAGTACTTCAAAACAAAAATGGGCCACCTTTTTGAGTGATCCCATAAATTTTGCCTGTAGAGATATCACCAGGTCATTATTAGTCAAAAAGCACTTGATTATATATTGATATCCAATAGCTCGTGTGAGTGCTGAGTTCTGGATCAGAGCTGTGATGTTTAGCTGCTATGTTGGATCTGTGTTTCATGTAATATGTCCCTTTGGGGTAGAGCTCAACTGAGAACGTTCTGAGATCAGGTAGAGACTAATTGTTGGGAACGATTTCTGTAGATTGGTCGCTACATTTACATTTCTGGAAGCAGGGTGAGAGGTAAGCAAGGTAAAAAGTAAAAGCAGGAAATGTTTGGCTGTCTCTGAGAAAATATAGGCCCTTATTTTTGTTTGTATATAATTTACATTTGAGAAGAAAAAAAAGAACCTTTAGGATTGTACCATTCTTAGCAAATAAAGTGTGTGCTTACCGTGGTAGCAATATCAGTCTGGTATTGCTTTTTTAAATTGCTACCTTGCAGGCGTACTGTAGAATTGCCCTGTAGGACTGCAGCGCTGAAATAAAAAAGAGCCGCAATGCCATGATAGCAGACATCCTGTTGAAACAAACCAAGAAAAGATTAGATCAATAAAAAGCTCCTTGTAATCCAAGCATAACCTCAACAAGTAGCTGAGACCAGTGGCGATAGTTTCAGACTCAAAGGCGAAGAGATTGCTGCAAAGCTAGCTCCAGAAAGTATTGTCACCATGGAATGGTCACAGATACTAGGTGCCATTAAAAGCTGTATTAACTAGATCCCTTTTTCAATCTGTATCGTAAAGACAAAGGTTTTCCCATAATCAACAATGACAACTTGTATTTAACGCGGTAAAGCATCCCAAGGCAATTCACAAGAGAATGATCCGACTAGGTTTGAGGTGAAAGGTGACCGATAATTTGGTCAAGGAGATACATTTTAAGGAACGGCGCTAAAAAAAAAAATCAGAGGTGGAGAGGTGGAGGGGCGAGACAGCTGAAAGCATGGGAGCCAAATTGTGGAGTGATGAAAATTATGGATGCACAAGAGGCTGGAATCGGAGGAGTGCAGGGATCTCAAGGGGTCGGAGGGGATAAGAAGAGGCAAAGCCACAGAGGCGTTTGAACACAAGGGTGAAACCTTTTAAGATGAGGAGCTGCAGGACCAGGAGTCAAGATAGGTCAGTGAGCACAACAATGATAGGTGTGTGGGACTTGGCTTGAGCCAGGATACAAGCAGCAGAGGTTTGACCAATCTCAGTTTATAGAATGTGTAACGTGGTAAGCCAGCCGAAAGGGTAGTGAGATTGTTGAATTTAAAGTAACAGATGCTGCTCGCTAATATCTGGGGACTTGTGCCAAAATTGGGTGAACTGTCCCATAGACTAGTCCAGCAGCAGCCTAGTCATGCTCACAAAACAGCCAATGTCTAGGACCGCTCCATCTCCACCAGGGCAGCAGTGATGATAACAATGATATACAGTCAGGAGGATGTCCGTTGTAATACTGAACAGTGACTATAGACCTCAGGAAATCGCATGGCATCAGGTCAAACACAAGCAAGGAAAGTTCTTGCTGATTACCACATGATGTCCCTCCCTCAGCTGATGAATCAGTGCTTTTTCATGTTGAACAGTGCGGAACTTCAATGACCACTAGGCAGAAAGGCTCGGCAGCATCACTGCTGACTTTCCGGCCAAATTCTGAAGGGCATATCTGCTAGACTAGGCTTGTGAAAGGAAGTGGAAAAACCAACACGAGGTCAAAATATAATTTAACTTAGCCTCACCAATCTCTTTGTTGCAGGTGCATCGATCTGTTACATTATTGGTTGGAGTGACCACTGCACAAGGTACTTTTGGAAGCAAAGTCCCATCTTCACATTGAGGACACTCTCCATCGTGTTGAATGGCATTTACACCATGCTAAATGGGATAGATTCAAACAGATCTAGCAGCTAAAAATTGGGCATCCATGAGGTTCAATTGGTAGAACTCTTGCCTCAGAGTCAGAATGGTTCAAGGTCCACTTTAGAGCTCAAAATGTAAGCTGACACTCTAGTTCAGTACCAGAGGAGTACTGCACTGTCAGAGGTGCCATCTTTTGGATGAGTTGTTGAACCAAAGACCTGTCTGCTTTCTGAGGTGGGCATAAAAGATCTCATGACACTATTTCAAAGAAGAGGAGGGGAGTTATCCCTCAATCAACATCACAAGAACGCATTGGTCACATGCCTGACTGTGTGCAACTTGGCTGCTGCGTTTCATATATTACGATATAAAACTTCAAAAAGTACTTCACTGTTGTGAAAGGTGTTATATAAATGCAAGTCTTTCTTCCAATTTTAGCTTTGGGCCATCAGTAGCAATAGAACTGCATTCTATCATTCTCTATAAACTCATGGCCTGTAGATAATGAAGCAGTCTGTGTCCCTATGTAGCAAGACCTGGACAAAATTCAGGCTCAGGCCAATAGATGGCAATAGATTTTTTCTTTGTTCATTTATGGGATGTGGGCCAGTATTTGCTGTCCATCCTTGATTGTCCTGGAGGAGATGGTGGTGAGCTGCCTTCTTGAACCACTGCAGTCCATGTGGTGTAGGTACACCCACCGTGCTGTTAGGGAGGGAGATCCTGGATTTTGACCCAGCAACAGTGAAAGAATGATATATTTTCAAGTCAGGATGGTGAGCAACTTGGAGGGGAACTTGCAGGTGGTGGTGTTCCCATGTATCTGCAGCCCTTGCCCTTCTAGATGGTAATGGTTGTGGGTTTGGAAGATGCTGTCTAAAGAACCTTGGTGAATTTGAGAGTTCATTTGAACATTTGAGAGTTCATCCTCCCAGAAGGTTGCCCTTTGAAGTCCTCGGAGGTGATGCCTTGCAAGAAGATGACAACCAGGGTAGCTCGGCACCTCCAGCTCAATAACTCCTGTACAAGCCCTGCCAACTTCATCATCACTTCCTTAGCTACTCCATCCCCTCCCTAGATATATCCACACAAAATGATTTAATTAGCAAGTCATGAGGAGCATCACAGGGTGGCATATCGAGCAATGCTGAGCAGGAGGAGCTGAGATGAAGAACGAGCTGGAGAGCAGAGATAAAACTGCCCTCATTTCTGGAGTCTAAGCACCCTGGTCTTTGGAGAGCTTGACTATCAAGAAGAAGCAGCAGCAGCATGTGCAGGTCATGGAATAAAAGCAAAATACCGCGGATGCTGGAAATCTGCAATAAAAACAGAAAGTGCTGGGAAAAACTCAGTTGTTCCAGCAGCATCTGCGGAGAGAGAAACAGAGTTAATGTTTAGGGTCCATATGGAGTCATGCGGATTTGAAACATTAACTCTGTTTCTCTCTCCACAAATGCTGCAAGACCTGCTGAGTTTTTCCAGTATTTCCCTGTTTATATTGCAGATAGTGGGGGCTGGTTCTCAGTACTGGTTATGTTAGAAAGTCCACTACCAGCATGAGACAATATAGGGAACTCTGCAGCAATAAGTTGAATGCAACAGGATCTTTGGGCAGTCATGACTTCTGGAGTAGCATCGGTTCTGCTTCCCTAGCCTTTTCAATAGCTAAAATGAGCCAATTTGGTATGTTTATGTGGCAACCATTAGCCCAACTAAACCTGTGCCCAGCACTAACACCAAAGCAAAATACTAAGGATGCTGGAAATTGAAATAAAACTGGAAAATGCCAGAAATATTCAGTAGGCCAGGCAGCGTCTGTGGAGAGAGGAACAGCTAACATTTCACGTCAGCGACCTTTCCCTGCTGCTGCCTCTCCTAACAGAGACTGAGATAGCTTTATGACAGTTCCTAGCAAGACTCGCAAATACAAGGGTGATGCAACCAAAAGTAAGCGTATGAACATCACTGAGACAAATGTCTCAAATGTCCCAGTCACCCAACACTCAATCTCCTGATGCTCAGGGAACACCAGGTAGGTGTAACAGTTTAGATGGACAATTTTCTTGTGGTCAAGAAGGGCCTGGGGTCTGGAACAACTGTTTCTGGATGCAATGCAAACAAAACCAGGGCAGAAGCTGAGACAAGACTCGCTGCACCTTATTTAGAGTCCTGGAACAGTATTACAGGAGTATTGACTTGGCAATCTGGCTCTCTGTCCCTTTTTCTCAGCTCTTATTCCCATGGAATGTTCAGTTTCCAGGTGCAGGGGTAAGGAAATTAACACTTACCTTTGCTTTTAAGTAAGATTCAAGGTACCAGGTGTAGGTACATTGACAGGAAATAAAAGTAATATTTGATATTATTGATGTGTTTGTGTAATTTCTTAATGAAGCCTTCAGCTCTCATTTAATATGGTGGAGATGGTTAGAATGGTCCATTCTATGAATTATTGGTAGCCTGAATGATGAGAAGTAGTGGGAAATTGTTTTCTAGTGATGGGCCGCTTATTATCTAGAGGGAGAAACTGATGATGATTTCCCATTTAATCTCTCTTGCTGTCACCTCATTTCACTCCTGGGTAATCCCTTCATGCTCCAGAAATGGATAGCCTTGTACTTGTCCTTCATTACCTACAGGTAAGAAGGAGACATTGTGCAGTATGCAGCATGCCACTGTAATTCTGGTTAACCATGCTGGGCTGTATTGTAGGGCGTCCTCAGAACTATCCAGAAACCCGAAGAAGGGACTTCGGAATGCCATCAGGAGCTGAAGGAAGATATAATATAGTGCTTAGTACTTTGTTGTACCTGTTACCTACAGATGAACCTTGTGACGCACAGGCAAGAGTGCCACTAACTGAGCCACAGTAGCAATAGCTTGCAAATCTGAGTCTAGCCGATGGCATAACTCCCAAATTGCACCTGGTATGTCTTGCAGCCTTTTCACTCACTCCTTGGGCAGAATTTAATGCCCTCCCCTGTGGCGAGTTTGGTGAGAGGGGGCATTTAATCTGATAGAAGGGTGGTAGATGGAGACCCCACTGCCTTCCTGCCTCAACCACAATTAAGTCTGTGGTGGGAAGACTCATGGATGGTCTTCCCACCCCGCCACCAACTGAGGCTCTTAAATGGTCATTTAATGTCCACTTAGCCTTATTCCTCCACCGCTGGAATTAACCCAGCAGCGGGCAAGAAGGCTTGCCCTGTGGAGAGTACAACAAGCAAATCTGTGTGGGCTACCAGGGCAGGCGGGTGTGGTCCTCGAACAAAGGAGCTCAGTACCTGATCAAGGAAACTGGCATCAGGATGGGGACCTGCTGAGAGCCACGCCCTCCCCTGTGACATCCATCCCAGCACCCCCTTCTCGCCATAACTCACCTATGGCTGGGAACCAGTGACAAGCCTAAGCCTTGGGTAAGTGTAGTACCAGCAGCAGCCACCATTTCTCTGAGGTCACTGTCGTTCAATAGAGCTAACGGCCTCTGATTGGCTAGAAGTTCTCAGTGGGTGGGACTTCCTCACCAGGGGTCCTTAATCGCTGAGAAGGGCCACCACAATTCAGTTGAGTGCTGGCTCTCCAGCTGCGGGCAAGATCCTAGCACCTCCAATAAATCAAGCTATGAACTCTCTCCTCCATCCCCACCCCCTTTCCGATCCCCCTTTTTTCCAATAATTTATATAGATTTTTCTTTTCCCACCTATTTCCATTATTTTTAAATGAATTTCCATCCATTGTTTTATCTCTACCTTTTAGCCTATTTCGATCCCTTCCCCCCCACCCCACCCCCACTAGGGTTATCTGTACCTTGCTCGTCCTTAATGTCACCTATTAGCACATTCATTAGATAATATCACCACCGTCAACACCTCTTTGTCCTTTTGTCTTTGACATCTTTTGCCTATGTCCACCTATCACTGGCCCTCTATCCACCTCTACCTGTCCCACCATCCGCCCACCGCCCCCCCCCCCCCCGCCAATCCCAAACCAGCTTATATTTCACCTTTTTTCTATTTTTCCTTAGTTCTGTTGAAGAATCATTCGGACTCGCAACATTAACTGTGTTCTTTTCCGCAAATGCTGTCAGACCTGCTGAGTTTTTCCAAGTATTTTTATTTTTGTTTTGTAATAAATCAAGCCCCTTGTGCAAAGAATTCAGGTATGAACTTTACACCCTCTAGCCTGAGTATCCATGGGTAGAGTTTTGACAGAATTTATGCTCCCCTTGCATCTATCCTCTCTTCTTCCATACCCTGAAAATAGAGGAAACCCCTTCCATTTCCCAAAGGTACTCAGCAATATTATTATACTCACCAGATTCTTGCTGGTAAATTTTCCTGTCTAAGGTATCAACAATGTGAGTTATTTGGAATTCATTTCAGTCTATGAATGACCTGCAGGTTTTAGGCAATTCTTCATCACTGAACTGCATTGTGCTTCCCCACCTGATAATACCAACCTTGTAGTTGCGTTGTCATCTGGGCATGGGATAGGGTCTAAACAGCAGGAGAACATGCAGGGGTGGGATGTGAGTGAAACCACAACCATTGGTCAGGTAGGGTTAGGGCTTTTTGTCCAGGTTTCTGAGGAATAGAATGTAAGATAATAATGACAGGCAATCTTCAGGGTGGTATTTTATCACAAAGGGCCTGACATTATTTTCATTCTTTACAGCTGCTGTACTGCCCAAACATTAGGCAGCGAACTTAAGTCCAAGTCCCCTGGCATTTGTGCTGAATATGGAATAAAAGTAAATGCATTGGAGAGTGAAAAGAGGTGAGCAGTCAAAGTGTCTGTGGGTGTGTGGATAATCATTTATGAGGAAAGATTAAAGCTTTTCAAGTTCTAAAGACCAGAGCGAAGGTGCTCACCATGTTTCATAAAAGAGGGAGAAGCACAAAGATTGGAGACCCCACTACAAAGTCCAAACCCCCAACAGGAAGATCAATCTCCCACCAGAGAGATCAATATCCCCCACCCACAGGGGTCGATATCCCCCACCCACAGGGGTCGATATCCCCCACCCACAATATCCCCCACCCACAGAGATCGATTCCCTCACCCACAGGGATCAATATCCCCTACCCACAGGGATCGATATCCCCCACCCACAGGGATCGATATCCCTCACCCACAGGGATCGATATCCCCCACCCACAGGGATCAATATCCCCCACCCACAGGGATCGATTCCCCCACCCACAGAGATCGATTCCCTCACCCACAGGGATCGATTCCCTCACCCACAGGGATCGATATCCCCCAACCACAGAGATCGATTCCCCCACCCACAGGGATCGATTCCCCCACCCACAGAGATTGATTCCCTCACCCACAGGGATGGATATCCCCCACCCACAGAGATTGATTCCCTCACCCACAGGGATCGATATCCCCCACCCACAGGGATCGATTCCCCCACCCACAGGGATCGATTCCCCCACCCACAGAGATTGATTCCCTCACCCACAGGGATCGATATCCCCCACCCACAGAGATTGATTCCCCCACCCACAGGGATCGATACCCCCCACCCACAGGGATCGATTCCCCCACCCACAGGGATCGATATCCCCCACCCACAGGGATCGATTCCCTCACCCACAGGGATCGATAACCCCCACCCACAGGGATCGATTCCCTCACCCACAGGAATCAATCCTCTACCACAGGGATTCAAACCCCTACCACAGGAATAGGAGGCTGCACCACAGTGTTCAAATCCCCACCAGATAGTTTGAAGTTCCCACCACAAAGATCAAAAGCCCCCACTACAGGAATTGGAAGTCCCACCATTGCCAACCTGTGGTTAGTTTTATTGAATCCTTGTGTGCATCTCTGATTCCTGCTGCTTTCCTATACACTCGGCCCCATCTAAGCATTGTGGTTTGTGTCATGAAGGCATACCTAGAGTGCTGTTAGCGAGTTCCAGGATTTTGACCCAGTGACCATGAAGAAATGGTGATATATTTCTGAGTGTGATATGCATTTCTGAGTGTTCCCATGCACTTACTGCCCTTGTCCCTCTCAGCAGGTGTTGCCTCAGATTGACCAATAATTAGACTATTTTGTGATTTCTCTATAGTGAGGACAGGAGCAGAGTGGCCCTGTTACTGGCCTAGTGATCTAGAGAACCAGACTAACATGGTGGAGATGTGAGTTCAAACACCACCAGGGCAGATGGGGGAATTTAAATTCAATGAACTAATAAATACGGAATAAAATACTAGTCCAGGACAAAGCAGCCCACTTGATTGGCACCACATCCACAAATATTCACTCCCTCTACCACCGACGCACAGTAGCAGCAGTGTGTACTATCTACAAGATGCACTGCAGGAATTCACCAAGGCTCCTTAGACAGCACCTTCCAGACCCACGACCACTATCATCTAGAAGGACAAGGGCAGCAGATAGATGGGAACATCAACACCTGGAAGTTACCCTTCAAGTAACTCACCATCCTGACTTGGAAACATATCGCCGTTCCTTCACTGTCGCTGGGTCAAAATCCTGGAACTCCCTCCCTTCGATGGTTGAAGAAGGCAGTTCACCTTCTCAAGGGCAATTAGGGATGGGCAATAAATGCTGGACTTGCCAACGATGCTCACATCCCAAAGATGAATTGAAAAAAGTAACTCTGCTATCTATAAAGTTGTAATAAAAATCACATGCTTACCAAGAAACACCATAATGTTGAATTTCGGGGCCATCCGCTGAAGTAACATATCAGCAGCAGCAGAGTTAATACAAAGAGAAGGAGGGAAACAAAAATCACCCAGCCTTGGCTATCATTGTCAAAGATGTCAATAGAAGCCACAAGGATCCAGACTAACCCGCCAAAAACCTGTAGGAAGAATAGCAGATATTTATTTTATACTTGTAAAAGTCAACTGCTTCCCTAATGAATTATGAACAGCTCCTTCCTCCTATCACCGCACTGAAGGACATATGACTTGGTTGCAAACAGTATTGCCTACATGGATCCCACTTGCTGGATAGGATCATTCCCTAACACACAAACAGAGGAAGTGGGCCCCTTCTCCCATTGTTGCAGCCGTTGGGTGCACTGTGCATTATGATAAACCAGACATGGGGAAACTGTCAAACCAGTGGTTCTAGATATCCCTCCACCCTCCGCCTTCATCGAAGATGGCAGTGGCGTCTCTTCAGGAAATCCAAGTAGCCCTATTTCTCCTTGATGATCAGTTTGTGTACTTGCAGTGATTGGCTTATTCACCCCTCACTGAAATATAGCATTAATATACTAAGTTCATTCTAAATATTCTCAGATTATAAGCACACTTATTGGAGGGGTGGTGGGCATCCAAATGTCTAGAAAAACACCCCTGGAACTATTTTTGCAGAGAATTTAGGGGCAGCTTGAGCTCCCATGCAGAAGCTGCTGGGTGAGCAGGCAGCCATCCCAGGAGTGGCAGTGGTGAGTACGGCTGACTTTAACAGTTGGGCCACATTTACTGCCAGCACTTGGAGATCAAACAACCTGAAGGATCGCCTGGCAACACACAGCTACATCATGGGGAAGGGCATGGGAGTGGTTGGTTAAAAAAAAAACACTTGCATTTATATAGTGCCTCAAGGACCTCAGGTGTCAAAAGTGTTTCACAACTAATGAATGACTTTTGACGTGTACGCATTGTTGTAATGTAATGCAGCCAATTCACACAAAACAAAGATCCACAAACAGCAACGAGATAATGACCAGCTAAATTGTTTTAGTGATGTTGGTTGAAAAAGAAATATGGTTCAGGACACCAGTGAGACTCCCCTGCTCTTCTTTGAATTGTATCATAGAATTTTTTACATCTAGCTGACAGGGCAGACGAGTGAATTAAAAATTTCCCAAATTTAGAGTGGAACCTACGCTGCCTTATCCTACCTCCCACCCAGTCCTGTTCACCCACCAGCCCTGTGCTCAAAGACCTACATTGGCTTGCAGTCCACCAATGCCTGGATTCTGAAATTCTCATTCTGTGTTCCAGTACCTCCATGAACACTGCCTATCAATGTAACCTCCTCCAACTCTCCAACCCTCCGAGATGTGGGCATGAGAGCAGGGTGGAGTGTTGAAATGGCAAGCAACAGGGAGGTCTGGGTAATTTTCAACACTTCACCCTGCTCTCATGCCCACATGTCCATCCTTGGCCTGCTGCATTGTTCCAGTAAAGCTCTACGCAAACTGGAGGAACAGCACCTCATCTTCCGACTAGGCACTTTACAGCCTTCCGGACTGAATATTGAGTTTAACAATTTTAGATCATGAACTCTCTCCTCCATCCCCACCCCTTTTCCATTTCTTCCCCCTCCTTTTTGTTTTTTCCAATAATTTATATAGATTTTTCTTTTCCCACCTATTTCCATTATTTTTAAATGTATTTCCACCCATTGTTTTATCTCTACCTTTTAGCCCTTTTAGTATTCCTTCACCCCACCCCCACTAGGGCTATCTGTACCTTGTTTGTCCTGCTTTCTGCCCTTAATTAGTACATTCCTTTAGATAATATCACCACCTTCAACACCTCTTTGTCCTTTTGTCTATAACAGCTTTTGGTTATCTCCACCTATTACTGGCTTCTTGTCTCAACAACACCACCCCCCCCCCCCCCAAACCAGTTTATATTTCACCCCTTTCCTATTTTTATTTTGTTCTGTTGAAGGGTCATGAGGACTCGAAACGTCAACTGTGCTCTTCTCCGCCGATGCTGCCAGACCTGCTGAGTTTTTCCAGGTATTTCTGTTTCTGTTTTTGTTTTGGAGTTCCAGCATCTGCAGTTCTTTGCTTTTATCACTGAATGGGCTGATATGGAGACAAATACTTGACAGGCCAAATGGCCTGTTTCTGTGCTGTAACATTCTATGGTTATGTGCACTGCTGCCACTACTTTAACTGCTAGTCAATTCAAACTACCTCAAAATAATAAAAATATCAGTATCCAGTTCATTTTGTCCATAATTAGATCTAAGGCAGTTTATAAAACATAATATTCAGTTAATCTAAAAGCAAAAAACTGCAAATGCTGGAAATCCAAAACAAAAATAATAATACCTGGAAAAACTCAGCAGGTCTGGCAGCATCTGCGGAGAGGAACACAGTTAACATTTCAAGTCCGTATGACTCTCCAACAGAGCTAAGTAAAAATAGAAATATTTGGTTACTATGTGTAGTGATCTCTGCAGTAGATTCTCACGTGGTTGTTTGTGGGAGTTTGCTGAACATAAATTAGCTGCTGCGTTTCCTGCATTATAACAATGATCGCACTTCAAAAAGTACTTAATTGGCTTAAAGCACTTTGAGATGTCTGGCGGCTGTGAATAGCATTGTATAAATGCAAGTCTTTCTTTCTTTATTAAGTTTCTCATTCCATCTGACTGGAGGGAACAATGACTTGGACATGCCCCAAATAATCCAGCCGCATTCGGTGTTTGTACAGTTGTATAAGATGTGTAATGATTGGAATTAATTAGTCAGTACAGGTAAGCTACACTACTCTAACTTCAATAAGGCTTCTTGTTTTCGATTTATACAGTGACTTATATCAAGTCAGTTGATTAAAACTGAGGGTTTTTTTTCACCTTTTCAAATGAAATTGAGACTGTTCACAACCTTGGGGCAGGATGTTTCTGATGGTGGGACTTCCCGCCACCTAAAGAGTCTCCCTGCCAATACTGGCCACCTCACAGCCATTTAACATCCAGCGGGGTGCTAATTTGCTAAGTGTGAGAATTCCAGCCCCATCTGGGGAGGAAATCCTGCCTGAGAGAGCTCCTGGGCAATCGGATGGCCAGCAGCTCTGTAATCCCAGCAGCGCCAAGTTCAACTGGTGGCCACTGCTGGGACTACAGCCAGTCCCCGAAGAAGAGAAGCTAACGGGGACCGGACTGATGGTAAGTCTGGGGCATTGGCGGGGCCTGGCGGGCAGGCCCCAGTGAGGGAAGTGAGGGGATAGGGTGGCCAGATGTGCCAGTTTTCCTGGTGCCCTGACAATTCCCTCAAAAAATGTCCAATTTTTCAGCGTTTCCCTTTTTGGACAACCTTTAAACTATGCCAATGGGAACAAAGCAGTGGCAAAATACAAATGCGGCCAGAATGTAAACCAGAAAGGTGCAGTAGGGCTGGGGGGAACACCCTGGGATAATTGTTGGCTGAACCCAGGGAGACAGCCCCGGCCGGGCTCGTGCTCCAGGGAGCTCTCGCGAGATCCGTCCAGGCCACTCTCCCAGGTGTGGTGTTGGTGCTGTCTTTTAGCGAAGAGGAGCTCGCTGAAGGCGGAGGTTGTGCAGCAGGCGGTGCAGCTCCAAGTAAAGAAAATGAGAGGGCCGGGGAGGAACAGCTCAGTACTACACTGGAGTGGGGCACAATCACACAAACTCTCATGTGCCCTTAACGTGAAACTCAGTTTGGCCGGGACCTGGTTGATACGTCCTGATTTTGACTTTTGAAAGTCTGCTCACCCTACGTTGGGCGGCCGGGTTCGAGAGACAGGGACGGGGTAGGGCAGGGGGAGGGCTGAAGGGTGATACCGGGGTGGGGGGGGGGGGGGGGGGGGTGTTCCTCTGATGGATGCCAAAGGTGGTACCCCCCATCCTTGCCCAACCTCAGCCCGTGCAGCTAAATCTGCCAGGCTGTACAAGCTTGGCATGGACCTCCCCCTGCCATGGGTAAAATACCAGTAGGATGAGGCACTTATGTGGCCACTAATTGGCCACTTAAGGGCCTCAGTAGGCCTAAGATAGCAGGGTAGGGGGGGAGGGGGCGGGTTTGCTGCCCGATGTCCCCCCAAATCCCCCAGTAAAATGGGAGACATGTCGGGGGCAGTTTGGTAGTGGGCAGACCTTCAAACCAGCAGTGGGAAACCATGAAATTCTGCCCCCTGGTGTTATATTTGACCCAAGATGAGTTTCCAATCACATATTCATTGCCAACATGAAGATTACCTGTTTCTACCTCCATAACATCACCTGACCTCATTCCTACCTCAGCTCAACTGCTGCTGAAATCCTCACTTGTTGTCCCTAGACTTGACTATTCCAACAGACTTCTGCCTGGCCTCCCACAGTCTACCCTCTGTAAACTTGAAGTCATCCAAAATTCTGCTGCCCCGTTGCAACTCACACCCATTCATTCACCCATTACAGCTCTACGCACTAACCTGCATTGGCTTCCCGTTAAGCAATGCCCATGATTTTAAGCAATGCCCATGATTTTAAGCAATGCCCATGATTTTAAGCAATGCCCTTGCCCGTAGCCTGGCCCCTCCCTATCTCTGTAACCTCCTCCATCCCCACAACTCTCCAAGACAATTGTCATTTGTTATCTCTGGTCTCATGAGCATTCCAATTTTAATTGCTCCACTATTGGTGGCCTTGCCTTCAGCTACCAAGACCCTAAGTTCCAGAACCTCCTCCCTAAACCTCTCCCCTCTTTCCTCTTTTAAGACCCGCCTTAAAACCTATCCCTTTTACTGAGCATTTGAGTATCTATCCTAATATCTTTTTTATGGAGCTCGTTATCAGATTTTGCTTTATGTCCCTCCTGCAAAGACACTTATTGGGACTTTTTTGATCTTAAGGTATTGTACTGTTTCTAGCCTTTTAAAGAAGAAGCAAATATTATTGAAATTGCGCACCAGTGTGAAAAAAACATCTTTTGCAAAGCATTCTATCAAATCCTAACAAGGCAAAGTAAAGAGTTGTCTGGCAGTTCTTTTGAGTGAACCTTTTTTTAATGTACTCACAAGTTCAGGAATCATTAGGACATCTGGGATGCTGGTTAGTAATTTGGTCCCTGCAGGTATTATAGAGTCTGCTGGAGGGTCGACATTGCTGGGCTCCTGTGATGCCATTGTTTTATTCTCCCCCAAAGAAAACTTCTGACAATTCTTCGTGGTTTCGTATTTTTGCAGCCGGCAGTGATCATAGCACTGATAGGTAAGTACGGATTTGGACACACCTCTTCCCATGTTTTTCTTCAAAGAACTGGTTTCAGTTGTCATTCCTGCCACTCCTAAAAATGCCACTCTCTTGCAATGTGTATTCTTTAAATGACCAAAATGTAGAGAAATCAAAAACAATTAGCTTAGAGTTGAGCACTGATAGCTCAACTGTAGCTAGTTATACTTTCCTGGGGAGAAGAAGTCACATTCTTTAATTTGTTGGCTCTCCTTCAAAATCTAGTTGAAACACTTTATTGATAAATGGCGTATTTAGAGCTGCATCTTTCAGTTTGATTTTAATTTGTGTTTTCTTCTTGAGGAATGCCGAGTGGAGCGTAATGTTACTGAAATGTAGGAATCACACAGATAAAGGAGCATCAAGTTGATTCTCTCAATCAGACAGGTCAGGGAGGTGTAGGATTTTGTAGGTTGTGGGTGGGAACAGATTGTGAAGAGAAAGCTAATCAAAGGACTTCATTGTGGAATTATCTTACATATGTAGAGCAACAAATAGTAAGCCATGGATAAAGGCCAGCTACACAGGCACTGCACTCTTTTTCCTTTTACCGCCACAATTGGATTTTAATCATAGAAAAGCAAAATACTGGGGTGTTCAAAATCTGGAATTAAAAACAGAAATTGCTGGAAATATGCAGCAAGTCAGGCCACAGAGAAAGAAATAAAATTAGCATTTAAGGACGAACTGGAAAAAGGTAGAGGTGTACCAGGTCTTAAGCAAGCACAGGAGAAGGGAAAGTAGGGGCAAAGAACGAAAGGGAAGGTCTGAACTTGCTGAACTCAATGTTGAGTCCGGAAGGCTGTAAAGTGCTTATTCAGCTGGAAATCTGAAGTAGAAACAAGAACTACTGGAGATATTTAGCATTACCAGGACTGCCTACTGCCCAATACCTCAGTCCATCTGCTGCTGAAACTCCCATCCTTGCTTCTATTGCTTCCAGGAGCGACCCTTCCTGACTCCAGCAAATTCAAATTATAAACACTGCTCCCATCTTTTTGGATAACATTGGTAATGATTCTGCTTTTGCCAGCTATATCTCTCCCAAGCCCACCTTTTGTTTCTTTAGTTGTGCCATTATCACTCTTCACCTTGCACCATTATCCCTTTTTATTTACCCTCCTCATCTTCTATCCCATCACAGGTCTTCCCTTTTGTTCTTTCCTCCAACCCCCCCGCCCCCCTCCATCACTGCCTTTCCCTGCCTCTGATGAAAACGTTGGGTAGAGTTTTCGCCCTGGCATGGGGGTGAGTACTGGGGTGGGCAGGCAAGAAAATTAGTGGCACCAGCGAATGGCCTTTTTGCCATCGCCCTTCTGATTTTGCTCAACCTGCACCGATTCAGATAATTGGCCAATTGGTCTTGTTAACGAGTTTGTTGTCAGCTTGTCGAGGACCAGTTTGGAATTTTTTTGCGGGAACACGGGTTACATGATGGATCGGGAGCAGCCAAAGTGGAAGGAGATGCGCCAATACAGTAGGGAGCCAGTCATACCCGCACCATTGTGGCCCCAACATGGGCACCATTGGGTGAGCAGAGTTCGTGGAGCAAGTGGTCTGTGTAAGCTCAGTCAGTGCAGGGGCCATAGGAAGTAATTAGAATAATTATAGTGAGTGCAGCTGACTGCAAGCAAGGCAACTGCTAAGGTACTCGGAGATAGGGGCAAGTAGCAGCTAGGATCAACATCCTCAGGAGCAGATGCAGAGCCCTGGACATGAGGAGGGCAGAGGAGACAAACGAGGGACAGGAAGCCTCGGTATTGGCTCTACTGTTGAAGAAGAAGCCAGCTGGAGATGTCAGAGAATCAGTGCCGCAGGAGACTGCACTTATCTAGGTATGGAGAGTGACTGAGGTTTGTGTCCTTGTTGAGGAAGAGCTCAGACCTCACAGTACTGCTCGCCATACCATGCCAGTAGCTGTTAGAGTCACCCTGGCCTTGAACTTCTTCACCCCAGGCTCATTCCAACGGTCAGCATTGGACCTTGGGGTCGTCTCACAAGGGGCAGCACACCACTGCATCTTACAGGTCATTGACGCCCTGTTTACGCGAGCTGGGCAGTACATTTAATATCAAACAGATGAAGCCTCGCAGGCACAAAGGTGAGTGGGATTCACTTCCCTTGCTGGATCTCCACAGGTACAGGGCATCATCGATTGCACCCGTGTGGCCAACAAGATGCCGAGTAAGCGCCCCAGTGAAATTTATCAATAGGAAGTGATTCCACTCCGTCAGCGTTCAGCTGGTCTGCAACCACAGGAGCTTCCTGTATGTGTGCACTTGCTGTACAGGAAATTGCCATGACACCTTCAACCTTCACCTGCACAGGTTTCTGCAGCTCTTTGTTCCACCTCCAAACTTTATGGATGACTTTTGGTGAACAATCTCCCGATTTGTACCTTGAGAAAGTGGTTACTTGCCCTTTTATGTTACCCTGAGACAGAGGCACCGGGCACAGAGGGCACAAGCCGTCTGCTCACAAGGTCCTCCGCCACTGGGCAGGCCATCGAGCTTCTGAAGAAGCAGTTCCTGTGCCTGGACCAATTGGCTAGTGCCCGACAGTATTCTCCTGCAAGGATCTCACACATTCTGGTGACTACAAGGTGCTCCTCCAGAGGGAATTGAACCTTGAAGAAGCTAAAGCACCAGATGGACACAGTACATCAGAGGAGGAGGATATAGAACCGAACCATGCTCATATTGAGCAGGGAGATGGCTTGGGCCGACTGAGGAGTCAAAGCCCTCATCAGGGTGGCACCAATGCCAGGGCACATCTGATCCAGGAAGAGTTCACCCGAGCGCTACACATCCAGCAGGGCTGCATGCTTTGGCACTCACTTTGGATTGCCTATGAGAATATTTCCATGATAGAACCATAGAAAATAGGAGCAGGAGTAGGCCATTCGGCCCTTCGAGCCTGCTCCGCCATTCATTATGATCATGGCTGATCATCCAACTCAATAGCCTGCTCCTGCTTTCTCCCCATACCCTTTGATCCCTTTCGCCCCAAGAGCTATATCTAACGCCTTCTTGAAAACATACAATGTTTTGGCCTCAACTACTTTCTGTGGTAACGAATTCCACAGGCTCACCACTCTCTGGGTGAAGAAATTTCTCCTCATCTCAATCCTAAATGGTCTACTCCGTATCCTCAGACTGTGACCCCTCGTTCTGGACTCCGCCACCATCGGGAACATCCTTCCTGCATCTATTCTGTCTAGTCTTGTTCGAATTTTATAGGTTTCTATGAGATCCCCCCCTCATTCTTCTGAACTCCAGTGAATATAATTCTAACCTACTCAATCTCTTCTCATATGTTAGTCCCGCCATCCCAGGAATCTGTCTGGTAAACATTTGCTGCACTCCCTCTATAGCAAGAACATCCTTCCTCAGATAAGGAGACCAAAACTGCACACAATATTCCAGGTGTGGTCTCACCAAGGCCCTGTATAATTGCAGCAAGACATCCCTGCTCCTGTACTTGAATTCTCTGGCTATGAAGGCCAACATACCATTTGCCTTCTTTACCACCTACTGCACCTGCATGCTTACCTTCAGCGACTGATGTACAAGGACACCCAGGTCTCGTTGCAGATTCCCCTCTCTCAATTTATAGCCATTCAGATAATAATTTGCCTTCCTGTTTTTGCTACCAACGTGGATAACCTCACATTTATCCACATTATTCTGCATCTGCCATGCATTTGCCCACTCACTGAACTTGTCCAAATCACACTGAAGCATCTCTGCATCCTCCTCACAGCTCACCCTCCCACCCAGCTTTGTGTCATCTGCAAATTTGGAGATATTACATTTAGTTCCCACATCTAAATCATTAATATATGTTGTGAATAGCTGGGGTCCCAGCACCGATCCCTGTGGTACCCCACTAGTCACTGCCTGCCATTCGGAAAAAGACCTGTTTATTCCTACTCTTTGTTTCCTGTCTGCCAACCAGTTTTCTATCCATCTCAGTACACTACCCCCAATCCCATGTGCTTTAATTTTAAATGAACCACATCCACTGGCTCCCCCTCATCAACTCTATTAGTTACATTCTTGAAAAATTCCAGTAGATTTGTCAAGCATGATTTCCCTTTCGTAAATCCATGCTGACTCTGTTCGATTCTGCCACTGTTTTCCAAGCGCTCAGCTATTAAATCTTTTATAATGGACTCTAGAATTTTTCCCACTACTGATGTCAGGCTGACTGGTCGATAATTCCCTGTTTTCTCTCTACCTCCATTTTTAAATAGTGGAGCTACCCTCCAATCTGTAGGAACTGTTCCAGAGTCTATAGAATCTCAGAAGATGACCACCAATGCATCCACTATTTCTAGGGCCACTCCCTTAAGTATTCTGGGATGTAGATTATCAGGCCCTGGGGATTTATCGGCCTTCAATCCCATCAGAACTGAATAGGTACTTTGCATCAGTCTTCACGGTGGAAGACACGGGTAACATCCCCAAAGTTCAAGAGACTTGGGGGGCAGAGGTGAGTATGGTGGCCATTACCAAGGAGAAGGTGCTAGGAAAACTGAAAGGTCTGAAGGTGGATAAATCACCTGGGCCAGATGGATTACACCCCAGAGTTCTGAAAGAGATAGCTGAAGAGATGGTGGAAGTGTTAGTGGTGATCTTTCAGGAATCACTGGAGTCAGGAGGGTCCCAGAGGACTGGAAAATCATTAATGTTTAAGAAGGGAGTGAGGCAAAAGACGGGAAATTACAGGCCTATAGGCCTGACCTCGGTCATTGGTAAGATTTTAGAGTCCATTATTAAGGATGAGATTTCAGAATACTTGGAAGTGCATGGTAAAATCAGGCAAAGTCAGCATGGTTTCATCAAGGGGAGGTCATGCCTGACAAATCTGTTAGAATTCTTTGAGGAGGTAACGAGTAGGTTAGACAAAGGAAAGCCAACGGATGTTATCTACTTGGACTTCCAGAAGGCCTTTGACAAGGTGCCGCACAGGAGGCTGCTCAGTAAGATAAGAGCCCATGGTGTTAGAGGCAAGATACTAGCATGGATAGAAGATTGGCTGTCTGACAGGAGGCAGAGAGTGGGGATAAAGGGGTCCTTCTCAGGATGGTGGCTGGTTACTAGTGGAGTTCCGCAGGGGTCAGTGTTGCCACCACAACTTTTCACTTTATACATTAATGATCTAGATGAAGGAACTGAGGGCATCCTGGCTAAGTTTGCAGATGATACAAAGATAGGTGGAGGGACAGGTAGTATTGAGGAAGCAGGGAGGCTGCAGAAGGATTTGGACAGGTTAGGAGAATGGGCAAAGAAGTGGCAGATGGAAGTGTAAGGTCATGCACTTTGGTAGGAAGAATAGAGGCATAGACTATTTTCTAAATGGGGAGAGAATTCACAAATCTGGAGTGCAAAGGGACTTGGGAGTCCTAGTCCAGGATTCTCTTAAGCTTAACTTGCAGGTTGAGTCGGTAGTTAGGAAGGCAAATGCAATGTTGGCATTTATTTCGAGAGGACTAGAATATAAAGGCAGGGATGTGCTGCTGAGACTTTTTAAGGCTCTGGTCAGACCACATTTAGAATATTGTGAGCAATTTTGGGCCCCGTACCTCAGGAAGGATGTTCTGGCCCTGGAGAGGGTCTAGAGGAGGTTCACGAGAACGATCCCAGGAATGAAAGACTTAACATATGAGGAATGTTTGAGGACTCTGGGTCTATACTCAATGGAGTTTAGAAGGTTGAGGGGAGATTTGATTGAAACTTACAGAATAGTGAAAGGCCTGGATAGAGTGGACGTGGGGAAGATGTTTCCATTAGTAGGAGAGACTAGGACCTGAGGGCACAGCCTTAGAGTAAAGGGAAGACCTTTTAGAACAGAGATGAGGAGAAACTTCTTTAGCCAGAGAGTGGTGAATCTATGGAATTCATTACCACAGAAGGCTGTGGAGGCCAGGTCATTGAGTGTATTTAAGGCCGTGATAGTTACGTTCTTGATTGGTATGGGGATCAAAAGTTATGGGAAGAAGGCGGGAAAATGGGGTTGAGAAACTTATCAGCCATGATTGAATGGTGGAGCAGACTCGATGGGCCGAATGGCCTAATTTCTGCTCCTATGTCTTATGGTCTAACACCATTTCCCTACTAATACTGATTTCTTTCAGTTCCTCCCTCTCACTAAACCCTGTGTTCCCCAACATTTCTGGTATGTTATCTGTGTCCTCCTTTGTGAAGATAGAACCAAAGTATGTATTTAGTTGCATTTATTGAGAACACAACCTTGAATAGATCCACTCTTACTGCCAATGTGCGATGTATATCTATCCAGTGTTCTCTGTGTCCCTTTTCAAAGACTATGGCTTCCCTTTGACTTCTTCCCTCTTTTGTAGTCGTGACACTAAAGAATGGATACTTACACGTCTGGGATTATGGCTTCATTTCCGGTGTGAATAATAAATTACACAGTTCATATTCACCAGTGAAATAAGCCTGTGAACCATTCAGCATTCTGACCAGCGCAGTGGCCTCTGCTCTCAGCCACTTCTACATGATGCTCTCCCTGTGGCCTCGGATGAGGTGGAGGCGGCCTGCTCATATGAGTCTGCATGCAGCTGAAAGGCATGTGACAATCATCCTTGTCATGGAGGTGCCAGTGAGGGTGCCTACAGAGGCTGCTACATCGGCATCAATGCAGGGGCAGCCTGTGTTACAAGGCTCTGCTACATAGATGGTCCCTCAGTCAGAGGGGCCAAAGAGGCTGGTGGTGATGATGGGCCCCCAATGAGGGGTGGTGCCCTCATCCTCCTCAGTGACTACCTCTGCTCTCAGCGCTCTGGGCGGGGGGGAGGGGGGGGGCGGTGGAGGGGTGCACCAGCTGGACCCCAACCAGCATCCAATCCTGAATGGACTACCCACTTCGCAGTTCTTGACCCTGCACTGACTCAGGGAACTCTGACATGTGGGAACACATCTGTTGCCTGGGTAGCAGTCTTCCCCTGTGATTCCCAAGGCCCTGAATTTGTGCCCAGCTGAGCACATGGCTTGTGTCTGTCCTCCATCCTCCAATAGGGATCACCCACAGATCCATCTGCCTCCATCACCTGCTCTTACTCACTAGTGTTGTGCCCTTCTCCTGCCCGCCGCCGCCCCCCCCCCCCCTCCCCGCCAGTATCACCCTTTCTAACCGCTCAAGGATGTGAGTGTCTCTGCGCCGATGAAGGTTGCACTTGAATGAGGTGACGGTGGTGGCTCTGCTCTTTCGGTTTCCTCCGAATCCCCCGGTGACCCTGCCATGCCCCCTCTCCACAACTGACTCTGTGGGAGACACATATCAGGAACCCACCTGTGACTCACCTGTGACAGCAGAGGGCTGCATGAGAAAACCATGGGTCCACCCTGCCCTGAATGCCAGCCCTCTACCCCTCTTAAGTAAAAGCCCATGGGATGCAGGGGAATGTAGCAAGCTGGATATAAAACTTGATGGATTTTTTTACCACTGGAAGGCTATTCCCATAGGGTTCCGCAGGAATCGGCACAAGGTCCCCTCCTCTTTTTGTGATATGTATTAAAGATTTGGACATCCATGGAGGGGAAATGATCAAGAAGTTTGCAGACGGCTCAAAAATTGGCCACGGGGTTGATAATGAGAAGGGAAACTGTAGACCGTAGGACGATATCAGTGAACTGGTCAGGTGGGCAGAAAAGTGGCAAATGGAATTCAACCCAGAGAAGTGTGAGTTGATGCATTTGGGGAGGTCGAACAAGGCCAAAGGAATACACAATAAATGGGAAGATACTGAGAGGTGTAGCGGAAGCGAGAGACCTTGGAGTGAACGTCTATGGATCCCTTAAGGTAGCAGGACATAAGTTCAAGGTGAAGGGCAGGAGGTTTGGGGGATGTGAGGGAAAACTTTTTTACCCAGAGGGTGGTGACGGTCTGGAATGCACTGCTTGAGAGGGTGGTGGAGGTGGGTTGCCTCACATCCTTTAAAAAGTACCTGGATGAGCACTTGGCACATCATAACATTCAAGGCTATGGGCCAAGTGCTGGTAAATGGGATTAGGTAGGTAGGTCAGGTGTTTCTCACGTGTCGGTGCAGACTCGATGGGCTTCTGTGATTCTGTGACAGGTTGGTAAGGTGGTTAAGAAGGCGTGTGGAAATCTTTCCTTTATTAGCCAAGGTATAGAAAAAAGAGCAGGGAGGTTATGCTGGAACTATATAAAACTTCACTTAGGCCACAACTTGAGTACTGTGTGCAGCTCTGGTCACATCATTAGGGTACAGAGGACATTTACAAGGATGTTACCAGGACTAGAAAATTGCTGCTACGAGGAAAGATTGAATCAGCTGCGGTTGTTTTCCTTGAAACAGAGGAAGCTGAGAGGAGTAAATATAAACAGAAAATTCTGGAAGCTGAAGAGAGGTTTGATTGGGTTGTGAAGGGTCTCGATAAAGTGAATGGGAAGGGCCTATTCCTCTTAGCAGTGAGATCAGTGACTAGGGGGCAGAGATTTAAAGTGATTGGTAGAAGGATTAGGGGGAGATGAGGAAAACGTTTTTCACCCAGAGGATTGTGGTTTTTCACCCGAAGGGTAATAGAGGCAGAAACCTTCATCTCATTTAGAAGGTGTCTGGATATGCACCTCAAGTGCTGTAACCTTCAGGGCTACGGACCAAACGCTGGAAAGTGGGATTAGGCTGGGTGGCTTGTTTTTCAGCCAGCACAGATATGATGAGCAGAGTGGCCTCCTGTGCTGTAAATCTTTCTACCTTTTCTATATTTTCTAAATATCTGAAAAGGAGGAAAGTGCAGCAATGTGGGGAGAGGGCAGGGGAGTGGCAGTACATGAATTGCTCCTCCTTAGGAGAGCCAGCACAGACAAAATGGGCTGAATGGCTTTCTTCTCCTCCTGCTGACTTTCGGCTTCCATGGCAACACAAAATGGCTGCTGTTATGCCTTTAAGTTGGCATGGAGTCTATAAGAAGCGCATCCATCGCAAGCCCGCCCTCACTAGTTGGCCACCAAGCCCACTCTCTAGCCATTAGCAGGCAACTCCTCAGATACTGAAGCAGTCCGGGTCCAAATGCAGCAAGACCAGGACAATATCCAGGCTTGGGCTGACAAGTGACAAGTAACATTCAAGCCAAACAAGTGCCAGGCAATGACCATCTCCAACAAAAGAGAATTCAACCATCGGCCCTTGATGTTCAATGGCATTACCATCACTGAATCCCCCACTATCAACATCCTGGAGGTTACCATCGACCAGAAACTGAACTGGATGATTTATGTAAATACTGTGGCTACAAGAGCAGGTCAGAGGCTAGGAAACCAGTGGCGAGTAACCCACCTCCTGACTCCCTAAATCCTGTCCACTATTTACAAGGCACAAGTCAGGAGTGTGATGGAATATTCCCCACTTGCCTGGATGAATGCAGCTCACAAAACACTCAAGAAGCTTGACGCTGTCCAGGACAAAGCAGCCACTTGATTGATGCCCCATTCACCAATATTCACTCCACCACTGATGCACAGTAGCAGCAGTGTATACCATCTACAAGATACACTGCAGGAATTCACCAAGGCTCCTTCGATAGCACCTTCCAAACCCAAGACCACTACCACCTAGGAGGACAAGAGCAGCAGATAGATGGGAACACCACCACCTGAAAGTTACCCTCCAAGTCACTCACCATCCTGACTTGAAAACATATTGCAGTTCCTTCACTATGACTGGATCAAAATCCTGGACTCCCTCCATAACAGTACTGTGGATGTACCTACTCCACCTGGACTGCAGCGGTTCAAGAAGGCAGCTCACCAACACCTTCTCAAGGGCAGTTAGGATGGGCAATAAATGCTGGCCCAGCCAGTGATGCCCACATCCCATGAATGAATAAAATAAAACCTCAGGATCTGGAAATGGTTCTGACATCGGATTCTGGACCCCAAATGCAAAGATGAAAGCAAAATACTGCGGATGCTGGAAATCTGAAACAAAAACAGAAAATGCTGGAAAAACTCAGCAGATCTGACAGCATCTGTGGAGAGAGAAACAGAGTTAATGGGGAATTTGTATGACCTTCCTCAGAGCTCTGAAGAAGGGTCATATGGATTCGAAACATTAACTCTGTTTCTCACTCCACAGGTGCTGGCAAACCTGCTGCGTTTTTCTAGCATTTTCTGTTTATGCCCCAAATGTAGAGTCTTGCTGTTTAGCTCTGTTTCTCTCTCCAAGGATGCTGCTCTACCTGCTGAGCATTTCCAGCATTTTGTCTTTTTATATGTCAGATTTCCAGTGTCCACAGTATTCTGTTTTTTTTAATTCCAATGCTCTCCTGACCTGCTTCCCATCTTCCAACCTCGCTAACATGCTCATCCAAAGCTCTGCTGCTGTAAAGTGACTCCCGTGCTCGCTGGCTCCTGCTCCAGCAACTCTGATTTTAAACTTCTCATCATTGTGTTGAAATTCCTCTACAGCCTTGCCCCTCGCTATTTGTTACCTCCTCCAAACATACAACCCCCCTCAGAACTCTGCATTCCTCAAATCCTGACCTCTTGTGCATTCCCAATTTGTTTGACCCCATCACTGGCAGCTGCGTTTTCAGTTGCTAGGACCTATATCCTTCCATAAACTTTTCCTTTATGACATTCTTAAAACCTTCTATGGCCAAGCTTTTGATTGATTATTTTGATTGATAACAGTCCTATAAAACATATGTTCAAGGTGGTAAAATGTAACAACTAGTGCAGTGCTAAAGCAGTTTCAAGACACTTTGTTTTCTTGAATTAAGCATCAAGACTAGTTTCGATGACAGGGAAGAGTTAATTCTACATTATATAAGATTCACACAACCAAGCAACTGGAATACATAACACAGCAATAACAAGAGCTTGCATTTAAATAGCACCTTAAGCTTAGAAAAGTATATTTGGCAAACAGGTGCCAAATCAAGAGGGAGAGATTGAGGTTGGGTTTGACTTAAAGTTTAGTCAAAGGGCCTTAAAGTGGCGGGGGGGGGGGTGCGGGGGTGGTGGGTGGATATTGTCGGCATGGAGGAGGTTAGGAAAATAAGGAGGGGTGAGGTCTTAGAAGGATTTAAAAACAAACATGAGAAATTTAAATTTGATCCATTGAAAAACCAAGAGATAATGTAGGTCAGCAACATTATTTGTAAGTGGGGCAAAGTCTGTAATAGAATACAGCAGCTAATCTTGGTCAAATTGAATTTATGAAAGAGGAAGGAAAGCAACCCAAGGACAGGGATTGTGTTCCCTAGTTGGAAAATTTCGATTTTTGTATTAAATGGTACTCTTTATTTTCCGAACACTTTACTTCACAGTTGAAAAAATATTCATCACTCTAATAAAAAGTGAGTGCATTTACATTAGGTTGCTCTTACAGGGTACTATGAGCCTATCAATCAGCTTGGCCAACAGGCAGTAAGCATACTGTTGTGTTGAATTAATGGGGGGAGGGTGGTTAAACTCAGGCTTGATGGCTTTTAAATTTGAATCCCTGATTTGCATAGAAATTGGTGTTGGCATTGAGCCTAATGTGATAACAGACCATTACAGAGCAATTTAGCAAGTACGAGTTAATACCTGAACAACAAATGCTCCAAAATTGCAGCAGAACACCCCAGGTCTGATGCAGACTTGCAGCACGAAACCATATGAAGGGCTCACTATACTGTTATTTTGAACTTAACTCAAAACAAGGTCTGACAGTGTTGTGAATCTTCCTTTACCCCAGAGGTCTGTGGATGCTCAATCACTGAATATATTCAAGGCTGGGGTTGATAGACTTTTGGACTCTAAGGAGTTCAAAGGCCATGGGAATCAGGCAGGAAAGTACAGTTGATGTTGATAGGATCAACTATGATCTTATTAAATGGCAGAACAACCTTGAGGGACCAAATGGCCTACTTCTGCTCCTACTTCTTATTTTCTTTCTCTCTTAGAAAGGCAATGCTTTGTTGGCCTTCACGTCTCATGAGCATTCTCTTGGAGGCTATTGTCTGACCTTATGTCTTTACTTAGTTGCTGTATATTTCTGCAGAAACTTAAAAAGATGCAATCAGTACTCCAGTAATATTGGAATTGACAAAGTAACAAGAGCAAGAAAAGCTTGACCCTTACATCACTTCACAGGTTCAAAAAATGACAGATAAGTAAGGTCATTTGACCCATCTTAACTCATCCAGAAAAATCCTTTCCCCATTTCAATATCCAAATGTTTCTTAAAAGATGCCATCCTTTTGATTCCACTACTCTTCCTGAAGTCTACTAAAGCCGTAAACTCTGCAATTTGCTCACTAAGCCTCTCTGCCTCTCTACTTTTCTTTCCTTCTTTAAGGCACCCTTATCACTTTGACCAAGCTTCTGATGCAGCTGCCTTGTTATTTTCCCGTGTGGCCCAGTGTCAAATTTTATTTGATAACACTCCTGTGAAGTACTTTGGAGGTTTTACTATGTTAAAGGAGCTGCATGAACACATTATTGTTGACCATTTAATGAATTGCTCCTGAACAATCCTATATTTGCCTTTTATTAATTTGGACCTTGTCACTATTTAATTTAAGGTAATATTCTAGAACTACCTCCTCTCATTCCCTTAACTCTCTTGTATAACGAGAAGACCACCTCACACCTCTCCAGATTGAAAATCCTAAGTTTCACCCCCAGCGAGCTGTCCCATTCTAGGCACATTGCCCACAAACTACAGTAAGCATTGCCTTAGAAAACTAAAATTTTAACTTCCAGGCCACATCCAGTCAGCAATACCAGAGACCATCGACACACTGCCTTGTCCTTCAATTTCAATTCATTGCCTCCTGCCAGGCTAGCACTGGGAATATCTGCAATGTTAGTCAATTGCTTCCAGAGATGTGTTAAGGAGCTCAGAGATGTTTAATTCAACAGAGCAAAAACTTTCAAATTATGAATGAAAAGCAAAAGTGGCAAATCTAAAACTAAACAATAATGAAAATGTTGGAAACCACAGCAAGCCGGTCAGTCAGAACTGAGACAACTCAGCTAGGGTATTCTGTCCAGTTTTTGGCACTCCACTCTGTGGAAATATATCCAGGCATTGGAGGGAGTACAGAGGAAATTTGCTAGAATAGTATCAGGGATGTGGAATTTCAGTAATGTGGAGAGACTAGAGAAGCTGAAATTGGTTTCATTAGAGCCAAGAAGGTTAAAAGGTGATCTAATAGAGGTGTTCAAAATCACAAAGGTAGAGTTAATAGGGATGAACAGTTTCCACTGGCAGAAGGGTCAATGAACAAAGGACAAAGGGCAGAATTTAATCAATAGCGTGCAGAAATGGAAGTGGGAGCCACTTCTGTTTTCATGTCGGGAGCCAGCCCCCACACAACTCATGTGAAAATTTGAAGAACTGGAGGTGGACACGTGCAAACATGTGGCAGGGGTGACTTTCTATTGGAGGATACTACCCTCAGGTGACAGGTCAAGAGGTTTGGGCGGGCAGTAAAAAAGCTGCCTGGACAAGAGTAGATGCTCTGCGTCAAGGCCACAGGTTCCAGGTCCATCTCTCTTCGTCCTGCAGTTTGGTCAATTTGTTTTTTGCAACCCTACATAACCCTCAGCCTCCGTCAAATACATCCCCCCATCACTACTGCCGTCATTAAAATCTTTTGTCCAGGAACCACTCCCCGCCTCCCCCAACCACCACCCCACCAACCCCACCCCCGCCAACCGCCACCCCCTCTCCTCTGTCCCCCTCATAACATGCAAGCCATTTACAAATATAATTTGAGATGTCAGAACGGAGATATGAACTGGCCTCCCTGCCGCGTCTCTCCCAGGCCGTCAGGGAATGGCAGAAAGTGCTCTCCCCGAGCGATGGAAACAGGAAACCCTGTCAAAAGCGGCCTGGGAGGTGGCAGAGGAGGTCAGCAACCATGGGGTCCACCCAAGATCATGTATGCAGGGCTGGAAAAGTGCCGACAGCCTCTTTCAATCTGCCCAGGCAAGTGGCACAGTGGCATGGGATTGTCTCTCACGTAGGTATCAGGCTATGTATTTGAGTGAGTGTGCAGCTAGGCTAGGCAGGGGAATGTGTGACCAGCCTCAGAACTGCAAGGTGCTTGAGGCCAAAGCGTGTGAAAGTTTGGCTTGAGTGGGCGATTGGATACAAACTAACACATCGATGGGCCAGTGTCTGTGATGGAGGTGCATGCAGGCAAGGCGGTCAATTCCCATTTGTCAAGTCGCTAAATCTGCACTTTCTCCTACAGGACAAGCAGGCCCATAACCTGAAGGAAAGGGTAAAGATGGGTGGAAGGGTTCCTGAACTGAAGGTCCTCATCCCTGCTGCGGAAGAGTACCTCCAGATTGCTGACGAGCAGGGCGGCCAATCCATTGCTGATGGCAAGGCTGGAGTGGCAAGGCAGCAGAGTGAGAATGCATCCAACCTGGTGCTGCCATAGTGGGCACTCAGGGCCATGCAAGGAATTGTGCTGTGCTCGTCGACTCTGTGAAACCTTCATGTGCTTCTTTTTCTGTTCCTTTGCAGGTGCCTGCAATCCATACCCCAGGCCTCAGCCACTGGAGACTGAAGACTCCACCTCTGGGCACAATGACACTAGTGACCCACAGAGGATGCACTGTCACCTTTCTCTCTCTCACACCCTCCACCAACTCAGCTACAGCCACATGGGTCATGAAGAGGTCGAATATAGAATCAGAGCATCATTCTGGTGAGCACGGCACAGACACGTGCCAGAAGCTGAGGGAGGCTGTGACAGCTGAGGTCCCAGCCGCTTGGAGGACTGTTAGGGGTGCCCCCCCCCACCCACCCACTGCTAAGCTCCACACTGATCATGGGCCTTTAGTCATGGGCACAGGAAGCCTGCTGGACATGCACCAGAGATTAGGGGAACATATGGTGGAGATGCCAAGGGTTATGCATAGCTTTAAATGGAGTACGCAGAAGTTCATGCAAGGCATGAGTCTTGGCATGTCTCGGGCATGTGAGCACATAGAGAGGTGGCGATTGCCATGATGAGCCAGGTCAAGCGATTGACCCATATGTGCTCTGACCTGCATTCCGTTGGCTCCATACAGTACTGGCTGGTCGAGAGGAGGACGAGGCACCTCGACCAACACCCCCCCCCCCCACCCTGAACAATGTACCCCTTCTCCTCAGGTCCTCATGGGGCACACCCAAATGGAGGAGAAGGAGGAGGGTGTGCCAGCTGCCCCGGGGTTCCTCTCAGGACACCAGCTCTCTCTCCACGCCTCCCCCCCCAACCCCACCCCACCCCCCCCCCCCCCCCCCCCCCCCCCCCCCCCCCCCCACCCCCACCAGTTGAGCGGCCTCTCATCTTCCCCTGTGCCATTGACCCCATTCCCTCCAGCAGGCGTGGGTTGAGGAAATTGCCCCGCACCTGTGTGGGACAGCCCCCCCAATGCCACCCCGCCAAAGGAAGCAGGTCGAAGTCATGGCAGGTGACTCAGCAACCCGCCTCCACCTCAGCTGCTGATGTCAGGCTCACGTCTGCCCATCGCGGTGGGTAAAGAAAAATTAAGAAATTACTAGGGCACAAAGGTGCCAGGGGTTTTTTTTTTTACAAAATTCACTTTGTCACATGTAAATATCGCACAACACATTGTTGCCAATTTATTCATGTCTTCTTTACTTTTTAGAGATTTGATTAGTCAGAAACCTAGCGATACTGGCATGCCTCACGACTGGCATTCATTGGGGGTTGCAGGGGAACGATAGACATTTTCTTGGCTGCGTAGGAGACTGTGTCTGTTTCAGATCCGTCTTTATTTAAAACAAAAACAGAATTACCTGGAAAAACTCAGCAGGTCTGGCAGCATCAGATGCTGCCAGACCTGCTGAGTTTTTCCAGGTAATTCTGTTTTTGTTTTGGATTTCCAGCATCCGCAGTTTTTTTGTTTTTATCTATCTTTATTTAATGTTTGCGTGTGTCCATTTAGATGGTTGTTAGTCTTTAAGTCACAGAGGAACATGCAGGTTCTGCAGACACTCCATTATGTGCAGTGTCAAGGAATTGCCTGAAATTATGCTGCACAAGGACATTTGAACTCTCTTATGTGAAGTCAAGGACCTGTAAAGGTGCAGCAGGTTCTGAGATCTCGGTCATTTTTATGCCGCATCATTTGTCCTGCGTTACCTGGTTTTCTGTAGCGAGTGTTTGTGACAGATGTCCAGTCTCCTTGCTATTCTAGGTGGTAGAGGACGCAGATTCAGAGGTAGGTGCTTAGGTCGGGGTATGGGGGGGAGGTGGAGGCAGGTAGGAGTTAGTAGGCATCCAGAGCAGGCAAATCTGTCCCAGTGATGAGAGCATGTTCATGAAGCTTCCTCAATCTTGGGCAAATCTTGTGTCTATGAGATTGTCCCTGGCAGCCCTGGCACATTGTTGCATGGCCCTGGTGCCTATTAGGGGCTCATGCACGTTCATGTCCTCTTCCTCAGGCTCACCCCATTCATCCTCACCTGAGAAGAGTGTTGCTCCTCCCCGAAGTCCTGATGCAAGATTTGCTGCACTGCACGCCACATTGTGCAGTCCACAACATACCACAATGATCCACAAAACCCTGCGTGGTGCAGAGCCTCTCCGGACCTGTCAAGCCCATTTTGACTACGCTAATTGTTTGTTCAGTGGTAGCCCTAGTGAAGGCGCAGGCTGCAGTGTAGCGCTCTTCCCATGCACTTACGGGGATGCGTCACTGGTGTCACCAACCAGAACCAGAGGGGATAACACTTGGCACTCAGAAAGCTGCAGGTTCTGCCAGATATGAGTCATGACCAGCTCCCTGGGGAACGAGCACAGACTTGCAGGATTCTTTGCTTGCAGTTGCAAACCAGTTGAAGGTTGAGAGTGGAATCCCTTGCTGTTCACATTTGCCGCTGGCTTTTCCCAGGGAGCTCAATGGCTACGTGGGTGCAGTCTAAGGAAACGAGTGACGGCCGTGAAGCCCTTTGCCCTTGCTGCCTGGCTGCCAGCACCTGTGGTGAATCTGATGAACGCAGTGGCACAACGGAGGAGGGCATCGGTCACCTTTTTGACGCTCCTGCAGATGGCAGCTTGCGAGATTGCACGCGTGTCACCCCTTGAAGCAGCCGGTGGAGAAAATGCTGAGTGCCACAGTCGCTTTGAGGGCCGCTGGCATGGGCGGCTGCCAAATCCATGTGGCTGCGGGTCTTGCTGCCACACCCAGCAGATTTCTGTCTCTGCTTCCTTGGATGCCCTCAGGTGTGTCTGGTATTGCCCCCTCGGGCATCTGGAGGTGGTTTGGCTGTGTCCTGAAGATGTGCTGCCGCGCCAGTGAGCTGCCTCCTGATCACCTTCCCCCACTGGTTCTGCCTGCTGCCATCCTCAGTTGTTGACCAGTGAGAACGTTCCTTTGTCACATCCTCTCCTCCTGCTCTGGTGACTGCAAGAACATTGGGGGGGTGCGTGAGACCCACAGATATTCCACCAAATGAACTGTAAAAAAGGCAAAGCTATGAGTACCGGTATGTCCATGGGTCTCATCCTGCTGAGTGAGATTTCCCACTTCTCCCTTTGTCCACACCCAAAGCTCTGCCAACCCCACATTGGCCTCTCCCACTTGGATCTGAACCCCTGCCAGCGACAAGTGAGTTTTCGAAAACGGTCAGCTAGGCTGTGCAAGTGATCCTCGCTTTGCAACCTGATACCCTCCATCCTCCTCGTCACCTTCTATTTTGTCCCCATCACCCTTGACTTTTGAACATCACTGTGTACCTTCCCTCTGTGGATAACCTTTGAAACTCCACCCCAAAACCTGGACCATAGTGGAAGTGGGCATGCCAGCCTCCTCTCGAGACTATCCCCACCCTTCTTGAGATTCCTCCTCTGATCCTGGAACCTCCCCTCATCATCCTTAGACTTTCCATTAGATCCTGTGATGGACCCTACAAGATCTTTGAATAGCCCTACCGCAGACTAGACTTGCCATCCCCATATCGAATCAAACTGTGACTGCAGATGCTTCCTCCACCAGCCAGCAGCTTGAATTTGACCAGAGAGAGCGAAAAGAGCAGCGGGGCCTTTAACAGTGAGAGAGAGCGAGAGGAGCAGCGGGGCCTTTAACAGTGAGAGAGAACGAGAGGAGCAGCGGGGCCTTTAACAGTGAGAGAGCGAGAGGAGCAGCGCGGCCTTTAACAGTGAGAGAGAACGAGAGGAGCAGTGGGGCCTTTAACAGTGACAGAGAGCGAGAGGAGCAGTGGGGCCTTTAACAGTGAAAGAGAGGAAAAGGAGCAGCTGGGCCTTTAACAGTGGGAGAGAGCAAGAGGAACAGCGGGGCCTTTAACAGTGAGAGAGCGAGAAGAGCAGCGGGGCCTTTAACAGTGAGAGAGCGAGACGAGCAGCTGGGTCTTTAACAGTGAGAGAGCGAGAGGAGCAGCACAGCCTTTAACATTGAGAGAGCGAGAGGAGCAGCTGGGTCTTTAACAGTGAGAGAGCGAGAGGAGCAGATGGGCCTTTAACAGTGAGAGAGCGAGAGGAGCAGCGGGGCCTTTAACAGTGAGAGAGAGCGAGAGGAGCAGATGGGCCTTTAACAGTGAGAGAGCGAGAGGAGCAGCACGGCCTTTAACAGTGAGAGAGAGCGAGAGGAGCAGCACGGCCTTTAACAGTGAGAGAGAACGAGAGGAGCAGTGGGGCCTTTAACAGTGACAGAGAGCGAGAGGAGCAGCTGGGCCTTTAACAGTGAGAGAGAGCGAGAGGAGCAGATGGGCCTTTAACAGTGAGAGAGAGCGAGACGAGCAGTGGGGCCTTTAACAGTGAGAGAGAACGAGAGGAGCAGTGGGGCCTTTAACAGTGAAAGAGAGGAAAAGGAGCAGCTGGGCCTTTAACAGTGGGAGAGAGCAAGAGGAACAGCGGGGCCTTTAACAGTGAGAGAGCGAGAAGAGCAGCGGGGCCTTTAACAGTGAGAGAGAGCAAGAGGAGCAGCGAGGCCATTAACAGTGAGAGAGCGAGAGAAGCAGCACGGCCTTTACCATTGAGAGAGAGCGAGAGGAGCAGCTGGGCCTTTAACAGTGAGAGAGAGCGAGAGGAGCAGATGGGCCTTTAACAGTGAGAGAGAGCGAGAGGAGCAGATGGGCCTTTAACAGTGAGAGAGCGAGAGGAGCAGATGGGCCTTTAACATTGAGAGAGCGAGAGGAGCAGATGGGCCTTTAACAGTGAGAGAGCGAGAGGAGCAGATGGGCCTTTAACAGTGAGAGAGCGAGAGGAGCAGCACAGCCTTTAACATTGAGAGAGCGAGAGGAGCAGCTGGGCCTTTAACAGTGACAGAGAGCAAGAGGAGCAGATGGGCCTTTAACAGTGAGAGAGCGAGAGGAGCAGCACAGCCTTTAACATTGAGAGAGCGAGACGAGCAGTGGGGCCTTTAACAGTGAGAGAGCGAGAGGAGCAGATGGGCCTTTAACAGTGAGAGAGCGAGAGGAGCAGCACAGCCTTTAACAGTGAGAGAGCGAGAGGAGCAGATGGGCCTTTAACAGTGAGAGAGCGAGAGGAGCAGCTGGGCCTTTAACAGTGAGAGAGCGAGAGGAGCAGATGGGCCTTTAACAGTGAGAGAGAGCGAGAGGAGCAGATGGGCCTTTAACAGTGAGAGAGAGCGAGAGGAGCAGATGGGCCTTTAACAGTGAGAGAGCGAGAGGAGCAGCGGGGCCTTTAACAGTGAGAGAGAGCGAGACGAGCAGTGGGGCCTTTAACAGTGAGAGAGCGAGAGGAGCAGATGGGCCTTTAACATTGAGAGAGCGAGAGGAGCAGCTGGGCCTTTAACAGTGAGAGAGCGAGAGGAGCAGATGGGCCTTTAACATTGAGAGAGCGAGAGGAGCAGCTGGGCCTTTAACAGTGAGAGAGAGCGAGAGGAGCAGATGGGCCTTTAACAGTGAGAGAGAGCGAGAGGAGCAATGGGGCCTTTAACAGTGAGAGAGAGCGAGACGAGCAGTGGGGCCTTTAACAGTGAGAGAGCGAGAGGAGCAGCGGGGCCTTTAACAGTGAGAGAGAGCGAGAGGAGCAGATGGGCCTTTAACAGTGAGAGAGAGCGAGAGGAGCAATGGGGCCTTTAACAGTGAGAGAGAGCGAGACGAGCAGTGGGGCCTTTAACAGTGAGAGAGCGAGAGGAGCAATGGGGCCTTTAACAGTGAGAGAGAGCGAGAGGAGCAGTGGGGCCTTTAACAGTGAGAGAGAGCGAGAGGAGCAATGGGGCCTTTAATAGTGAGAGAGTGCGAGAGGAGCAGTGGGGCCTTTAACAGTGAGAGAGAGGAAAAGGAGCAGCTGGGCCTTTAACAGTGAGAGAGCGCGAGAGGAGCAGCTGGGCCTTTAACAGTGAGAGAGCGAGAGGAGCAGATGGGCCTTTAACAGTGAGAGAGAGCGAGAGGAGCAGATGGGCCTTTAACAGTGAGAGAGAGCGAGAGGAGCAATGGGGCCTTTAACAGTGAGAGAGAGCGAGACGAGCAGTGGGGCCTTTAACAGTGAGAGAGCGAGAGGAGCAGCGGGGCCTTTAACAGTGAGAGAGAGCGAGAGGAGCAATGGGGCCTTTAATAGTGAGAGAGTGCGAGAGGAGCAGTGGGGCCTTTAACAGTGAGAGAGAGGAAAAGGAGCAGCTGGGCCTTTAACAGTGAGAGAGCGCGAGAGGAGCAATGGGCCCTTTAACAGTGAGAGAGCAAGAGGAGCAGCTGGGCCTTTAACGGTGAGACAGAGCAAGAGGAGCAGCTGGGCCTTTAACAGTGAGAGAGCGAGAGGAGCAGCTGGGCCTTTAACAGTGAGAGAGCGAGACGAGCAGCTGGGCCTTTAACATTGAGAGAGCGAGAGGAGCAGATGGGCCTTTAACAGTGAGAGAGCGAGAGGAGCAGATGGGCCTTTAACAGTGAGAGAGCGAGAGGAGCAGATGGGCCTTTAACAGTGAGAGAGCGAGAGGAGCAGATGGGCCTTTAACAGTGAGAGAGCGAGAGGAGCAGCGGAGCCTTTAACATTGAGAGAGCGAGACGAGCAGTGGGGCCTTTAACAGTGAAAGAGAGGAAAAGGAGCAGCTGGGCCTTTAACAGTGGGAGAGAGCAAGAGGAACAGCGCGGCCTTTAACAGTGAGAGAGAGCGAGAGGAACAGTGGGGCCTTTAACAGTGAGAGAGAGCGAGAGGAGCAATGGGGCCATTAACAGTGAGAGAGCGAGAGAAGCAGCACGGCCTTTAACAGTGAGAGAGAGCAAGAGGAACAGCGCGGCCTTTAACAGTGAGAGAGAGCGAGAGGAACAGTGGGGCCTTTAACAGTGAGAGAGAGCGAGAGGAGCAATGGGGCCATTAACAGTGAGAGAGCGAGAGAAGCAGCACGGCCTTTAACAGTGAGAGTGAGCGAGAGGAGCAATGGGCCCTTTAACAGTGAGAGAGAGCGAGACGAGCAGCTGAGCCTTTAACATTGAGAGAGAGCAAGAGGAGCAGCGGGGCCTTTAACAGTGAGAGAGAGCGAGAGGAACAGTGGGGCCTTTAACAGTGAGAGAGCGAGACGAGCAGTGGGGCCTTTAACAGTGAGAGAGAGCGAGAGGAGCAGCACGGCCTTTAACAGTGAGAGAGTGCAAGAGGAGCAATGGGCCCTTTAACAGTGAGAGAGAGCGAGAGGAGCAGTGGGGCCTTTAACAGTGACAGAGAGCGAGAGGAGCAGTGGGGCCTTTAACAGTGAAAGAGAGGAAAAGGAGCAGCTGGGCCTTTAACAGCGAGAGAGAGCAAGAGGAGCAGTGGGGCCTTTAACAGTGAGAGAGTGCAAGAGGAGCAATGGGCCCTTTAACAGTGAGAGAGCGAGAGGAGCAGTGGGGCCTTTAACAGTGACAGAGAGCAAGAGGAGCAGCGGGGCCTTTAACAGTGAGAGTGAGCGAGAGGAGCAATGGGCCCTTTAACAGTGAGAGAGCGAGAGGAGCAATGGGCCCTTTAACAGTGAGAGAGAGCGAGACGAGCAGCTGAGCCTTTAACATTGAGAGAGAGCGAGAGGAGCAGCGGGGCCTTTAACAGTGACAGAGAGCAAGAGGAGCAGCGGGGCCTTTAACAGTGAGAGAGTGCGAGAGGAGCAGTGGGGCCTTTAACAGTGAGAGAGAGCGAGACGAGCAGCGGGGCCTTTAACAGTGAGAGAGCGAGAGGAGCAGATGAGCCTTTAACATTGAGAGAGAGCGAGAGGAACAGCGGGGCCTTTAACAGCGAGAGAGAGCGAGAGGAGCAGTGGGGCCTTTAACAGTTAGAGAGCGAAAGGAGCATCGGAGCCTTTAACAGTGAAAGAGCGAGAGGAGCAGATGGGCCTTTAACAGTGAGAGAGTGAGGAGCGTGGGGCCTTTAACAGTGAGAGAGAGCGAGAGGAGCAGTGGGGCCTTTAACAGTGAGAGAGCGAGAGGAGCATCGGAGCCTTTAACAGTGAGAGAGAGCGAGAGGAGCAGCCGGGCCTTGAACAGTGAGAGAGAGCGAGAGGAGCAGTGGGGCCTTTAACAGTGACAGAGTGAGAGAGGAGCAATGGGGCCTTTAACAGTGAGAGAGCGAAAGGAGCAGCTGGGCCTTTAACAGTGAGAGAGCGAGAGGAGCAGTGGGGCCTTTAACAGTGAGAGAGAGCGAGAGGAGCAGTGGGGCCTTTAACAGTGAGAGAGCGAGAGGAGCAGTGGGGCCTTTAACAGTGAGAGAGCGCGAGAGGAGCAGTGGGGCCTTTAACAGTGAGAGAGAGCGAGAGGAGCAGTGGGGCCTTTAACAGTGAGAGAGCGCGAGAGGAGCAGCGGGGCCTTTAACAGTGAGAGAGAGCGAGAGGAGCAGTGGGGCCTTTAACAGTGAGAGAGAGCGAGAGGAGCAGTGGGGCCTTTAACAGTGAGAGAGCGCGAGAGGAGCAGCGGGGCCTTTAACAGTGAGAGTGAGCGAGACGAGCAGTGGGGCCTTTAACAGTGAGAGAGAGCAAGAGGAGCAGCGGGGCCTTTAACAGTGAGAGTGAGCGAGACGAGCAGTGGGGCCTTTAACAGTGAGAGAGAGCGAGACGAGCAGTCAGGCCTTTAACAGTGAGAGAGCGAGACGAGCAGCTGGGCCTTTAATAGTGAGAGAGAACGAGAGGAGCAGTGGGGCCTTTAACAGTGGGAGAGCGAGACGAGCAGTGGGGTCATTAACAGTGAGAGAGCGAGAGGAACAGCGGAGCCTTTAACAGTGAGAGAGCGAGAGAAGCAGCACGGCCTTTAAAAGTGAGAGAGAGCGAGAGGAGCAGCGGGGCCTTTAACAGTGACAGAGAGCAAGAGGAGCAGTGGGGCCTTTAACAGTGAGAGAGCGAGACGAGCAGTGGGGCCTTTAACAGTGAGAGAGCGAGACGAGCAGTGGGGCCTTTAACAGTGAGAGAGCGAGAGGAGCAGCGGAGCCTTTAACAGTGACAGAGAGCAAGAGGAGCAGCGGGGCCTTTAACAGTGAGAGAGAGCGAGAGGAGCAGTGGGGCCTTTAACAGTGAGAGAGCGAGACGAGCAGTGGGGCCTTTAACAGTGACAGAGAGCGAGAGGAGCAGTGGGGCCTTTAACAGTGAGAGAGCGAGAGGAGCAGTGGGGCCTTTAACAGTGACAGAGAGCGAGAGGAGCAGTGGGGCCTTTAACAGTGAGAGAGCGAGAGGAGCAGTGGGGCCTTTAACAGTGAGAGAGCGAGAGGAGCAGCGGGGCCTTTAACAGTGAGAGAGAGCGAGAGGAGCAGTGGGGCCTTTAACAGTGAGAGAGTGCAAGAGGAGCAATGGGCCTTTAACAGTGAGAGAGAGCGAGAGGAGCAGCGGGGCCTTTAACAGTGAGAGAGAGCGAGAGGAGCAGCGGGGCCTTTAACAGTGAGAGAGAGCGAGAGGAGCAGCGGGGTCTTTAACAGTGAGAGAGCGAGAGGAGCAATGGGCCCTTTAACAGTGAGAGAGCGAGAGGAGCAATGGGCCCTTTAACAGTGAGAGAGAGCGAGAGGAGCAGCTGAGCCTTTAACATTGAGAGAGAGCGAGAGGAACAGCGGGGCCTTTAACAGCGAGAGAGAGCGAGAGGAGCAGTGGGGCCTTTAACAGTGAGAGAGCGAGAGGAGCAGATGGGCCTTTAACAGTGAGAGAGAGCGAGAGGAGCAGTGGGGCCTTTAACAGTGAGAGAGAGTGAGGAGCAGCGGGGCCTTTAACAGTGAGAGAGCGAGAGGAGCAGTGGGGCCTTTAACAGTGAGAGAGAGTGAGAGAGGAGCAATGGGGCCTTTAACAGTGAGAGTGAGCGAGAGGAGCAGCTGGGCCTTTAACAGTGAGAGAGAGTGAGGAGCATGGGGCCTTTAACAGTGAGAGAGAGTGAGGAGCATGGGGCCTTTAACAGTGAGAGAGAGCGAGAGGAGCAGTGGGGCCTTTAACAGTGAGAGAGAGTGAGGAGCATGGGGCCTTTAACAGTGAGAGAGAGTGAGGAGCATGGGGCCTTTAACAGTGAGAGAGAGTGAGGAGCATGGGGCCTTTAACAGTGAGAGAGCGAGAGGAGCAGCTGGGCCTTTAACAGTGAGAGAGAGTGAGGAGCATGGGGCCTTTAACAGTGAGAGAGAGTGAGAGAGGAGCAATGGGGCCTTTAACAGTGAGAGTGAGCGAGAGGAGCAATGGGCCCTTGAACAGTGAGAGAGAGCGAGAGGAGCAGCTGGGCCTTTAACAGTGAAAGAGCGAGAGGAGCAGCGGAGCCTTTAACAGTGAGAGAGAGCGAGAGGAGCAGTGGGGCCTTTAACAGTGAGAGAGAACGAGACGAGCAGTGGGGTCTTTAACAGTGAGAGAGAACGAGAGGAGCAGTGGGGCCTTTAACAGTGAAAGAGAGGAAAAGGAGCAGCTGGGCCTTTAACAGTGGGAGAGAGCAAGAGGAACAGCGGGGCCATTAACAGTGAGAGAGCGAGAGAAGCTGCACGGCCTTTAACAGTGAGAGAGAGCAAGAGGAGCAGCGGGGCCTTTAACAGTGAGAGAGCGAGACGAGCAGATGGGCCTTTAACAGTGAGAGAGCGAGACGAGCAGTGGGGCCTTTAACAGTGAGAGTGAGCGAGAGGAGCAACGGGGCCTTTAACAGTGAGAGTGAGCGAGAGGAGCAATGGGCCCTTTAACAGTGACAGAGAGTGAGAGGAGCAGTGGGGCCTTTAACAGTGAAAGAGAGGAAAAGGAGCAGCTGGGCCTTTAACAGCGAGAGAGTGCAAGAGGAGCAATGGGCCCTTTAACAGTGAGAGAGCGAGAGGAGCAGTGGGGCCTTTAACAGTGAAAGAGCGAGAGGAGCAGCGGAGCCTTTAACAGTGAGAGAGCGAGAGGAGCAGCGGAGCCTTTAACAGTGACAGAGAGCAAGAGGAGCAGCGGGGCCTTTAACAGTGAGAGAGAGCGAGAGGAGCAGCAGGGCCTTTAACAGTGAGAGAGCGAGAGAAGCAGCGGAGCCTTTAACATTGAGAGAGAGCGAGAGGAGCAGCTGGGCCTTTAACAGTGAGAGAGCGAGAGGAGCAGCTGGGCCTTTAACAGTGAGAGTGAGCGAGAGGAGCAGCTGGGCCTTTAACAGTGAGAGAGAGCGAGACGAGCAGCTGAGCCTTTAACAGTGAGAGAGCAAGAGGAGCAGTGGGGCCTTTAACAGTGAGAGAGCGAGAGGAGCAGATGGGCCTTTAACAGTGAGAGAGCGAGAGGAGCAGCTGGGCCTTTAACAGAGAGAGCGAGAGGAGCAGCGGGGCCTTTAACAGTGAGAGAGAGCGAGACGAGCAGTGGGGCCTTTAACAGTGAGAGAGCGAGAGGAGCAGTCGGGCCTTTAACAGTGAGAGAGTGAGACGAGCAGTCGGGCCTTTAACAGTGAGAGAGAGCGAAAGGAGCATCGGAGCCTTTAACAGTGAGAGAGAGCGAGAGGAGCAGTGGGGCCTTTAACAGTGAGAGAGAGCGAGAGGAGCAGTGGGGCCTTTAACAGTGAGAGAGAGCGAGAGGAGCAGTGGGGCCTTTAACAGTGAGAGAGCGAGAGATGAGCAGTGGGGCCTTTAACAGTGAGAGAGAGCGAGAGGAGCAGTGGGGCCTTTAACAGTGAGAGAGAGCGAGACGAGCAGTGGGGCCTTTAACGGTGAGAGAGAGAGAGATGAGCAGTGGGGCCTTTAACAATGAGAGAGCGAGATGAGCAGCGGGGCCTTTAACATTGAGAGAGCGAGACGAGCAGTGGGGCCTTTAACAGTGACAGAGTGAGAGAGGAGTAGCACGGCCTTTAACAGTGAGAGAGCGAGACGAGCAGTGGGGCCTTGAACAGTGAGAGAGCGAGAGGAGCAGTGGGGCCTTTAACAGTGAGAGAGCGAGACGAGCAGTGGGGCCTTTAACAGTGAGAGAGAGTGAGAGAGGAGCAATGGGGCCTTTAACAGTGAGAGAGCGAGAGGAGCAGTGGGGCCTTTAACAGTGAGAGAGCGAGAGGAGCAGTGGGGCCTTTAACAGTGAGAGAGAGTGAGAGAGGAGCAATGGGGCCTTTAACAGTGAGAGAGCGAGACGAGCAGTGGGGCCTTGAACAGTGAGAGAGCGAGAGGAGCAGTGGGGCCTTTAACAGTGAGAGAGCGAGACGAGCAGTGGGGCCTTTAACAGTGAGAGAGAGCGAGGAGCTGTGGGGCCTTTAACAGGAAGAGAGTAGAAGAGGAGTGAGACCATTAGTGTGGAGAGAAGCTGTTTGGTGAGTAGGATTGGTATTTTTAGTCTTTAAAGTGAAAGCAACGTCTTTAGTTTGTATTTAGGTCTCTAATCTTTTTATTTCTTTTGTTCTCTTTTTCTTAAGTGTAAAGAGCGGGGATACTCGAGTAATTAGTCAAGGAATTAAATAAAATCCGATAGCGACGGCAGGCCCAGTGATGTGTTGCTGCTGCAGCATGTGGAAGCTTCTGAACACCAAGGTGATCCAGAGCAAACACATCCAAACCAAATGTTTGCAGCTCGAGGAACTTTGGATCCCAGTTGAGGAGCTGGAGTCTGAGCTGCAGACATTGCGCCACATCAGGGTGGGGGAAGGTTACCTGGAACACTTTGCTTCAGGAGGCGGTCACACCCCTCAGATTAGCTAATTGAAATTTGGACTGTGATCAGGGACAGGAGGGTGTGACTGCAGGTGAAGCAGGTTTGAGGACCCAGGGGCAGCGTTCAAGGATCCTCAACTGTCCAATAGCTACGAGATTCTTGCCAGCTGTGTGGACGAGAGCAAGGACTGCAGGGAGGATGAGCAAACTGACCACAGCCCCGTGGTACAGGGAGACATTCAAGTGGGAGGAGGAAATAGGAATGTATTGGTAGGAGACAGTATAATTAGGGGGATAAATACTGTTCCCTGCAGCCGTGAGCGTGCGTCCTGAAGGCTGTGTTGCCTGCCCGGTGCCAGGGTTAAGGACATCTCCTCAGGGCTGGAGAGGAACTTGGAGTGGGAAGGGAGGGATCCAGTTGTCGTCGTCCACCTTAGCACCAGCGACATTGATAGGACTGGAAAGGAGGTTCTGCTGAAAGAATTTGAACAGTTAGGAACTAAATTAAAAAGCGGATCCTCCAAGGTAATAATCTCGGGATTACTACCTGAGCCACGGGCAAACTGGCACAGGGTAGATAAAGTCAAAGAATTAAATGCGTGGCTCTGAGATTGGTGTGTGAGGAATGGGTTTCAGTTCATGGGGCACTGGCACCAGTACTGGGGTAGAAGGGAGCAGTTCCAGTGGGATGGGCTTCAGTTGAACCATGCTGGGACCGGTATCCTGGCGAATCGAATAACCAAGGCTGTCGAGAGAGTTTTCAACTAAATAGAGGGGGGGGAGGGTTCTGGAGAGGGGAAATGTCAGCTTACAAAGCAAAAGGACATGGCAGCATTGCAGGGCAGCTATTTAGGTATTGATACCCAGAGTGTGACAGGAAGGGATAGGATAAGAAACATTAAAAAAACAGCAGCAAATGGGGTCAAACGGGGAAAAAATGGTAAAAAGGCAAAATTAAATGCTTAAATGCACGTAGCGTTCAGAACAAAATAAGTGAATTAACGGCACAAATAGAGGTTAATGGGTATGATCTTATCGCCATTACGGACACGTGGTTACAAGGAGATCAAAGCTGGGAACTAAATATTCAGGGGTATGTGACTTTTTGAAAGGACAGGCAGGAAGGAAAGGGTGCCCACCTTCAGGTACTTGATCTGCCTCCCCATCATGTCAGAAAATCCAAGCTGGTCTCCTAAAGTGACCTTTGACAAGGCTCTTGAGTCTAAGTGCCAGTCTGCCTCATGGGGGTTCCCGGGCCCCAAACCCATCTCCTCCAAAATGTCCGACACTGGGAATGGCATGTAGCAACTGACGCAAAGATCTGCGCTGGCATTTTTGGGCACCTCCCCCTCCCTTGCTGCCACCTTTGGGGGCCCCTTAAATGCAACTCAATGAATGCCCCTCATATGAGTAAAAGAAATTCTAACATCATGAAACCATTCAGCCATAGTTCGAATTGTCCCTCACAAGTTTAATCTTGTTGCTTAGTTTTTGTTTATAAAGAGTGGAGAAAAGTATTACACTGTCTTTGCTCCAGTTGGATGGATATGAGAGTGGCATGTGAATTTGCTAAGGTTTGCATTACTGAGAGGGTTTCATTCAATTTTGATGACTTAGACAAGTAAAAATCCAAATGCTGGAATTGTGAAACCACCACAGAAAACACTGGTGGGTATGGCATCTGTGAAAAAAAACAACAGGTCTCTGTTAATCTCAGTGGGGCAGCAGTTAAGATGCCTTAGGTTAGGGAGGATAAAAATGAGCTAGGGTCCTTGTTCCTGATTGCTATCCAGGGACTGCTTAAAAGTGTTTGTGCACAATTTGCAATGTAATAATCTGCCAACTCTTCGCTCTCTAGCCTTATGATGAAGAAAAACCACTGGGCGAGGGACCGGTGGGTTGTCAGTACCAATGAAATTGTGCTGCAGCAGGAATCGCAATCTCAAGAGGAGGCGAGGAAAGGGAATATAATAGTTTGCAATAAAAAAGTTAAAATTACATTAAGAGGAAGCAAGTAATGCAGCTGCCAGCTCACAAGAAACAATGGTAAACTTACTCAAAACAAAATAAAATTTCCTTCTCGCAAAGGCGCTGATTCCCATATGTTTTACAGGGACCAGCCACCATTGGTATCTTATTCAAATATAACTTGCGTAAACCTTGGCAATGGAATGCAGCCATGGAACCCTTGCAATGAGTGTACTATTCAGGCACTGTGCCGAGAGAAATGCTTTCAAATGGAAGGAGTGAATGCATGGACACCATTCGTCTGTGATCAGAACTACACAAGAATGAAGAGCAAGTTATACCTACTTATGGACTGGGCAAACTCACTCAGCATTTTATGCTGATTTTTTTTAAAATCAGATACAGAGGCTTCAGGTAACAGGAATTTTATAAAAGTATGTACCAAAGTAAACGCAAATTAATTTAAATATATTACTTAGGTATGCAAACAATGTGTTTTGGAATGTGGAGAATTCTGCCCTTTTTAACCTTTGCCTGCACGTCTGTTGCCAAATCCTTCATTGTTGCATGGAAGATGTCTATTCATCCTGTTCTTTGGAATACCATTTTCTTACCTGCAACAACCCCTTAAGGCATGAATGGTGGTGCCTGGTCTGCTTAGAGCTTTGACAGGCCTCACTTGAGAAGAATCAGCAGCATTAAAATAGCACTGGTATCTTGTTTTTCTCTAGCTCCTTGACAGTTTGCATTGCTCAACAATGTTAGATCAGTTTGAATACGTAAAACATTTCATTCCGCACTTTTTAAGCTAGCCACCCACATATTTTACATAGACATCCCAACCAGCCCCACTACCTCCATTCCTCTGTTCTGGTGGGGAATGAGGGGGTGTGGGGTAGAAAACCGAATAGTTTGTGTGAAATTCATTTATTTTTTTATTTACCTACCTCAGATATGTGCTAAGCTCCAGATACCACAACCCTCATTCTGCTGTCACTTTCTGTCCACTCTGATCTATTTTTCATCACTTTGCATTGCCTTTCCCATGGCCTGCTATTTCTAGTAACAGATCTATTTTTGAGAAAGTATTTATCATGACCTTCCAAGTATTCCACAATTGACTGAAGCATCAGTTTAAAGCCCTGAACCTTGGTTGCAGATATAGGTAAATTCATGAGAATCCTGGTCATGCTTAGTTTGTACTTGAGAAATGGACCATACAGTGTTAGCTGTGGCTCAGTGGTAACACCCTCACTTCTGAGACAGAATTTTGTGGGGTCAGGTCCAATCCCAGAGACTTGAGCGTAAATCCAGTCTGACACTGAGAAAGCTGCCTTTTGAGTGAGATGTTAACCAAAGCTGTCTGCCTTCTCAGCTGGCCATATAAGATCCCAGATTTCAAAGACAAATAGTTCTCCCCCATCCAGTGTTTATATCTCAAGCAACATTACTAAAACAGACTCACTGGTCATAACCTCATTGCTATTTGTGGGACCTTGCTGTGTGTAAATTGTCACGTTTCCTACATTACAACAGCCACTGCGCTTCAAAAGTAATTCATTGGCTGTAAAGTGCTTCGGGATTTCCTAAGATTGTGAAATAGACTCTATAAATACAAGTGTTTCCTTTTGAATTGTGGCGGGATACATATCATCAAATAGAAAAGGTGCGGGTCAGTTTAGCACAGAGAACCCAACAGCGTGTGTGTGTGTATGTGGGCGCAACGCCACTGACAGATTCCTCACCTGGAAGTCATCCTCATTGACAGGCTTGGCTTCCATCTGAATGGAGAGCAGTGTAGAGGCCACAGGACCAAAAAAGCCCACACACTTGGGAGGGGTATGGGGGAGATGAAGGTGGGGCAGGTTGATCAAAAGCCTGGGGGAAATGAGATTTCCAGCGTCAATCTAATACTGAAAATGCCAACTTGCTCCCCGGACCCTCCATCCGATTTCCATTAAAAGTGGCGGGTGGGTTAGAGGCATGTTGGGGGTTGAGATATAGATTTTTAACACCCAAGCCCCTCATTTTCTGAGGTTAAAATTCTCCCACTGTATCAGAATCTGAATTTGCATAGCATAAATGGTCTAACTTGTTCTAATGGTATTTCTTTACTCTGGTGTCTTCCCCATGTTATTCAAGAAATAAATCACCAATGGATGAGGTACAGAAAGAGCTACCAAAATTATATCCATCCTCTTATTTAGAAGAATGGCCCAAGAATTAGGACTATCTACTTTAGAGAAATGATGCTTTAGAGGGGTTATAACTAATTTTTTTCAAAATGGATAAAAAGATTGATGCCAGATTGGATTAGTTAGATGAGAGCAACTGGGATGATAGATAGGCAAAGAGTTAAGTTAGATACATTGATGATTTAAGTCACAGATGCATCAAGATGCACCTCCATAGAGTAAGGCAGAAAAACACTTGTTACCAGCCCAGATGTTATCACTGAGTATCTAAGATAAGAAACGTTCATTTTAAATGTGCACTACAAAGTTCTTATTTAAATACATCCAATAGTAATATCTGCCTTGCTCAGTCCCCTTGTTTCCAAGGAAATAAAGCAAACTGTCTATCTACCAAAACTGAAGTAGAGTGGATTTAAGATTGTTTTTATTTTGAAACACTTTTTAAGATCAGCCATCATTGTTCTCAGTACACAAAGCAGTGTTTCAAGTGCATGGTAAAAAGTCACGAATCAGCAACTGTACAAGTATTACACCTTAAGATAAGAAAAACGTTTGAAATAAGGAACAATCATTTGTTCCACTGAATCCCCACTTTCCACCACTCTATGCACCCTAGTCAAGCATCCTAACCTACCCCCGCCACTTGACACCACCACCCATCCACCTGCCAAGACTTCTATATTATTTTCCTAGCTTCCATGGGAATCAGAGATTTATATAATACTTCACCCATTTCCTGACATGTATTGATCCGTTTTTTTGAAAGTTGTCATTTGATCTAGAAATTATCACTCTTTCTAATAATCAGTTGCATATTACTTGATTAAACTTCAGACTTTGAGAAAATCTGATCCTGAAACTTTTCCCAGCTTCAATTTGCTAGTAATCTGGATTAATCAGATAAATGCCTGCTAAGTGTCTGATCTGAGTTAGTCCCATTTAACTGAAAAGAATTTATCATTTTTAAGGGAATGGTCTTTTTATTAGCCTATAAAAGATAATGGAAATAATTAACCAGGTACATGTGTTAATATGTTACCAGCATCATGAAGTTCACTGGCATGCAACAAACCTAATAGCTGTACAAGTAATCTTCTTTCGCTGAAAAATTACATTTAATAAAATGTACCAATAGACACACACACACAAAATCCTTGTGAGATTGTAAAAAATAGAATTTAATATATTATAATAGCTAGTGTAATTTAACTGGAAGAAGCTTTTCAAAGGGTCACAATCAATATTTTCATAGAATAATGTAAAATAAGACCCCCCCAAACTCTGGCAGAAGTCTTGGATTCCCATGCAGAAGAACAGAATTTGGTGTATTCAAGCACTGAATACCATTGGACCAGGTCAATATAAAGTGTACTCAACATAGCTTTTCTGACTTTTTTTTTCACAAGAATAATAACTTGGGGTCACTGTAAAGAAAACCAAGCGAATGTTCTGTTTGATTAGTACAACACACTGATTAGGCCACAGCTGGGTAACTGCATGCAGGTACAAATTTGTGCACAGGTGCCATAGCTGTGACACTAAAGTAGAAACCCTGAGGTCATGTGTCCAAATCCCATCATGGAGAATTAGATATAAATGCAGCTGTTCTTTGGGTTAACTAAGATTTGTGCATAGTTCCAGTTGACAAACTACCATCAGCACAGATGTGAGAGGCCAAATAGCCTTCATCTGTGCTGTCATTTTGATGATTCTATGATGAGATAAATCATGCTGAAATAATAGCATCCTGCCATTTGCACATGATCTTTTGAAAATAAAACTGACAGAATTACCTTTGCCTCTTCTCCTTCCCAAACAAATATGCAAAAGTGTTCATCAAAACATTTTGTGAGACTTCTCCTTTAATTGTGAATTTGCGAGTCAGTCTACAGCAGCTCTATTTCTACCCATTCCCAGGAAATCATAGCTTATCTCTGAAATATCAAAAGGTTGGTAAGCATGTTCCGGAGAAAGCAGGCTGTAAAGGGAGCCATTTTTCTTTTGACTTTCTTGTAAAAAGTTAGCAATAGCCTTCCAGCGGCTAATTTCAACGTCATCATCGGCCCAATTGTTTGCTGGTAGAGTTGTGGAACAAAGAAGAGGATATGCACTGTCATGGTACACTTTGATAAATAAATTCTTCAAAAATGCTGCATCCCTCTGAAAAGAACAGAAATAAGTTCTAAACTATTTCAATACTAAGAAATCTTTAAGATTCATTGAAACATAATAGTAACTTTATGATTTTGCTGTCAAAGGACGTCAAAATTTAAAGGAAAATGCAGGCAAGGATCCTATTCTATACAACAGGTATCTTAACTTGGTGTATCCTATTAATATCAAATTTAACACAAATGTAAAATAAACAACTACTAATTAGAATCAAGTGCGAGGTATTAGCAGGTTTAGGCAAATTTATATATAAAAACAAAATGAGATTGCAGTTATTTTCAATTTTGCAACAATACAGCAATGGCAGTATAATACTGGAGCCAGATTGATAATCATTTTATATTTGTAATTTAAATTTATATATAGTGCCTTTCACACCCACTGGACATCTCAAAGCACTTTACAACCAATAAAGTAATTTTTGAAGTGTAGTTACTGTTGTAATGTAGTAACATAATTCAGTTGGTAACACTTGCACCTCAGTCATGTGGTTCTGAGTTCAAGTTCCAGGGCTTGAGTACAAAAATCAAGGCTAATGCTCCAGTGCACTACGAGGGAGTGCTATGCTGTCAGTGGTTGCTGACTTTTGGGTGAGATGTTAAACTGAGGCCCCAAATATCTTCTGGGATGGTTGTAGAAGATTCCACACCACACTATTTTGAAGGAGGGGAGTTATCCCTGGGGTCCTGGCCAATATTTATCTTACAATCAACACCACAAAAACAGATTAACTGGTCATTATCACATTCCTGTTTGTGGGAGTTTGCTGTGTGCATATGTGTTTCTTGCATCACAACAGTGACTACACTTCAAAAGCAATTTCATTCGCTGTAAGGTGCTTTGAGATGTCTGGTGGTTATGAAAAGTGCCAAATAAACACAAGACTTTTTTAAAATTTCTACAAAATTGCACTGAGTGGGAGAAGCAAAACCCCATTAGCAGAGAATCTTAAACCGGATTGCAGGTTGTGATAAATCTTTAATTCCATGTTACAGTTACACAAAAAAAATCTGTTGAATGAATTGTGTCATGATGTAATGACACTATAAAACCAGAAGCATTAGTCAGCTATCTCTCCTCACTTGTTAACAGCATGCATATTGTGGGGCTCTGAACCTCAGAGTCTCAAAAGATTTGAAAATGGCATATTCTCTACAAGAATATGTGATAAATACTCAAGGATCATCTGCTCTCACATACCTATGTACAGTATAGATGCAACCATAGAATATTATTTCTAATTATTACTCAGGATATGGGCGTTGCTATGAGCAATTATTGCCAATCCCTGTTGCCTTTGACAACGTAATGCCTGAAAAACAGATACTGTGCAATACAATTTCCAGGTCCAAGAGGGTTGCAGAAACTCATTTCAAACACTCCCAGTCTCTCCCTTGTTCCTTTCGATATTTCTGTGTTACCTAATAAAACTGGTCTGATTAATCCACAGACCTTGCTGCAAATTATATCTGCTAGGTAAACTTACTTTGTGACTCAGTTGAAATGTTTCCTGCTGATAGCTCCATCATGTTTGCTTTACGTAAACATTCTTCTTCTTAAAAAAAATTTCTTCCCTGCACCACCCATTTTAATGCAAGGCTACAATGACAGGAAAACTTGGGGGAAAAATTTGAATACTCCCATTTCTAGGTGCAGGGGCCACAATTCATGATAACCTCATTTTGTCAGGAGCAGGGTACCGTTGGTGTTGGATTTCCCTACCCCCTCTCTGCCGATTACATCTCCCCAGAGGTCTGTGCCTGGCATTGAAGTCGCCAAAGAGGATCGGACTCGGGCCAGGGGCTGTTCGAGGCTGCAGTAAAATTCCTCTTTGGGCTCACCTGTATTAAAGTGTTGGGGCGTATGTGCTCAGGACTGAAGCGCAATGGTTCTGGGCTAAGGTGAGCCGAAGGGTCATGAGGCGCTCGTTTATCATGCAAGAGGAGTCTTTGAGACAGCTAACTAGTTCGTTTTTAATGGCAAAGCCAACCCCCTGGAGGTGATCACTGGTTTACCTTTCCAGAAGAAGGTGTTACCGCCACCTTGTTCCTTGAGCTGGCCTTCCCCTGCCCGCCGGATTTCACTTAGGGCGGCAATGTCATTGTCGAAACGCCTGAGCTCCCGGACAACAATAGTAGTGCACTGTTCCGGTCTGTCGCTGTTGGGGTTGTCCATGAGGGTCCTTATGTTCCAGGTCCCGAGCTTCATTTTAAGGGGTGGAAGATGCCTATACATGACTTCTTTTAACGTGGGGGGTGGGGGGGGGCCATTGCACTCCAGCTACCACAAGGGCAATATGAAACAAGACCCTGGTCCAGTGGCAAGGCGGTCCATGACGACTGAAAACCAGGCTTCGCTGTGTGGGCCTAGGCCATACAATCTTTATACTACATTCCCTCGGACGTGAGGGATGCTGACTCCTTCCTGTAAGATCTTGTTCAGGTTGCTCTCAGAGAAGCTGAGGATGCATTGCTTTCTGTGATTCCAATTTCACTGCCACCTCCTCCCTATTGGTGATGTTAATCGCCAGGTAGATATCACCAAATGAGTCGCTGCTGATTTTCCTGGCCAGTTTGTATTTTCCACTGACAATAAATCCCGCTTTTAAACCACTGGTGCTAGCCATCCTTGTTATTATTATATTTTTCTCTCTCTCTCAGCACAACAACAGGCAGACATAAAGAAGCCACTGGGTTGTGTCACTTTCCCCAATCCCACCTCTCCTGAATTATTCGGATCTGTTTCCTGTTCCTTTTCCTATTCCTTTCCTTTCTTTCCCTGAGCACCGCCTACTTTCCCTAATGCTCCATCTTCTCTCTCAATGAATGTAGTGATGGGGGTAGGGCAGAGATACTTTAAATTTCACAGGAGATCAGCATGAGAGATAGGGTTTAGGTCTTATGGTATAGCTAGTGTAATCCAGAGCAGAACATGTTGAGTTGATGTTGAGAGGAATCCAGGAACTAAAAGCCAAGCTTGAAAGATGTTGAAGATCTAGGTTTTTCCAGAGGTTGCAGATCAGGAAAGGAAAGAAAAAAAATTACAGCAGATTCTGGTCAGAAGCAGGGTCTTTTTTTTTCCATTATAATCCAGTGCAGAATCATGGTCTAGATGCCCGATGAAGTAGAGGAATTTAAAACCAGATTTGAGAGAAAATCTGCAGCCAGATCTTTTGCTCACATCGGGGGATGGGTTTTGAACCATGAGGCAGAGGTTGTTTAAAATAACAGTTACTTTGAAGTTTGCGATAAAATGCACCCACGGTTAGAATCAGAGGAACTTAATCAGCAGAAGTGAGGATTTAGAGGGGTGAAACAGCAAGGGATTGCAGCAGATAGCCAAGGATGGATAGGAATGGTGAGGAGCTCCCTAGGAAGCTGACAGCCTAACAGAAGCCATCTTGGATCATGTAACCCAGCACCACATGCATTGCTGACTAGCTGCAAGCTAAATAGGAGGCCCAATAGCAGGATGGCTAGCAGATGGCCTGCATATCTTAATGGCATCTTGCCACTCTTAAAAGAAAGCTGCATTCTGTCCATGGTGGAATTAACTATAAGGAGAAGCGCAGAGAATAGAGTACCACGCAAGAGTGGCTCCCAGTTTTCCAATGCAGTGCTGGAGATATTAGTCATGGTGATAGAAAGAAAGAGAGAAGCAACACCAGGAGGCTCTCAAGGCAGAATCTGAGAAGTGAATGGACGGAGGTGACCAAGGTGGTTAATTCCCACTGTTTGTTCCCAAGGATATGGCAGCAGTGCTAGAAGAAGTTCAACGACCTCATCTGGATGGTCAAGGTCAGTGAATGCATCTTCAAAGGACATCTCCTACCCACCACATTACCAACCTCTCTCGCTGCTCAATGCTCTATACCCTCATCACAAACCCAACAGTAAATGGATGCGAGCCTAACATTTAGAGACTCCACTTCACAGTCACACAACTACCAATGCTGCCAGCCTCTCACCCACCTCTTGTTGATTCCAAATACCTTCAACTATTCATCCATGGTAGGCACATCACCCAAACATATTGCAACACAATCACTGACAATCTTTCCATTCTCTTGTGGGAGAAGGTGGCCCAAAACAGGAGGGTATAGAACCAGAGAACAGACAAACATGCATCACCAGAGCCATCTGGAGGAACATGGTGCTCCGCATCATGGGGACAACTGTGTCAGCGCCCATTACACCTGGCACTGCCAAGAGCATTTAGGACTCAGTGTGTTCCACCCTGTGCCCCTTCAGAAATTGTGCCTCACCCTCATTCTATCAGGCATGAGGGGGAATTTTATGCACTTCCCCAACTGGCGCATTTACAGGCGGTGGGGCATATAAAATGGCTAGCCCACCACAATGGGCAGATAAGCCATCAGCCAGCCTGCCCACCCTTGGGTCTAATGAGGGGTGATTAATGGCCAGTTAAGGGCCTGTGACCACCCGCCACAGTAATGTGTGTGGCTGGGAAAGGCAGACCAAAACAAGCCAGCCTGCTACTTCACCAATTCAGATAAAAAGGCAGGTAGGAAGGGGGAGCATATCTCCTTTCAGCGGGTGCCCTGTGTCCATTGGGGACACCTACCCCAATATTTTACGCCCCCATCCCACTTTGTGACTCTCCCCCTGGCCTCCAGAACCTGACACCTCACGCCCCCCTACCCACCTCCTGAGGATCTCCAATCTACAATTATCTCATTAAGGCCATCCCCAGTGTGTTATCACTACAGGGGCAGCTTTTCTTTGAAGTTGGTTGGCTTATCATGACCAACTTTTCTAGCGGGGAGGTTGCTGCAGATAGTGTGATCATGGACCTCTTGCTTTCTACCTCAACACTCTTCCCTCACCCCAACCCTCTTCTCATCTCTGCTTTCAAATATCCAAGCCTGCTACCTGGCCAGCCACTGTGGGCTCATAAAGGGTAACAGCAGCACCAGAACTCTGATGCTCTGAGCTAATAGCTCAGATCCTGGCACTGGGTGTGCCTTAGAGAGCAGTAGAGAGTCAGAATTTGCAGTCACCAGGCGTGAGTGGCTTGCCTGCAGCAAGGCCTCCATGGCACACTAATGGACAAGAACATGCCACCCAGTACAACTAACTTGATGCTTGTTCTGCCAGTTTGGATTGTGCAGCTCCAGTTAATAATCTATTATTCACTCACAACTTAGCATGTTTTCAGTTGCACAAGAGATGCCCACTAGTTTTATTTAAAAGGACCAGCCATGCAACTTGCAGGTATGGTGCTGCTGACTTACTTCTGCTCTTGCAAATTTATAATGTGTCACTGGAGGAGTTTGAGTGAATTGTTGGATTTCTGTATATATTTCACAGAGAGCTCAGAGAAGTTTTATGCCCTTTCAACAAAATGTCTGCTTGAGTTTTAGGGGCTATAGTTGCAGTCAAATGAAGCACAGGCAGCAAAGAGGAGAAGGTGTGTGCAGAGGGGAAAGGAGGAAGGCTCTCAACAGAAGACCTGACCCACTAAGAAAAGTCAGAGAAAACTTTTCCTATTTCCACCTCAGGCAAAAGAAATGTGAGAGATGACTAGGATTCAGACTGCAAGCATGACCCAGACCTTCCTGTCACTTGCCATTTCAACATACCATCCTGCTCTTATGTCCACACGTTCTTGGATTGCTGCAATGTTCCAATTTTCCAGTGATGCCCAATGCAAACTAGAGGAACAGCACCTCATCTTCTGATTAGGCACTTTACAGCCTTCCGGACTTAATATTGAGTTCAACAACTTTAGACCATGAGCTCTCTCTTCCGTGTCTATGTCTTTCTTGATACAATTTTTTTTTAAAGTTTTAATTTTAACTTTTATTTTTATTCTTAATAATTTTCATTTTATTATTTATTTATTATTAACTTATTCATTTTTAAATCCTTTATCCCAAACCGTCCCCCACCCCCACAGGGCCATGTTGTGCTTTCACCCTTGTTCTGCTATTAACACATTCTGCCACCAACAGCACCTTCTTTGGTCTTTACCACTAACATCAACACTCCCTTTATCTTGTGTCCATGACATGTTTGTCAATCTCTCCTTAGTCCCACCTATCCCTGACCTTCTACCTTGTTTCACCTGCTCCACCCCCGCTTAAACAGTATAAAACCCATCACATTTCTACGTCTGTTTAGTTCTGAAGAGTCACACGGACTCGAAACGTGAACTCGGTTTCTCTCTCCACAGATGCTGCCAGACCTGCTGAGTTTCTCCAGCATTTTGTTTTTATTTCAGATTTCCAGTATCCGCAGTATTTTGCTTTCGCTCAATTACTTATAACCAGGTTGGTTTTACAGTTTCACATAAATTCATTAATCCTGTTAAATACGTTGTTAAATGCTGCTCTTTAAGTTAGGTTGGAAAGGCTGGAGTTGTTCTCCTTGGAGCAAAGGAGATTGAGGGGAGTTATGGTAGAGGTATACATGATTATGGCAGGCTTAGATAAGGTAGACAAGGAAAATCTCTTCCCAATGCTTGATGGCGCAAGGACTAGGAGACTTTGGCAAGAGATCCAGGGGAAATGTGAGGTGGAACTTATTTATGCAGCGAGTGCCAATGAACTGGAACTCGCTGCCCACAAGAGTGGTGGAAGCAGGGCCGATCAATGATTTCTGAAGGAAACTGGATGGAAATAAGTTTGAAGGGCTGTGGGGATCGAGTGAAGGAGTGGGACTGACTGGATTGCTCCGTGGGGTGCCACCATGGATTCAATAGACCTGAATGGCCTCCTCCTGTGCCATATATGAATCAATCACATGAGAAAAAATACTTTCATGAAGCGAGTGGTTAGTCTCTGGAATGCACTGCTGGAGAGTGTGATAGAGGCAGGGTCAACTGAGGCTTTCAAAGGGGAATTGAATCATTAACCAAAAAGGAAAGATTTTCAGGGAAAAGACAGGGGAGTGGCGCTAGGTAAATGACTCCTTCAGAAGGCCAACACAGACACACCAAGCAGAATAGCCTTCTTCTGTGCTGTAACCATTCTATGATTAGTCTCTTGGTAGTACAGAACTTGAGTAATGCTGAAAAAAAGAGACATGCTTATGAAGCTTTTTGTCTTACACTCATCAGGACAGATGCAAGAATATCCAATTTCAAAGGGACCGACAATTCGTACTGCATGAGAAAAGAGTGCTGATTGGTTGGCAAACCGATTCTGATTGGTCGAGGCATTGCCATGGAGAATGCACCAGGGAACGACTGTCCCCCATACTTTACCTCAATTCAAAAAAGTTGCAATGTCTGGACCTGGAGAGGACAGGTTCCTGCATATGTAGCTCCTAGCAAGCTTAAGTGAGCCACATTGCAAGTCCGACTGACAATGTTAAATTGGTTGTTAGTATAATTCTTAGCATACTCTGGGTTATTCAGCAAGTGCTGTCTAATTGCAGAATCACATCCAATGTTAGGAGCATAGGAAATAGGAGCAGGAGTAGGTCATTTGGCCCCTCGAGCTTGCTCCACCATTCAACTAGATCATGGCTGATCTTCTACCCCGGTAGCATCTTCCCACACTATCCCCACATTCTTTGATATCTTTCATATCTAGAAATCTATCAATCTTTGCCTTGAATGTGCTCAATGACTGAGCCTCCACAGCGACCAGGGGTAGAGAATTCCAAAGATTCACCACCCTGCGTGAAGAAGTTCCTCCTTATCTCAGTCCTAAATGGCCTACCCCTTATTTTGGGACTGTGTCCCCTGGTCCTAGACCTCCCCAGCCTGGAGAATCATCCTTCCTATATCTATCCTGTCAAACCCTGTAAGTATTTTGTATGTTTTAATGACATCACCTCTCATTCCTCCAAACTCTAGAGAATATAGGCTCAGTCTTCTCAATCTTTCCTCATAGGACAATTCTGTCAGCCCAGAATCAGTCTGGAGAACTTTCATTGCACTCGCTCTATGGCGAGCATATCCTTCCTTAGGTAAATAGACCAAAACTGTACAAATACTCCAGGTGCAATCTCACCATGGCTTTGCACAATTACAGCAAGACTTCTTTACTCCTGTACTCAAATCCTCTTGCAACCTGCCATCTGCTTTCCTATTTGCTTGCTGCACCTGCATGTTAGCTTTCAGTGACTCATGAACAGGGCACCCAGGTCCCTTTGAACATCAACACTTCCCAACCTCTCACTATTCAAAGAATATTCTGCCTTTGTTTTTCCTACTAAAGTGGATAACTTAACATTTTTTCACATTATATTCCATCTGCTATGTTCCTGTCCACTCACTTAGCCTGTCTAAATCCCCTTGAAGATTCTTTGCGTCCTCTTCAACTCGCGTTCCCACCTTGTTTTGTGTCATCAGAAAACTTGGAAATATTACATTTGGTCTGCACTTCCAGCTTATTGATATATATATTGTGACTAGCTGGGACCCAAGTACTGATTCTGGCGGTATCCCACTAGTCACAGCCTGCCAGCCTGAGAATGACCCATTTATTCCTACTCTGTTTTCTATGTATTAGCCAATTCTCAATCCAGTCTATTACCTCCAATCCCATGTACTCTAATGTTGCTTACAAACCTCCTGGTTGGGCCCTAATCCAAAGCTTTCTGAACATCCAAATACATATCATCCACTGGTTCCCCCTTATCTATTCTGCTCGTTACAGCCTCAAAAAACTCCAACAGGTTTGTCAAACACGATTTCCTTTTGATAAATCCATGTTGATTTTGCCCAATCCTACCATTACCTTATATGTGTCCAGTTATCACATCCTTTATAATAGGTTCCAGAATTTTCCCTACTACTGATGTCAGGCTAACAGGTTAGCCTTTCTTTCCCCCTCCTTTCTTAAATAGTGAGGTTACATTTGCTACCTTCCAATCTGCAGGAACCGTTCCAGAACCATTCTAGAGACTTTTGGAAGATGATCACCAACACATCCACTATCTTCATTATGTTAGACATTACGTTTTGAGTTTTGCAAGCACGGGTTAGTTGGGTACGGTCAGTACTCTGCCTACTGCGAACAGCCAAGGGGATGTGCTGTTTGATACAACCTGCCAGTCATTAGGACATATGGCCTACATACCTGGCATCACATTGGTAGTGAAATTTGCATGATAGGCAGAATGTCCCTTTGGCTTGACAGCATCATCCTGATAGTAGAAACTACCACACTGCGAGCATTGGTCTGATCTTGATAGCCTTATACCACAGAATAAGTTTGCTGGACCCTTGCATGATGAGCAAATGGCTCAGGCTCTATTTATGGGATTGCCAATAAGGCCAATCTTATAGAGTCTGGAGCTCTAGAAATCTGAACGCATATATTGACCGGTGAATGCATGCTTGCGGGAGACAGTAGTAAAGAACTCATTAGCAGCTTTCTCAACTAGCACATTGAGGGAAAGAAACTTGTTAGACTGCTCAGTTTCAAAGGTGAATTTGAGCATGGCATGGAGCGCATTAAGGTGTTTAAGCAAACTTTTATATATAGTTGCAGATTCAAATTCAGCAAACATATCATCTTTGTATTGGTACTAATGAGTGCAAGTTGAAACACTTCAACAGCATGTCTTTTTCAGCAATACTCACATTCTATGGTTCTATAATATAAAATCTTGCCTCACTTATCTTTTGATCTTTATCCATTTTGTTAACTCACAACAAACTCCTACTGATGCTTTACGATCCCAGTAATGATAATTCATAAGTTTTAGGTCATTTCAATCAATTCTTTGCAGGATGTATATTATTCCATCACTTTTTTCTAATGTACAAAATATAGATACACTTTGTTATTATTTTCTGTTGCTCAATTATCAACCAAACATACCATTGCAAGCAACTTCTTTACTATTATTCACTGTTCCTATTGCTCACTTAATTCACAATCCAACTTCCTTTACAAATATGATGAATTTAAGCATTTTCCACACTGCTTTATGAGACTGATGGCTCTGTGTTCTCCAAAATCTGCAGAATTTGTTCTGAGCACAGATCTGGCCAAGTCCAGCAGTAGACAACCTAATTGTATATCACATTAAAAAGATTGGCATCTTCTGCACACCAGTTTTTCCTCCCATCCTGCAGCATCTTTGTTAGCACTTAATCTGGTGTTCCAATTTTCATATTTTTTTATTACATGCTAGATTTTATTCTTAAAATGCAACCTAGGTGTTCCCACAAAGAGTGGAGTGGTATGGGATGAGGGGATGGGCAACATTTTAAAGTAAAAAAAACTGAAATGTACATTCCTCATTCCTAATAACAGGCTACTAAATGTCACTGAGATAGGTATCTTAAAAGCTCATATGCTTGATTTTCTGACCACAGAATTATGTGCAGCACAGAAAGACTTAGATGTTTCGAGAAAGAAGAACTTACATTGTCCGATGTTTGTCCCTTTTAGAATTGGGAGTAATATAGTAATAAAATAGCACTTTTTTTTTTCACTGGGGTTCGCATTGTTCTGTTTATCTCCATCTGAGCAGATCTTCCAACCACATCCTCCTGCAGTTTGCCAATCTTGCTCCTGAACAACCATTTGGCGGCACTCAAAAGCAGTACGATGGAGATGTCCCAAAAGATAAATTTTGTTTAATAATTCTCTTGTGAAGCTCCCTGGGATGTTTTACTACTTAAAAGTGCTATACAAATGCAGGTTGTTGTTGTTGATAGTTATTCTCCCTTCCACCTCAGCAAAAATAGTCTGGCCTATGTTTGGTACTTTCTCATTGCAGTTTTTAAAAATTAATTCATGGGATGTGGGTTTCGCTAGCTGGGCCAGCATTTATTGCCCATCCCTAGTTGCCCTTGAAAAGCTGGTGGTGAGCTGTCTTCTTCAACTGTTGCAATCCATGTGGTGTAGATACACCCACAGTGCTGTTAGGAAGCGAGTTCCAGGATTTTGATCCAGTAACAGTGAAGGAACGGCGATATATTTCCAAGTCAAGATGGTGAATGGCTTGGAGGGGAACTTCCAGGTGGTGGTGTTCCCACTGACCTGCAGCCATTGTCCTTCTAGATGGTAGTGGCTGTGGGTTTGGAAGGTGTAATCTAAGGAGCCTTGGTGAATTCCTGCAGTGCACCTTGTGGATAGGACACACTGCTGCTACTGTGCATCGGTGGTGGAGTGAACGTTTGTGGATGTGGTGCCAATCAAGTGGGCTGCTTTGTCCTGGACAATGTCAAGCTTCTGGAGTGTTGTGTGAGCTGCACTCATCCAGGAGAGTATTCCATCACACTCCTGACTTGTGTCTTGCAGATGGTGGACAGCTTTAGGGGGTCAGGAAGTGAGTTTCTCATTGCAGGATTCCTAGCCTCTGACCTGCTCTTGTAGCCACAGTACTTATATGGCTAGTCCAGTTCAGTTTCTGGTCAACGGTAACCTCCCAGATGTTGATAGTGGGGGATTCAGTGATGGTACTGACATTGAACATCAAGGGGCAATCGTCAGATTCTCTCTTGTTGGAGATGGTCACTGCCTGGCACTTGTGTGGCGTGAATGTCACTTGCCACTTGTCAGCCCAAGCCTGGATATTGTCCAGGTCTTGCTGCATTTGGACATGGACTGCTTCAGTATCTGCAGAGTTGTGAATGGTGCTGAACATTGTGCAGTCATCAGCGAACAACCCCACTTCTGACTTTGATGAAAGGAAGGTCATTGATAAAACAGCTGAAGATGGTTGGGGTAAGGACACTACCCTGAGGAACTCCTGCAATGATGTCCTGGAGCTGAGATGACTGACCTCCAACAACCAGAACCATCCTCCTTAGTGCTAGGAATGACTCCAACCAGCGGAGAGTTTTCCTCTTGTTTCCCATTGACTCCAGTTTTGCTAGGGTTCCTTGATGCCACACTTGGTCAAATGCAGCCTTGATGTCATGGGCAGTTACTCTCACCTCACCTCCAGAGTTCAGCTGTTTTGTCCATGTTTGAACCACAGCTGTAATTAGGTCAGGAGCTGAATGGCCCTGGCAGAACCCAAACTGGACATCAGTGAGCAGATTATTGTTAAGCAAGTGCCACTTGATAGCACTGGTGATGACCCCTTCCATCACTTTACTGATGATCAAGGGTAGACTGATGGGGTGGTAATTGGCCAGGTTGGATTTGTCCTTTTTTTTGTGTTCAGAACATACCTGGGCAATTTTCCACATAGCCAGGTAGACGCCAGTGTTGTAGCTATACTGGAACAGCTTGGCCAGGGGAAATGCAAGTTCTGGGGCACAAGTCTTCAGTACTATTGTCAGAATATTGTCAGGGCCCATTGCCTTTGCAATATCCAGTGTCTCCAGCCATTTCTTCATATCACATGGAGTGAATTGAATTGGCTGTTGCCTTATCTTTTGCACTGATGTGCCAGGCTCCCCCATCATTGAGGGTGGGGATATTTGTGGTGCTTCTTTCTCCAGTGAGTTATTAAGTAGTCCACCACCATTCACAACTGGATGTGGCAGGACTGTAGAGCTTAGATCCGATCCATTGGTTGTGGGGTTGCTTAGCTCTGTCTATAACTTGCTGCTTATGCTGTTTGGCACACAAGTAGTCCTGTGTTATAGCTTCATCTACCTCTTCTTAGGTATGCCTGCTGCTGCTCCTGGCATGCCGTTCTGCACTCTTCAATGAGCCAGGGTTGATCCCCTGGCTTGACAGTAATGGTAGAGTGGGGGATATGCTGGGCCATGAGGTTACAGATTGTGTTTGAATACAATTCTGTTGCTGCTGATGGCCCACAACACCTCATGGATGCCCAGTCTGGAATTGCTAGATCTGTTCAAAGTCTATCCCATTTAGCACAGTGGTAGTGCCACACAACACGATGGAGGTTACCCTCAATGTGAAGGTTGGACTTTGTCTCCACAACGACTGTAAGGTAGTCACTCCTATCGATACTGCCACGGATAGATGCATTTGCGGCAGGCAGGTTGGTGAGGATGAGTTCAAGTATGTTTTTCCCTCTTGTTGGTTCCCTCACCACCTGCCGCAGACCCGGTCTAGCAGCTATGTCCTTTAGAACTCATAGTGGTGGTGCTTTTGAGCCACACTTGGTGATGGACATTGAAGTCCCCCACCCAGGGTATATTCTTGCTTTGCCTTTGATTCATCTTTGCTTTGATTCATCAGCTGAGGGAGGGCAATATGTGTAAATGAGCAGAAAGTTTCCCTTCACGAGAATCAATATTGAGGACTCCCAGGGCAACTTCCCGAATGTATACTACTGTGCTGCCACTTGTGAGGGGTGGGACAGGACATACCCGGGGGTGGTGATGGTGAGGATGACTATGTCAGGCTGCTGCTTGACTAGTCTCGTAAGACAGCTCTCCCAATTTTGGCACTGGCCTCCAGATTATCAGCAAGGAGGAGTTTGCCATTGTCGTTTCCGGTGCCCAGATCAATGCCGGGTAGTCCATTCGTTTACGTTCCTTTATTGAGACTTTGTAGCAGTTTGATACAACTGAGTGGCTTGCTAGGCCGTTTCAGAGTCTGGAGTCACATGAAGGCCACCAGGTAAGGACGGCAGATTTCCTTCCCTAAAGGACATTAGTGAACCAGATGGGTTTTTATCACAATTGACAATGGTTTCATGGTCATCATTAGGTTTTTATTTTTATTAAACTCAAATCCCACATGACAGGGTTTGAACCTGGGTCCCCAGAGAATTACCCTGGGTCTCTGGATTACTAGCCAGCGACAATACCACTACGCCATTGCCTCCCATCACCTTCAGAATGGAGGAATCAAATATATTACATGCAGGGTTTTTCTTTCCAAGTTAACATGTTGTTGTTAATTTACAGGCAAATCAAACTGGTTCAGAAGATGTAACATACGTCTAAAGACACAATATTTTACCTTCTCAGACCGGCTTAGAGTTATTTCCTTTTCACACCACGCACTCTGTCAAATGGAAATCAAATAGGTATCAGTAATGATGAGAACATTTTGTATTTTTCAGTAATAGTATAAAACAGACAGAGAAAACATCTTTATCGTTAGTTACAAAAGTAAAAATATTCAAATAAATATGCAGAGAAGTGTAAAGTGATTCATTTCGGTAGGATAAACAAGGAGAGGCAAAATAAAATAAAGGGTACATTTCTAAAGTGGGTGCAGAAACAGAGAAACCTGAGGGTTTATGTGAACAAATCATTGAAGGTGGCAGAGCAGATTGAGAAAGTGCTTAAAAAGGCATAGGGGAGCATAGGCTTTATAAATAAATAGCTAGACATACAGTACAATAGAAAGGAATTTAAGCTGAAGCTTTATAAAACACTGATTTGACCACAACAGGAGTATTGTATCCAATTCTGTATGCCGTACTTCAGATAGGATATGAAAGCTTTAGAAAGGATACAAAAAACATTCACGAGAATGGCTTCAGAGATGAGAAACTTCAGTTACCTGAACCTACAACTGCTACCATCTAGAAGGACAAGCGCAGCAGACACATGGGAACACCACCACCTGGAAGATGCCCTCCAAGCCATTCACCATCCTGAGTTGGAAATATATCGCCATTCCTTTACTGTCGCTAGGTCAAAACCCTGGAACTCCCTCCCCAATAACATTGTGGGTGTACCTACACCACATGGACTGCAGCGGTTCAAGAAGGCAGCTCACCACCACCTTCTCAAGGGCAATTAGGGATGGGCAATAAATGCTGGCTCAGCCAGTGATGCCCACATCCCGTGAATTAATAATAAAAGAAGGATTGGAGAAGCTGTGGTTGTTCTTCTTACAGAGAGAATGTTGTGAGGAGATTTGATAGAGGTGTTCAAAATCATGAGGTGTCTACACAGAATAGATAGAGAGAAATGGTTTCTATTGGTGGAAAGGTGGAGAACCTTAAGGTGAATGGCAAAAGAACCAACAGCGACATGAAGAAAATCTTCTTTTGCAGCAGATATTTAGGTTCTAGAACGTACTGCCTGACAGTGTAGTGGAGGCAGCTTCTATCATAGCTTTCAAAAGGAAATTGGATGCAGCTCTCCAGGGTAAGGGTGGGGCGTGGGACCAGCTAAATTGCTCCTGCAGACAGCTGGCACGTATACGATGGGCCAAATGGTTTCCTTCTGTACATTCCGATTAAGGACATCTTTAAATAATGCAGGAACTCACCAAGTCTCCTTAGACAGCACCTTCCAAACCCACAACCTTTACCATCTAGAAGGACAAGGGCAGCAGATGCATGGAACACCACCACCTGGAAGTTCCCCTCCAAGTCATACACCATCCTGATTTGGAAATATATCACCATTCTTTCACTGTCACTAGGTCAAAATCCCTCCATTAACATTAACATTACCTACACCACACAGACTGCAGTAGTTCAACAAGGCAGCTCACCACCACCTCCTCAATTAGGGTTGGGCAACAAATGCTGGCCTAGCCAGTGATGTCCACATCCCATGAATGAATAAAAAAAATCTCCCAAGAGGAATATAATCAAATCATGGCCTACTACACAAATTAAGTACAATATCATTTTACTAATAACAATACTTGTTATTGATAATTACTTTAAAATAAAACATATTAGGATGATTAATATCACTGCTGAGTTAAAAGAAAAACCTATCTCCACTTTGGAATGCACTGTGCATTCCCAGGTCAGCTATAACACAGTATGTCAGCTATAAACTTCCCAACTGGATGATACACGTCATCTGACACTTGTAAATTTAGAGTTGGTGGATAGGGATGTTAGGGGGAATGGGTGGCTTTATTTGTAGCAGAGGGTGAAGAGCTTGAAATGCAGACTTGGGCCTCTTTGCAGCTCTTCACTGTTTTACTTGACCTCCCATCACTGCTTGAAATTAAGGACCTTAATTAAGGATAAATTAAGTCTACAGAACCATGTTAGCGCAGGCAATGGCATGAGAATCCAGCTCTTCAAATTTAGTTTTGAATGGAGACCTAACATGGCCCTTGAAAATAAAAACATAAAATGCTGGAAAAACTCAGGTCTGGCAGCATCTGTGAAGAGAGAAACAGATATAATGTTTCGAATCCGTATGACTCTTCTTCAGAGCTCTGAAGAGTCATACGGACCCAAAAGTCAAAAAAAGCTCTGAAGAAGAGTCATACCGACCCGAAATGTAAAAAAAAAAGCTCTGGAAAAGTCATTTTGACTCAAAACATTAACTCTGTTTCTCTCCACAGATGCTGCCAGACCTGCTGAGTGTTTCCAGCACTTTGTTTTTATTTCAGATTTCCAACGTCCGCAGTATTTTGTTTTCATCATAGCCCTTAGAAACGTCGGTTTAAGAGCTTCCTCTACAGAAATACTGAGCACCTGTAATCGATGGCACTCTCAACATTAAAACATTTACAGAACTCAGGGTGGCAGCCTTCAATCTCATAAGATGACGATTTGTGCGATGGTAGTCAACTTTATTAAGCCTCGCCTAGTGTGACTCAGGAGCCCCACTCTAGCATGGCAGGAAGACAGTGGTCTGAGAAGGTGCACAATTCATTGGCCTCCATTTCCTTTGGGCCGTCTTCTCGGCCAGCTGAGCTTTTTATTTCTGCTTACCTCTTCCAATGCCCCTCCAAAAAGTCAGCCTCCAGGGGTCTTCAGCAACTGATTCCCAGTTGTCAGTGTCAATGTCTGCCAGCTTCACATCTCGCTTGCAAGCGTCACTGTAGCGGAGGGACAGGCGCCCAGGTGGTCATGATCCAGTGGCCAGTTCAACATACAGAAGGTCTTTGGACATACTGCTTTCATGCATCTGATGAATGTGGCCAAGCCTGCAGAGTTGTTTTAACAATAAATGCATACTGATAGAATTAGCACATTCCAGGACCTCCGAGTTGGTTACCTTGCTCTGCTGAGAAATGCTGAGGATATGCTTGAGACAGCGAAAGTGGAAACTGTTCAGCCTTTTCTCCTGCCTGGCATATGTTGTCCAGTTCTCACCAGTGGAGAGCAGTGTGCTGAGGACGTAGGCTTGGTAGACTCGCAGTTTGGAGTTCTCAGTCAGGTTGCAGTTGTTCCATGCCCTCTTACTCAGCTTGAGCAGAACACCACTAACACAGGCCTGTGAACTAGTCAGTGATTATGCATAGCACAGAGCCAGCTAAAAAAAAAAATCACTTCTTTAAATAAAAGCAAAATACGGCGGATGCTGGAAATCTGAAACAAAAGCAAAAATTGCTGGAAAAACTCAGCAGGTCTGACAGCATCTGTGAAGAGAAAGACAGAGTTAACGTTTCAAGTCTGTATGCCTCTTCATCAGAATTAGAGAAATAGAAATATGGTGAAATATAAGCTGTTTAAGGGGATTTTAAATGTTGGATTTGCAGGACCAATATTAATTGACACTAAATTTTGGGAGAAATGCATGGTCTTTGATCATGACCAGTAAGATAGAAGTAATCTGAACATCTTGATTTCAAATTCTAAATGATCAAATGATTCCAAATAATCTGTAATCTTATGTCCTTGTATATACCTCACTCTACCACTACCATCCAGCTAGGAGACCAACTCTGGTGCAATGAGGAGTGTAGGAGAAACTCTTTTCTTCTCCGCCGATGCTGCCAGACCTGCTGAGTTTTTCCAGGTAATTCTGTTTTTGTTATGAGTAAAGTGTTGGCAGGTGTCATCACCAGTACCATTAAGTAGAATTGACTCACTTGTAACCTGGTCACTGATGCTTAGTTTGAGTTCTGCCAGGACCAATTGATTCCAGGCCTCATGAAAGCCTTGGATCAAACAAAGACAAAAGAGCTAAATTCCAGAGGTGAGATGAAAGTAACTGCCCTTTACATCAAGGCATCATATACTTAGCACAATGGAAAATGGCTATGGTTTATGGAGGTCAATTGTCTCAGTCCGGGACTTTGCTGCAAGAGTTCCTCAGGGTAGTGTTCAGGGTCCAATTATCTTCAGCTGCTCACTGATGATTGCACAGTGCTCAGTTACATTTGCAACTCTTCAGATAATGAAGTTGTCCATGAAGCAAGACCTAGATAACATTCAGGTTTGGGTTGATAAGTAGCACGTAACATTTACAGCACATAAGTGCCAGACAATGACCATCTCCAACAAGAGGGAATCTAACCACCACCTCTGACATTCAACAGCATTATAATCACTGAATACCCCATCATCAACTTCCTGGCTTGTCGTCATTTTCACAAGTAACTTAAGTGGACCAAGTACACAAATACTGTGGCTATAAGAATAGGTCAGAGGATGAGAATTCAGCAGCAAATAACTCCTGAATTTGTTGAAATGCTCTCCACTTGCCCAGATTAGTACAGATCCAACAACATTCAAGAAAGTTCAACATCATCCAGGACAAAAAAGCACACTTGATAGGCACCCCATACACCACCACCAGCAGTCATGTGAATGAGCTACAAGATCCACAGCAGCATCTCGCCAAAGCTCCCTTGACAGAACCTTCCAAACCAATGATCTCTAACAGCTAGAAGAATAAGAGTAGTGGGTACATGGGAACACCACCACCTGCAAGTTCTTCTCCTCTAAGTCACTCACCATCTGGACTTGAAAGTATCCTTCATTGTTGCTGGACCAAATTTCTGGAATACCCTGACAGCACTGTGGGTATACCTACACTACATGGAATTTAATGATTCAATAGTCAGCTCACTACCTTTCCTAGGGCAATTGGAGATTGGCAATAAATGCTGGCTTTGCCTGCAATGCCCACATCTTATGAATAATACATTTTTAAAAAACGTACCCCATACAACTGAGCTGAGCAAACTAAAGCCGTGAAGAAATTCCGGCTTAAGAATGCAATTCTGTGTTTGACCCTTAGACCAAAATTGTTTAATTTGTTCAAACTTGTATCCTAACCTGCATCAAATCCTGTCACAGACTTACACAGACTTCCAGGCTGGCACCATCTCCAATTTAAAATTCTGAACTTTGTGTTTATTCCCTCATGGCCTCATTCTACTTCCATTACCTCCTCTTGTCCTACAACTATATGAGAATTAATTGTTTCTCAAATGTATCCTAGTTCCCTTCATCATGCAACTGACTGCCTTGTTTTCAGTGAATTTGGTCCAAAGCTCTGGAATTCCCTACCTAAATATCTCTAACTTTCTCCTCCTTTAAGACCTTCCTTAAAACCCAGCTCTTAAATCAAGCTTTAGTCAGTCCCCAATATCTCATCCTTCGGCTCAATGTCAATTTTTGTCTGATTACACTTCTGGGAAATGTTTTCCAACATTAAAGGTGCTATATAAATGCAAATTGAAGTTGTTTTCACTGCCCATCCATACCTCAGGTAACACTGAAGGAGATTTAATAGAGGGATTTTGTCTCTATATAAAAAGTTGCTTTAGCATCTTGCATTTCTATAGCATGGTTAAAATATTTTCAAAATCCTCAGACACTATAGCACACTGATGAGTAGAAAGATAATTAGATTAATTGACCAAATCCACAATCAAAAAGATTCACTGAGGAAACTTAAAAGGCAGGAGGAAAAGAGGCCCAAACGACTGAAAGATCTGCCTCCAATCAACAGTGTTGCGGATAAACAAGAGTGGATGCAATGGAAGCCAGATACTTTGTACCACGGGCTGGAATGTTGGGCTGAAGGAAGTTACAGAAATTAGATAGGGCAACGTGATGGAGGAGCTTAACAAAAACTAGAATTATTAATTTAGCCTGGTGGTAAAAATGGAGCCCATGGAAGTCAAAGAGGACAAGTGTAATGAGTGAACATGAAATCAGTGGAGGAAAGACAATGGAGTTTTAAATGAGGTGGAATGTCTGTAAAATTGGGCATGGGAGTAGTGAGAAGGGCATTGGAGTAACTATCTAGTTTTCAGCATGTTCAGAAAATGGAGGTGCTAGCAACAACAGACTTACCCTAAGAGCATCTAAGATATCAGTTTGTTCCAGCAGTTCTGGAAATGTTGCCAGCACTGGGTCAGAGATGAGATCTGCAAATAAAACAAACAAGGGAAATCAATGTTGATAGGTGTACATTATTATAGTACATCAAAAGTCTCTTTGTTCAAAGCAAATTAGACAAAGTACAAGAACTGGCCCAACTGGTCTAAAACCAGTAGCTTCCTGACTTCACTGTTTGGGCAGGGAGTGTTATGGATTGGGTAGTTAATGGAGCTGCTGCAGTGAGGTGAAAACAATCAGTATTAGTGTGCGACGTTTCAGTTGAGTTTAACATCTTAATGGAAGAATTGTTGATGGGGAGGCCCTTTTTCAAAAGGAAGTGGCCATTATGAGGAGAGATTGACTCATACTTGGACTGTTTCTACTGCTACTGAGGAAGCTAAGAGGAGATTTAACAATGAAAGATTTTGATCGAATGAATAGTAAAAGACTCTAGTTAAGAAATCAGTGTTAAGCAGTCATTCATTTAAAACTGTCACCAAGAGAGTGAGATTAGGGAAAAAAATCTTTATACCGAAGCATGGAATAATTTTCTAACTGGTTAAATTCCTGTTTGAATCTCTCTAATCCACAAAACAGAAATAGCTCTTATCAAAGTCACGGGTGACATTCTAAGTGACTGTGACAAAGTTAAACTATCCCTCCTTGTCCTTCTTGATTAGTCTGCAATTTGGCATTTTTAACCACACTATCCTTCTCTCTCCATCACCATCCTATTGGGAGGGACTGTACTCCACTCGCCTGGTCCCATTCTTATCTATCCAGCCCAGCCAGAGAATCACTTGCAATGGCTTCTCCTTCCACTCCCGCACTGTTACATCTAGCTTTCCTCAAGGATCTATCCATTGGTCGCTTCCCATTGTCATGTGCATGCTGTCCCTTGGTGACACCATTCGAAAACAAGAGATTCAATTTTCGCCATTGAAGCGGGAAATTTCCGGATTCGGCAGACCTTTCTCCATAAAAACAACCCCCACATAAACGATTTTTGCTCCAGGGGCGGGGCAGGGGGGTGCGCGGGGTGGTTTTTACAATGGTGTGATCGAGTCAGGCAGCGCTGCCACTGGAGGCAGTAGGGAGGTGGCCATGGAGGTGGGTAAGTGCCAAGGCAGACTGGTTAGAAGGCCTGCCTCAGTTCTCTGATACTTCAGTTCAGTTGTATAAAAATCTGTTAAGTCCTCTAGATCTCGACCATGCCCCCATGCCATCTCCATAGTCCCTCATACCCCCATGATATCTCCAAACCCCTTCATACTTCCATGCGACCTCCATAGCTACTCACCCAGTATCCACTGTGACAGCACTCACTCATACAATCTTCAATCAGAAAAATATTTCCATTCATGAATCCCATTGAAAACTTTTAAATCCCCTCAAGTGGTCAATTAGTTATAAAAACAAACACTCTTCTCACAGCCGATTCTTTAAAAGCCTCTTTAAAAGCTGTCAATCAAGATGTGAACTCAGCCTCCTGCCGAAATAAGTGGTTTTGAAACTCAGCCAAGAATTCATAATGGGTTCAGTTGTAATAACAACCCTTGGAACATGTCAACAATGAGGTCTATTGAAACTGCAGGAAAAGATGGCTAACGATTTTTCTAAGCTATGCCAGATAGCCTGTTAATTAATGATCTCCAGTAGCAGGAATCTGCTTTTTTACTCTGACAGCAGCAGATTTTTTCATCTTTAAAGGACTGGAGATTTAAATAATTTCTGATCAAAACACTTAAACAGATCTTATCTGCCCCTCAAGAGCATTTACGCCTCTTTCATATATCTGTGGGTTAAGGCCCTTGGAAAAGCAAAAATGGGGTCTGTTTGAACTCAGCACTAATTTCAAATGGCCTTGCTAAGTTGGTGTTTCCTGCCTGAGAGATTCACGCCCTTCCACCTTCCCCTCCGCCTCTGGAAAAACTGGAATCTGCTAGAAATGGGGGCGGGACCTCTGCATCCTGCTCGCCATTTTTAAAGGCCTCCAGATTTGGCCCAACTCTGAAAATCCAGCCCAAATTGTCAGTTTCCATTGTACATTGATGATATTCAGCTCTAACTACCACCACCTCTCTTGACCCTTCCACCACACTGAACTATAAGACTGCTCCTCCAATATCCAGCATTGTGTGAGCAGCAATTTGCTCCAATGGAATATCTCTCATCCTGAGATAAGCTCCAGCCTATACCCGCACCATTACTAAGTCCGCTAAAATCTTCCAACTATGTCCCTGCTTTGGCTCATTTGCTATTGAAATCCATACCCCTGCGCTTGATTTGACTTTACTATTACAAGGCACTCCTGGTCAGACTCCAACATTCTACCCTCTATAAATCTGAGTCATCTAAAACTCTGCTGCCTATGTCCTAACTCACACAAATCCCTTTCACCCATCATTCTGTGCTCACTGTCTTATACTGGCTCTCAGTTAAGGAATCCCTTGATTTTAAAAATACTTATCCTTTTTTCAAATCCCTCCATGGCCACACCTTCTGCTGCCAAATCTAAAGCTTTGGAATTCTACCTCTCTTTTCTCCATGAAGATACTCCTTAAAATCTCTCTTTGGCCAAGCATTTGGTCATCTATTTTAATATCGCCTTGCGTGACTTGGTGATGTTTTGTTGGATAACACTCCCGAGAAGCTCATGGGAAGTTTTACTTAATTCATTTTCATCTTTTAGAGATGCATTAGTAAATATTTGAAGCAGTGGACAATATAGTGTAATGGGGGCAGAGTGAGCAATGAAATTAGTTTAGGATTGTTCTTGCATAAAACAATGTGCAAAAGAATCATTCTCCTGTGCTATAAACTTCAATGGCTATCTGAGAATTTATTCCCTTATGGCATAGAACATTTCATTGATGCAACAGGGTAATGGTATTCTCAGTGATAATAGTTTTTACTGCTTTCAAAAGATCAAACAATACAATGTACATATCAGTGCTGTTAAAACAATTCCCAATCATGGGCACACCAGTTGCTGGAAGAGCCTCGAATGCCCTTATCTAACAGGTATGAGATCCTAGCTGCCTGTGGGTGACGGCAAAGTCTGTAGGGTGAACCAGCAAACTAGCCACGCCACAATTTTAATAATTTAAATCACTAAACACATCTGATCAGTCAAGTCTGCTTGAACTTCCATGAGGAGAAGGGTGGGGATTAGTACTGTCTAACCATGAAAAAGGCTGTGGATTCTCAGTCATTGAGTATATTCAAGGCTGAGATCAATTTTGGGCTTTAATGGAGTCAAGGAATGTTAGGATAGGTGGGAAAGTGAAGTTAAAACAGAGGATCAGCCGTGACCTTATTAAATGGCAGAGCAAGCTAGAGCAATTGTAGGGCCTGCACCGACAGTAATTTTCACTTTTAGATTAGTGCAGATTTTTAGTCTGTGTTCTCACCAGCTGTTTGCATATTAACTCGGTCTTTAAGAAGCGCATCTGCAAGTAACTGTCGATAAAATGCCAGCAGGCAGATGTAGCAATTTGGGCCGACCAGAGTTTCTGGAAGCAAGCTGTAAATAAAGTAAGAAAGTACTTAATAAGAGTCAATCGAACTGTAACTGTTACATTATAGCTCTAGTATGTAGGCCTATACTATTCCACAGCTTCTGCAGTGTCCACATAAACACGTAGCCACAGCACCTTCCAAACCCACAACCGCTACCAACTGGAAGGACAAGGGCAGCAGACACATGGGAACACCATTACCTGGACATTCCCCTCCAAATCACTCACCATTCTGACTTGGAAATACATCGCCATTCCTTCATTGTTGCTGGGCTAAAATCCTGGAACTCCCTCCCTAACAGCACTGTGGGTACACCACATGGACTGCAGTGGATCGAGAAGGCAGCACACCGCCACCTTCTCAAAGACAATTAGAGATGAGCCTAGCCAGCAATGCCCATATCCCATGAATAGATTTTAAAAAAGCACTAAGAGTACACCTACACCATTTAGACTGCAGTGGTTCAAGAAGTTAGCTCACCATCATCTCCTCAAGGGCAAACTGGATTGGACAACAAATAATGGTCTTGGCCTTGCCATGGATGCCCAGCTCCCATGAAAGAATAAAAAACTCCCTTCTTTCCTCCTTTAAAACTCACCCCTCAAAACCTAACTCTGACCAAACTTTTGATCATCCCCCACAATATCTCCTCGTATGTCTTCATGTCAATATTTGTTTGTTAACAGACTATGAAGTGCCTTGGCATGTTTTTATTCCAATTTGAGGAACAGGGGCTGCTTTGCTTAATGCAGATTTATGACAATAAAGTGATTTTATTTTAGTATTTTCAGCCTAAAGTCATAGGGCAGAATTTTCTGATCCCGCTGCTGGCGGGCGTGATAGGAGGCATGCGTGCAAAATATGGCAGGACCCACTTCACAACAGTGTGAAGGCAGGCCAACGGCGGGCAGCATTTCTCACCATCGGTCAGTGGGGAGCTAATTGTAATACATTAGCATATAATTAAAAGGCCATCCCTCCAGGCTCTGGGAACCTGCCGTATCGTCTGTCCACATCAGCGGGAAAGCAGGCCAAGGTGTTTCACAACATCACGCAAGTGACGTGCACTTGGTGGCCTTCACTTTACGGGAACTGAGGTGAGGTGAGCAACTTGCCTGTTGTTTACAGGTCTCAGTGACACCGGAGGGGACGGGGGAAACTGATGCCTGACCCCGCAGGCGACTGCTGAGGGGTGGAGGATGTCCGGGGCAAGTGCTGGCCAGACTCGGAGGTGGCTGCTTGTGGCGGGGGGGGGGTCATGTGTTGCCCTCACACTGCATCCCGTGCACAGGCAATCGAGGTGGGGGGCAGAGTAAGTGAGGGAAATGACCACGCATTCAGGACACCTGTATAAACTGACCATGCCTCTGCAACTAAGACAGATCAGGCGCAGCCACAGTGATATTATTGGGGTCAGGCTCCTAGCCTGCCCACCCATGCAAGCATCACAGAGGCACCAAAGGGCCACCAAGCACTCCATACCTTACCCAGCTTCCAGCCCCCACCTCCCCGGCACAGACTTCAAGTCCACCACCACTTTATTGGACCGCAGAGCAGTTGGCCTGCAAACGTTGTACAATCTCCTCGCCAATGCTGGCCATGTAGTCATTAATGCTGGAGGCGCTCACAGCCCTTTGCAATCTCAGTATCCTGGTTTGGACCTGTGTCCCCCATGTCACAGGTTGACAGGGCAGCCATACAGCGCATTCATCTCTGGCCATCCGAGGGGTGACCAGCATTCTTCGTGAAGCATTAAGGGGCAGTCACACAGGGCCAGGAAAGGTGCTAAATATAGCCATGATAACCACATCTCTTTCCCTCTTTCATGCTGCAGGACCACGTCAGGATCATGGATCCTGGTGACCTAGCTGTATGCCTGTTGGCCTACAGAGACCATAGAAGAAGGAGAAAGGGACTGAGGCTCCTGGCCGCGCAAAGGCAGGAGCAGCAACCTCATGAAGGGGCAGCAGGGGCTCCTGCACACACTGCCCGGGGGCGACAGTGAGCCGTGGCTGGTCCAGGCCTAACGACACCCACAGTCTACATACGCCGCCTGCCATTCCTGCAGATGACTGAGAACCAGTGTCGCTGACAACTGCGCATGCCTAGGGATCAGGTGGCTCACATCTGCCACTTACTGCAGGACGTGGCACCAAGGGGACATGGAGGGCATCACTGCCAGTGGCTGTGAAAGTGACCGCTGCAATTTCTATGCCAGTGGCTCCTTTCAGGACTCCACAGGTGACCTCTGTGGATTTCACAATCCACCACCCACAAATGCATCCATGAGGTTGTGGATGCCATCTTCTCCATGGCACACAACTTTGTGCATTTCGCCTGGGACTGGAACAGCCAGGATGGCAAGGGCCAATGGATTCGCCCTGCTCTCGGGATTCCCACAAGTGCAGGGTGCAACTGACTGCACTCTTGTGGCGCTCAGGTCTCCATCACTACACAAAGTGGACCACATCAGCTGCAAGGGCTTCCATACACTGAACTTGCAGCTGGTATGCGACCACCAGAAGGTACGCGCACGGTTTCCAAGGAGTGTGCACGCGCCTACATCCTGAGTCGCTCGCAGATCCCTGCAGTCTTCCAGGGTCCAAAGAGGCTGCAGGTTGGCTCCTTGGGGATAAGGGTTACCCGCAGAGGCCGTGGCTGATGACACCCGGGCGGCGGCCTCAGACTGCAGCAAAAGCTCACAACTCAGTGAAGCAGACTATCGGGATACTGAAGAAGCGGTTCCTGTGCCTGAACCAGTCTGGTGGAGCCCTGCAATACAATCCGCAGAGGGTGTCACACATCGTCATCATCTGCTGCGTCCATTACAACCTGGCGCTGCAACAGGGTGAGGTGCTGGCTTTGGAAGAGATGGAGGAGCTGCCTGTCTCCTCCAATGAGGAGGACACTGACGGAAATGAGGGTGAGGGAGTCCTCGATGGTGACGATGACGGGGATGAGGCTCTCACACTGGCTAGACGAGGCAGGCGCACTCGGGAGGCCCTGATAGCTGCCAGATTTGTGGAGGATGATGACGACATACAGTGAGGTGTCCCCATAGATCTTCACATCACAGTTGTAAACATTTGACTCCAGGCTTATTTCAGCGCCAATACCCTCTGTGAGAATGCCCCTGTCAAGGAGATACAGTGGAGGCCCTTATAGCTGCTCAATCACAGGAGGATGAAGACAACATGCAGTCAGGACACTTCACAGATTTTCACATTGCCTCTGAGAATGTCTGACTCCTGTCTAACCGAGGACAGCTCGTTTGCACTCCATGATCAGGGCTGTCTAAGAGACGCAGCCATGAAACTTTAGATGCATCTGATGCTGTGTCTGTCTTCAACACGTCAGCTCTTCAGGAGCTGGTGCACAGCATCACTGGTCGCAGATGCTGCTGTGACAGGGGCCAGCCCCACCTTAAAGGTGCTGAGAGCACACAGAGTATGAGAGAACTCTGTGGTGCCTGCCCACTACATTCTGGCAGCAATAACCAGCACTGCCGAGGTGCAGGCATCAGTTATGTTTCCATGGAGTGTGAGGCTGGACCATCACTGTGGTGTGAAGGCTGCACAGAGCACAGGGAAAAGGCCCTGGACTGAAACATCTGCATTTTATCTTGTGTAGAAAGGTTTCACATCTGAGTGACAAGAACACTGCTCATCAGAACAAGGAGCCATAGGCAGGAAGACAGTCTTGGGAGTTTATTGACAATAGTGAACATTATGTACAAGTGATTAGCACCCATGCCCAGGCTGTGCAACCAATTCTCCTTAACTTTCTTAACCCTGCCGCTACATCTTGGTGCTTTCTGGACATCCACAGCGGAGGTGGAGGCAGCCTGCTGACTGTGATGCCCTGTCTGTGATTACTTTGGCGGGTGTCCTCTGGAGGGCTGAGACTTGAGGGCCCTGGTCTGCTTTCAGAGTCCTGCTGTGTGGCAGTGGCACCCTCCTCGACCTGTGAAGCTGGATTTGCAGAGGTCACAGGAAGAGGGGAGTCAGGTGGGCCAGTCACTCCCAGAGTCACCTGGATGGATGGCCCCAGAGCGTGCACCTGCTTATCCTCCTCCCTATGGGTGCCCGACGGCCCCTGCCCGACTCCAGGAGCGGGAAGGGATAGCTCGAGTAAGATTGAACTGCCCAGCACCCCTCTCGTGTACACGCTGTTGGAGGCCAAAGATGGAGTTAAGCCGGCGCAGCAGTGCAAGAGTGACATCCTGGACTAAGGTCTCCATGTCGGCCGCCAACCTGCCAGTGTTGACCTCGGTGCGTTGCAACGCTGGTGCTATTGCCTCAGTGTGAAGGCGAATGGACTCCTCCATCATGCCTTGCAATCTGAGGAGTGCAGCGGCCATCCCTTCCTGATGTTCCCGAGCTTGCCTTTGCAGCTCCAGCAACTGTGACATGACCGAGTCCAGGGGCCCATCATCTGACTCGGTCTCAGCAACATTCTGGCCTCCAGCAGTCCTTTGAGTGCCGGGGACATGGGAAGTTCCTGCCTCTGCCTGCTGTGGATCAGAAAGTGCGATGTGCTCACCAGATTGTGGTCCCAAGGCTACTCTAAAGCTGGGTCCCACTGAGGTGTGTGTCTCTGCGCTGGTGGAGGATGTGGGTGAGTGCTGTGGCGGGTCTTCAGGGAGGATGACTTCAGATTCCTCTTCAGAGGTTTCTTTGGAGCTTGCTTGGAGGCTCTGGGTCGTGGACTCTGTCGGCTGCTTCCTAGATATGCCTGCGAAAGCAGGGGGAGATTATTAGTGCATGGCAATGGCCTGTGAAAGAGGACACATCACTCATGGCATGGTTGTCTGGTGGATGTTGCATTGCTGGATCCTCACTTGGTAGAGCAGAGCCGACCTCGGCGTCAGCACAGGACCAGTCCCAGTCATGGCTGGCCAGCTGGATGGCTCTGTTTTCAAATTCTATCAGAACTTTGAATTCTGGCATCCCTCCACCTGTCTGTGACCTTTCCTTCCTGTTGTGAGCCAGTTTGTGCTGCATGGATAGAGATGGGGAGAGTGTATCAGGACGCTTGCCAGGCCAGATGATAAGTATGCCCGGCCTGTGTGGGTGGCGAGTGGTCCCATGGACGGATGAGGGCAATGATGGTGTGAGAGAAAGAATGAATGGTGATGTCCCTTGCACTGGCAGTTAGTGAGGGCCCTGTGGATGTGTGATGGGTTTGTTAGTGAGAGAGTTGGGAGTGATGAAAAGTGTGACTTACCCTGGCGGAACGGAGGATATCATTCATCCTTTTGCGGCACTGGGTGGCTGTCCTCTTCTGAAGGGCGTTGGCACTAACCACCACCTCTTCCCAAGCCGGGTTGGTGATACTGCTACCCATCCTGCGGCCAGAGTGGGGGTAAGAGCACATCCTGGCAGGACTCCACAGCATCCAACAGTCACTCCAGGGACCCGTCGTTGAAGCAGTATTTTTACCTTTGTAGGCCATGTCTCCCAGACAACGGTGGTGAGCTGGTGGTGATGAGCACTTTGCTGGCGGCTGCCTTTTAAAGATGACGACCGGCATGCTGCAGCAGTGGGGTGTAGGCGAGTGGGTGAATAAGAGCCCAGTGGCCATGGAAACGGCATGTTTCACCAGCGTGAATAAATAATGAGGCGGGCTTGGGAAGATACGGTGTAAAAACCTGCCATTTTCATCGGCAGGTAGGACTCCATTTTACCCACCCGCTACTGCACTTATTGCAATTCTGGGAAAATTCAGCCCCTAGTAATAAAGACAAACTGAACCAATGGGTAATTTTTTTTCCCACTTCCTGACTTATGCAAGTTGGTTGTCCAGACATTAAGGTTACTTCAGAAGGTCCTAGTACCACTTTACAAATTCTAATGTAGTTCTTTTTTTTTTTTACAATAAACACTTTTGTCCTTTTCCAGCTATTTTTTTCTCTTCTTCCTCCTCCTTGTTAAGCCATTGATTCACTGTTGTAGTAGAACACTACAGGTTTATGACTCACACCCTCACCAGCAAAAGAAACATAAAAATAAGACATTGAAACAGGACAAGCACTGCACTCAGCAATGACAGAAGAACACTGTCTAAGGAAGAAGGATGTCCAAACAGAAGACCTTAAGTGCTACGGAAGTTGATCACTCTGTCACTTTGGTTTAAGATTGTATGTGCTAGTTGATCCTCGTGAACCACTGAATCATTAAATATAATATCTGACTAAAGTGAAGTGCAGAGTAGTCTAAGTTTTTTGGACCATCTAACTGCTAGGTCCACAAATTATTGGGAAGTCAATAATTATTACACCATCTAGAGACATTGCCCTGACCTTTTAAGATATATTGTTCAAATATTTATCCACATCCCTTTTAAAAGTTATTATGTATTCTCTTTCCAGCACTATTTCTGGTAGAGCATTCAATGGCCTAGCTGTGTAAAAAAAAAAATTCTCTCAATTTCTTCCTTTGTCCTTTTGGTGATGATCTTAAATTTATGTCATCTGGTGAATGGAAATAGTTCCTCTCTACTTACCTGATTAGAACCTAGGGAATGTATTTTGACAGTGGCCCTTGTCCACGAAGAGCTGCAGAAACCCTGGAAAAATGCTGCTTATACTATTTTCTGGGGTTTCCACAGCGCTTCAGGTATAAGTCCTGCAGATAAGCGGGAGATCCCCTAGAAATTCATTCCCCTGCATCATCCTCCCACATATCCTAAATGAATGAAAAACATTAGACCCTCATCAGAGTTACTTGCACATCTCAGTGAGGGTGCAATTCATATTCAACAAAAAGACCTATTCAAAAAGGGATTGATATGGTTTGGTCATCTTACAAGATAAATTGTCATGTCATAGATCATAAATACTTACTTCAGAATATTTCTCATCTGTCTAGTAGGTGATTTCAGCTTTACTAGCAGTTTTGGTTGTTTCCTGGGTGCCATCAGCTGTTCAAAAAGATTTGCTAAAGTAGAACGGCAAAACAAGATTAGGATATAGTTCAAGGTATCAGGAATATTTGCATAAAAATGCTTAACGTCTCACCTCTCTTAGAAACTGTTGGATCAACTTCTAATCCTTTCTCATAAGGTGTTCCACCATTTAATACTATTTCATAGGTCCTATAATATTCATGAAAAAATACCAAACAAATGCACAAACATCAATATTTTTGGTAGGCAACTGAGAAATCTACATCAGAAAAATCACAAACTTGAATGGATATTATCATAGTGCAAGACATTTATACAGTATCTGACACATACCAAGCAGTGTTGCAGGAAGAGGGGATGAGGACACTGCACAGGAAGTGGAAATGAAGGTAAGGGTCGTAACAAAGCATGGGAAACAAGTACATTTTCAGGAAGCTCCTGAGGGAGGGGGGAGGAAGGGACCATTAATGCAGAGAGAAAGGGAACATACAGCAATGCAAGGAAAATGCCACAAAATACATTTTTGACATTTCTTTTGCAATCACCATCACTAAACTGAGCTAAAATCACTCAATATAATTTTATAAACATTTAAAATAATGGAGCAAATCACATGAGCCATGAGTCTGAATGTCCAATGAGCTTTTGATGGGAAAGGCCCCTCCCCTATTTCTATCAGCAACAAGGATCGAAAAATTACCACTCATGCATCGTGAAAAATACAAAAAAAATGTTCTATGCCCTTCCTTGTTATGTGCTCCAAATACAGAGCAAAGAGCTACTGACTATTACAGATTATACGTAGGATGTTAAAGGGACATACTTCAAGAGAAATTTAAAGTTACAATCTGATTTTACAATCTGGCAATGGTCATAAAGTACTAAGGCAAGCCGCAACTGTGATTCAGCACCTTTATCCACTGAGTAATATACAGACCAGGTGCAAGGTACCACCCCAAGTTTGTTCAAGTTACATAAGTTTGCAAATGCCACAAGAAGATCCTCTGATGAAGGAGGCAGTCGAAAGCAACATGTGATATTGAGGGCATGAGAAGTTTGGACAGTTATCACTTATTATGCCAATATTAGGGACCTGGTTTTAATTTTAGAAATTGGATTACACTGCACAGGATTCATAAGAGCAGAACATGAGTCTAAGGGTCCAATATGGCAAGTGGTGTGCACATGCTCATTTTACACCAGTGGCAGGCATGTGCTCATTTCACACTAACATCTAGAATGACAAGGGCAGCAGATGCATGGGAACACCACCATCTGCAAGTTCCCTTCCAAGTCACACACCATCATGACTTGGAAATACAACGCTGTTCCTTACCTGTCGCTGGGTCCTTCCCTAAGAGCACTGTGGGTGTACCTACACCACATGCAGGACTGCAGCAGTTCAAGAAGGCAGCTCACCACCACCTTTTCAAGGACAATTAGGGATAGGCAATAAATGCTGGCCTAGCCAGCGATGACCACATCCCATGGACGACTAAAAAAAAGCATACCACTCTCCATACTGGTAAAAACTAGCTCTGGGGGCATCAAGGCACATGGCTGAAACAGGCATTATGCAATTGCAAATGGGGCTGTAATGCCCATCTCAGGGCCCATTTGTAAAACTGGATTGCACATGACTGCAGCATGTACCATGCACGTTGTGGTCAATTTCTCCAGTTCCTTGGCAGCCTAACCAGTAGTCCACAAAAGTGGTCTGAAATTTTGAACTGCTTTACCTGTATTATTTTAAAAGCCACGTTAAATCTGTTGGGTCACTTCCAGCCACCACTAGCCCAACAACTAACTCTGGTGTCACCAAGGCTGCCTACTTCCATCTCCATAAAATTATTTATCTCTGCCCGTCTCAGTTCATTTGCTGCTGAAACTCTCCCATGCCTCTGTTCCCTCCAGACTCAGCTGTTCTAGTAGCCCCAAGACTAACCTCCCAAATTGCCTCCATAAACATGAACTCATCCAAAACTCTGCTGCCTAACTGATCCTAAGTGGCACTAAGACCTGTTCACTCATTATCTATGCTTCCGGTCACGCAATACCTCGATCGTAAAATTCTTGCCTTTGTTTTCAAAATCCTCATTGGTACATCACTGCTTACTTCTTTAAACTACTGCTGGTCAACAATCCTATGAAATCTCTGTGCTCCTCCGTTTTTGGCCTCTTGTGCATTCCTGATTTCTGTATTCCACCACTTGCTGCTGTGCCTTCAGCTGCCTCGGCCCCAAGTTTTGGAATTCTCTCCTTAAATGTCCTGAATTTTCCCTTCTCCTCCAAAATGCTCCTTAAAACTGACCTCTTTGACCAAGCTTTTGGTCACCTGTTCTAATTCTGTGCCTCAGTGTTAAATTTTGTCTGATAGCACTTCTGTAAAGTGCATTGGGATGTTTAATTACATTAAGAGCACTATATAAATGAAAGTTGTCACTTTTGTTGTTTAAGCCAGCTAATCTTACTACCCCTAGGACCAGCAAGCTGTCACTGAGGTCACTCACTGATCCATCGGTGCATACAACAGATGCTGCACCAGGGCCATGCCCTAATGTAGACAAAATTCAATTTCCAGCTCAAGAATCTTCTAATTAATGAAGAGTTTTGGTATTTTAATATAATCTAATGTTATGTTGATAACTCTTATCTAATTTTAAAAATACATTTAATTATGGCTTTAGCTGATCAGCCACTTGTCTTTGTGTAATATTTTCTGAAGTGAGTGTGAGGGTGTGGAGTTACTGCTTAATCTAGTAACAGTATTGCATCAAGGATCAATATTAATCTCAGGGTCAATATAGTCATTTTGGACAAAAAGCAAAAACAATCTTTTTCGCATCTTAAAAGAACATGGTTCCCGTACAGGAAATATTGTCAGGCCATTGAATAAGAAAACAGTGCTAAATAACTTTATATGTAATTCTTACAGGTTTGAGTTAAAATTTACTTTTATTTTTCCATTGATTAAGTTCTCTTTTACAAAGCATTCATTTACCTGTGAGGAACAGCATCTCCATTAGCAGTGAACAGCTTTAGAAAAGCCCAACCACAGCTTAACTCTCCTTGATGTCCGGTAGACTATGATATGAAAGAGATTCAATTAAAAAGCATGCGGAGGAAAAAATGTTTTTCAACTTGGTAGCTTTATTCAAATTCAAACACAATAGGATAAACAATAAGAACATTGCTCGAAATATCAATGTTAATTAAAATGGAAGAAAGTTAAACCCTGACAAACGCACAAGAAAAAGTTCCTGCACTGTCATTTCATTAAATTAAGTAGAATATTTACTTAAATGAGATCTGTTTCCAAAATGCATAAACATTTTTTATTTATTCGTGGGTGTGGGCTTCGCCAGCAGATCCAGCATTTATTGCCTATCCCAAGTTGCCTTGAGAAGTGGTGGTGAGCTGCCTTCTTGAGCTGCTGCAGTCTATATGGTGTAGGTACACCCACAGTGCTGTTAGGAAGGGAGTCCCAGGATTTTGACCCAGCGACAGTGAAGGAATGGTGATATATTTCCAAATCAAGATAGTGAGTGACTTGGAGAGGAACTTCCAGGTGGTGGTGTTCCCATGTATCTGCTGCCCTGGACCATCTAGACGGTAATGGTCATGGGTTTGGAAGGTGCTGTCGAAGGAGCTTTGGTGAATTCCTGCAGTGGTACACTGCTGCTACTGTGGTGGAGGGAGTGAACGTTTGTGGATGTGGTGCCAATCATGTGGGCTGCTTTGTCGTGGACGGTGTCAAGCTTCTTAAGTGTTGTGGGAGCTGCACTCATCCAGGCAAGTGGGGAGTATTCCATCACATTCCTGACTTGTGCCTTGTAGATGGTGGACAGGCTTTGGGGAGTCAGGAGGCAAGTTACTCGTCGCACGATTCCTAGCCTCTGACCTGCTCTTGTAGCCACAGTATTTACATGGCTAGTCCAGTTCAGCTTCTGGTCAATGGTAACCCCCAGGATGTTGATAGTGGGGGATTCAGTGATGGTAATGCCATTGAACATCAAGAGGTGATGGTTGGATTCTCTCTTGTTGGAGGTGGTCATTGCCTGACACTTGTCTGGCGCAAATGTTACATGCCACTTGGCAGCCCAAGCCTGGATATTTGTCCAGGTCTTGCTGTATTTGGACAGTATCTGAGGAGTCAGGAATGGTGCTGAACATTGTGCAATCATCAGCAAACATCCCCACTTCTGACCTTAAGATGGAAGGAAGGTCATTGGTGAAGCAGCTGAAGATGGCTGAGCCGAGGACACTACCCTCAGGAACTCCTGCAGCAAGGTCCTGGAGCTGAAATGACTGACCTCCAACAATCACAACCATCTTCCTTTGTGCTAGGATTGACTCCAACCAGCAGAGAGTTTTCCCTCTGATTTCCATTGATTCCAGTGTTGCTAGGGCTCCTTGATGCCACACTTGGTCAAATGCTGCCTTGACCTTAAGGGCAGTCACTCTCACCTCACCTTGGGAGTTCAGTTCTTTTGTCCATGACTGTACCAAGGCTGTAATGAAGTCAGGAACTGAATGGCCTTGGCAGAACCCAAACTGAGCATTAATGAGCAGGTTATTGCTAAGCAAATGCCGCTAGATAGCACTGTTGATGACCCATCCCATTACTTTACTGATGATCGAGAGTATACCGATTGGGTTGGATTTGTCCTGCTCTCTGCGTACAGGACATTGCTGGGCAATTTTCCACATAGCCGGGTGGTTGCCAGTGTTGTAGCTGCACTGGAACAGCTTGGTTAAGGGCGCAAGTTCTGGAGCAAATGTCAAAGAACAAAGAAAAGTACAGCACAGGAGCAGGCCCTTTGGCCCTCCAAGCCTGCGCCAATCATATTGCCCATCAACTAAAACATTTTGCACTTCCAGGGTCCTTATCCCTCTATTCCCATCCTATTCATGTATTTGTCGAGCTGCCTCTTCAGCACCACTATCGTACCTGCTTCCATCATCTCCTCTGGCAGCGAATTCCAGACACTCACTACCCTCTGCATAAAAAACTTGCCCCACACATCTCCTCTATAGTTTTCTCCTCTCACCTTAAATCTATGTCCCCTAGTAATTGACTCTTCCACCCTGGGAAAAAGCTTCTGACTATCAACTCTGTCCATGCCACTCATAATTTTGCAAACTTCTATCAAGTCACCCCTCAATCTTCATCGCTCTACTGAGAACAACCCGAGTTTCTCCAACCTCTCCTCATAGCTAATAACCTCCAGACCAGGCAGCATCTTGGTAAACCTCCTCTGCACCCTCTCCAACGCCTACATATCCTTCTGGTAATGTGGTGACCAGAATTGCATGCAATATTCCAAGTGTGGCCTAAACAAGGTTCTATACAGCTGCATGACTTCCCAGCTTTTATACTCAATACCCTTGCCAATGAAGGCAAGCATGCCATTTCCTTCCTGACTACCTTACCCACCTGCGTTGCCACTTTCAGTGACCTGTGGACCTGTACACCCAGGTCACTCTGCCCATCAATGCACTTAAGGGTTCTGCCATTTACTGCCTGTATTAGACCTAAATGCATTACCTCACATTTGTCTGGATTAAACTCCATCTGCCTTTTCTCCACCCAAGTCTCCAACCGGTCTATATCCCGTTGTATCCTTTGACAATCCTCTTCACTATCTGCAACTCCTCCAACCTTAGTGTCGTCTGCAAACTTACTAATTAGCCCAGTTACATTTTCCTCCAAATCATTTATGTATACTACAAACAGCAAAGGTCCCAGCACTGATCCCTGCAGAACTCCACTAGTCATAGCTCTCCATTCAGAAAAGTACCCTCTATCTTCTATGACCAAGCCAATTCTGTATCCATAGTAAAGAAAGATCAGTTCTGTTAAAGGGTCATGAGGACTCGAAATGTCAACTCTTTTCTTCTCCGCCGATGCTGCCAGACCTGCTGAGTTTTTCCAAGTAATTCTGTTTTTGTTTTGGATTTCCAGCATCCACAGTTTTTTGTTTTTATCTCTGTATCCATCTTGCCAGCTCACCTCTGATCACGTACGACTTTACCTTCTGTACCAGTCTGCCATGTCTTCCGTACTATTGCCAAAATATTGTTGGGGCCCATAGCCTTTGCAGTATCCAGTGCCTTCAGTTTCTTGATATCACGTCAAGTGAATCGAATCAGCTGAAGACTGGCATCTGTGGGACTGGGGACCTCTGGAGGAGGCAGAGATGGATCATTCGCTCGGCACTTTTGGCTGAAGATTGTAGTAAATGCTTCAACTTTATCTTTTGCACTGTTGCGCTGGGCTCCTCCATCATTGAGGATGGAGATATTTGTGGAGCCTCTTTCTCCAGTGAGTTGTTTAATTGTCCACCACCATTCACGACTGGATGTGGCAGGACTGCAGAGCTGTTGGTTGTGGGGTCACTAAGCTCTGTCTATCACTTGCTGCCTATGCTGTTTGGCACAAGAAGTCCCGTGTTATAGCTTCACCAAGTTGACACCTCACTTTTAGGTATGCCTGGTGCTGCTCCTGGCAAGTCCTCCTGCAATCTTCATTGAACCAGGGTTGATCCCCTGGCTTGATGGTAATGGTAGAGTAGGGGATATGCCGGGCCATGAGGTTACAGTTTGTGTTCGAGTACAATTATTCAAACAGTAGCTATATTGCAATCAGATTGTTCTGGAGTTGCAAGTTAAATTATCAACAAACTTTTCATAAATAACTTACAGTACGAATGTAGGTAACAGCCAGTTCAAACAGAATGCCAATATGTGAAGAATGGGAATTTGACCTAACAAAACAATCACCATCCAGCAGGCTAGGAAGTATGCCAGTAACCTGGAATGTTAGAGAGAGAAAAAAATAGAATCTTCTGCTGTTACAGAAACTATATATTAATAGCTTTACTTGTGGATAAATAAAATGCATCTAAGTCTAATCTCTCTGTTGGCATTTATGTTTAATTTTACACAAGATTAATTAACTTACTTTATAAATGAAAGATAAGCCTAACGTTATTTCTGAACTTAATGGATTTGGAAATCTATCTTAATATTCAATCTTCATAATTGAAATGAGAATCCTGATCTATTTTTGCTAATCCAGATGTGCTGAGCAGAAACCTTGGGGCCAGGATAAAAAAAAAGTACAGAGGCACATTTCATTGACACATTGCTAAATTTGTATGTGCAAAATACATTGGCACTGGGGCAGCAATGTCCACATACAAGGAGGCCATCTAAGATAGCAGGAAACTGGGAAGCAATTATATGACAAAGATAAAAGCTGAACTAAATACTGTCGTCGACCAAGAGGTATAAATAACTATATTTAGTGATAAAAATGTCACTATTCGAAGTAAATGCAATCAAATTGTTTGAAAGTCTATAAACCTTATCTTTTGCACTGTCAGTGACTACAATGTCTTTTTTATTTCTTGTTTTTCCCATATATTCTTATCAGATAAGAGTTTATCTCCTTTGTTAATTATTACCTGCCTTTGCAGGACTTCAGCATACCATTGGTCCATAACTTCCATTCCCCAGGGCGTTGTACCCCAGGGAGTGGGGGGGGATATCCCAAAGATGCGCTGGGGAACCCTCCCGGGAAGTCCACACGTAAGGATTACATGGCAATTGCCTGGAAAGTTCAAACTTCCATTGGGCAGCTACCCTGTACTGGGAGCCACCCAATACTCCGAATTAAATCGCAGTCTTCGGATGGTTCGGACTGTCTTACAGCAACAGTTACACAGGAGAAATTAGAAGCTTTAAAACCACTTCTAACTCCTGGGTAACTATAGTACTGACACCGGCCTACCCTCCCACTCAACCACACCCCACCCCTCCACTCCCACTGAGCAGCCATCCCACTGATCAGTCCCCCCACTGGCCACCTGACCTCCCTCTGAACACTCAAACCCCCGTGCCGCCGACTACTGCCGCAACTGACCACTCAACTCACCACCCCCCCCAACTAACCACCAGACCCCCACAACCCAGCCCATCCTATCCAATCACCTTCTCCCAGGCTTCTCAAAGCAGCTGGACCTTTAAATTTACCTCTTTTACGTCAGCCAGAGCCATTAAAAGGGAGTGTGGCTTCCTTTCCCCTGACATTTCTGCCCTAGGCTAAAGACCTCAGGAACCTGCTTCACAGCACTACTCTCAACCAGCCTGAGTCGGAAGGTCAAGCAAGAAAGTTGTGGCTACATTATAGCATAAATAAATAGGAGCGGAGTGGCAATCTGACTGTGATTGCCACTGCACAGATGATATGGCCCTAACATGCCAATGTAGTACTGTGGGTTGCTGCATTGTCAGAGCTATCAGTAAAGATCTTATGAAACTACTTGAAGAAGATCAGGGGCTTTGGCCTTTATTGCAAGGGGATGAAGTATAAAAGTAAGGAAGTCTTGCCACAACTATAAAGGGCATTGGTGAGACAGCAGCTAGAGTACTATGTATAGTTTTGGTCTCTTTATTTACAGAGAGATATAATTGCATTGGAAGCTAGTTCAAAAAAGGTTCACTAGGCTTATTCCTGAGATGAAAGGGATGTCTTTTGAGCAAAAGTTAAGCAGGTTGGGCCTATACCTATTGGTGTTTAAAAGGATGAGATATTGAAACATAAGATGCTGAGGGGGCTTGGCAGGGTAGATGCTGCAAGGAAGGGGAATCTAGAACTAGGGAGCACAATTCAAAATAAGGGATCTCCCTATTAAGACTGAGATGAGGAGGAATTTCTTCTCTCACACGGTTGTTAGTCTTTGGAATTCTCTTCCACAGAGGGCTTTGAAGGCTGGGTCATTGAATATATTCAAGGCTGAGTTAGACAGATTTTTGATTCACGGGGAGTCAAGGGTTGTTGAGAGGGCAGGCAAGAAAATGGAGCTGAAGCTCAATCAGATCAGCCATGATCTTATTGAATGGTGCAGGAGACTTGAGGGGCCTACTTCTGGTTCTATTCCTATGATCTTGACCAACATTTCTCCCTCAACCAAACTTCACCAAAAACCAGGACTCATCATTTATCTCATTGTCTTGTGGGATATTGTGTATAAACTGACTGCATAAAAACTCTTCAAAATAATTCATCGCATGTGTTATTCCTGAAATATGGGATGGTGCTGCATAAAAACATACATTAATCCATATTCTACTTATATGATACGAAAATACTATCGAAGAACATAAGCTATTTGATTAATCAAGGTTTGTCTGCAATTTTGTTAACCATGTTAAGTATTGTTTAAATTCCAATTCCTTGTCCTTTCTCCATAATCAATAAGCACACTTAACTTCTTTCCTCTTTATTCTCAATGTGAACACTTCAACTGATTCTGCGTCCATTGCCTGCGCAGCATTGCATTCCACGTTTTTATAATTTGAAAGGGACCTTGGGGCATACGGGTACACATCATTGAAGCTGGCAGCTCAGACTGAGAAAGCAGTTACTCAGGCATACAGAATCCAGGGCTTTATAAATAGAGGCATAGAGTACAAAAGCGAGGGAGTTATGATGACCCTTTATAAAACACTGGTCCCACCATAACTGGATTACTGCGTCCAATTGTGGGTACTACACTTTAGGAAGAACGTGAAGGCAATGGAGATTGTGCAGAAAAGATTCACGAGAATGGTTCTGGAGATAAAGAGATTTCAGTTATGTGCACAGAACAGTGAAGCTGGGGCTGTTCTCCTTAGGGAAGAGCAGGTAGAGAGGAGATTTGATAAAGGTGTTGAAGATCACAGGCAGAATTTTATGTTCCCCCTCCGGCGGGTTTGTAAGTGGGGCTGGAGGGGGGTTGGGACTTGCTGTAAAATTTATCGGATAGCCTTCCCGCTGGACTCATGCCTGCCCTGACCTCTGCAATTTTATGCTGGGACGGATGGCGCCTAGGCCAGCCTGCTCGCCTTACCCCAATTGGGGCCTTTAAGTGACCAATTATTGACCACTTAAGGGCCGTTTCTCACCCAGCCTCAATTTTCAGGCTGGCAGGTGTTCAGAGGCAGGGGGCAGCGCAAGGAGTAACCTTGTTCAGGCTTCAACCAGGGAGGGGGTTGGGGTGTGCTCCTCCATCAGCAGCCTCCTTTTAACACTGGCACCACCCCCCCCGCCACCTAAAAGGTCTCACCCCTGCAGGTGCTCCCTCACCACACCCCTCCACCTCTCCACTATTAGATAAGAAATTGGGGCAGGAGTAGACCATACGGTCTGATGCACCTCCTCCACCATTCACTACAATCATGGTGGACCTTCAGTTTCAATTCCATTTTCCTCCCCATATCCCTTGATTCCCTGAGACACCAAAAATCTATGTACCTCAGCCTTAAATATGTTCAACAATAGGTATCCACAACGTTTTGGGGTAGGGAATTCTAAAGATTCACAACCCTTTGAGTGAAGAAATTTCTCCTCATCTCAGTCTTTAATAATTCGGCTCCTTATCCTGAGACTGTGCCCAGTGTTCTAGATTCCCCGTGTACCTTTAGTTCATTTTCCTTCAAACACAAGTCAAAGCCATTCTTAAATATTGACACAGGCTCTGTTTTATCACTTAAATCTGGTAGTGCATTCCACTGCCTCACAACCCTGTTTTAAAAAAACTAGTGAAAAGTAAACCTACTCTTGGAGAAAAATTCCATGTTTTGGGATTCTTCAGTTGCCAGGTTGCTCTGATCGTATGTATATTGCTGAGAACCTGGAACACAGAAACAATGAAAAACAATGAACAAGTACTAGTTATAGTGTGTAATATGGAAAAATTGCTACCGGTTTGTTTACACACACACACACACACACACACAGAGGAAAGTTAAGGGCTGGGAAAGACCAGCTGTTTTATCATCAACCTTCATGGGCGCAACTCAGCATCATGATCCCCAATGCACTCCACCCACCTGCAGCCACATAATATGGGAGAAGAATACAGATAGAAAAAAAATCCATGCCAAATTGCAGAGTAAAACAGAGCAAATTCCTCTCCAACTCCCAAAAACAATCAAAGAAAATTCCAGAAGACATGTCCAAGATCCCACCTACCCTTTGTAAGCTGTAATATCAGGACAGCTAGTGACTTGTCCAGCTCTTTATAAGACATTTGCAGTAAATCTACAGTCACTGCGCAAACCAACAACTTCTTCCAAAGGCCAATGATCTTCTCTGCAAAGTCCTGGATTTTGGCAGAGTTACGGAGACAGCGCAGATATTTTAAAATGATGGGAGATAACCAGATTTGGAAGTTCTGCTCCCATTTCTGACAGATCCCATTTTTGCTGGTAGTGAAAAGGGGACAGGGTGTGATTCATATGAGGGAAACACAAACTCAGCGGGATCATTTGAACTCAGCTGAATTCAAACTGACCCCATTTTTGCTGTAACAAGGGCCTCAGCCCACAGTGTGGGAGTCACAAATTTATCAAGTAGATGTAGATGCTCTTGAAGGGTCTATAAGGTCTGCTGAACTATCATGATGTGAAGTTATTTAAATCCCCATCCCTTTAAAAATTAAAAAAACACTGTGTGTCAGCGAAAGGTTAAAAAAAAAAACACTGTTCTATAAGTTGCAACAGCTATTTGTTGAAATTTCTCCAAGGACTAACGTTATATCATTACTATTGCTTGACTGTTCACCACAACCCTATAATTATCTCGGGTTGGGGGCGGGTTCACTGTTGGATTACAGATCAAAAAGGTTATTGCAGAGAAGGTTCATTTGACTGATTCCTGGGATGAGAAGGGGTTCTCTTATGAGAAATGATTGGACAGGTTGGGCTTGCATCCATTGAAGTTTAAAAGAATGAGGGCTGATCCTATTGGAACATAAAAAATCCTGAGGGGACTTGACAGGGTAGATACCAGGAGAATGTTTCCACTTGTGAGAGAGACTAGAATTAGAAGGCGCAGTTTAAAAATAAAGGGAATCCCATTTAAGACAGAGATATTTTTTCGCTGTGTGTCGTTAGTCTATGGAATTCCCTTCCCCAGACAGCAATGGAGGCAGGGTCATTTAATATTTTTAAGGCTGAGTTGGAGAGATTCTTAAGTGGCAAGGGAGTCAAAGGATATAGGGGATAGACAGGAAAGTATAGACCACAATCAGATAAGGCACCATCTTTTCAAATGGTGGAGCAGGCTCGAGAGGCCAAATGGCCTACTCCTGCTCCGAATTAGTTTTCTCTGATATGGGGTTGGGAAGTAAGCAAGCAGGAAGATAGTAGCTCATCACTAAGGGTAACTCAAGAGAGAGTTTAAGCTTGGGAAGTTGATGAGTGACGGAATTCAGTGCAGTGAGGTAAGTGGTACCATTCTGACCTTTTACAGAAAAGGAGTGGGCCAGGAGAGGGAGCTGGAGACCAGCAGTGAGATAGGAGATCTGAAACGGAAGCATTAATTGGATGAGCAGAGAGGTGAAAGATTGGTGTTTTAAATTCTTTTTTTTTCTCTAAATGAGGGCAGTAGTTTAAATCGTTACTGTGGAGATATAAGTATTGCATTAAATTTGTAGCTTAATTGTTAAACCACTTTACATACTACAGATAATCGCTGAATGATATTTCTAAACTTAATTAGTTAAATAAAACACAATAAAGATAGCAGCATAGGAAATGTAGTGAAGCTGTAGCATGTGGGAGCTGGTGGACACCCATGTGATCCACAGCAACCACATCTGCACTAAGCGTCCACAGCTTGAGGAACTCAGGCTCGGAGTTGATGAGCTGGAGTGTGAGTTTCAGACACTGCCAAGCGTCAGAGTGAGAAAGTTACCTGGACACTTTGCTCCAGGAGGCAGTCACACCCTTTAGGCTAGGTGCTTCGAATATGGTCCGCAGTCACGCCCTCCTCTCTCTAACTGTGTGAGGCAGGTATGGGGATCCAGAAAGTAGCACTGTGGGAGATCACAGCCCCTGCAATTGTCAAACGGTTTCAAGGTTCTTGCAGCTTGTGTGAACGAGAGCAGGGACTGCAGAGAGGAGAAGCAGGCTGACTACAGCATTGTGGTGCAGAGAGCCATTCAAGCGGGGGTAGTTAAACGGATTGTAGTTATAGTTGGTGGCACTGTAGTTAAGGGGTTAGATACGGTTCTCTGCAGCCAAGAACATGAAACCCAAAGGCTGTGCTAGGGTTAAGGACATTTCCTCAGAGTTCAAGAGGTACTAGGAGTTGGGGGGGAAGGATAAGACCATAAGACACAGAGGCAGAAATTAGGCCATTTGGCCCATCGAGTCTGCTCCACCATTCAATCATGGCTGATAAATTTCTCAACCTCATTCTCCCGCCTTCTCCCCATAACTTTTGATCCCCTTACCAATCAAGAACCTATCTATCTCGGTCTTAAATACACTCAATGACCTGGCCTCCACAGCCTTCTGTGACAATGAATTCCATAGATTCACCACTTTCTAGCTAAAGAAGTTTCTCCTCATCTCTGTTCTAAAAGGTCTTCCCTTTACTCTAAGGCTATGCCCTCGGGTCCTAGTCTCTCCTACTAATGGAAACATCTTCCCCACATCCATTCTATCCAGGCCTTTCACTATTCTGTAAGTTTCAATCAGATCACCCCTTATCCTTCTAATCTCCATTGAGTATAGACCCAGAGTCCTCAAACATTCCTCATATGCTAAGCCTATCATTCCTGGGATCATTCTCGTGAACCTCCTCTGGACCCTCTCCAGGGCCAGAACATCCTTCCTGAGATACAGGGCCCAAAATTGATCACAATATTTTAAATATGGTATGACCAGACCCTTATAAAGCCTCAGCAGCACATCCCTGCTTTTATATTCTAGTCCTTTCGAAATAAATGCCAACATTGCATTTGCCTTCCTAACTACCGCATCAACCTGCAAGTTAACCTTAAGAGAATCCTGGACCAGGACTCCCAAGTCCCTTTGCACTCCAGATTTGTGAATTCTCTCCCCATTTAGAAAATAGTCCTTGCCTCTATTCTTCCTACCAAAGTGCATGACCTCACACTTCCCCACGTTGTATTCCATCTGCCACTTCTTTGCCCATTCTCCTAACCTGTCCAAATCCTTCTGCAGCCTCCCCGCCTCCTCAATACTACCTGTCCCTCCACCTATCTTTGTATCATCTGCAAACTTAGCCAGGATGCCCGCAGTTCCTTCATCTAGATCATGTTGTGGTGGTCTACGTGGGTGCCAATGATATAAGTAGGAGTAAGAAAGAGGTTCTGCCAAGAGAGTATGAATAGCTGGAGATAAATTAAAAATCAGAACCACAAAAGTGAACCATGAACAAACTGGCATAGGGGAATTTTTTTAATTCATTCATGGGATGTGTGCATCGCTGGCTAGGCCAGCATTTATTGCTCATTCCTAATTGCCCTTGTTGAGAGGGCATTTAAGAGTCAACTACATTGCTGTGGATCTGGAGTCACATGTAGACCAGGCCAGGTACAGATGGCTGATTTTCTCCCCTAAAGCATATTAGTGAATCAGATGGACTTTTACGACAATCAGCAAAGGTGTTGTGCCCATCTCATCAGACTTTTAATTCTAGATTTTTTTTAAATCAAATTCAAATTTCACCATCAGCCGTGGTGAGATTCGAACCTGGGTTCCCAGAACATTACCCTGGGTCTTTGGAATACTAGCCCAGTGACAATACCACTATGCGTGGCTCAAAGACTGGTGTGGGAGAAATAGGTTTTGATACATGGGGCACTGGCACCAATACTGGGGAAAAAGGGAGCTGTACCATTGGGAAACCCTTTACCTGAATCGCTCTGAGACCAGTGTCCTGGTGAATCATGTGACTAGGGCTGTAGAGAGAACTTTAAACTAAATTGTGGGGGAGGGGTTCAAGATAAAGAGAAAGGACAAGCCAATAGTGCAGGCTAATGATACAAGCTTTTTTTTTTTCTTTATTGATTCATGGAATTGGGTGTCACTGGCTGGGCCAACATTTATTAGCCATCCCTAATTGGCCTTGAGAAGGTTGTGGTGAGCTGCCTTCTTGAACCACTGCAGTCCATGTGGTGTAGGTGCACCCACAGTGCAGTTAGAGAGGGAGTTACAAGATTTTGATCCAGTGAAAGTGAAGGAACAGCGATATATTTCAAAGTCAGGATGGTGAGTGGCTTGGAGAGGGAAATTCCAAGTGGTGCTATTCCTATGTGTCTGCTGCCTTTGTCCTTCTAGATGGTAGCGGTCATGAGATCAGAAGGTGCTATCTAATGAGCCTTGGTGAGCTCCTGCAGTGCATCATGTAGGTGGTACACACTGCTGCCACTGTGCATTAGTGGTTGCGGGAGTGAGTATTTGTGGATGTGATGCCAATCAAGCGGGCTATTTTGTCCTGGATGGTATCAAGCTTCTTGAGTATTGTTGGAGCTGCACTCATCCAGGCAATTGGAGAGTATTCCATCACACTCCTGACCTGTCCCTTGTGGATGTAGGTGGACAGGCTTTGGGGAGTCAGGAGGTGAGTTAATCACCAAAGGATTCAAAGTCTCTGACCTGCTCTTGTAGCCATTTATTTATAGTATTTATATGGCTAGTCCAGTTCAGTTTCTGGTCAATGGTAACCCCCAGTGGTAATGCCACTGAATGTGAAGGGGCGATGGCTAGATTCTCTCTTTTTGGAGCTGGTCATTGCGTGACACTTGTCAAAGTGAATGTTACTGCTGTGAATGTTATTTGCCACTTGTAAGCCCAAGCCTGGATATTGTCCAGGTCTTGCTGCCTTTGGACATGGACTGCTTCAGTATCTGAGGAGTCGCGAATGACACTGAACGCTTTGCAATCATCAGCAAACATCCCCACTCCTGACCTTATGATGGAAGGTAGGTCATTGATGATGAAGAAGCTGAAGATGGTTGGGCCTAGGGTACTACACTGAGGAACTCCTGGAACTGAGATGATTGACCTCCAACAGCCACAACCATCTTGGCTTGGACTCTTAAGCTTGGACTCTTAAGCTTGGACTCTTAAGCTTGGACTCTTAAGCTTGGACTCTTAAGCTTGGACTCTTAAGCTTGGACTCTTAAGCTTGGACTCTTAAGCTTGGACTCTTAAGCTTGGACTCTTAAGCTTGGACTCTTAAGCTTGGACTCTTAAGCTTGGACTCTTAAGCTTGGACTCTTAAGCTTGGACTCTTAAGCTTGGACTCTTAAGCTTGGACTCTTAAGCTTGGACTCTTAAGCTTGGACTCTTAAGCTTGGACTCTTAAGCTTGGACTCTTAAGCTTGGACTCTTAAGCTTGGACTCTTAAGCTTGGACTCTTAAGCTTGGACTCTTAAGCTTGGACTCTTAAGCTTGGACTCTTAAGCTTGGACTCTTAAGCTTGGACTCTTAAGCTTGGACTCTTAAGCTTGGACTCTTAAGCTTGGACTCTTAAGCTTGGACTCTTAAGCTTGGACTCTTAAGCTTGGACTCTTAAGCTTGGACTCTTAAGCTTGGACTCTTAAGCTTGGACTCTTAAGCTTGGACTCTTAAGCTTGGACTCTTAAGCTTGGACTCTTAAGCTTGGACTCTTAAGCTTGGACTCTTAAGCTTGGACTCTTAAGCTTGGACTCTTAAGCTTGGACTCTTAAGCTTGGACTCTTAAGCTTGGACTCTTAAGCTTGGACTCTTAAGCTTGGACTCTTAAGCTTGGACTCTTAAGCTTGGACTCTTAAGCTTGGACTCTTAAGCTTGGACTCTTAAGCTTGGACTCTTAAGCTTGGACTCTTAAACATTTTTTCTAGAGAAATGTGTTCCTGGATGTGACAGAAAGGGACAGAGCATACAAACATAAGTGTGCCTCAGCAAATAAAGTCAGTGGAAGCAAAAACGGTAAAAAGACTGAATTAAAGGCTCTTCCTTTGAATGCTCGCAGCATTCATAACAAGATGGATGAATTGGTAGCACAAACAGAAATGAATGAGTATGATATAATAGTCATTACAGAGACAGAGGGCTGAATTTTTCCATCGGCGAGAAGGGGGCAGGGCCCGCTCACCGACGCGAAAATGACGCAGGATGAGTTCGGGGGGGAATTCCCGACGTCATCCCGCCCCATTTAAATCTTCAGGAAGGCAGGGGCACAGCGCGATCAGCTGTCTGCCCACCGACCTGTCAATGGCCAATTGAGGCCATTGACAGGAAAATTAAAACAATTAAAGGACCTGCCCATCCAACCTTAAGGTTGGTGGGCAGGCCAGGAGCCACGGCGGGCTTCTGAAAAAACATGTAACCTCATCCACCGGTGGGATGAGGTTTCATGTCGGTTTTAAAAAAGTTTATTAAAGTTTTTGTGCAATTTATTAACATGCCCCATCTTGTGTGACATTGTCACATGAGGGGGACATGTTAATGATTTTTTAATTTTTCTACATTTAAAGTTTGAAAACCTTTCAGCGATCTCTCTGAGACAGTTAAGGGTGGTATCAAATTGAAAGAAAAGGCATACAATGCTGCAAAGATCAATGGTAAGTCAGAGGATTGAGAAAGTTTTACAAACCAACAAAGGATGACTAAAAAATTATATTTTTAAATTCATTCTTTCACAGGTCTGAGCATCACTGGCGAGGGAGAAATTGGAGTACGACGGAAAACTAGCAAGAAATATAAAAACAGACAGTAAAAGCTTCTACAAGTATATAAAAAGGAAAAGAAGAGCTAAAGTGAGCACTGGTCCCTTAGAGAGTGAGACTGGGGAATTAATAATATGGATAATGAGAAGTGAGGAAACAGCAGATGGACAAGGGCAGCAGATAGATGGGAACACCACCACCTGAAAGTTCCCCTCCAAGTCATTCCCCATCCTGACTTGGAAACATATCACCGTTCCTTCACTGTTGCTGGGTCAAAATCCTAGAACTCCCTTCCTAACAGCACAGAGTGTACCTACACCACATGGACCACCATCAAGAAGGCAGCTCACCACCACCTTCTCAAGGGCAACTAGGGATGAGCAATAAATGCTGGCCCAGCCAGTGAAGCTCACATCCAGTGTATGGATTAAAAAAAGTTTCAGGTTGGCAAATTCACCAGTGGAGGGATCAGCGCTGGGGCCTCAACTACTTGGGTATAAGGACTGACTGTGTTGTAGCCAAATTTGCTGATGATATGAAGATAGATGGGAAAGCAAATTGTGAGGAGGATACAAAGAGTCTGTAGAGGGATATGAATTGGTTAAGTGATTGGGCAAGAGTTTGACAAATAAAGTATAATGTGGGAAAATGTGAGAATGTCAATTTGGCAGGAAGAAAAGAAAAGCAGAGTACTATTTAAATTGTGAGAGACTGCAGAATGCTGCAGCACAGAAGGACCTGAGTGTCCTTGTACATGAACCACAAGAAGTCAGCATATAGTTACAGCAAATAATTAAGAAGGCAAATGCAATGTTGGCCTTTATTGCAAGGGGGATGGAGTATAAAAGTAGGGAAGTTTTGCAACAACTGTAGAGGACATTGGTGAGATCAGACCTGAGTACTGTGTGCTGTTTTGGTCACCTTACTTAAGGAGACACAGTTGCATTGGAGGCAGTTCAGAGAAGATTCATTAGGCTTATTCCTGGAATGAAATGGTTATCTTATAAGGAAAGGTTGTGCAGGTTGTGCCTATACTCATTGGAGTTAAGAAAAATGACAGATGATCTCAATGAAACATATACGATTCTGAGGGAGCTTGACAGGGTAAATGTTGAGAGCATGTTTCCCCTCATGGGGGAATATATTACTTGGAGGCACAGTTTAAAAATAAGAGGTCGCCCATTTGAGATGGAGATAAAGAGGAATTTCCTCTCTCAGAGGGCTGTTAGTGTTTGGAATTCTCTCCCCCAGCGAGCAGTGGAGGCTAGGTCATTAAATATATTCAAGGCCGAGTTAGGTTTTTTATTGACAAGAGAGTCAAGGGTTTTGGGGAACAGGTTGGAAAGTTGAGTTAAGGCCACATCAGATCAGCTATGACCTTACTAACTGGTGGAGCAAGCTTGAGGGGCTGAATGGTCTACTCCTATTTCTTTTGTTCTTACACAATAGGAGTTTGTTTCAGGAAATTAAGCACCTGAGGAGATATAAAAGTTGTGAATGGACTTTCATGAATGGGAGTGTTTTTATATTATTTGAAGGCTGTAATAGATATTACATCTCAAAAGCGAAAATCCAGGCCAAATAGTTTAAACACATGGTCAATCTGGTTCTTTCATTATTTTATAAACCTCAATCAAATCTTCTTGAAATCTAGAATTTTAAAATGTAAGAGGACCCACTTCTCCCAGCCTATTATTTAGGTAAGGAAAGGTATTTAAAATTAGGTATGAATCTAGGTAGCAGATTTCCTCAACCTTTTCCAGGGCCTCTATATCACCCACCATGTGAAGGGACCAAAACTGAAAACAGTATTCTGTATGAGGCCTAACCAAGGCCTTGTGCACAGGAGTTTAGTGTCTTTTGTTTTGTATGGTTCATTCTCGGAATACATCCTAATAGGCTAAATGCTTTTCCAACAGTTACAAACGTTTGGAGATTAATGTTCTACAACACCTAGGTCTTTTCCCTGCTAAGCAGTCATTTATTTAGAAATCTGCATGGTGTATACATTCTTAGCATTAGCTCTACCCATGTGCTTAACACTGTATTTATCTATATTAAATGCCATTTGTTGAAAAGCATACCTTCACCCATTATATCAAGATCTAATTTCCTCACCTAAGGTCCAAAGACCTACAAACTTGAAGCATTTACCCCACAAAAGCTCAAAGAATTAACCTGTCTTTACTCTTCTCAGTTGGTGATGAACCCACTGTGCATTTCCAATATATTGTTTTTATTTCAGATTTTCAGTATTTGCAGCTTTAATTTTTTTCTCTGCCATAAAACATGGCTAATTTGTTATTACATACATTCTTTTTCAAAGTGTGACCTTCTATTTTCGATCAATCACACTGAAACCTAAAGGTAAACCAATTTCTCAGCAGTGAAAATTAGTTCTGTTAACAGCTAAAATAAATGTAAACTGCCTAAAACAAAATGATTTAAAGAGATGTTAACTCAGCTGTTTCTCATTTTCCTCACATTCGTGGTTTTACTTTTCACTACTATTCCTATTTATTATTTTTAAACTTCAAAATATAAAAAAATGCCACTGCACCTATTTTCCTCCACTTCTTTCCCCAACTCCACTCTTAACAGGTGGAAAAAATATCCAAAAAAATAGTTGGCTAAGTACCATTTCCAAAACGTTTTTTTTTAGCTAATCAAGGCCTGAAACTTCAAAGATTGGTTCTAGGAGCAGAAAATGAATCCTTGGCAGGAGTCCCAAACATCAAACACCTAAGTCACAGGATGATATTTAATGGCAGCGGTGGGGGTTTTTCCGCCAGCTGGAAATCCATCGAGAGTCCCAGGTCATCTCTTTTAGGATAGGCCTGTCGCATTAAGTCCAGGCACTTAACTGGACAGTGGCAGGCTACCCCTGGGATCAAGGACCGTGGGGTCGGAAGTCCCGCCTGCTGAGAGCTGCCAATCAATAAGCTGTCCTTTGCTCAGCAGCGCCACTGGGGGAGGCAGTGCCTTCTGCTGGTAATGCACCCATCCAAAGCTCAGGATCACTGAGGGCCACAGCTACAGCTGAATGATGGCAGAAGTGGAGAGTTGCTGGAGAGGAGAGTTGGCAGGAAGGATGGAGGGTGACTCTCAGCAGGCACCCCATTCTGATGCCAGGTTCTTTGATCAGGCACTGAGTGCCTTTGAACAAAGATCTGCCCTGGAAACCTGTAAGCAACCCTGACAAGAGTTTGATTTTCAAATTTCCCGCATGGTAAGTCCTCCACCCACTGCTGAGTGAATTCATGCCCCAGATTTAGTCAGGGTAGAGACGGGAAGGCAGCCACCCAGTCGCCACCCCTCACACCTGATGAAATGTGCCCCCACCCCCAAATTCGCCTTGACGGACGGCATTAAATTCCATCATAATCATCATGGCACTGGAGGCCGCTATTCGGTTCATCGAGTCCACACTGGCTATCTTCTCTGTGGCAGCAGGGTGTTTTTTCATTTACTACATTAGTGATCTCCTCAAAAATTCAACTACGATAGACATAACTTACGCTTTACAAATCCATGTTATCTCTTTATATTCAGTTCATTTTTCCCCCCAAATGTTCATTCACTCTGTTCTGAATAACTTCCCACAACAGCCATTAGAGTGTAATTTTCTATAATTAAGATTTATAATTTCTTGTATCCCTTTCCAACCCTTCTTAAATACTGGAGTAACACTGGCAATTTCCCAATCCAATAGGACAATACCTGAATCAAGAGAATTTTGGAAAATTATTGCTGAAGCATCTACAATTTCCTCACTTACTTCTTACCTTAGAATGGAATCATCAAGTTGCAGGTTCAAGTTCCACTAGCAACTTGAGTACAAAATCTAGGCTGAGACTCCAGTGCAGTACCAGGGAGCACTGCACTGTTGGAGGTGTCATCTTTTGGATGAAACATTAAATTAAATCATAAAAGGTCCCAACTTATTAAAGCAAAGATCAAGGGAGTTCTCCCTGATGCCTAAGCCAATGTGTATCCCCAACCAATATCTCTAAAACTTTATCTGATCTTTATCCCAAAGCTATTTGTAGGAGCTACTTATGTGCAATTTGACTTCATTCCATTCCTACATCCCAACTGCAATTAAACTTTTTTAATGCAAGTAACTGATTGGCTATAAAGCACGTTGGGACCCCTTGCATTTGTGAAGGGCTTTTTACAAATGGAAGTCTTTCTTTTATTGGCTCCATTTCAGGCATATGATCCTTGCTACCCACACGTCCTCTTAGCAGTCTATCCAGGTGACACTTTGTGCCCAGGTGATACAGACAACATTCTGCACTATAGAATTCACTATAAATGAAGGATTTAACTAGTAGGTGACTTACCCTTTGTCCATCAAAAAGGCAGAAACGAATCTGCCTGCTTAGCGCCTGGACAGCAGGCCCAGGCAAAGGAACCATTCTACAGCTCCACAACGTAAACATGTATGATATATGTGTCTTCCTCGGCCGGACCTACAGATATCAAAAGAAATTAAATGATAACCTCATTTTGGTAAAATATATATGAATGTTTATTCATTCCTTCCTCTCCAGAAGCTGGATTAAGGTTCTATGAATATCAGTTTCAGTCATATTAAGTTGTCCAAGTGACCTTTCTTCTCATGTGAACCTACACTGTATGTTGAGGGATGCATTTTGAGCATGAAAAACATCATTTGTACTTGTGGTGTGATATTAAACCAAAACTGTTCCGGTTAGGGATAAATATCACTAGCACCATCGGAAGAAATATTTCAGCCAATCTGCCTTCAACCAATACAACACTAAAATAAACCAGAGATACTCATCATTCATTTTATTGCTGTTTGTAGGGTCTTGTGAAAACAACATGGTTACCATGTTTTCCTGCATATCGCTTCTACTAGAAAATAAATTATTTTTGCAAAGCACTTCAAGTGTTTTGATGGGATATGGCATTGAACAAATCAAGCATTATTTATATATCACATATAGTCCTTGCTCTACAATCATTTTCCACTGTGACCAAGAACACCATGATAAATAGTGTTTAACCAATTTATTGGAGTTCTTTGAAGGAGTAGCAAGTTCCGTGGATAAAGGGGAACCAGTGAATGTACTGTACTTAGATTTTCAGAAGGCATTTGATAAGGCGCCTCAACAAAGGTTATTGGGGAAAATAAAAACTCAGTGTCGGGGGTAACATATTGGCATGGACAGAAGATTGGTTAGCTAACAGGAAAAACAGTTGGCATAAGTGGCTCATTTTCTGGTTGGCAGAATGTGACGAGTGGTGCGCCACAGGGATCAGTGCTGGGGCCTCAACTCTTTATAATTTATATAAATGATTTGGATGAAAGGACCAATGGTATGGTTACTAAATTTGCTGATGATTTGAAGATAGGTAGGAAAGTAAGTTGTAAAGAGGATATAAGGAGGCTATAAAAGGATATAGATAGGTTAGGTGAGTGGGCAAAGAACTGGCAAATGGAATATAATGTGGGACAATGTGAGGTTGTCCATTTTAGCAGGATAAATAAATAAAGAAGCATATTATCTAAACGATGAGAGATTGCAGGGCTCTGAGGTGCAGATCTGGGTGTTCTAATGCATGAATCGTAACAGGTTAGTATGCAGGTGCAATACATAATTAACAAAGCCGAGAGAATGTTATTGTTAATTGCAAGGGGAATTGAATACAAGAGTATGGAGGTTATGCTTCAGTTGTACAAGACATTGTTGAGACCACATCTGGAGTACCATGTACAGTATTGGTCTCCTTATTTAAGGCAAGATGCAAATGCATTAGAAGCAGTTCAGAGAAGGTTTGTAGATTAATACCTGGAATTAATGGGTTGTCTTATGAGGAAAGGCTGGACAGGCTAGGCTTGTATTCGCTGGAGTTTAGAAGAGTAAGAGGCAACTTGATTGAAAAATATAAAGATCCTGAGGGAAGTTGACAAGGTGAATGTGAAATGGGTGTTCCGTCTTGTGGGAGAATCTAAAACTTGGGATCACTGTTTCAAAATAACAGGTCATCCATTTAAGACAGAGATGAGGAAAGATTTTTACTCTCGGAGGGTTGAGAGACTTTGGAATTCTCTTCTTCAAAAGATGGTTGAGGCAGAGTCCTTGAATACCTTTAAGGCAGAGGTAGATAGATTCTTGATAAGCAAGGGGGTTAAAAGGTTAATGGAGGTAGACAGGAATGTGAAGTTGAGATTAAAATCAGATCAGCCATGATCTTACTGAATGAAGGAGCAGGTAAGAGGAGCCAAGTGGCCCACTCCTCATCCTAGTTCGTATGTTCATATAAATTATTTTCCTATTATATCTTGGATAAGATAGGAGTATTAAGAAAGAGGAGTGAGGCTAATTAGGGACCAAAATGGGGATTTATGCATGGAGGCAAGGGGCATAGCTGAAATCCTAGACGAATACTCCGCATCTGTCTTTATCAAAAAAGATGCTGCTGCACAGGTCATGATGAAAGAGGGGGTAGTACAGATACTTGAAGGCTGTAAAACTGATAAGGATTGGATAGGTTGTATGTGCTTGAAGTTGATAAGGCACCAGAACTGGGTAAGATGCATCCAAAGATACTGAGGGAAGTGAGAGTGGAAACTGCAGAGGCCATAATTTTCCAATCTTCCATAGAGGACTGGAGAATTGCAAATGTTACACCCTTGTTCAAAATAGGGTGTAAAGATAAGCCCTACAACCACAGGCCAGTCAGTTTAACCTTGATGACAAAGCTTTTAGAAACGACAATGCAGGACAAAATTAATAGTAATTTGGGCAAATGCAGGTAAAAGAAGGAAAATCAGCATGGATTTATTGAGGGAAAATCGTGGTTAACTAATTTGCTTGAGTTTTTTGATGAGGCAACAGGCAGGACTGATGAGATTAATGCATTTGATGTGGTGAATATGAATTTCCAAAAGGCATTTGATAAAAGTGCCACACAACAGACTTGTGAGCAAAGTTAGAATTCAACTCGACTGTCTTGGGATGAAGAGGTTATTTTTTGAGGAAAGAGTAGACAAGTTGGACCTGTATCCATTGCAGTTTAGAAGAATGAGAGGTGATCTTATTGAAATAAGATTCTGACGGGATTTGACAGGGTGGGAGAGAGTAGAACTAGGGAACACTTTAAAAACAAGGGTCTCCCATTTAAGATGGAGGTGAGGAGAATTTACCTCTCTGAGGGTCACTAGTCTGTGGAATTCTCTTCCCAGAGAGCAGTGGACGCAGGGTTATGAATACTTTTAAGGCCGAGTTGGACAGATTCTTGACTGACAAGGGAGTCAAACAGTGTAGGGCCACAAAAGTAGAGGCCACAATCAGGTCAACCATGATCTTGTCAAATGATGGAGCAGGCTTAAGGGGCTGAATGGCCTACTCCCGCTCCTAATTTGTATGTTCATGTGTACATAGCGCTGAAGGAATAAGTGAGACAGTAGCAACATGGGTACAAAATTGGCTGAGTGATAGGAAACAAAGGGCAGCGGTGAACGATTGTTTTTCAGATCCCCAGGGATCGGTGTTAGGACCCCTGATCTTCCTTGGTGTACAGGGCACAATTTCAAAATTTGCAAAATCACAGTTCACAGTACTTCCAAGTTTCATGAAGAGGATAGTGTACAACTTCAAAAAGTCATGGACAGTTTGGTTGAATGAGTGGACATGTGGCAGATTAAATTTAATGCAGAGAAGACTGAAGCGATTCATTTTAGTAGGAAGAATGCAGAGAGACAATATAAAAGGGTGCAATTTTAAACAGAGCAGCAGCAAAGGGATCTGGGTGTATATGTGCATAAATCATTGAAGGTGGCAGGGTAGGTTGAGAAAGTAGTTAATAGAGCATACAGCATCCTGGCCTTTATTGATAGAGGAAAAGAGTACTGAAACAAGGAAATTATGTTAAATTTGTAAAAGCACACTGGTTCGGTTTCAACCGGAGTATTGTGCCCAGTTCTGGACACCACACTTTAGGAAGGACAAGATCCAGATCTGAATTCCATCCAAATGTCACTCTGACTCGGTCTGCCTCAACAAGTGATCAACTCCGAGTAAGACTATGTTCACCTGGATTCTCAAGGCTGCATTCCAACACCAACTCACAGGCAGCACTTCAGCTATGCCAAGCAGAACACCGCTGCTCCAAAAGGGTACCTCTGCCCCAACAGCCCTCAAAACGGAGTCATCAACCTTCTGCCGCCTTTTCAGTTCTCCAGGACTTCACCTGAGCCCTCACTACTTGCAGCCTGTCAAGTGCAGCACTTTCACTGCTTGGATCCTCTTTCTTTGCTCCTCTCACCAGTGGTTTCTCTCCCCAGTGATTCCTCCCGGTGGCCTCCTCCTCCTGGTGGCTCCTTCTCTGGTCCCCTCTCTCTCTCCAGGACCTCTCCCTGTCCCATCCTGGAACTCCTCTGTCTTATAGCACCCTACTCCTGGGTCCTGTGATCAGGTTTTCACACCTTTTCTTTTGTTTCAGCAGGCACCCTGAGCACTTGTCCCCAGCCTGAAGATCTCACAATGCTGAACTACTCATGCGCAGCCCGCTCCGTAGACACACAGAAACTTCCGGTGCATGTCAGGACTTGTAGTTCCCAACATCCCCTCGGAAATCAATAATTTCTTATTTTTGACAAGCTGGAGCTGAAGACTCCACATGCTAGAACTGGATGGGGAAAAGTTTGATAGCTTTCGATAGCACCAATTCTTTCCAATGCAGCTCAGCATTAAGCACTAAAAACAATTTTGACAAGAGTTGACAATCCACCACTATATGAGGTATTGCTAATCTGCTAGAAGAACTAGGAAAAGGTGGAAGGGGGCTCAAGTAGAACATAAACGCCGGCATGGACTAGTTGGGCTGAGTGGCCTGTTTCTGTGCCGTATATTCTGTGTAATCTGTGTAAAAAACAGTGGGGGACCTGAAAGCACAGGGGGAGATAAAAATAGCAGCAGTAGCAGCACTCCAGGAACAGTGGGAGGCCCTACAGCACAGTGGAGATAAAAGGAGCGTCAGAGAGAGAACACTGCAAGAACAAAAAAAAAATCAAGGGGTGACATTACTGGACAGCAGTCATTTCAGAGAGTTGGAGGTGATTTCAGAGAGTGCAGGCACACAGGAACAAAGGGGCAGAGTGGAGTGAGCTTGAGCATTAGTGAGGAAGGTTAAAAAAAGTAGAAGTGGCATCAGCACAATGGAAGGTGCTGATTTGTGTGTAGCTGGTCAGGATTTTTTTTTTATATAAAAGTCTTTAATAAGTCTTCAGTTTATTTCAATTTAGTTAGTCTAATAAATTGAAGCATGCAGGACACCTTAGTCCTGTGGAATGCATATTTGTTTCCATGTGGGAACTCCAGGACCCTTCTCATGTCCTGGACAATCACATGCTGGAGAAATGGTGGTGTAGTGCTGTTGTCACTGAACTAGTAATCTAGAGGCCCAGGCTAATGCTCTGGGGATATAGGTTCAGCTGGTGGAAGGGCAATTAGGGATGGGCAATAAATGCTGGCCTAGTCAGCGATGCCCACATCCCATAACTTAATAAAAACGATCTGGAATACAAAGCTAATGTCAGTAATAGTACCATGAAACTATCAATTGTCGTAAAAATCCATCTGGTTCACAAATGTCCTTTGGGGAAAGAAATCTACCATTCTTACCTGGTCTGGCCTACATGTGACTCCAGATCCACAGTTGACTCTTAACTGCCCTCTGAAATGGCCTAGCAAGCCACTCAGTTCAATTAAAGCTGGGCAACAAATGCTGGCCTTGCCAGCCACGCCCACATTCCATGAAAGAATTAAAATAAAATATATGCAGGATGTGTCTTCAGCTGGAGCAGATCGAGCTCTGAATTTTGAAGTTTGAGTAGCAGTTGGAAAACAGGAATAGGTGACCGACACGCAGTCAAGGAGGACCAGGCAGAATGCAGGAGTCCCTGGACTGTATCCCACTCTCCAATGGTATTCTGTTCCGAATACCAGTGGAAGTGATGGTTCCTCTGCAGAATGCAGCCAGAGCCACGGCACCATGGGTTGCTCAGTTGTAAAGGAGTAGCCAGGAGGAAGATTGGGAAAGCAGCAATGATAAGGGAATCAACAGTTAGGGAAACAGGCAAGCATTTCTGCACCTCAGACATAAATCTAGTATGTTCTGTTGCCTCCCTGGTGCCAGGGTCACTGAGCAGCTGCAGAGCACTCTCATGAGGGATACTGGTACCAACGACATAGGTAGAAAGAGGGATGAGGTCCTGCCATCAGATTTTAGAGAGCCAAGAAGAAAACTAGCAAGCAGCACCTCAAAGGTAGTAATCTTCAGATTACTCCTCGTGCCACGTTCTACAAGAAACAAGAGGACAGGGCAGAGGAATGTGTGGCTGGAGAGATGATGCGGGAGGGAAGGCCTTAGATTCCTTGGTCATTGTGAGCAGTTCTGGGAGAGGTGGGGCATGTACAGGCTGAATGGGCTGCACCTTAACCAAAACACAGAGCCAATGTCCCCTTGGGATGTTTTGCTAGTGCTGGGGAGAGTTAAAACTAACATGGCAGAAGGATAGGAATCAGAATGTAGCATTAGTGCACTTTGTTTCTCCTTTCTAAAGATTGGGAGAGACAGATAGCATTAGAGTAAGAAATAGTACAGTATTAGGTGGGGTCAGAGTGAGAGGGATGCAGTATGGTATTAAATTACAGTACAGTTATGTAAACACACAAAGTGTGGTAAATAAGATTGGTGAGCTGCAGGTGCATAATAAGAACATAAGAAAAAGCAGCAGAAGACCATACAACCCATCAAACCTGCTCGACCATTCAAAATTATTACCACATGAGAACATGAAGTTTTGGTGGCACAGAGACCTGGTGCAAAAAAAGGGCAGGTATGAAATATTCCTGGATACAAGGTGTTCTGAAAAATAGAGAAGGAAAGAAAGAAGGAAGGATAGCAGTATTGTCAGGTTGATAATACAAGTGAAAACCAGATTAGCAAATTAAGTAACTGGCCTAATCTGGTTCTGTTACTGCCAGATAGGAGATTCATCTGAATTTCAGTTTTTTAAATAAGAGTGGTTAAATGCACTGTCAGAGTGCAACTGGTACAGAGTAGAATTACTGCAAGTTTGGTGAGAAGGGAGTTCAATGAGGAGGGGAAGGAGGTGCTCTTTTCTTTTTCTTTCTCTATCTTTCTCAGCCTGAAGGGGACCAGGAGTTGGAAAAGCTGCACGTGAGGGCTGAGTTTTGAAAACATCCAAGAATTACATCACAGGAGGAACACAAGTTCATTGGTTGGTGAGAAACAGCTGTTAGGGAGGGTCTTCATATAGCTGAAAATTAGAAAAACACATTCTTTTTAAAAGGAGCTGCTTAGATTTCAGTAAGAATCACAAGCAATAGAGAAGTAAAAGTAAGTCAAAGCCAGGTAAAACAATGTAGTATAAGTAAACAAAAGTAAAATAAAGTTAACATAAGGGAAGTAAATTGAAGCCATGGCAGGACACTTCAGTCATGTGGAATGCATGTCTTGTAATATGTGGGAAGCCATGAATATTACTGGTGCCCTAGACAACCACATGTGCAGGAAGTGTCACCAGCTGCAGAACCTTGGGCCCCAGGTTTCAGAGCTCGAGCAGCAGCTGGAGTCACTGTGGTGCATCCATGAAGCTGAAAGCTACATGAATAGCACATTCAGAGAGGTGGTCACACCACAGCTTAGGAGCCTGAAGGCAGAAAGGGAATGGGTGACCACCAGGCGTTCCAAGAGAACTAGACGAATAGTGCAAGGGTTCCCTGGTGTCCTGCTCACCAATTGATTTTCCATTTTGGATACTAGTGAGGGCGTTGGTACCTCGGAGGAATACAGTCAGAGCCAGGTTTGTGGCACCACAGACAGCTCTGCTGTACAGGAGGGAAGGAAGGAGAGAAGAGCAGAAATGATAGGGGATTTGTTAGTTAGGGGAACAGGCAGGCCTTTCTGTGGCCATAGGCATGACTCCAGGATGGTGTGTTGCCTCCCTGGTACCAGGGTCAAGGGTGTCATAGAACATCTGCTAGTCATCCTTCAGCCAGAGGTTGTGGTCTACATTGGTACCAATGACTTAAGTAGGAAAGGGGCCGAGATCCTGAAAGCAGATTTCAGGGAGCTCGGAAGGAGAGTGAAAAGCAGGACCTCTAAAGCAGTAATCTCAGGATTACTCCCAGTCCCACGTGCAAGTATAGAAACAGGAGAATTGAGCGATTGAATACGTGGCTGGAAAGCTGGTGTAGGAGGCAGGGCATCAGATTTCTAAAGCATTGGGACTGGTTCTGGGGAAGGTGGGATCTGTACAAGCTGGATGGTCTACATCTAAACAGGACTGGGATGAATATCCACATAGGGAGATTTACTAATGCTGTTGGGGAGCAGGTTTAGACTAGATTGGCAGGGGGCTGGGAACCTGAGGGCAAATTCAGAGCAAGGAACAGGAGATGCAGCATTAGTGAATGACTCTGAAAGACAGAAGCATAGGTTTAAAAGTGAACAGCACAGGAATTTAGCAGTGTTAAAAGGTGTAAATGTAAATGCAAACAGTATAGCCAATAAAGCCGATGAGCTGATGACACAGATAGACACATGGCAGCATGATATTATTACTATAATGGAATAATGGTGGGAGTTAGAAGAGCAAATATGTAGGCAAATTTCTGGGTGCAATAACAATAGAGCATTAATCATTGGGGACTTCAACTACCCTAATATCAATTGGGATACAAACAGTGTGAGGGGCACAGGGAGCACAAAATTCTTGAACTGCATTCAAGAGAACTTTTTCAGCCAGCGCAAAACAAGAGAGGGGGCACAATTGTAGATTTAGTCTTAGAAAATGAAGCTAGACAAGTGGGTGGAGTAGCAGTGGGGGACCATTTTGGAGATAGTGACTATAATACAGTTAGATTTAGCATTATTATGGAAAAGGACAAATATAGGACAGGGATAAAATTTCTAAAGTGGGGGAAGCTAAATTTTACAAAGCTGAGAGGTGAATTGGATACAGTCAGTAGAAGGGAAAATAGTGTCAAGTCAGTGCGAGGCATTCAAAAGCGGGATTCTATGGGCACAGTTTAGACATGTCCCCACAAAGAAAAAGGGTGATACTGCCACATCTAGAGCCCCCAGAAGCCTACAGGGTAAGATAAAGCAGAAAAAGAAAGCACATGACAGTTACAAGAAAGCCTAAAGGAGTATAGAAAGTACAGGGGTGAAGTAAAAATGGAAATTAGGAAAGCAAAGAGAGGATACAAAAACATTGGCAGGTAAAATCAAAAAAAAACCCGAGGGTGTTTTACCAGTACATTAAGAGAAAAGGAATAACAGAAAAGGGTAGAGGCAATCAGAGATGTACATGGTAACTTGTGCGTTGATGCTGAAGATGTGGGCAGGGTTTTCAATGAGTGCTTTGCCTCTGTCTTCACTAAGGAGAAGCATAATGCAGACAATCTTGTTGAAGAGGAGGAGTGTGAAACATTAGATACAATAAGCATAATGAGAAGGGAAGTACCAGAGGAACTGACATCCTTGAAGGTGGATGAATCACCAGGGCCAGATGGGTTTCATCCCAGGCTGTTGAAGAAAGCCAGGGAGGAAATAGCGGATGCTCTAAGGATCATTTTCCAATCATTACTAGATACAGGCAAGGTACCTCAGGAATGGAAGTCTGCAAACGTTGTATTAATATTTAGAAAGAGTATGAGAGTCCAGAAAATTATAGACCAATCAGTCTGACTTCAGTGGTGGACAAATTATTGGAATCAATTCTGAGAGACAGGATAAACTGTCATTTAGAAAGGTACTGATAGATCAGGGATAGTCAGCATGGTTTTGTTAGGGAAATTTTTGAGGAAGTAACAAGGAGGATTGATGAGGGTAGCGCAGTGGATGTTGTCTACATGGTTTTTGGGTAAGGCATTTGACAAGGTCCTACATGGCAGACTGGTCAAAAAAGTGAGATCCCATGGGAAGGTGGTGGGTTGGATCCAAAATTGGCTCAGCGGCAGGAAACAGCGTAACGGTCGATGATATTTTTGCGAATGGATAGCGGTTTCAAGTGGTGTTCCACAGGGCTCAGTGTTGGGGCCCTTGCTGTTTGTTGTATATATTAATGATTTGAACTTAAATGTGGGAAGCATGATTGGGAAATTTGCAAACAACACAAAAATTGGCCATGTAGTTGATAGTGAAGGAGCTACTTGTTGTCTCCAGAATTATATCAATGGTTTGGCTAAGTGGGCAGGAAAGTAGCAAATGGAATTCAATCAGAAAAGTGTGAGGTAATGCATTTGGGGAGAGCAAACAAAGCAAGGGAGTATTCAATAAACAGGAGAATATGAGAGGGGTTGAGGAAGTGAGAGACCTTGGAGTGCATGTCCACAGGTCCTTGAAGGTGGCAGGACAGATGGATAAGGTGGTAAAGAAAACATATGGAATGCTTTCCTTTATTGGGTGAGGTATTGAATACAAAAGCATGGTTGCAGTGATGGAACTGTATAAAACCCTGTTAGGCCACAGCTTGAATTTTGTGTACAGTTCTGGTCACCACATTACTGGACGATATAATTGCTCTGGAGAGAGAACAGAGGAGATTTACAAGAATGTTGCCAGGGCTTGAATATTGCAGCTATGGGGAAAGATTGGATAGGCTAGGGTTGTTTTCCTTAAAACAGAGGAGACTGAAGGGTGACTTAATTGAGGTGTACAAAATTATGAAGGGCCTAGATAAGGTGGATAGGAAAGACCTGTTTCCTCTAGCTGAAAGATCAATTACGAGGGGGCATAGATTTAAGGCCATTGGTAGAAGGATTAGAGGGGACATAAGGAAAAACCTTTTCACCAAGAGGATAGTGGACTTCTGGAATTCACTGCCTAAATTAGTGGTTGAGGTTGAAATGCTTAACTCATTTAAAAGGTACCTGGATCTGCATCTGAAGTGCTGTAACCTACAAGTGCTGGGAAATGGGATTAAAAATGAGCAGCTAGTTTTTTTTCTCTTTTTTGGTCGGTGCACACACGATGGGCTGAATGGCCTCTTTCTGTGCTGTAACTTTTCTATGGTTCTAACCAGGCGGGCTACATAAAGTTCAGAGAGGCAGTGAAAAAGAAAACGAGACACAGTGGGAGAGCGTGAGAAGGGATGGCAATTAACAAAAGGGAAATCAGAAGTCGTCCACTGGCATATAAATAGTGAAAAGGTAATAAGAATGGGGATGGCTGGGTTACTAATTGTGTATTTTTCATCTGTCTTTACCAAGATGCTGCTTAAGCTACTAAAGAGTTGGTAATTGAGATATTGAATGGATCAAAAATTGATAAAGAGGAGGTATTACGAAGGCTGGCTGTACTTAAATGTGATAGGTCACCAGGGCCAGATGGGATGCATCCGAGGAGAAGAACTATATAGGGTGCAGTTCTGAAAGGGTGCAGGACATAGAGATTTGGCATATATATACACAAATTTTGAAGCTAACAGGGCAGGTTGAGAAAGTGGTTAAAAAGGCATATTGGATACAGAGCTTTATACATAGAGGCATAGAGTATAAAAGCAAGGAAGTTGTGATGAATCTTTATAAAGTTATAGTTTAACCTCAATTGGAGTACTGTATCCAATTCTGGGCACAAGAGTTTAGGGAGGGTGTGAAGGCTTTAGAGAGACTGCAGAAAAGGTTTATAATTCCAGGATGAGAGACTTCTGTTACGTGGAGAGATTGAAGAAATTCGATTGTTCTCCTTAGAGGAGATAAAGATGATATTTGTCAGAGGTATTCGAAATCATGAAAGGTCTAGACAGAATAGGTACAGAGAAATTGTTCCCACTGGCAGAAGGGTTGAAAACCAGAGAACACAGAAGAGATGAATGGCAAAAGAATCGGTGGCAGCATGAGGAACATCTTTTTACACCGCAAGCGGTTGGGATCCAGAATGCACTGTTTGAGAGTGTGGTGGAGACAGATTCAATTCAGGCTTTCAAAAAAGAATTGGATAAGCACCTGAAGAGCAAAAATTTTCAGGGCCTCGAGCAAAGGATGGGTGAATGGGCCTAGATGAGAACCCTTACAGAGTCAGCATGGACACTATGGGCCAAATCCTTCTGTGCTGTAACCATACTGTGGCTCACCAAAAGCTCCCTATCCACCACATGGCACTTCAAACTTTAGCAACTGTAACACACTAAGGGGTTTCTGGATAGGAGTGCGCAGGGCAATAACTGTCCCATCACCACTTCCCAATTTGGCTGGAATCTCCCAGGCACTCTAGACCTACAGCACCCTGTGCAGGCTGCCAACACAGCAGATAACAGGGTCTGAACATGCCTCCCTCAATAGAAAACATCTTGGGAATGTCAATAAAATGAGAAATCCAACAACCAAAACATGAAAAGAAATCATATCCTGCTGACATCAGAATAACACATGACAGCAAAAAAAAAAGGAACACCACAGGAGATAGTCAATCCCAGGATATTTGTATGATAAAACAGATAAGCCATAGAAAAACCAGCTTGAAAAGAAAGACAATTGCAAATAAAGGGCACCTGAAACAAGTACCTTAGGATACCCTAATTTACAGGTTTCATTGCATTATCAAAATAAATTCAAGAATATGAATATAACAAAGCATTGAATGCTAAAAGATTATTCAACTCATCAAATCCAATCCTCTACAAGCTATGTGGAACCTATTCTAATCTGAAATTTCAATCAATTTAAAACAGACTGAAGGGTTGACCAAACTTCAAACTTAGGATTTGCCCCACTGACTCTAGAAACTTATTCATCCAGGGAATTGTGAGGATGTGAAATTCACTTCCAGAGTTCACGATTGGAGCAAAAATGTCAACATTGAAGACCAGATTGGATATGTGGACGAGGAAAAGGGTTAAAGGTATATGGTGACAGGTTGGGTAAATGAGATTAGAACTGTTTGTGTGCTTGGAGAGTATATGGGCCATATGGCCAGTTTCCATGTTGTATCTTCTATATACTTCTCAATAACATTCCATATGGTCATGGCATATAAAATGAATGATAGACAAAATACACTTTACTCACGCCACTATGTGTTTTGTCCCAGTGAAGGTCCTTAAAGGATAACTTGGACTGAGTTAACTTAGGCTGCAAATAATAACTCATGTGGAATTCATTTCCTGTGAAGGGAAAAAGCAAAATTAGACCATGATTATTTGAACAGTAGTAGGGGTAACCAGGGATACAGTCAGCCTATAAGACAACAGATTCAAAATACTATAGAAAACAAAAATAAACTGATGGAGAAATCAGCAAATAAATGGCACAACTCTTCTTGTAGCTGGCTCAAGAGCAGTTATGAACTGAGAGTAGGTCACCCACAGTCAGCCAACAACTTATATTTCTATAGCAATTTCAACAAAATGAAATGTCCCAAGGCACTTCACAGGTGCATTATGAAACAAAATATGAAATAAAGCCACATAGGGAGATATTATCTCAGATGACCAAAGGTTTAGTCAAAGTGGCAGGTTTTAAGGAGTGTCTTAGGAGGAAAGCAAGATAGAGAGGCAGAGAGTTGAAGAGACGGATTCCGGAGCTTGGGGCCAAGGCTATTGAAAGCACCAGTGGTGAACTAATTAAAAATTGGGGATGTGCAAGAGGCCCAGAATTAGAGCAATGCAGGGAGGGTTGTGGGGCTAGAGGAGATTACAGAGATAGGGAGGGGATAGGTTACTGAGGAATTTTTAAAACAGGATGAGAATTTAAAAATCAAGACTTTGCTTGACCGTGGACCAAATGTAGGTCAGTAAGCACAGGGGTGATGGACTTGGTGCAAGTTGGAACATGGGCAGCAGAGTTTTGGCTTACTTCAAGAATACAGATGATAGAATGTAGGAGACCAACCAGGAGTGCACTGGAATGGCCAAGTATAGAATTATAAAGGCATGAATAAGAGTATCAGCAGATGACAGAGGCAGGTGCAAAGTCGGACAATGTTACGGAGGTGGAAATGGGCGGTTCTAGTCATGGCACAAATACGTGGTCAAAATCCCATCTCAAATATGACACCAACGTTGCAAACACTCTGGTTTAGACTCAAAGGGCAGAATTTTGCCTTGATGGGCGGGCGGGTCTCGCTGCCATTTTAAGTGGGTGGGCCAATTAAGGCCCACCCAGCAGGCTGCCCGACAGGAAGCGCTATGCGCTTCCTGTGAGGTGGGTAGGGATTCCCCAACTGTCAGAGCGTGCTCTTTTGCGCATGTGCGTGTAAGAGCGCACATCTCCCTGAGACTAAATGCTGCCTCAGGGAGAACGCTGACAGTGTTTGAAACTTTAAAAATAGAAAAATAAAAACATTAACATGTCCCCCTCATGTGACAATGTCACACGAGATGGGACATGTTAATAAATATCACAAAAACTTTATTAAACTTTTTAAAAACGGACATGAAACCTCATCCCGCCGGTGGATGGGGTTTCATGTTTTTTCAGAAGCCCGCCAGGGCTCCTGGCCTGCCTGCCAACCTTAAGGTTGGATGGGCAGGTCCTTTAATTGTTTTAATTTTCCTGTCAATGGCCTCAATTGGCCATTAGCAGGTCGGCAGGCAGACAGCTGATTTTGCTGTCCACCCACCTTCCTGAATATTTAAATGAGGCGGGATGACGTCGGGGGCTTCCCCCGACGTCATCCCACGTCAGTTGCACATCAGCGAGCTGGCCCCACCCCCAACTCACTGACGGAAAAATTCTGCCCAAAGGTTCCAGGAGAGGAATGCAGTTGGATGTTAACGAATGGCGTTCGATGAGGGGTCTTAAAACAATAGCTTCAATATTCCCAATATTTAAATGGAGGAAATTTCTGCTCGTCCAGTATTGATGTCAGATAAGCAGTCTGATAATTTGGCCAGATTGGAGGAATTGAGAGAGGTGGTGGTGAGGTAGAGTTGGGTGTGGATAGCATAGATGTAAAAACTAATGCTGTGCTTTCAGATGATGTCACCATGGGGCAGCATGCAGATGAGAAATAGGAAGGGGTGCAGTAGATCCTCATGGGACACCAGACATACTGGTGCGGGAACAGGGAGATATTCTGGCTAAGATTAGATAGACAAGAACGGAATCAGGCAAGAGCAGTCCTACCGAGCTGGATGTCAGGGTTGAGGAGTTGGAGGAGGATGGTGTGGTCAATTGTATCAAAGACTGTAGAAAGGTCAAGAAGGACAAGGAAGGAGAGTTTACCTTTGTCACAGTCACATAGGATGTCATTTTTGAATTTAATGAAGACACTTCAGTAATGTGGCAGGGGCGGGAACTTAATTGGAGGGATTCAAACATGAAGTTCCCGAATGGCAAGATAATTGGGGGGAAATTCTCCAAGAAAATATAGAACTCTCCAGTTTGGGATAGAATCTGCCATTATTTTGCGAAAATCTGAACAGTGATCACACTGAATAGTGGAGTTTTAGAAACCTAGCAGCTTTGCTCTCGACAAAGCCCAAAATCCTTCTCACCACTGCTGAAATCCTTATCCATAAACTGTGATTCCTAGGGCAGAATTTTCACCTCAGCAGGCGGGCGCATGCCCAATCCGCTACAGCATGAAATAATGCGCAATGACATCGGGCGAGTGTCCCAATATCGACACACAGTCACATAATAGTTCGGTTGGCAGGCACACGCGGGAATTGGCAGCATGCCCGCTGACAATTAGAAGGCCTATTAAGGCCATTAAAGTATTAATTAACTTAAATTTTTCGCTGCCTGTCCAACCTTACAGCCTTTGCACTTTTTAGGAAACCTCATCCATGGCGGGATGAGGTTTCCAACAGCAAATAAAAAATTTTACATCTCATTCATAACATGTCCCTGCTTATGTGACAGAGGCAGCTTTTCCAGCACGCACCCACGCGACATTCCCCGCTTGCCCTCCTCCCACCTCCACCCCCACATAGGCAGCGCTGAGTGCTACAGCACATGTTCACGCTAGGCGGGCCTTAATTGATCCGCCTAGCATGAAATCATGGTCCGGCCCCAATCATGAGTAGTGGTCAGCTTCCCGACCGCCCCCGCCAAGCCTGCCTGAGAAGGGCAAAATTCTGCCCCTAGTTTCAACTGCTCCATTGGCCTCTTTGCCTGTCTCCCATCCTCTACTCTCCATAAGTTCTAACTTACCAAAAATGTGTGTTCAGTCCTGCAATAAGTTCCACTTGCTCATGGCTCCCACTCAACCAACAAATTTAAAATATTTGCTGACTCCTTCAAACCTCTGCAGAGCATGGTTGCAGCAAGAAAAATTTTGGCTGCCAACTACTATCTCAAACCCTCTTCTGAAAATGTCAGGTTGGATTAAGTTTGGCTGTGATGCCTTCCAATAACTACAAACAGTAATTCTATGCTTGAACTCCAAATATGGTTACTTGCAAAATGGGACTAGAAAGCTACTGACGTTTTTAGTACCTAAGCAAAGGTCAGTGCTTTCAAAGGCGGAGGGAAAAATTGGAAACAAAAGCACTAAACTAAATAAGAATTTTTTTAAAAATTCTTTCATGAGATGTGGGTGTCGCTGACAAGGCTAGTATTTGTTGCCCATCCCTAATTGCCCTTGAACTGACCTTGCTAGGTCATTTCAGAGGACAGTTAAGAGTCAAATACATTGCTGTGGGTCTGGAGTCACATGTAGGCCAGACCAGGTTAGGGATGGCAGATTTCCTTCCCTAAAGGACATTGGTGACCCAGATGGGTTTTTACAACAATCGATGATAGTTTCACGGTCACCATTACAGAGACTAGCTTTATATTCCAGATTTATTAACTGAATTCCAATTCCACCAGCTACCATGGTGGAATTTGAACCCATGTCCCCAGAGCATTAGTCTGGACCTCTGGATTACCACCACATCACCATCTCTCCTCCTTTAAAATTGGTGTTACGTCAGTTGAAATGTCAAAAAATTGGTGCATCAGAAAATCTCAATTTTATTTATAGTTGCAAACCCACTTCTTCACCCAGCAGAAAATGCACATAACCAATCAGGACTCTGAAAATGCTATTTTCTAACTAGCCATTGTGAGGTGCACCATTTTGGTCAATGAGGACACCTCTAATTTTTCGCTATTCCAGAGCAGAATTGTGTCATAGACTCAACATCTCCAACAATACAGACCAGATCAGGAACTCATCGTGAAGTAAAATTACAGTTGCAAACTAATGTCTGGTCCACATACACGCACATATGTACACTATAATTTTCTTTCTTTATTTTGTCATGGGATGTGGTGTAGCTGGGAAGGCCAGCATTTGTTGAACTGTGTGGCTTGCTAGGTCATTTCAGAGGGCAAAAATAAAAACAAAAAAACTGCGGATGCTGGAAATCCAAAACAAAAACAGAATTACCTGGAAAAACTCAGCAGGTCTGGCAGCATCGGCGGAGAAGAAAAGAGTTGACGTTCGGTCATGAGGACTCGAAACGTCAACTCATTTCAGAGGGCAGTTGAGTCAACCACATTACTTTGGATCTGGAATCACATGTAGGCCAGACCAGATAGAATGGCAAATTTCCTTTCCTAAAGAACATGAGTGAGCCAAATGGGTTTTTACAACAATTGATGATAGTTTCATGGTCACTATTACTGAGGCTAGATTTAAATTCTAGATTGAGAGTAGCTTTCAATTTCAGGTTTTATTAATTGAATTCTAATTCCACCAGCTGCCGTGGTGTGATTTGAACCCATGTCCCCAGAGCATTAGCCTGGGCCTTTGGATCATTAATCCAGTGACAATACTATCGTGCCACCATCTCTACAGCATAATCTAAATACATGGATTACATTTAATACCACACAAGATTACAAGCTAATTTTTCATACCGTCAGCTAACAGCTGTGCAAGTGTTGATGCTCTGAATCCTTCTGGAATGCTCCCCATTGCCTTTAGTATTTCTGTGGCACTAATCTGAAAATCCAAGTAAAAGATTCCAGATTAAAGGTGTTCAATACAAATTGAAGTAGATATTAGTTAAATGAGGCATTAGAACTAACTGTTCTTCCTTGAACGTAGCTAAAGGATCTATTACATCCATATGAACATGAATTTAGGGCCTGTGTTAACATCTCAACTGAACGATGCAAGTTCCAACGTTACAACATTCCTGAATATTACAACAACTAGTGTTTATATAGAATTGTTAATATAGTCAAAATGTCCCAAGGCACTTCTCAGGAGCACTCTCAAACACTAATCTAATTTATGGGCTCAAGTGAAAATACTCTAGTCAATTAAGTTCTTCAAATTATCTAATAATACAATTTTTTAAGCAATAAGGCTATGAAATTTGCATAGCATCGCTTCGAGCAGTGCTAAACAGATGTATGTACTGAGTTGAAGTACAGGAAGCACTACTGGCTGCTGCTTACGTGGCGTGAAGCAACTGGAATGGCACCCGCTGCTTGAGCCTGAAGAGGTTAAGGAGTGAGAATGGACCAATGTAACTCGAGTACTAAAATTGCTCAATAAATGAGCAGGGAACACCTTCCTTATTCAATCCTGACAAGTGTTCTGGGATTATTTAAAGGGTCACTCACTCATTGCAGCTGAGATGCTTTTGACCTACTTGTGGTCAGGCAAAGTTGGCGGAAGCACTGTGGTGAGTTGCGGAAGAGTTTGAAGGGTTGCTGCTCTGTCAATGTGCAGTTGGTACATGACCACGCCAAGACATTAATCTCGATGAATTCCCACCATCCTGACAGCACCCATGGCGCTTTCATCCTGCAGCAGTCATAAATTCTCACCGTCTTCAGGCCCCCAAGACTAACAACAAGATGGCTGCTCAGGGACAAGGGATACCCTCTACACACATGGCTCATGACCCCACTTTGCTATCCCATGACAAGACCAGAGGGCCTTCAACAAGAAAATTGGGAGGGGCTGGGACTGGGGGCAGGAATCCCAGAATTGGGTCCCATCGCTATTTTTAAATGGCTCTGGACTCCTTATGACTTTGTGAAAATCCAGCCCTATATTTCAGTAATTATAAGGGTAATTTTGAGTGACTCCCTCCATGCAAAAGTCTTCTTGATTGGCAGGAATGAAGGCCACAGAATCAGCCCTAAAGTGTGCAGCTGTATCTCCAACTCGTGCTCCAGTTTAACAATGCTCCAAGCCAACCGCCAGCCTCACAAAATTAGCCCTTTTAAATCAGGTATTTCTATAAAAAGTGCCTCAAATAAACCATAATGAACTTGTTTGTTTTCTTTCATATTATTTTGGTCTCTCCTCTTACAGCCCTTTAGTTTAAGTGTTCATTTTGTTGATTGCAGAATTTAAACTGTATATTTAGTTTTAGTTAAAAGCAAAATACTGCAGATGCTGGAAATCAAACAAAAACAAAAATTGCTGGAAAAACTCAGCAGGTTTGACAGCATCTGTGGAGAGAAAGACAGAGTTAACATTTTGAGTCCATATGACTCTTCAGAGCAAAGAGAAATAAAAAGGTGACAAAATTCACCACATTTTTACTTCTCTTTAGTTCTGAAGAGTCATATGGACTCGAACCGTTAACTCTGTCTTTCTCTCCACAGATGCTGTCAGACCTGCTGAGTTTTTTCCAGCAATTTTTGTTTTTATTTAGTTTTAGTGTTCCTTTAGCTCCCTCTGCTGCATGAAGTTGCCACACCAACAATCAAATGACAAAGCAAAGAATGGCTCTTGAAATCCACTGTCTATCGAGGCTTATATGCAAGAGAATGTCTACTTGGATGAGGTGCTAAAAAGGAATTTGATCACATTCCAGGAAGAAAAGAAGCAAAAAGGAGAAAAAAGGAATAATATTTCAATAGAAAACGAGGTATCAAGAGTTAGTGTTCCACAAAAGAAGTCAATCCTAATCCCAATCCTTTGCTCTTTTTCCATTTTATATTTTTCCTTTTCAAATGTCAAAATCTCTTTTTAAATATCTCCATCTCAATATCCACTCGTGATAAAGATTTTCCTCTTCTAATAATCCACTGTGTGAATAAATTGTTTCCAACTTTCTTTATTGTCTTGATAATATCCTTAATTTAAGAGCTCTCCACGACTAGTTCCCATTGTTAACTCATTCAAGTTACCAGCTAGCAGAGGAAAAGTTGGTATCAGATTGTAAAGCAGAAGGGAATAATTTGAATGCCCTATGAAGAAGTTTATATTATTTTGTGAGAAAAGGCTAAGTTTAGAGCACACCCCAAAAGCTGTGCATCCCTGTTCTTAATCATCCCACAGTTGGTGACCATGCCTTCAACTCCCTAGGCCCTATGCTCTGCAGTTCCCACCCTAAAGTTCTCTACCTTTCTACATCTTCCTTTTTCCTTAAGACCTCCTTTAAAAACCTACCTCTATGACGAAGCTTATGGCCACCTGCTCTAATGGCACCTTATTTGATTTGATGATTGATTTTACTTTATAATTTTCCTGTGCCTTTGGGTGTTTCGTTGAGTGGAATCGGCCTAGATTTGTTCTAAGTGCGGTAGCAGGCAGGTAATCAATGGGCAGTGTCTTTAAGTCAGCGAGCGGGGGGGGGGCCGCTCACCAACACGTAAAATGATGCGGGATGACGCCAGGCGGAACTCCCAATGTCACCCTGTGTCATTTCCATTTTCAGGTAGGCAGGGGCGCAGCTGAATCAGCTGTGCACCCACCAACCTGTCAACAGTCCATTGAGGCCATTTAAAAAGTCATTGACCTTAGAGTAGCGGGCAGGCCGGGAGCCTTGGCGGGCTTGAGAAAAAGCATGGAAACTCATCCACAGGTGAGATGAGGTTTCATGAGGGTTTTAAAATATTTAATTTAAAAAGGTATGAATTAAAGTGATAGACATGTCACAACTCATGTGACAGTGTCACATGAGGGGACGTCAGGGGAATTTCTCACACATTTGTCTTAAAAGTTTTAATCCTGAGCCGATCTCCCTCAGGCAGCACTTAGCCTCAGGGAGATGAATGCGCTGTTTCAGGCGCATGCGCAAAAGAGCGCACTCACAACTGAGGGAATCCCCCCCTCATCCGCACAGGGAGCACATAGCACTTCCTGGAGGACATCATGCTGGGCAGGCCTTAATTGGCCTGCACCTATAAAATGGCAGAGCACCCCCAATTGGTGGCGCCAATCAGAGGCGCACCTGCCCGCGCCCGCTCTTGCACTCCCCCCCACCGCCCCTCCAAAGGGGGGAAAATTCTTCCCAATCTTTTACCTGCTAGCCGCAATGGCGAGTTTTCATGCCGTATCGTCCCAAACCTGCAGCATTACTTATGCATTCCCGGGGAACACACCGTTTCCATGATGGGCAGGCTCTCATTCGCTTGCCACGCTATCACTTCAGCACTTCATCACACAGGGCGCCATATTTGAAGTCCAGCTACACATGTGCACACATCTCTGTGCTTCCAGCCCACAACAGCTGCAGGGTAGATGTAAATGAAAGGCAAAAAGACTGCAGGCCCCAGGCTTAGAGATGCGTCACTTGAACGTCTTTTTGATGCCGTACAGGCCCACCACACTATTCTCTACACCCACTCTGGCTGCAAGATAGGCAGCGGTGTAACAACTAGGCTTGGGAAGCGATGTCAGCTGTGGTCACCACCAACGGCCTTCAAAAGAGGGCAGCAACCCAGTGCCGCAAGAGGATGAATGGTCTCTTCTGTTCTGCCAGGGTAAGTTACTCTCCTCGCACTCTCAACTCACACAATCATAAACCCCATCACATATTCACAGGGATCTCACTCATTGCCAATTCAAGGGACATCACCATTCACTCTCTCATACACACTTTCACTGTCCTCATTCCACCCATGGGACCACTCACCACCGACATAGGCCAGGCATACTTATCATCTGGCCTGGCAGGCTTACACGCTCTCCATCTCTATTCATGCAGGACAAGCTGGCACACAAGAACAGTGAGAGGTCACAGACTGGTGGAAGAATAAAGGTCCTCACGGACTTTGAAAACAGAACCACCCAGCTGGGCGACGACAACCTGGACTAGTCCTGTGCTGACGGTGAGGTCGGCGGTGATCTACCAAGTGAGGGTCCAGTAGTGCAACATCCATCAACAACCATTCTGTGGGCGATGTGTCCTGTTTCACAGGTCACTGCCATGCACTAATCATTTCCCCTTGCTTCTGCAAGCAGATCTGGGAAACAGCCAATGGGGTCCATGACCCAGAGCCTCCAATCAAGCCCCAAAGAAACCTCTGAAGAGGAATCTGAAGACACCCTTCTTGAAGTCCCGTCACAGTCCTCACCCACACCCTCCACTAGTGCAGAGACACACATCTCAGTGGGACCTAGCTTTAGAATAGCCTCGGGATCACAATCTGATGAACATATCGCACTCTCTGATCCACAGCAGGCTGCAGCAGAGACTTCCCTGGTGTCCGGCACTCAGTGGACTCCTGGAGGCCAGAAATTTCCTGAGCGTGAGTCAGATGATGAGCCTCTGGACTTGGTCACGTCACAGTTGCTGGAGCTCAACAGCAAGTTCGGGAACATCAGGAACAGATGTCCACTGAACTCCTCAGATTGCAAGGCACGATGGAGGAGTCCTTCAGGCTGAGGTGACAGCACCGACGTGCCAATGCACCGAAGTCAACACTGGTAGGATGGCGGCCAGCACGAAGGCCTTGGTCCAGGTTGTTGCTCCTGCACTGCTGCATGGGCTCAACTTCATCACTGATGCCTTAAATGGCCTCCATCAGTGTGTACGCTAGAGGGGTGCAGGGCAGCTCTACCTCACTCTAGCTACCCCTTCTCCAGGAGTCAGCCTGGGGCCCATGGGCACCCAGAGGGAGAAGGATCAGCAGGTGTTCCCATCCCCCCCGCCCCGGGAGATCCATTCAGGTGACTCCGGCAGTGTCCAACCCATCCGAGTCCCCTCTTCATGTGACCTCGGCAGCTCCATAGGCCGAGGAGGGTGCCACTGCCAGACAGCAGGACCCCAAAAGCATGCTGGGGCTCTCCAGTCTCAGCCCTCCAAAGAGCGTCCACTGAGGTTATCACAGACGGTGTAGCGGTCAGCAGGCTGCCTTCCACTTCCACTATGGATGTCCGGGGAGCACAAAGATGGGGCGCCATGGTTATGAAAGTTAAGAAGAATTAGTTCCACAGCCTGGCACAGGTGTTAATCACTTGTACAAACTGTTCACTATTGTCAAAAAACTCCCAAGAATGTCTCTCTGCCTATGGCTCCTTGTTCTGATGAGCCATGTTCGTGCCAGTCAGATGTGAATCCTTTCTGCAAAAGATAAAGGCAGGTGTCTCAGTCCAGGGCCTCTTTCCTGCGCTCTGTGCAGCCTTCAGATCAAGGTGATGGTCCGCTCTCGCACTCCTTGGACACATTACTGATGCCTGCACTTCAACGGTGCTTGTCATTGCTGCCAGAATGTAGTGGGCAGGCGTCACAGAGTTCCTTCATTCTCTTTGTGTGCTCTCAGCAGCTTTAAGGTGGGGCTGGCCCACATCTCTTCAGCATCTGTGACCACTGAAGGGCTCAGGTGCTGAAGACGGACAAAGGATCAGGTGTTTCTAAAGTTTCATGGCTGTGTCTCTATATGACAAGACCCTGATCACAGAACGCAAGCGAGCTACCCTCGATCAGACAGGAGTCAGACATACTCAGAGGCTACGTGAAGATCTATGGAGTATCCTCACTGCATGTTGTCATCACACTCCTGCAATCCATCGACTATTAGGGCCTCCACTGTGTCTCTACGACAGGAGCATTATCACAGAGGGTATGCGCGTTGCCATAAGTCAGACTGGAGTCAAACATTCACAGATACAATGTGAGGATCTATGGTGCCTCCTCACTGCATGTTGTCATCATCCTCCACAAATCTAGCATAGCTAGATTTGGATGTCCGGGGAGCAAATCTAGCTATGAGGACCTCCCGAGCACGCCTGCTGATTTGCTTTCGGGGAAAATAAGAAGGATCAACTGCTTGGGTAAAGAAGACAACAGTTCCTGAAGCTTCAGATCCAGTCCAAAGCATAGAGTGAATGGAAGTTGCTCTCAAGTCACTCTATGTTCTGAAATCGACTGACTGCAAATTTTCCTTGAAATCCACCTGAAAAATAGTGCAAGAGTCATTGATTGGTGCGCAGTCCAGTGCTTCCCTTGAACCACTGACTTTTAGGTGTCTTCCTGTGAACCACTGACTTTTAGGTGTCTTCCTTTGAACCACTGGCTTTTAGGTGTGTGTGTGCATGCATGCATGTGTTTAGAAAGAGCAATGATGATACTTCCCTATTTCATACTGTATGTTAATAAGCTTTGCCTTCCCACTTGACAAATCTAGTTTTTTTTATAAACTAATAATTTTGTTTATTATTGAAGAAACCTGGGCAATGAGTGGTCATTCTGAGATTAATAGGTAAAGCACCTATCTGGGCACATAGCTAGCTGGAGAAATCAATTAAAAATATGTTGTGACCCGTGGAGTAGTGGAACTAGAGACAGACAGTGCATTCTTCCCATCTCAGTCGCAGCAATACACAAATGAGCTATAATTACAAGTATTCTCGAAAAGCAGTGGAGTGCCTACACCTGTTTGGTTGGTGAAATATTTGTCCAAAAATAAAAAGAAATTGACAACAAAAAAAAAACAAATTACTCTTGTGCACAATCCACTAAAGAGTACACCTACTCACCCTTTCAGAAGAGATAATAGAAATAATTAATCTTAAAACACGCTTACCTCTGAAACAACTTTTTTGACAGCGATCCTGTGTAATTGTGACTTTTCACTGTAGAAATAGTTAATTATAATTCAGTAAATATCTATATTAACACAAAATATAAACCTGATTTAATAACTGGCAAAATAACTAGAGATGAGATGAGAATTCTTTTCCACACATTAAATTATGAACTGGAAATCAGATTGCCCAAAAAATGATGGAACCAGATTCAATAGTAACATTCAAATGGAATTAGGCATACAGTTGAAAAGGAAACATTTACAAGTCTATGAGAAAAGAGCAGTGTAGCTGGACTAATCTCCTAGTTCTTTCACATGCACAAATGACTGATTGGCACTCATCGGTGCTGGAAACTGATTACAGCAGTAAACTGAGTGATAAATGCAGAATACTTGTACATCCCTGGGGAGAACATCACCAAACTCAACTAACCCACACAATGGTTGAAACGGGTCAGTGGAGGAGATAAAGGGGAAGATATAGATGGGATGGTCAGATGGGCAGATAAATGGCAGATGGAATTTAACCCTGAAAAGTGTGAGGTGATACACTTTGGAAGGAGTAATTTGACAAGGAAGTATTCAATGAATGGCATGACACTAGGAAGTTCTGAGGAACAAAGGGACCTTGGCGTGTGTGTCCATAGATCTCTGAAGGCGGAGGGGCATGTTAGTGGGGTGGTGAAAAAGGCATATGGGACACTTGCCTTTATCAATTGAGGCATAGATTACAAAAGTAGGGAGGTCATGTTGGAGTTGTATAGAACCTTGGTGAGGCCACAGCTGGAGTACTGTCTGCAGTTCTGGTTGCCACATTATAGGAAGGATGTGATTGCACTGGAGGGCGTGCAGAGGAGATTCGCCAGGATGTTGCCTGGGATGAAACATTTAAATTATGAAGAGAAGTTGGATAGACTTGGGTTGTTTTCGTTGGAACAGAGAAGACTGAGTGGCGACCTCATTGAGGTGTACTAGATTATGAGGGGCATGGACAGGGTGGATAGGGAGCAGCTGTTCCCCTTAGTTGAAGAGTCAGTCACGAGGAGACACAAGTTCAAGATGAAGGGCAGGAGGTTTAGGGGGGGATGTGAGGAAAAATTTTTACCCAGAGGGTGGTGACGGTCTGGAATGCGCTGCCTGGGAGGGTGGTGGAAGCGGGTTGCCTCACATCCTTTAAAAAGTACCTGGATGTGCACTTGGCACGTCATAATATCCAAGGCTATGGGCCAAATGCTGGTAAATGGAATTAGGTAGGTAGGTCAGGTGTTTCTCACCTGTCGGTGCAGACTCGGGCCGAAGGGCCTCTTCTGCACTGTGATTCTGTGAAAATGGAAAATGTAGACTTAACAATTTCCACTCATCGCCAGTTTTTCCTGGAGTCTTCCGCTGATTGGCCAAGTCACCCACCTGAACCAGGTAGGAGCCTCATTATTCTATGCAAATCAGGATCCCATTTTGTACATAGGTCCCAATGCCATTTTTAACCTCCAGTAGTCAGGGCATGAGGCATGGACACAGCATTCCATGAAGCTTGGCAGTACATCAGAAGAGACCCAAGAAAGTAAGTGCTAAGATTATTTTTGTGGAGCCAGGAGAAGCAGGGCTGTGCCTCTGGGCTCCACAAGAAATATGTGGGCCACTGCTATCCAGGGCTCCCCACCCCTGTGATCACAACTCTCGCCCACCAAACCCCATCCTACCTTTTTCCTGGCCCAGTGGCTTCTGAGCCCCTAACATTGTGCTGGTATTGGTTGGAGCCAGAGAGCTGCGTTGAGACATCTGTTTGTGAGGTCCAGCTCCCAAAGTGGATCTGGGCTCCCAATGACATAATGGGCAATTGATCAGTCCATTCCACCTATAGTTCCACCCAATAGTTAAGCGCTACTCCTACATTTTTAGTCAGAGTCAGTACGAGTGCTCGTGCTGAATCTTTCAGGTAAATACAACAACAGATACACTGAAGTTGTGTGCAAGGGAACTGGCAGTAACTATGTAAGGGTAAACAAAAAGGGTGATAGCCTGCTCCTGGCCAAAAACATTGCAATGTTATTATATAATTTATTGTTAAGAAATCTGATTCTGCTCTTAATCCTTCAGAGTGAGGGTGGACTTCCCTATAAAACAATGAGCTCAATAGGAGCTCCAGAACACAGTAAAGCCCCAACACAACCTTTCCGAGTAAGACTAGGAAAAGACCACAAGCCCACTTCTCTTTTTTCCCTCAGCATGGAACTCCCTACTGGTTGGTGACATGTTTAAGTGATCAAAAAAGTTATGCTTACTGGCATATTACAATGGAACTCTAATTACTGCAAAAGGGGGAATAAGCAAGAACCTTGTATTTAGCCTGACACAATTTAGCTTCAGCCAGGTCTACCTGCATTGTGATTTTACATTAACCAAGTTCCCAGGAGATACAGATGAAGACCCAGCTCTTTCCATTTAAAAAATGTGAACAGCATTTATTTTTAGTGGGTTGATTTAGAAATGCTTATGCATGGTCAAGAGTTTCCACATGTGTCAAACACCAAAACAAAATTAGGTAGTATTCCTGTAAGTGTCAATAGCCTGCCTCCTAATGATCGCCCAGTGTTGAATTTAATTATTAGATCTGCAAGGAAAGTAAATTCTACTAAATATTGGACACCCATATAACAGCCACCTATCTTGCAAGATGAAGAAACTAAGGACAATGAGAAATCAATTAAAACTTATTTTGCAGTCCAATTTCTGAAGTCCAATGAAATTTCTTGTAATTGAGAATGCAGTTAATGGAAGTGAAGATAATACCATGTATATGGTGCAAAAGACAAAATTCCCTGTATGTGCAATTTTATGTGTACATGTGTAGAATACACACACTAACTAATTTGTTCTCTTCCTGTCCTTGAAACTGAAAGATGTATGAACTATGGCATGAATGTGATAAGATTTGAAAGACTTGTGTATACATTTAGAAGGAGCAGTTATTATTGACTGTTATTACATTTACATGTTACAATTGCCAATATTGTGATTATTTCATCAACAAGCTGCCAATTAAGCACAAGCAATAAACTGCCGCTATTTGAAATGAAACACATTCCTTTTCAAAAAGTCTGATCCAAAATTCACATCTGGGGATTCCAAACTGCATCTGGATTTCTCCTATGTGTTTGTGCCCATAGCATTGCTAGAATACAGTAAGTTAAAGGATTAACACTGGCCAGGAAGTCACCAATCTCCATTCTGGTAGACTTTGAAATTGTACGAACAGGACAATTTTTATCTGTATCACACAACCATTTATACCAAATTAAAGGACACAGTTACTGAAATGAGGGAGACAAGAACTTAATGGAACTACGTATCCATTGGATGGTATAAAATCCCACAGTAGTTAGCATGTTAATATTAAACACCATTTGATCATAGGACTGGAAAATCTATGCAATTCATCTGGCTGGTCCCAAAGATTAATGCCTCTCAAACGCCCACCACCTCAAATATCCATCCAATTTTCCCATAAATTTTTGCCACATTATCTGCCTCCCACACCCATCCTGCAAGTTCACTATCCTTTTAAATTTCCTCTGAACTCTCTTTTAGCTTAGATCCATATATCCTGGTTCTAAAATTTGGGGCAATCTTGAACAATATTTATTTCCTTGTGAATCATAAAGAAGCACTTCACAGCCAAATAAAATGCTTTATAAGCTAATGCCACAGGCATCAACTTTGAATCTGGTATCAATTAGTTGCCCTTTTTCATACTGCCTCCAATGCTGGGATATCCTTGCTATGGTACGGCAGAGAGATTAATACACAATACACCAGGTGTGGCTGTGCCAGTGCCTTTTCCAAATTCATCACCACCTCCTGACATACATCCCAAGATGCCAATTTTCCTTATGACTCTTCAACAGTCATACAGACTCGAAACGTTAACTGTGTTCCTCTCCGCAGATGCTGCCAGACCTGCTGAGTTTTTTCAGGTATTTTTATTTTTGTTTTGGATTTCCAGCATCCGCAGTTTTTTGCTTTTATGCCAATTTTCCTTGCTGCTGTCACATACTGTACTACATGCATCGCCAATAAGGAACGCTAGCCAGGTTAAATAACAACATTATATAACACAAAATTAGGCAACATATGTAAATGAGCATAGTAGTGAATAATCAACATTAGCTGATCAAATCTACTCTGAACTGAAAACATGGATATCCTTGACCTACTCTACACAAAGCTAGCAGCATTTACTTTCACCTATACAACTCTGACAGTCTGTTTTACTGCAAACATCTGACTGTAAAGAGCAATTTTTCACTGACGGGGCTGTGGAGTTTTTTAATAAAACACTAAGAAACAAAAGATTCTGCTGCAGCCATAGTTTGGGACAGGAGTATTGCAATGAATTATTTTTTCTTTTCCCCTCTGGCAGCTGAGATTGATATGAGCCAGACAGACAGAGAATGAAAATATATCTCCTTTCTCTGGTGACCATGACATCTGTTTTGGGCAACTTCGCCCTGTTGTGACTACGTTTGAAACAACAGAATTAAAGCACCCACAGCAATGCACAGATTAGCACTAAATTGTCAAGCGCACTCACAGAAGCAAAAAAGGTGCACAATCTCGAAAATGGAATAATATTACACTTAAATAAGAGTGCTGAAGCTGGTTTTAAGTTGAGGGAGTGTCGAAGGAATTATACTCGAAATCAAACTATGCTGTTCTTGATGGTGTGAATCTTTTACAGCCTGCAAAGCCTAGAAAGGTTTCATTTCCCAGAAGTGACCTCCCTCAACTTTGATGACTAATTTTACTTTGGCAACATACTTATCCGGAATAATTTTTAATGTCGTATTGGAAAACAGTGATGACTTGATTCTTTCAATATACTTCTTCCTCGGTGTCCAAAACCTGTTTGCTATTTTTTTCCTCAAGTTTCTCAACTAATTCTCTTCATTGCTAGAGATCAACCAATCCAACCAACACCAGCTTAAGACAAGGAAGGTGAATAATCCAGAACTGTAATGAGATACCTGCGTGCTTCAGGTACTTCTTTAACGTTTTGTGGCTCATCTTCCTCTTCCTCATCATCATCATCATCATCATCATCTCCTTCATCTTCATCATCATCTTCATCTTCATCTTCGTCATCTTCATCTTCATCATCCCCCTCAAATTTAACCTGATCTGCAACATGTTTTGATCCCTTACTATACTGTTTGTGCACCTATAGCAATATAGAGAAATTGGAAGTGTAATTAGCGTTTTACAAAATTCATTATTAAAACAGAATTATAATAGGTTAAGTACAACTTGATTTTCAACACAGCAAACTATTACAAACATCACAAACAGATGGTCTTGCATGCCTGACCAATATTACCTGTTAGTGAAACTAACAGACAAATAGAATTTATTCACTAGTCTGTGTTTTTGTACCTAAATATTACATGCAACTAGGGATTTCCTATTCAAATATTTAGGTCTTTTACCAATGAATTAAATCAGCTTGGGAATCACTATTAGTAGCCTTATCTATGACATGTAACATGCTCAGAATAAATTAATCTCTACCATGTTAAATATTTATTTTAAATAGGTTAATAACTTAAAATAGCAAAGAGGAATTTGATATGACACATTAAGTTTTAAGACATTGCTTACAGTTTTTTTAGCCCAGACACTTTTGTTATATAAAGGTATCAACAGGTAAGGAGCAACAGCAGGAAAATGGAATTGATATGTTTATCAGCCATATTTAACTGAATAGCGGAGCAGCTTTGAGGGGCTGATAGCATGCTTCTGTTCTTAATATTCCTAAATTATGGGGCAGCTCTGGGATTTCACTCACACAAGGTCACCCCTTCCCAATACCAGGACCCTCAAATTAGCCACTGAGTGCTTTTGAACAAGATTTTTAAGAACGTGTTAATTTTTGTCTGTGATGTTTAGTTTACAGTTTGTACTTGATGTAGTATATTCACTGCTCCTGTGGAGCTCCTGGAAACCTACTCCAAACCATTCTCCAGATAAGACATTAAACTAGATTTGCCTATTCTTGTAGAAGTTAAAGATCCCATGATCCTACTCAAAGAAGAGCAGAGAATTCTCATGTTTTCCTAGTCAATATCTTCCCTCAGCAAGCACCACCAAATGACTGATTAACTGGTCACTAATCTCACTATTATTAATGAGATAATTCTGGTGCAGCTTCCCTGTATAAAAGTCAGTGCATTCCAAAATGTAATCATAATGTGAAACTCTTTGAGGATGTTCGAAAGTTGTATAGATACAAGTTACCCTTTTTCTTTCCAGAGTATGAGGGCTGAATTTTTGCTCCCAATCAGTTCTGCAAACCCAGCTCAGGACGAAGTACCCCGAACTGTTGGACTTTAACTCTGGTGGGTGGGATGGGAGGGGGGTTGAAGGCCCATTGCCCCCAGAAACAATGCAGAGGCTGCTGGATGCCAAGACAGGCTGTTCAGGAGGGCCAGCTCAGTGCCCTGGGCCTGGCTGTTAAAAACCCCAAGACAGCCCTCGAGCCATCACTGCTCACACCTCTCACCACCCCCAACCCCCCACCCCACATACTCCCCATACCAACTCATGCCCCCTCATACCCTCCATGCCAACCTGTATTCATCTACCTACCCCATGTCCCTTTATATCCAGTGCCAGCTCATGCCAACCCATGACCCCCGCTCATCCCCATGTCTCTTTGTAGCACCATGTCAACTTAGTGCAAACTCATGCCAACCCATGCCTGCCTGCCCACCTACCATCCTTTGCTCTTACACCCTCAATGCCAACTCACCAAGTATCACTATTCAAAACAAAACTTTATTTTATTAAAATACATTTAAATTCCCTCATCTATTTAACCCCTTATGAAAACAAAATTTAATTCAAGTTCTTAATCTCTTGTAAAATCAAATATTTGTATTCATAGCTCCACAACAAAGGCTTTGTAAACATTTAGAGGTGTCAATCAAACTGTGAATTTACAGACCCCCACTGTGACAATAATAATTTGTAGAATCAATCACACAGCACTAATCCTCAGGTTTATATCAACAGACAGTGAAATTGCAAGCAGTCACAGTAGGTGTTTTTTTTAAATTAAAGGGCTTGGGAATTTAAGTACCTTGACAGTTCCAATGAGCTCTTTTCTTTTTACACACATTGACATCTACCTTTAACAACCCCAAAAGGGCACCTTACCTCTCCAAAAGGGTTCCTGGACAATCCAAAAGGTTCCCTGACCTCTCCAAACAGGCTCCCTAACTCTCCAAATGACTCTGGCAGCTTTAGACATTTGCTCAAATGTCTAAAGCGCACAAGTCTTGTTTTGCACATCTCACTAGCAAAAACTGCATCTGCTTGAAAGCAGTTTCACTTCCACATACACAAAATATACCCTGCCAACGACACAACCACTAACCCCCTGCGAAAATGGTGAGTACTGGGTTCAGTGCCTGGATTCTGGAATCAGGGCTCTGGTGCAATTTTGGCTAAGTTGGAGAATGCTGCTATCCCCAGGAAAATTTGGGCCCAAAAGGTGTTTTGTGGAAAGCTGTACTATTATATGAATCACTGCTGTAGAAACCACAAATACTCTACAAATATAAGTCTCAAAACTAAAAGACTGCTTACCTGTAAATAGGTTTTAGGGACCAAACCTTTTTTCCCCTGAGCATTTTCACCGAGCCACCAGCCATCAGGCCTTTGATTGAGGATTCTTAAAACTTCACCGCTCTGCACCATTAGGACAAAGAAAGAATACAAAAATCAAATTAGACAACGAGAAGATAATTTGGGTTGCAAATAAAGTGATGGAAGGAGACATCAACAGTGCTATCAAGCAGTATTTGCTTAGCAATAATCTGCTCACTAATGCTCAGTTTGGGTTCTGCTAGGATCATTCAGCTCCTGACCTCATTACAGCCTTGGTTCAAACATGGGCAAAAGAGCTGGACTCAAGAGATGAAGTGAGAGTGACTGCCCTTGACATCAAGGCAGCATTTGACCAAATGTGGCATCACGAAGCCCTAGCAAAGCTGGAGTCAATGAGAATCAGGGGAAACATTCTGCTGGTTGGAGTCATAATCTAGCACAAAGGAAGCTCGTTGTGGTTGTTGACGGTCAATCATCTTTAGTTCCAGGACATCACTACAGGAGTTCCTCAGGGAAGTGCCCTAGGCCCAACCATCTTCAGCTCCTTCATCAATGACCTTTCTTCCATCATATGGTCAGAAGTGGGGATATTTGCTGGGATATACTCCCAATTCTTAGGCTTACAACTTTTTTCTGGCAAGTTTGTAAGCCTCTTCCTTTAATCTACTAGAATATTTAACTTCTCTTGTTAGCCATGGTTGGATCATTTTCTTGCTGTCTTGCTTCATCTTTAAGGAATGTAAATTTGCTGCAAGTCATGTATTAATGCAGCAAGACCTGGACGATATCCAGGCTTGGGCTGACAAGTGGCAAGTAACATTCGCATCACACAAGCGTCAGGCAATGACCATCTCCAACAAGAGAGAATCCAACAATTGCCCCTTGATGTTCAATGTCATTACCATCACAGAATCCCCCATATCGCAGCTGATTCCACAATGTTGAGTACATTTTGCAACTCCTCAGATACTGAAACAATCGATGCCCATACGCAGCAAGACCTGGATAATATCCAGGCTTGGGCTGACAAGTAACAAGTAACATTCATGCCACTAATGTACCAGGCAATAGCCATCTCCAACAAGAAAGAATCTAACCATGGCCCCTTAACATTCAATGACATTACCATTGCTGAATTCCCCACTGTCAACATCCTGGGGGCTTACCATTGACAGAAACTGAACTGGACCAGCCATATAAATACTGAAGCTACAAGCGTAGATCAGATGTTAGGAATCCTGCCCCAGCTAACCTGACCCCTGACGCCCCAAAGCCTGTCCACTATCTATAAGGCACAAGTCAGGAGTGTGATGGAATACTGTCCACTTGTCTGGATGAGTGCAGCTCCAACAGCACTCAAGAAGCTTGACACCATCCAAAGCAGCCTGCTTGATTGGCACCCCATCCACAAACATTCACTCCCTCCACCACCGACACACAGTGGCATCATTGTGTACCATCTATAAAATGCACTGCAGAAACTCACCAAGATCCTTAGACAGCTCCTTCCAAACCCAAGACCGCTACCATCTAGAAGGACAAGAGCAGCAGGCACATGGGAACACCACTGCCTCCAAATCACTCACCATCCTGACTTTGAAATATATTGCTGTTCCTTCACGAGCACTGGGTCAAAATCCTGGAACTCCCTCTCTATCAGCACTGTAGATGTACCTACACCACACAGACTGCAGCGGTTCAAGAAGGCAGCTCACCACCACCTTCTCGAGGACAATTAGGGATGGGGAATAAATGCTGGCCTAGCCAGTAACGCCCACATCCTGTGAATGAGTTAAAAAAAAAAATTGTTTGAATGTTATGTATCTGCAGAGGTAACATCCAATGAGCGTCTAATTTTAAGACTTCTGTGAACTTCATTTGGCTCAATGTGTTAATGATTTTCAAATATAGTGCAGGACCCATCAAAGAAGACCCATTAAAGAAATTGTCAATGTTGAAACTTGAAACCTTTTTCCTTTCCTTTTCTTCTCTTCTTAGATCTTCTACTTCATTCCTCCATCTTAGGTCATTTTTCTTTCCTATTTCATAACCTGACGTGCTTTTCTATACCTCTTCATTCTTTGAATGTCTTTTTTTGGCTCACTGAAATGGCATTTGCACATCAATCACATCTTTCCAGCATTTCAATAAACATAGTAAAGACACTTTACATGTGGGTACAGACCTTTAATCAAACTCTTAATGATAGGGGCTGAATTTTTAACACAAGGCAGGAATCAGGTCTGTTTCTGGGCTGGATTTTGGCTACCAAGACAGGAAGCACAAGTCAGGAAATTTCCCAACCCGTCGGACGTGCTTCAGTAAAAAGCACCCCTAGACACAATTTTTGTTCCAGGGTGGAGTTGGGCTTACTGACCCTGGAAGCAGAGCATCGATAACCATAGAAGTCCAGACTGACAGATGAGATGCTGGAGGAATTGGTGGTGCAGATTCCACAGAGGGGTCAGGAGACTCTCAAGGACCCCCTCAAAAGAGCATAGGAGCAGGTGGTCAGAATGGTCAACTCCCAAAGTTTGGACCCAAGAACCTGACAGTAGCACTAAAGAATTGGAATGACATCACACGACCCGTGAATACCATGAATACACCATGAATACCTCTTCACATGATGTTTCATTACACTGTGATTGTTGGAAGCCAATGGTCTCAAGCCAAAGACATTGCTGGGGGTGTTCCTCAAGGGAGTGTCATAGGGCCAGCCATCTTCAGATACTTCAATGACCTTCCATCTATCAAAAAGTAAGAAGTGGGCAGTTTACTGATGATTGCAGAATGTTCAATCCCATCCGGAACTCCTCAGATAATGGAGCAGTCCATTCACGCATGCAGCAAGATGTGAACAACATTGGGCTAATATTGCTGAAAAAACAGACATTTTTTGTTAAAGTGTTTCATCTTGCACTCATCAGGACAACTCGCAAGAAAATACCAACGTAAGGGGAAAAAACATATTTATACTGTTTGAGAATAGAGTGCTGATTGATTGGCAAGTGGACTCTGATTGGTAAAGGCTCTGCCATAGAGGGTGCACCAGTTGATTGTGACAGGCAGTTAACTGCCAAGCATTGTGTGAAATTAAACCAAGCATCCTGACTCTGATTGGTCAAGACATTGCCCTGAGGAATGAGTCAGCGAATGGCTGTCACTTATTTTGTTTAGCTGAAATAGGCTCAATGTGTGTACATGTTCTTTGCAAAGAACAGGGCCCCATGTATTAATAAGTGTAGCTTCCATTTCACGCAAATCCACCTCACTTCGAGCCTTACTGACGATCTTAAATTGGTTGTCAGTGCAATTTTGAGCACACTGAGGATTATTTAGCAAATGTTGTCAACTGTGGAATCGCATTTGACGTTGGACAGTGTTTTGAGTTTGGCAAGCACAGGCTGGTTGGATAAGGTCTGTACCTTTCCCGTTGCGAACAGCGGAAGGGACATCCTGTTTGATATGATCCACCAGCCTTTGAGATGTATGGCCTTTATACCTACACACTGGCACTGAAATTCATAAACTACATCATTCATTTATGTGATAGGTAGAAAATCTTTTTGGCTTGACGGCAGCATCCTGTTAATGGCGAATACCACTTGTGTTGCTACAGGATGCTAAGTTAAGAATGTTGTTTAAAAAAAGCATACGTAACCTTTGACTTTATAACTAGAGTACAAAAGCAAGCAAGTTATGCTAAACTTTGATAAATCACTGCTTAAGCCTCAGTTGACGTATTGTATTCAATTCTGGTCACCTCACTCTAGGAAGGATGATAAGACCCTGGAGAAGGTGCAGAGGATGTTTAATAGAATGGTACCAGTGAAGGTCTTCAGTTACCCAGAGAAGACAAGAGAGGCTGGGGTTTTTCCCCTTAGAGCAAAAAAAAGGTTAAAGGGAGATTTAATAGAGGTGTTCAAAATCAAGAAGGATTCTGACGGAATAAATAAGGAGAAACTGAAAGTAAGGTCACTAACCAAAGGACACAGACTGAACAAAACAGCCAGAGGTGAGTTAAGAGGGATTTTTTGTATGCACTGAGTTATAATTATCAAGATGAGAATGCACTCCCTGAAAGGGGAAACTGGGGCTATTTGGAGAGCTCTGCCAAAGAGCTGATACAGGCACGATGGACCAAATGGCTTACTTCCCTTTACAAATCTAACTGGGCCATTATTTAAATTCAGAATACGCCAAAGATTTATGATATGTAGCTTGGATATGTTTTGCTTTGCTATTTTTCATTTTTCCCTTTAAACAGCCTCAAGGTATTCCCTGAGGTTCTGCAGGTAAATGGCACATAACCATGTAGACCAGGAAAACCTCAAATTTCATCACTGGTCTCTGTTGGGTTAATTGATCTCAACTTACCCAACATTGGAGTGCAAAGGGACTTGGGAATCCTAGTCCAGGATTCTCTTAAGCTTAACTTGCAGGTTGAGTCGGTAGTTAGGAAGGCAAATGCAATGTTGGCATTTATTTTGAGAGGACTAGAATATAAAAGCAGGGATGTGTTGCTGAGGCTTTATAAGGGTCTGGTCAGACCACATTTAGAATATTGTGAGCAATTTTGAGCCCCATATCTCAGGAAGGATATGCTGGCCCTGGAGAGAGTCCAGAGGAGGTTCACAAGAATGATCCCTGGAATGAAAGGCTTAACATATGAGGAATGTTTGAGGACTCTGGGTCTATACTTGATGGAGTTTAGAAGGATGAGGGGGGATTCTGATTGAAACTTACAGAATACTGAAAGGCCTGGATAGAGTGGACGTGGGGAAGATGTTTCCATTAGTAGGAGAGACTAGGACCCAAGCGCACAGCCTCAGAGTAAAGGGAAGACCTTTTAGAACAGAGATGAGGAGAAACTTCTTTAGCCAGAGAGTGGTGAATCTATGGAATTCATTGCCACAGAAGGCTGTGGAAACCAGGTCATTCAATGTATTTAAGACTGAGATAGGTTACAGGAAGAAGGCGGGAGAATGGGGTTGAGAAACTTATCAGCTATGATTGAATAGTGGGGTAGACTCGATGGGCCGAATGGCCTAATTTCTGCTCTTTTATCTTATGGTCTTATTAACTGGGTTAGTCATAGTGTGATAGGTTTAGAGGGAGCGGAATTCTTAAAATGCATCCAGGAGAGCTTTTTAAGCCAGTATGTAGAAGGTCCTACAAGAGGCCTGGACTTAATTTTAGGGAATGAAGCTGGGAAAGTGGCAGGGGTATCAGTGGGGGTGCATTTTGCAGATAGTGATCATAACTCAATTAGATTCAAGGTTGTTATGGAAAAGGACAAGGATGGGCCAGAAATCAGAGTTCTAAATTGGGGTAGGCTGATTTTAATAAGATCAGATATGATTTGGCCAGAGCGGAAAGAGAGCAGCTACATTTAGGTAAATCTGCTTCAGAGCAGTGGAACTCATTCAAAAAGGAAATAGGGAGGGTAGAGGGCCAACGTATTCCAGTAAAGGTAAAGGATGAGAACAACAAATCCAGGGAACCCTGGATGTCGAGGGATATACAGGATTGGATGAAGAGAAAAAGCGAGGCTTGTGGCAGATACTGTGGGCTCAAAACAGCGGAAGCCCTAGGGGAGTATAGGATGTGTAGGGGGGAGCTTAAAAAGGAAATTAGGAGAGCAAAAAGGGGCATGAAAAAACATTGGCAGGTAAAATAAAGGAAAATCCAAAGTTATTTTACAAGTACATTAAGATTAAGAGGATAAGTAGGGAAAGAGTAGGGCCCATTAAGGACCATAGTGGTAATTTGTGTGTGGAGCTGGGAGACGTAGGTAGGATTCTAAATGAATACTTTGTGTTGGTGTTCACAAGTGAGAGGTACGACGTGGGAATGGAAATCAGGCAGAAGGACTGTGATATAATTAAAAGAAATTAGCATAGAAAGGGAGGAGGTTCTAAGTGGCCTGGCAGGCTTAAAAGTAGATAAATCTCCAGGCCCAGATGAAATGTATCCCAGGCTGGAGTGAGGCAAGGGAGGAAATAGCAGGGGCGCTGGTAATAATTTTCAATACCTCTCTGATCACAGGAGAGGTGCCAGAGGACTGGAGGACATCCAATGTGGTACCATTATTCAAGGAGGGAGGAAAGGATAAACCAAGGAACTACAGGGCAGTCAGTCTAACCTCAGTGGTGGTGGAACTATTGGAAGCAATTCTGAGGGACAGAATAAATCTACACTTGGAGAGGTAGGGATTAATCAAGGACAGTCAGCATGGTTTTGCTAAGCCTGACCAAATTGATTGAATTTTTCGAAGAGGTGACCAGGCGTGTAGATGAGAGCAATGCATTTGACGTAATCTACTTAGACATCAGCAAGGCTTTTGAAAAGGTCCCGTATGGGTGACTGATAACGAAGGTAAGAGCCCATGGGATCCAAGGTAATTCGGCAACTTGGGTACAGAATTGGCTGAGTGGCAGGAACTGAGGGTGATGGTCAAGGGGTGTTTTTGTGAGTGGATGCCTGTCCAGTGGAGTTCCACAGGGATCGGTGTTGGGTCTCTTGCTGTTTATGTTTTTACAAACGATTTAGACATGAATGTAGGAGGGTTGATCAGGAAGTTCGCGGATGACATGAAAATTGGTGGGGTGGTAAATAGTGAGGACGAATGCCTTGGATTACAGGAGGATATAGACTGGTCAGATGAGCTGATCAGTGGCAAATGGAATTTAATCCGGATAAGCGTGAGGCGATACACTTGGGCAGGACAAACAAGGCACCGGAATACATGATGAATGGTAGGACCTTGCAAAGTACCAAGAATCAGAGGGACCTTGGTGTGCATGTCCACTGGTCCCTTAAGGTCGCAGGACAGGAAGATAAGGTGGTTAAGAGGGCATATGGGATACTTTCCTTTACTAGCCAAGGTATAGAATATAAGAGCAGAGAGGTTATGCTGGAACTATATTAAACGCTGGTTAGGCCACAGCTAGAATACTGTGTGCAGTTCTGGAATCCGCATTATAGGAAGGATGTGATTGCAGTAGAGAGAGTGCAGAGGAGATTTACTAGGACGTTGTTTGGGCTGGAGAGTTTTAGTTATGAGGAGAGATTGGATTGAATGGGGTTATTATCCCTGGAACAAAGGAGATTGATGAGGGACTGGATTGAGATGTATAAAATTATGAGGGGCATAAATAGGGTAGGCAGGAAGGAACTTTTCCCCTTGGTGGAGGGATCAATAAGCAGGGGGCATAGATTTAAGGTAAGGGTTTAGAGGGGATGTGAGGGAGAATTTTTTCACCCAGAGGGTGGTGGGAATCTGGAACTCACTACCTGAAAGGGCGGTGGAGGCAGAAACTCTCATAACATTTAAGAAGTATTTGGATATGCACTTGCGATGCCTTGGAATACAAGGCAATGGGCCTAATGCTGGAAAGTGGGATTAGAATAGTTTGCCATTTCAACAAACCACCCTGCTCTCATGCCCACATTTTGGCCTGCTGCAATGTTCCAGTGAAGCTCAACGCAAACTGGAGCAACAGCACCTTATCTTCTGACTAGGCACTTTACAGCATTCCGGACTGAATATTGAGTTCAACAATTTTAGATCATGAACTCTCTCCTCCATCCCCACCCCCTTTCCGATCCCCCTTTTTTCCAATAATTTATATAGATTTTTCTTTTCTCACCTATTTCCATTATTTTTAAATGTATTTCCATCCACTGTTTTATCGCTACCTTTTAGCCTATTTCGATCACTTCCCCCCACCCCACCCCCACTAGGGCTATCTGTACCTTGCTCGTCCTGCTTTCTACCCTTAATGTCACCATTAGTACATTTCTTAGTTAATATCACTACCGTCAACACCTCCTTGTCCTTTTGTCTTTGACATCTTTTGGCAATCTCCACCTATCACTGGCCCTCTATCCAGCTCTACCTGTCCCACCCCCCTTAAACCAGCTTATATTTTACCTCTTTCTATTTTTCCTTAGTTCTGATGAAGAGTCATTTGGACTCAAAACGTTAACTGTATTCCCCTCCGCAGATGCTATCAGACCTGCTGAGTTTTTCCAGGTATTTTTGTTTTGGATTTCCAGCATCGGCAGTATTTTGCTTTTATCTTAGAATAGTTAGGTACTTGTTTGACCGGCGCAGACCCGATGAGCTGAAGGGCCTTTTTCAGTGCTGTAGACCTCTATGACCCTATGAACAAGAATGGTTGTGGGGATGGTGTAAATTACATTGCTGTCCCTGGACTGTGGCGAGTAAAGCAAAAAGAAAATGAAAAGCAACTAAACTTTGCAATCCAAGTGAGGTATTGGGCACAATTTTTACCCCCAGGGAGCAGGCATGTGGTTGGGTGGGGTGGATTGGTGGGTGGCCAGGCTAGATTAGATGGGGCAGGTCAGAGGCCTTGTAGTGAGAACCAGACATGTGGATTTGAGGCCTTCTGGTGGGGGGGGGGGGGGGGGGGGAATTAGGGACAGATCATGGGGAGGGGGACATCAGAGGCCTCATGGTGTTAATTGGAGGCTTTGTGGGGGAAGGTTGTTCAGGAGAGGGTGGCATAATCATGAAGACTGCACAAGCAGGCACCAGGACCCAGGAGACAGAAATAAAGATAAATACCTTCTGAATCCACCAGGTCCTCATCCTGAGGAAACCGCTGCATTTTCCCAACACTCAGGAAATTCAGTCGACAGCAAATTTTAAAGCCTGCATGACCATGAGGTTCACTGCCTCATTATAATACTTAAATTTCCAAGTCACCTCTTTGATTGGTTTGGCTGCCTGTCCAACTTCTGGCCTGAGTTAAAGCTGGAAATGGGCAGGTTGGACGTGGCTTTGAGTCAAGAAACAGATTCCTGAGACTTTAACCACGAACCACCCTCGACCCAAATAGGCACTTTTTTCAAGTTAAAATTCAACCAATGTTACTAATCACACTGTTTCAGCTAATGCGGTGTACAACAATTTTATCTCTCAGTGCTGCCTTCAGCACAACTTAAACAAAACTTTTGAATAATCAGAGCTGCTGAAGTTAATTTTAATTCTTTACAGCCACTTAAATTTGTAAAAGACCCGAACAAGTCCCTGGAGGCAAGGTTCTTAACTGGCCGGTCATATAATGTAGAGGTGTAATGATCCTTTAAGGTTCGTGTTAGAGCTGATATTCAATTCAACAGTTCTTTTTATTTAGGAAAAAATGGAGTGAGATTCCTTACTGAATGTACAATTCAGTGTTAAGGGGAAAACCAATAAAGTTTTCCCATGTTTTACAACACAGTCAAGTTAAATACAAATCAAATACAATACTGCAATATTTTAAATTACAGAATATGGTTACCTTAAATGCCAGATCACTTTCCTCCTGAGCTACAAAGTCACTGATTGTAATGAAGAGTTTAACAGTGTCTTGTTCATCACATTCCTCCTCTTCATCCTCATCATCTTCCTCATTCTCTTCATCTTCATCGTCATCATCACCATCGTTAACACCTCCCATGTTTCCCTGTTTTGCTACTGTAGTCTGGCTCTTGGGCTTGCTAGCAAAAGCAATTTAGGATGGTTATTTCTACTGTAATAAAGCTCGTCTTTAGTTATTAGTTCTGAATATCACAGCCACTAATCAAACTCCAATTCAAAATTTAGCTACAGTTTTATTGAACATGCCATTGCATTATCATATTGTTGCTGCTGCTTAAAAGGTCAATAATGGGTATGTTTTAATTTAGAGATTTTACTCAAGAGTTCCCTAGAAAATGCTTCTTTGCCGACTTCTGGAGCCTAAAGTTTAATCTAAAATACTTGCCTAGCGATTCAATTCTTGATTTGGGCTTTGCTCCAGTCGGAATAGGACTCCATCAAGCACACACAGCCCATGGCTCAGTAATGTAAGAATACAACATATTTTAAATCATACCACCACATTCTGAGAGGTGGGATTCACCTTTCCACATCATTTACGAGCTGATGGATCTCTCTAACATCACTTCTTGGACTTCTCCTTTCCAAATCAAGTCTTTCCAATTTTTCCTCAAAATTCAAACACTGGCCCATGGGATCAGCTTTCACAGAACCACAGAAACTTCACAGTGCAGAAGGAGGCCAATTAGCCCATCAAGTCTGGACAGGCTATCTGAAAGAGCATTGTATCAAGTCCCACTCCCCTGCCTTATCCCCGCAACCTTGCACATTCTCTCCTCTCAAAAAACAATCCAATTCCCTTTTGAATACCTCAATCGAACCTACCTCCATCACCCTCTCAGGAAGTTCGTTCCAGATTCCAACCACCCAGAAAAAACTTTTCCTCGCCTCATTTTTACTCCTTTTGCCAACTGTTTTGAATCTGTACCCTCTAGTTCATGATGCTCTTTTGAGTGGGAAGGGTTTCTCACTATTTACCCTGTCCATGCCCCTCAAGACCATGAATACCCCAATCATGTCTCCTCAGCCTTTTTTCCTCCAAGGAAAGCAGTCCCAACCTCTCCAATCTATCCTCATAGTTACAGTTCTTTATCCCTGGAATAATTCTTGTGAATCTCCTCTATACTCCCTCCACTGCCCTCACATCCTTCTTCAAGAATGGCACCCAGAACTGGATGCAGTATTCCAGATGAGGCCTAACTAGTGTCTCATTCAAGTTCAACATGGCCTCCTTATTCTTGTACTCAATGACCTTATTAATAAAGCCTAAGATACTATATGCTTTACTACCTGCTCTCAACATGCCCTGCCATCTTCAATTACCTATGTACATATACACCAAGGTCTCTCTGTTCCTGCACCTCCTTTAGAGTTTCTCCTTTTATTTAATACTGTCTCACCATATTCTTTCTGCCAAAATGAATCACTTCATATTTCTCTGCTTTGAACTTCATCTGCCACTTGTCTGCCTAATCCACCAACATGTCTATGCCTTTTGACGTTCAAGCCTATCATAGTTGACAACGGTTCCAATCTTGGTATCATCTGCAAATTTTGAAATCATGCCCTGAACACCATAGTCTAGTATCTAGTATATATAAGAGCAAGGGTCCCACCACTGACCCCTGGGGAACTCTACTACAAGCCTTCCTCCAACCTGAAAAACAGCCATTTATCAGCCAATTTCTTATCCAAGTGCCTACTATCCCTTTTATTCCATGAGCTAGAATTTGGCTCACAGATCTGTTGTGTGGCACGATGGCACACTGACCAGAAACTGCACTGGATTAGCTACATAAATACTGTGGCTACAAGAGCAGGTCAGAGGCTACGAATCCTGAGGCGAGTAACTTACCTCCTGACTCTTCAAAGTCTATCCACCATCTACAAGGCACAAGTCAGGAGTGTGTTGGAATACTCTTCACTTGCCTGGCAACTCCAACTACACTCAAGAAGCCTGGCACTATCCAGAACAAAGCACCCCACTTGATTGGCACCCACCCACATTCACTGTCTCCACCGCTGATGAACAGTGCCAGCAGTGTGTACCACCTATGAGATGCACTGCAGGAATTCACCAAGGCTCCTTAGATAGCACTTCCAAACCCACAACCACTACCATCTAGAAGGACAATGGCTGCAGATCGGTGGGAACAACACCACCTGGAAGTTCCCCTCCAGACCACACACTGCCCTGACTTGGAAATATATCGCTGTTCCTTCACTGTCGCAGGGTCAAAATCCTGGAACTCTCTCTCAAACTGCACTGTGGGTGTACCTACACCACATGGACTGCAACAATTCAAGGAGGCAGCTTACAACCGCCTTCTCAAAGGCAACTAGGGATGGAGCAATAAATGCTGGCCCAGCCAGCGAAGCCCACATCCTGTGAATGAATTTTTTTTTAAATTGCAATTTTCCAGTCCTCTTGTGTCTCTGGAAGATTATCACTAGTGCCTCTGCAATTTCCACTCTCACTTCCCTCTGTACCCTTGGATGCATCGCATCCAGTCCTGGTACCTTATCTATTTTAAGAAAGGATAGCCTTTCTAATGCCTCCTCCTTCTTGATTGTAAATTCTTCTAGTGTGCCTGTTACCTCCTTTTTGACCTTGGTCTGGGTAGCATCTTCTTTCTTTGTAAAGCCAGATGCAAAGTACTCATGTAATACCTCCACTATTTCTCCTGCCTCCATGTGCAAGTCCCCTTTTTTATCCCTAATCAGTCCTACTCTTTCTTTTATCACCCTTTTATTTATATGCTTATAGAAGACCTTGGGATTCCCTTCTATGTTAGCTGTCAGTCTCTTCTCATGTTCTCTCAATGTTTATCTTATTTGTTTTTTTACTTCTCCTCTGGTCCTTCGATATTCAGCCTGATTCTCCATTGTATGTTCTACCTGACATCTGTCGCATGCGCACTTCTTCCTTTTCATCATCACCTCTATCTCTTGTCATCCAGGACGCTCAAGATTTATTTGTCCTACCTTTCCCCTACAAGGGAATATACCTTGACATCGCCTGCAATATTTTTTCTTTGAAGGTGGCCCATTTTCAGCCACCATTTTTTCTGCCAACATTTGATTTCAACTCACTCGACTCAGATGCATTTTCATCACATCAAAGTTGGCTTTCCCCCAATGAATTATCCCTGCTCCAGTTTGTTCCTTGTCCTTTTCTATGGCCAGCTTAAACCTTATGATACAATGGTCACTGTCCCCTAAATGGTCTCCCATTAATATTTGATCCACTTGGGCCAACTCACTCCCCAGAACCAGGTCCAATAGTGCCTGACCTCTCGTTGGACCAGAAACACACTGCTGCAGAAAATTATCTTGAACACATTCCAGGAACTGTTGCCCCTCTTGTTCCTTTGCACTATTCCTATCCCAGTCTATATTTGGATAATTGAAGTCCCCCATTATAATTACTCCATAATTCTTGCACCTCTGTAATTTCTTTGCAAATTTGTTTCTCTACATCCCTTCCATTAGTTGGTGGTCTACATATTACACCGATCAATGTTATTGCGCCTTTTTCATTCCTTACCTCATTCCTTGCCAGAGAGATTCCGTCCTTGACCCTTTTGGAACACCCTCCTCTCCAGTACTATGATGCCATCTCTAATCAAGACTGCCACTCTGCCCATTTTTCTTCTTTTCCTATCTGTCTTAAACACCTTGTATCCAGGAATATTTAACAGCCCATCCTGCCCTTCTTTGAGCCGGGCTCTGTTACAGCAATAATACATAATTCCATTTGTCAACTTTTGCCTGTAGTTCACCAATCTTATTAACTCAACTCCGTGGATTCATATACGTGCACACTAACCCTAATTTACGTCCCACTTTTTCTGACCCCATCCAATGATTTACTATTGCTTACTCTAATTCTATCAAACTCTCCAAGTATTCTATTTACTTTGATACTACTCTCTGACATATCCTCATCAGTTAATGCTTCCTAATTCCAGCTACCAGTTTTTCTCCTCTCCACTCGGAATTTCCCCTCAGGTTCCCATCGTCCTGCCAATCTAGTTTGAACCCTCCCCAAAAGCACTAGCAAACCTCCCCGCAAGAACATTAGTCCCAATCCTGTTAAGGAGCAAACCATCCTTTTTGTACAAGGCTTACGGGACTCCTGTGATGTCACTTTTAGATTTTATGTGCCTTGGCCTATCACCAGTCCCAATGCCTCAGAAATCAAATCATCATCTCTCCAGCCTCATGTTGAACTGCTTAATCTTTCTATTCTTATGCTAACTAGCATGTGGCACTGGGAGTAATCCCAAGATTACTGTTCTTGAGGTACTGCTTTTTAATTCCCTTCCTCACTCCCTAAAATCTGCTTTCAGGACCTCATCTCTTTTCCTACCTATGTCATTGGTTCCAATGTGGACCACGACCTGTAGCTGTTCACCCTCCCCCTGCAGCTGCTCTGTGATATCCTTGACTCTGGTAACCAGGGAGGCAATATACCATCCTGGAGTCACATCTATGGCCACAGAAACACCTCCTCCTCTCCTGTGCAGCTGAGCCACCCGTAGTGCCACAAACTTGGCTCTTGCAACAGTCCTCTAGCAGACCTGGCTCTGGTTTCAGGCTGTCTGTCTAATTCTTGTCACCGTGAAACCACAGTATTCAAGGCACAGACTGACAAAAGCACAATTTCTTCTGACATATTCTACTTTTTTGCCTAAATAGTGCAACTATTTCAAAACTGGGAGTTTCATCAAGTAGTGGAAGGGGGTAAAAGAATGAATCTGAGGATCACAGTAGAGAGGGAAGAAAAGGGAAAACAACCTGTTATGCACCGAATTGAACATTACAAATTCCTTTCTGAAATTTATTCAGTCTGGATCATTTCAGGCTTTTGGTCGACCTACCCCTTATAAGCTGCAGCACAGAGGATGTTTCCTGCTATCAATTTGTCTTCATGATTACAAATGTCAGACAAGCAATTAACATAAAATAAAGTCCTGTATTTATACAGCACTTTTCACAACTTCAGGTCATCTGAAGGCCGCCAGTGAAGTACTTTAAATACTTTAAAGTGTAGTCACTGTTGTGATGAAGCTAGACAATCAGCAATAAAGTAGATGTTTAGAATTCTTCTGGAATCATAGAATGGTTACAGAACAGGAGACGACCATTTGGCCTGTCAAACTTGTGCAGCTCTCTGCAGGAACAATTTAGTTGGTCTACTTCCATCACCCTTGCCAGTAACCCTGCAATTTTTTTCCCTTCAGGTGCTTATTCAATTTCTTTTGAAAGCCTTCACCGCCTTTGGGCAGTGCATTCCAACCATAACTTGCGGTGAGAAGCTTCCCTTCATCTACTCTGTCTAGACTCCTCATGATTTTGAATACCTCTATCAAATCTCCTCCTAATCATCTCTTCTCCAAGCAGAAGAGCTCCAGCTTCTCCATCTATTGCAGTTACTCAAGTCTCATTACTGAAACCACTCTAAAGCTTTTGCATCCTTCCTAAAGGGCAGTGTCCAGAATTGCTTACAATATGCCAGTTGAGACCGAACGCATGTTTTATAAAGGTTCATCATAACTTGCTTACATTTGTACTTTATGCTTCTATTTATTAAGCCCAGGATTCCGTATGCCTTTTGAACCACTTTCTCAACCTGCCCTGTCGCCTTCAACTATCTTTTTGCATATACCCAGGACACACTGTTCTTACACTCCTTTTACTTCAATTTATATTGCATCACCTCATTCTTCCTATCAAGATGTTTTGCATCATCTGGAAATTTTAAAATTGTGCCCTGTATACCCAAGTCTAAGTCATTGATATATATCAAGAAAAGCAGTTGCACTCGTACCAACCCCTTGGGAACCCTACTGCATACCTTCCTCCAATCTGAAAAACAACCTTCTCTGTTTCCTGTCACTCAGCCAACTCTAAATCTATGCTGCAACTGTCCTTTCAATTTTATTAGGGATCTTGGATGTCACCTATGATCAAATGCTGCCTTGACGTCAAGGGCAATCACTGTCACCTCAACTCTGAACTTGTCCATAATTGGAAGAAGGCTGTAGTAAGGACTGGAGTCACAACACCCTGGTTGAACCCAAACATGAGCAGATTATTGCTGAGTAAGTGCCACTTGATAGCGCCGTCAACAACACCTTTCATCACTTTGCTGATGGTTGTATATGGACTGATGGGCCGGTAGATGGGCAGAATGAATTTGCCCTGCCTGTTATGGACTGTGCATATTTGAGCAATTTTCCACATTGCTGGGTACGTGCCAGTGCTATAGATGTACTGGAACAGGGTGTGGAGGGAGAAAGGTGCAAGTTTAGCCGCGGGCTGCAGGGAATCTTAGATGACATTAGGCCCGATGCACTAGGGAAAGAGAGTGACGCTGCAAAGGAAGCTAAATGATGGCCTCGATCTTTGTAACAAAAAGTCCATGAACTTCTCGCACTTATAATTAGAGGTGAGGGTGAGGGGAGCAGGGGAAAATGGTTTAAGATAATGGCTTGTGCTGGAGAAGAGAGGTCGGGGGTAATCTTTGCCTTCCTGGTAATATTTGAATTGTGGATAGTTTTAATGAAGATAAGCAGGGCCCGAATGTGATCCAGTGCTCACCAAAGACGCTCAAATCTGCATCCCTTAAAATTAAGGAAGTGTGATGGATGCTATACCAGAGGAATGACTAATGTGAGAGTGTTTGATGGTTTTAGTGGAGACAAAGTTATCAAAGGTGGTGACAAGGGACTGATTTAGGAAATCAGTGGCTGCAGAAATGTCATGATGAACCAAAGATTAGAAAGTAAGAGACTTGAGGGAGAGTTTTTTTCAAACAGAAAGGAATGGAGTGGGAGAGGGAAGGGTAATACAGGTAGAGAGCGACAGGTAGACAGCAATAGAAAGAATTAATCAGAGATTGCCTTATCGGAGGTGGCTACGATGAGAGTTGTGACACTGAGTGAAATGAGGTCAAGGGAGTGGCTGTGAATATGAGTAGGAGAATTTATAGGGAGGGAGAAATTTAGGGTGCAATAAACTCTAAGATGAGAGAGCAAAAAGATTTGACATGGAGGTTGAAATCATCAAGGTTGAGAAGTTGGTCAGTGCAGAAGCAAAGTGGGGAAAGTAGAGAAGATATCATAGTGAGAAACTTTGAAAGGTCTTTGGGTAGGTGGTATAGAATAAGGGTTTTAAAGGACAGATGAATGGAGTGGAAAAAGATGAGATGTTCAAAGGAGTAATCACAAGAGGAGTAGGGAGACAGGCCAAGATGTGATAACCTTAACAGATCAACTCAGTAATAGAATCTGAAAGGGAACCAGCTGCAGTAAGAAAGGAAGTGAGGGATAGGCAGAAAGGTAACAGAAAAACATTTACATAAACCACACAAGGATTAAACCATAAATTAGAAGCTGTATGAAAAAATAATTTGATCAGAGAGACTGCAAGATCATTTCCAATTAACACGTGTAGATCACAGTATTAATTTTTTTTAAACAAGTCTCTGCCTAATGAAGGTAGAACCGTCCAGTTTGTTGCACAGTTAGTTTGCTTTCGATAAGGAGAAATTTTGTTATCCAGCTGTTCAATTCAGTACCTTTCTGTGCAGTTCCACTGGTCAAATCTCAGTCAATCCCTCTTTTCCTTCTGTAGAAACGCAAAGCCTATCATCAAATCATCCACCTGTCCTTTCAATAATTTTCAGCTTCCAGGTATAAATCACTCTCTGTAGGCAAATACTTCCTGACATCAGTCTTGAACTTCCATTTTATCAGTCTGTCTCCTTATATTGTAGTCATGGTTTAACTTATAATAAATACTGCCCAAATCTTTGTTTTCGATTCTGTTTGATATACTATACATTTCTATGAAGATCCATCATATGCATTGTGCCCAAGTTGAATAACAGAATCATATTATAGAAATATATAAAAATTATATAGAGTAGTTATAATGGGAGACTTTAAATATCCAGATATAGACTGGGATAGTGGTAGTGTAAAGGGCAGGGAGGAGCAAGGGTTCCTAGAGAATGTTCAGGTGTATTTTCTATAGCAGCATGTGTCCAGTCCAATGAGAAAGTAGGCACTGCTGAACCTGGTTCTTGGGAATGAGGCGGACCAAGTAGATCAATTGACAACGGGAGAACATTTAGGGGATAGTGATCATTGTATCATAAGGTTTAAAGATCTCTTTCTCATTGGAATGTATCTATCTGTATATTCTGAAATAGCCATTTAAGAGACTGCCACAGCAAGTCTATTAACCTATCCCTTAACCTCATTTGCCAGTTCATTTTATCTAGCTCTGCTTTTACGTCCTCATAATTGCCCTTATTTAAGTTTAAAATACTAGCCTCAGACCCTCTTCCTTAAACTAAGTGCAAAATTCAATTATGTTATGATCACTGCCATCTAGGGGTACCTTCACTATGAGGTTATCAATTAATCCTATCTCATTGCACAATACCAGGTCTAGTATAGCCTGCTCTCTGGTTGGCTCCAGGAGGTGATGTCCTAAGAAACTATCCTGAAAACGTTCTATAAACTCATCTACACTACATTTGCCCATCTGATTTTTCCAGTCTATATGTAGAATAAACCCCCATAATTATTGCTGTAACTTTCTGACAAGCTTCCATTATATCTTCCGTTTGTACTCTATCCAACCGCTTAGTTACAATTAAGAGGCCTGTATGCAACTGCAACAAGGGACTTCTTGCCTTTATCATTTCTCATCTCAACCTAAATTGCTTCTACATCCTGGTTTCCTGAACTTAGGTCATCACTCTCTAATGTGCTAATACCATAATCAATTAACAGAGCTACCCCTCCATCTTTTCCTAACTTCCTGTCCTCCCTAAATATCATGTACCCTTCAACATTCAGGTTTCAATCTATGTCATCCTGTAGCCATGACTCTGTAATGGCTATCAGTTTGTACTTGGTTATTTCTAAGTGTGCTATCAGTTCATTTGTTTTCTTTCAAATGCTATGTGACCCACCATCCGTGGCTAACTAAAAAAGTTTAAATACAGCATCAAACTTGAATAAAAAGCCTATAATTGTGCAAAGATGAATGGAAAGTCAGAAGACTGGATAGAATATAAACAGCAAAGAATGACAAAAAGATTAATAAGGGAGGGAAAAATTACGGTACAAGAGGAAGCTAGCTGGAAATACAAAGACATAGTAAGAGTTTCTATAGATATTTAAATAAGAAAAGAGTTTAAAAAGTGAGCACTGGTCCTAAGGAATGAGAGTTTGGGGAATTAATAATGGAAAATAAGGAGATGGCAGAATTGAACCATCGGTCCTCACTATAGAGGATATAAGTGACATCCCAGAAATAGCTGTAAATCAAGGAATGGAAGGAAGGAACTCAGAAAAATTACGATCACCAGGGAAGTGATATAGAGCAAATTGTTGGAGCTGCAGGCTGACAAATCCCTGGGTCCTGATGGACTTCATCTTTGGGTCTTGAAAGAAGAGGCTAGTGAGTTAGCTGATGCATTCGTTTTAATATTCCAAAACTCCCTGGATTCAGGGAAGGTTCCATTTGATCGGAAAATAACAAATGTAACTCCTTTATTCAAAAAGGGAGACAGAAAGCAGGAAACTGTAGGCCAGTTAGCCTAATATTTGCCAGAGGGAAAACAACCCTCTGAGAGAAAAAAATTATAAGAACATGTGGAATTGGCGGATGTACTATACTTTGATTTCCAGAAGGCATTTGAGAAGGTGCCATATCAAAGGTTATTGTGGAAAATAAAAGCTCATGGTGTAGCAGGTAACATACCGGCATGGATAGAAGATTGGCTAGCTCTTAAGAAACAGAGGGCTAGTTTACAAGAAACAGAAGGTAGCCATAAATGAGTCTTTTGTGGTTGGCAGGATGTAACGAGTTGTGTGCCACAGGGATCAGTACTGGGGCCTCAAATTTTTACAATTTATACAAATGACGTGGATGAAAGGACTGAAGGTATGGTTGCTAAATTTGTTGACGACACAAAGATAGGTAGGAGAGTAAGTTGTGAAGAGGACGTAAGGAGGCTACAAAGTGACATAGATAGGTTAAGTGAGTGGGCAAAGATCTGGTAAATGTGAAATTGTCCATTTTGGAAGGAAGGATAAAAAAAATTATCTAAATGGTGAGAGATTGCAGAGCTCTGAGATTCAGAGGGGTCTGGGTGTCTTCGTGCATGAATCACAAAAGGCTAGTATGCAGGTACAGCAAGTAATTAGGTAAGCTAATAGAATGTTATTGTTTATTGCAAGATGAATTGATTACAAAAGTAGGGAGGTTATGCTTCAGTTGTACAAGACACTGGTGAGACTACATATAGAGTACTATGTACAGTATTGGTCTCCTTGTTTAAGGAAGGAGGTAGATGCATTAGAAGCAGTTCAGAGAAGGTTTACTAGATGAATATCAGGAATGGGCATATTGTCTTATGAGAAAAGATTGGACAGGTTAGGCTTGTATCCACTGGAGTTTAGAAGAGTAAGAGGCGACTTGATTGAAATCTTTAAGACCCAGAGAGCTCTTGACAGTGTGGATGCAGAGAGGATGCTTTCTCTTGTGAGAGAATCTAGAACAAGGGGGTCACAGTTTAAAAATAAGGGGTCACTCATTTAAGACAGATGATGCAAACATTTTTCTGAGGGTAGTGAGTCTTTGGAACTCTCTTCCTCAAAAGGCAAATGGAAGCAGAGTCTTTGAATATTTTTAAGACAGAGCTAGATAGATTCTTGATAAACAAGGGGATGGAAGGTTATTGGGTGTAAGCAGATATCTGGAGTGGAGGTCAGATCAGCCGTGAGCTTATTGAATGTGGAGCAGGCTTGAGGGGCTAAGTGGTCCACTTCTGCTTCTAATTCATCTATTCATATGTATGTTCATATGGAAAAGGACAAAGAACAGTCCAGAGTAAGAAAAATTAACTGGAGGAAAGCCAACTTCAATGGGATAAGAATGGGTCTGGGCCGAATCAATTGGACCCAAAGGCTGGCAGGATAAATGGTGGGCTACCTTCAAATGTGATGAAAGTATACTAATTTTCATAATATTTTTCTTATTTATTGTGAAGTAGGTCTATGGGTGTCATTATAGTTGGGTCGGTCTGTGTGATTGAAGAAGGGCACACCCTCCAATCCCGCAACTACCATCTAGGCCAGTTGAAGAGGAGCTGTTACACTCTCCAATCACACAGAAACCACAGAGACTCAGGCTTCCTTTAACTGGTTTTATTCAAGCATATGCAAGGAAGCCGCAATCATTCCTGAAAATAACCCAGCTCTCAGATTGATTACATTTGATTACTTTTGTACTTTTTCATTTGAGTACATTTGAATACATCCAATCGGTAACTGACACACAGGTACCATGTTAAAACTATCCTATTGAGTACATAAACATGTGATTTTGCTAACCAATTATTCTAAATGGTGAATAAATAATTATATTATCCAATCAAAATTAAAACACGTACGCAAAGACCTTGGTTCTCACAACTCAAGACTGCTTGCGTTTCAACAAAGCCCTCTTTGTCCATTGTATGTCTTCCCATATCTAAGCTAAAACCATCTGCCCCTTCCCTACGTGAGAGGGGAGTACACGTAATCTATTTTATGTCCTCCTTGTGTCTTCAGCCTGACTCTCAAAGCTGTGCAATGTTCATCTGGTCAACTCTTAATATGCTTAGCAGCCATGTCTGCCTGGAGATTTTACATGTTCTTCAGTAAATTCTTAGTGTTCTCTTTTAGCATTTTTAATTTTCCTCAAACAGTGATTTAATTACATTTGGAGTCAAGTAGACTGCAAGCTTGAAATCATCAAAAGAAGCTACATATAGAAATGTGCTTGATATGCCAATGAGTAAACATGGATGCTGGCTTAGCACGTAAGGTGTGAAGGGAATTTGCATTTTTAGATAAATGAAGGGATTGTTGGATTTCAAAAGGATGCTAGGCTGTTTACAACTAGCCAGGTAAGCAAGGCTAAGCAGTGTGCTTATTTTCCCAAAGGTTATGGACAATATTGGCAACATGGAAGTTTTATATTATGAGGAAGATACAGTTTCAAAGACATATGGAACAATTACACTTTGCATATTGAAAAGAGAGAAACACATATAAAGGAGAATGAAAGGCAATGTGAGAGAAGGCCACATAAGATCTAACAGGAGTGCGTGAAACAGCCTTCAAGAAGCTTCCAGCCATTTGTGCATAAGTCTGCTATGTAAATTAACTGAAGTTGGAGACTTGAAACAAAAATTGCTGGAAAAACTCAGCAGGTCTGACAACATCTGTGGACGGGAACACAGAGTTAACGTTTCGAGTACGTACGACTCTTCATCAGAACTAAAGAGAAATAGAAATGTGGTGAAATATAAGCTGTTTAAGTGGGGTTGGACAGGTGAAGCTGGATAGAGGGCCAATGATAGGTGGAGACAAAGAAGAGATTGCCAAAGATGTCATAAACAAAAAGGTCAAAGGGGTGTTGACGGTGGTGATATTAGCTAAAGGATGTGCTAATGGTGACAAAGGGTAGAAAGCAAGATGAGCAAGTGACAGATGGCCATAGTGAGGGTGAGGTGGGGGGAGGGGATCGAAATAGGCTAAAAGGTGGGGATAAAATGATATGGAAATAAATTCTAAAAATAATAACAGAAATAGGTGGGAAAAGAAAAATATATGTGTATATATGTATATATAATAATTATTAGAAAAAAAGGGGATAAAAAAGGGGTGAGGATGGAGGACAGAGTTCATGATCTGAAGTAGTTGAACTCAATATTAAGTCTGGAAGGCTGTAAAGTGCCTAATCGGAAGATATGGCAGATAAGGCTCTGTTCCTCCAATTTGCATTGAGCTTCACTGGAACATTGCAGCAGGCCAAGGACGGACATGTGGGCATGAGAGCAGGGTGATGTGTTGAAATGGCAAGCAGCAGGAAGGTCTGGGTCATGCTTGCGGACAGACCGAAGGTGTTCCACAAAGCGGTCACCCAGTCTGTGTTTGGTCTCTCCAATGTAGAGGGGATCCCACTTAAATAATACTCTGCCATTCTGCTTTTCCTACCGAAGTGGATAACTTCACACTTATCCATGTTACACTGTATCTGCCATGCACTTGCCACTCACTCAACTTGTCTAAATTGCTTTGAAGACTCTTAATACCCTCCTCATCGCTCACATTCTCACCAAATTTCGTGTCGTCAGCCAACTTGGAAATATTACATTTGGTTCCCTCATCCAAATCATTGATATATAATGTGAATAGCTGGAGCCCAAACACTGATACCTGTGGTACCCCATCAGTCACCACGTGCCACTCCAAAGAAGACCCATTTATTCCTACTTTCTGCTTCCTGTCTGTTAACCAATTCTCAATCCATGCCAATATATGACCTCCAATCCTATTTGCTTTAATTTTCCACACTAACCTCTTTTGTGGGACTTCATCAAAAGCTCTCTGAAAATCCAAATACACCACATCCACTGGTTCTCCCTTAGCTATTCTGCTAGTTACATCCTCAAAAAGCTCCAGTAGGTTTGTCAAATGTGATTTCCCTTTCATAAATCCATGTTGACTTTGTCTAATCCCGTTGATATTTTCTAAGTGTCCTGTTAACACATCCTTTATAATAAACTCTAGCATTTTCCCTGCTACTGATGTTAGGCTCACTGGTCTGTAATTTGCTGTTTTCTGCCTCCATCCTTTTTTAAACATTTGCCACCCTCTAATCTGGCAGGACTGTTCCAGAACCTACAGAATTTTGGAACATGACAACCAATGCATCCACTATTTCTATGGTCACCTCCTTTAGTACCTTGGGATGTAGATTATCGGGCCAGGGGGATTTATTGGCTTTCAGCCCCATTAATTTCTCCAGCACCATTGTTTTAGTAATACTAATTTCCTTCAATTACTCTTTCTCACTAGGCCCTTGGTTCCCTAGCATTTCTGAGAAGTCATTTGTGTCTTCTTCTGTGAAGACAGAACTAAAGCAGTTGCTTAATTGTTCTGCCATTTCCTTGTTCTCTATTATAAATTCTCCTGTTTGAAACTGTAAGGGACCTACATTTGTCTTCACTAATCTTTTTCTTTTTACATGCTTATAGAAGCTTTTACAGTCCACTTTTATGTTCCTTGAAAGTTTACTCTCATACGCCATTTTTCCCCTCTTAATCAATCTCTAGGTCCTCCTTTGCTGAATTCTAAACTGCCCCCAATCCTCAAGCTTGCTACTTTTTCTAGCAACATTTTATGACTCCTCTTTGGATCTAATACTACTTTTAATTTCTTTTGTTAGTTATGGTTGGACCACTTTTCCTGTTGTTTTTGCACCAGAAAAGAATGTATAACTGTTGCAATGCATGCATTCATTCCTTAAATATTAGCCATTGCCTATTCAACGGCATGCCTTTTAATGAAGTTCCCCAATCTATCTTAGCAAACTAATGCCTCATACCTTTGTAGTTTCCTTTGTTAAGATTTAGGACCCCAGTTTCAGATTGGGTTACTTCACTTTCCATCCTAAATAAAGAATTCTATCACGTTGTGGTCACTTTTCCCGAAAGGATCCCACACAACCAGATTATTAATTAAACCCTTCTCAATGCACAGTACCAAATCTAGGATCGCCTGTTCCCTAGTCAGTTCCTCGACATACTGGTCTGAAAAACCAACTTATACACACTCCAGGAATTCAGCCGCCACAGTATTATTACTAATTTGGTTTTCCCAGTCTACATGCAGATTAAAGTCAACTATGATTACTGTATCACCCTTGTTACATTTAATTGCCTGCTTAATGCTGTCCCTTACCTTATCGCTACTGTTTGGAGGCCTACAGACAACTGCCACTAATGTTTTTTGACCCTTGTTGCTTCTTAGCTCCACCCAGAGCTATGTACATCAAAATTTTCTGAGCCAATATCCTCTCTCACTATTGCTCTGATTTCATCCTTAACTAACAATGCCACGCCACCTCCTTTTCCATTTTGCCTGTCCATCCTAGATATTGAGTACCCTTGGATATTCAGTTCCCAGCCTTGGTCACCCCACAACCATGTCTCCGTAATCACATCTATTCAATAGTATCTTTATCTTACTTGTCAGTATCATCCATTTTCTGTTTGGTACATTCTTTATCTAGTCTCCGAGCAAGCTCCCAAAGTAGTTCTGACATGGCTGTCAGTCGCCTCTCTTCAGTTCGCTTCCGTTGATCATAATTACTTACAAGACTAAGTTCATTTGTCTGAGAAAAGATACATGTTTTGTGAGAACACATCAGATCATCTTAAAAAATGATTAACTTAACTGTAGCTTTTTCTTTACTTTATAAGCTAAGTATCAACTTCTGTTCCATGGTAGCACTTTTGAGTCAGAAGATTGAGTTCAAGTCGTACTCCAGAGACTTAAGCACATAACATAGGCTGGCACTTCAGGGCAGTAATGAGGGAACACTGCACTGTCAAGAGGTGTCATTTTTCAGATGTTAAACTGAAGTCCTATCTGCCCTCTCGGGTGGAACATAAGAATATAGGACTTATAGGCAGGAGTAGGCCATTTGGCTCTTTGAGCCTACTCCGCCATTCAATAAAATCATGGCTGATCTGGTTGAGGTCTCAGGTCCACTTTCTTGTTTGCTCCCCATAATCCTGGACTCCTTTATCCATCAAAAATCTATCTAACTCAGCCTTGAATAAGTTTAAAGATCCAGCCTTCACTACTTTCTGGGGAAGAGAATTCCACAGACTAATGACCCTCAGAGAAAAAATTCCTCCTCATCTGTATCTTAAAAGGGAGACCTCTTATTTTTGAACTACGTCCCCTAGTTTTAGTCTCCCCACAAGAGGAAACATTTTCCTAGTATCCACCCTATCAAGCTCCCTCAAGATCTTAGGTGGGCATAGAACATGACATGCTACTACTCTGGTGTCCTAGCTAATATCTAACCCTCAAACAATATCACTAACACAGGTTAGCTAGTTATTTATTTAGTTGCTGTTGCATGACCTTATTGTCCACAAATTGGTTGTTGCATTGCCCTACAAATGTAAATCTCACTCACTGAGCTTACACAGTGCCCATTCTGATTAAGTTATTTTCATACTTTCTAAAAAGTAACTGATTTAACCTAACTCCCCTGGATTATTTATACAAATAAATAATATTGAGTAGCAATAATAGGGGATTGATGCTCCTTAAAGAACGGGAAAAGGAATAAATGTGCAAAAAGTTATAAAGAAGTCTTAAATGATACTTGGGAACTGTACAGGAAGACCCAAGTAAGAGGAAGGTGAGAAAAGTACATTTAGAAATAAATGCCTTGCATTTGGCTTGTTAGCCCTCATTTTGCAGAGTTATGAATGTTGCTTTGACTCCACACTTCTGAAGCAAATTGTGCCAAATACCAGTTCGGTGAGGGCATTGGCTGCATGCAAGGAATGTTCGCCTGAAGCATGCAGAGTAAGCAAAGTGTGACATCAACTGGCATGTAACATTGATTTATCACCAGTGCTTCCATTTTGGAGATCAACTCTCCAGCCAATGTCATCTTGTAACCTTGCACAACCAGTGTTCAGCAGCAGAATGGCACCCCACCGACACTATTTAAAGGGATCATCAAGTACTTTCAGGTTTCTACTGGCCCTTTCTATGATTTCTACTGGCCCTTTCTATGATTGTAGAAGTGTTGACTGCTTTCTCCTCTTCCTCCTTCAGGTACCATGCCCTAAGAGGGTATTGGTGACCATAGATTTTCATTGGACTGGTTCTTGATTATGCTCGGCAAAGTGCTGCAGTGGTTTGCCATTGCCTCCTTGTATGCGTTCTAGAGTTTTTTAAAGCTCTTGAAGTCTATAGGGAGTGGTGTGACACGTGCTGAAGGACTCTGTTCTGTCTTCCAGGATTCTGTACCACCCCACTGGCCCAAGACATGGGTACTATAATATGCATCTCCCTTGGGCTTCAGCATGATTGGGAAAATGAGCAGAAATGACACAAGCTGCTGGAAGACGGGGCTGGAAGAAGGAGAGAAGGGCTCTCAGTCCAGGATGATCAGGGAAAGAAATACAAATAAATCGCCATTTCATGTAAAAGAAGCAGTGTGACCTTTGATGGTGAGGTGGTGGTAAAAAGGGAGATGTTGCATCTCCGGCGCTTGCATGGAAAGGTGGTGTAGGAAAGAGAGGAGGTAGTAGGGGTAACTAAGGAATGGGACCAGGGTATCACAGAAGGAATGGTTCCTTTGGAATCTGAAAGGGGAGGGGAAAGGCATGTTTGGTGATGACATCATGCAGGAAGTGACAGAAAGGGCGGAGGATGATCTGTTGGACACAAAGGCTACTGGAATGGGGGATGAGGACAAGGGGAACATCATCATGGTTTTGGGTGGGGATAGCAATGGCCAACAGCACATGTGTAGGAAATGGAATGGACACAATTGAGGGCCCCATCAACCACAATCAGGAGAATCTTCCATTGAGGAAAAAAGTAAGACATATTGGAAGTGCTGGTATGGAAGGTTCCATCGTCAAAACAGATGCGACAGCATCAGAGACTGGAGGAACAAATAGTGTCTTTAGAAGAAGCAGGGTCTGAGGAAGTTCAGTCAAGATAGCTGTGGGAGTCAGTGGGTTGAAAATGAATATTGATTGAGAGTCTATCCCCAAATCAGTAAGAGGAATCAAGAAAGGGAAGAGTCGGAGATAGACCATGTGAAGGCAAGGGAGGGGTGAAAATTGGAAGCAATGTCAATTAAATTTCAAGGCAAGAGCAGAAAACAACACTGACATAGTCATCAGCATACCAGAAAAAGGAGGTGAGGGAGAGAACCCAAGTGGGACTGGAACAAAGAATGTTCCACATATCCCACAAAAAGAGGCAAGCTAGCTAGGATCCAGGCAGGTATTCATAGCAACTCGTTTATTTGGAAGAAATGAAAAAGCTGTTCAATGTCAGAACACATTCAACCAGACAGAGGAGGATAGTGGTGGATTGAGGTCGGTTGGCACTATGTTCCAGGAAGAAGCAAAGAGCTCTCAGGTCATCCTGGAGGGGATGGAGGTGTCATTCATAGTGAAAAGGAGGCAGTTAGGGCCAGTTGGAGTGATGGAGAGCATTCAAAGAGTCATGAATGTAGGAAAGAGACTGGACAAGGGAAGAAAAAATATTGCCAAGATAGGAAGAAATCAGTTTAGTGGGACAGGAACAGATTGAAACAATGAGTCAATCAAGGCCATCCTGTTTGAGGATTTTAAGAAGGTGGTATAAGCAGGATTTTTGGGGTTGGGGGTCAATGAGGATGAAGGCCATGAAGGGAAGGACTCAAGATGAGGTAAGATCAGCGACAGTCCTCCAATCCATCCCCCATGGCCCTTCATACATCTCCACCTTTACGAAAATTCAGGCCCTAGTATATGAATGTAGGACACACAAAAGTGACACAAGGGGATGACAATGCCCGTCCCATACATTGTGAATTGCAGTGCAGGTTGCTAAAGCTGATGCCTCTCTGCTGGAAGGAAGGAAATATGTGTTAAGTGCATCAATATATATGTCAGCCGCAGGCTGATGTACACTTTTATTCCTGAGTAAGGGGATGGCCCCTTTAACAGCCTCTCCTTTAAAGATAATCTCATTTAGAGTGGACGGCTTTTCCCTGCCAAGTGAGCATAAAATAATTGAATGACATTTCCTGTATTATGTGATCTTGCTTTGTGACATGAGCATTAAAAGATATGTGGGATATACTTGGATTGATCAAGGACCACTTTTTGTAATCTTGGGGTCCAGAGCCTAATAATCTGGCTGCAAGCTATAGAATTCTATTGAGGTTTCTAGATCTTTGACATTCTCACCAAGTGCACACATAATAGGTAACCATAAAGACTTCCTTATTTCTTTACAAACAAGCTATATACAGGACAGATATTAATATCATTATACAGGCTGAGGAACTGGAAGATGCAAAACTGAAATGCTACAAGACAATCACTAAAGAGATACAGGTAACAAGCTTATTAAATTTTAAACTTACTTTCTTCAACTTGCGTAGAGTCACCAGGTTTTCATCCGCTAATTTCTTTAGCTGGATACATCTATAGAAACCCCAAACAGTCCAGTAAAAGTAAATAGTATAAAGAAAGATCATGAGCAGCAATATTCAAACGATAAAACTAAGAACCTCAAACACATTTTGATGCACTATTAAACTGTGCGATAGCATGCTTTAAATTGCTGCTTTTTCACCCAAAAATGCTATAAGCTGAAAGTATATATTCTAATGGTAGCTATAATCTGAGGATTAATTTAAGCAAAAGTTACACGAAAATTTGTAGTTCATTATAATAATGAAATTCCATAATTTTTATATCCAATTGCTACTTATTTGACTTTGACATTGGTACATGTGAGAAGTCCAGTCACAGTGAAAGGTTAATCAAGAACGTACAGCGCAGATTCACCTAGATACCAGGAAAGAGTAGCTACAGGTACAATAACAGACTTGCAATATTGCAGCAGAGATGGCCAACATGAGACATAAAACAGGTGTTTTACTTGATCAAAATTATTTACAATGTTAACGGAGAAATCTATTTCCTCTGGGGAATCAGGGGATCGTCAATTTAAAAACACCATTGGCTGAAAAGAGTAGTTGGAATTGGTTTCTGTGTAAGACCATAATATACTTTATACTATTTACTTTTACTGGACTATTTGGGTTTCTATAGACCATAAGACGTAGGAGCAGAAGTAGGCCATTTGGCCCATCGAGTCCGCTGCGCCATTCAATTAAATCATGGCTGATGTGATAATCCTCAACTCCACTTTCCTGCCTTTTCTCCATGCCCTTTGATTCTCCTACTGATTAAAAATCTGTCTATCTCAGGCTTGAATATACTTAACAACACAGCCCTCTTGGTAAAGAATTCCACAGATTGACTACCCTCTGAGAGAAGAAATTCTTCCTCATCTCTGTTTTAAGTGGGCACCCCATTACTCTGAGATTATGCCCTCAGGTCCTAGACTCTCCCACAAGGGGAAAACAACCTCTCAGCATCTACCCTGTCAAGCCTCCTAAGAATCTTATAAGTTTCAGTGAGGTCACCTCTCAGTCTTCTAAACTCCAATGAGTACAGGCCCAACCGACTCAACCTCTCCTCATAAGAAAATCCCTCCATCACAGGAATCAATCGAGTGAACCTTCTCTGAACTGCCTCCAAGCCAGTACATCTTTCCTTAAATAAGGGGACCAAAACTGTTCGCTGTATTCTAGGTGTGGTCTAACTAGTGCCTTGTATGGCTTTAGCAAGACTTCCTTATTTTTATATTCCATTCCCTTTGCCTTACCTTTTACCTACTGAACTTGTATGTTAGCTTTTTGGGATTCATGCACGAGGACCCCCAAATCCCTCTGTACCACAGCTTTCTTCAGTCTTTCTCCATTTAAATAATATTCAGCTCCTCTATTCTTCCTGCCAAAGTGCATACTTTTCCCCACATTATACTCCATCTGCCACATTTTTGCCCACTCACTTAACCTGTCTAGACCACTTAACTGGAAAAACTCAGCAAGTCTGGCAGCATCTGCAGAGAGGAACACAGTTAACGTTTTGAGTCTGAATGACCCTTCAATAGAACTAAGTAAAAATAGAAGAGAGGTGAAATATAAGCTTGTTTAAGGGAGGGTGGGGGTGGGACAAGTAGAGCCAGTGATAGGTGGAGATAATCAAAAGATGTCACAGACAAAAGGACAAAGAGATGTTGAAGGTGGTGATATTATCTAAGGAATGTGCTAATTAAGGGTAGAAAGCAGGACAAGCAAGGTACAGATAGCCCTAGTGGGGTTCGGGTGGGGTGAAGGAATCGAAAAAGGTTAAAAGGTAGAGATAAAACAATGGACGGGAATACATTTAAAAATAAGGGAAATAGGTGGGAAAAGAAAAATCTATATAAATTATTGGCAAAAAAGGGAGGGAACGGAAAGAGGGTGGGGATGGAGGAGAGAGTTCATGATCTAAAAGTGCCTAGTCATAAGATGAGGTGCTGTTCCTCCAGTTTGCATTGAGCTTCACTGAAACAATGCAGCAGGCCAAGGACAGACATGTGGGCATGAGAGCAGGATGGAGTGTTGAAATGGCAAGCGACAGGGAGGTCTGGATCATTCTTGCGGACAGATCAAAGGTGTTCTGCAAAGCGGTCACCCAGACTGCATTTGGTCTCTCCAATGTAGAGGAAACTGCATTGGGAGCAACGAATGCAGTAGAATAAATTGAGGGAAGTGCAAGTGAAATGCTGCTTCACTTGAAAGGAGTGTTTGGGCCCTTGGACGGTGAGGAGAGGGGAAGTGAAGGGGCAGGTATTGCACCTTCTGCGGTTGCATGGGAAGGTGCTGTGGGAGGGGGTTGAGGTGTAGGGGGTGATGGAGGAATGGACCAGGGTGTCCTGGAGGGAACTATCCCTGTGGAATGCCGCTGGAGGGGTGAAGGGAAGATGTGTTTGGTGCTGGTATCATGCTGGAGTTGGCGGAAATGGCGGAGGATGTTCCTTTGAATGCAGAGGCTGGTGGGGTGATGTGAGGACAAGGGGGACCCTAACATGTTTCTGGAAGGGAGTGGAAGGTGTGAAGGCAGATGTGTGGGAGATGGGTAGGACACAGTTGAGGGCCCTGTCAACCACCGTGGGTAGAAATTCTCGGTTAAGGAAGAAGGAGGACATGTCAGAGGAACTGTTTTTGAAAGTGGCATCATCAGAGCTGATGCAACCGAGGCGAACGAACTGAGAGAATACAGGAAACGGGAAGTGAGGAGCTGTAGTCGAGGTAGCTGTGGGAGTCGGTAGGCTTGTAATGGATATTGGTGGACAGTCTATCACCAGAAATTGAGACAGAGAGGTCAAGGAAGGGAAGGGAAGTGTCAGAGATGGACCATGTGAAAATGATGGAGGGGTGGAAATTGGAAGCAAAATTAATACATTTTTCCAGGTCCAGACGAGAGCATGAAGCAGCATCGAAGTAATCATCGATGTACCGGAGAAAGACTTGTGGGAGAGGGCCGGAGTAGGACTAGAACAAGGAATGTTCCACGTACCCCATAAAGAGACAGGCATAACTGGGGCCCGTGCGGGTACCCATACCCACACCTTTTATTTGGAGGAAGTGAGAGGAGTTTAAGGAGAAATTGTTCAGTGTGAGAACAAGTTCAGCCAGACGGAGGAGAGTAGTGGTATAAGCAAAAGCTGGCTGAGGCTGTAAGGTAATGACTAGCTGGAAAATTCCTAAGTGGATTACTTGACCAACCAGTTGAGAAAGAACAGAATGTCACACGTAAAATGTGGCACATCAAAGGAAAAGATACAAGGCAAGCTGAACAGTAATCTCCTGTGGTTGTGGAAATAATGGAAAATGATTACCACCTCAGCCGAAATCACCTCCTGTTGAGTTATATTGCAGACTGTGAACATGAACTGAGTTTGAAAAGAAAACAGATCTGGGCTAAAGACATTTTGCTTTTCCCTTCCAGGAATGCACAAGGAAATGGGTTTTAAAAAGCCAACTGCAACCCTATTTCTGTGTGCGTGCGTGTGCGTGTGTGCGTGTGTGTGTGTACACGCACTGTCAAGGTCACAGCTGAAGAACACCAACTGGGCATCCCTGCGCTTGCAGGTAAAAAACTAACTCTCTCTGATTGCTGAAAGCAAGTCACAAGTCAGCAAAGCCACAGTCAAAAAGGAAACAGCACAGCTCCTTTCAGCTAACCTGCAGAACCAAGAATGTCTAAACCAACTACTCAACTGCCAAAGTCAGCGCTAACAGAATCACCCCAACTTAACTGCTGTAATGTTTCACCATCTGCTCCTCACGGACAAGCCAAAGGGCTGATTTGTATATCTTTTTAACTTTTATTTTTGGACTCAATTTCTCATTTCTAATCTGCATGTATGTGTGTTGCGTTTTTATTATTTTTCTTCATAACTAATAAATTCACTCTTTCTTTGACTCAAGCCAACCTGGTTAAATTGGCTCCTTTTAAAACAAAAATACATTTGGACTGGGAAAAGATCCTTTTTAAATTAACCTTGTTGCGACCAACCTAGGGGGTTGAATAAAGAACGGGAACTCAGTTCATCCCTCCTCACCTAGGAGCATAACAATTTGGGAACCTCATCCGGGATCATAACAAATTTGGGGACCTCGCACAGGGACCAGTCGTAACAGCAAGCAGCATGGAAAACCAAATAATATGGAAGGGTCAAGTAAGATGTTACTTAGGTAGAGCTAGGAGGCATCGGAATGCCTGTGGAACCTGACTTGTTTTTGGATGATGTTACTAAGTGGCAGCACGTGGCTGAGAAACAATGCCAAGGCAGTAAGGTACAAATAAGCTTTTGTATTAATACAGAATAGTTGACAGAACTGGTTTAAACACCGTTTTCTCAAAAGTGTCTTTTCCACTAATGATGCTATTCCAATAACATTGGAGGATTAATTTCAGGACCAAAGATATTGTACTGTAAAAATAAGCACATTATAGATTATCAAATAAATGAAATGGAATTATAGTTAAGATTAAAACACATATGCTTTTGAAGTACACTATCCCCTTGCTGTGATGAAAACGTGCAAGAGCAGATTGCTGTGATATTAAAGGCAATATGTGCATACATCAAAGGTTTCTTTTTACAACAAAACTAGAGGAAAGCAAACTTGGAAAGTACAAAAACAGTGTGAAAAGGCATTGGAACCTCATCCTTATTTAACAATCTAGTTGTTCAAACAGATCAGCATAAAACGGTGTCACATCCAGCAGGAAGCAAATCATAAAGAAAATGTAATGTATCACAATGTATTCATCTTTTTAGGAAGGACTCTGCTATTAATCCAAGGCCTGGTAGCATGAACAGCTTGGGGAAGCCATTTTCATTCTTTAAGTCATGTAAATAAGTGTTGGACGTAAGGTTGATATGTGCTATTCTGTTTAAGGTTTAAAGATTAAAGTTTTGTAACTAACTGAATTATCAGGCATTACCAGCTGTAGCTTTCGAATCAGTTAAAAAGGGGAAATTCCAGAGGAATGGTTGAGATGGATAAATATTGAAGGAGAAGAAGATACAGAACTACAACAACTTAGATTTATATAGCTCCTTGAATATAATAAAATGTCCCAAGGTATTTCCCAGGAACATTTTCAAACAAATATGTGACACTGAGCCACATAAACAGGTATTAGAGCAGATGACTAAAGAATGCCTTAGAGGGGGAAAGAGGTTTAGGCAGGGAATTTCAGGGCTTAAGGCCTTGGCATTAGAAGGCTCAGCCAACAATGGTGGAGTAATTAAAACTGGGAACGCTCAAGAGGTCAGAATTAGAGGAGTGAAGATAATCAGGCAGTAGAGCTGGAGAATAGATAAATGAAGGGGTGAGGCCAGGAAGTGATTTAAAAACAAGGATACGAATTTGCAATTTCTTGGGTTACTTAATTGGGAGCCATCGTAGGCCAGGAAGCACAGGTGTGATGGATATACAGAACTTGGTTTAAGTTAAGACATAGGTAGCAGAGAACAGGGCAATGAAAGTTTTTAAATTTACAGCCTTGAAGTGAGTTAAGAAAAAGTGCAATATATGACAGGAACTGTGACATTCCCCACCTAACATGTGAATAACCGTTGTTTATAGCTGTAAAAGAAATGTTACTTCTGGCCAAATGTTAGTACCATAATTAATAAAAACTTCTAAGTCATCAAACAAGCAACTTACCTCTCATAAACTTCCTCTCTTTTATCATGCTGTTTAACTTCCTTTAACAAGACATCAACCTTGAGATACAAAATAATGAAAACACATTTTGTGTATGTTTTGTCACAATGTGATGTTTTGTAGATCAGTGAATACATATATGACAAACATTTTCCATGGAGCACTTTGAACCAATCATGAAATTCAAGGATATTCTCTATGGTTTAGCCTGATCGATAATCCTACATTTTTATGAAAACTCTGGGGCTTGAACACAGATTAAGAATGTTCTGTGAGGCATTATAGGTAATCGCGATCAGCATAAGTTAAATATTCCAAGAATTTCCAAAAACAGCCAGATTTTTTTTGTCTTTCCTCATAGGAACTAGTGGAGTCAAGAGGACAGTGTCTGTGGTTGTACCTTCTAAAGGATCGGTTAACATTAGGCTTTATGGTTTTCTCATTGTAAGAGGGCTGAATCCTGCATGCACACAATCCAATGTGCTACAAATACATAGTTGAAAACGGTGGTGTTGATTTTTTTGCCATAGACGATACAAATACAAATGATTCAATCTTCAATTAAACCACTTCATTTCTTTGGACGTGCACAATTCAGCGGCATAAATCATGTTAGATCACACACAGCTTTGGTAAAATGAACAAGTGCACATTTCAATCTCTCATTCCTCCATGTCCAACAGAAAAAATGTTATGCTGGATTTATTGTCCATCTTTTACAATGAGGAGCTTTAAGCCACTTAAGAAACATTAAGAGTTACATGTAGGCCAGATTAGGGAAGGGTGGTGGGCAACACTCCATCCTAAATGTTTTTCTACTGAACAGACTACACACTACGCTGAACACAACTTTTTGTGTCCATGGGCAATTTACAGTTGAACTGTCATGACTTACATTACACAGAATTTTTTTCCAACCAACTGACAAAGTTGGGAGCTGCCTGTTTATGTTAATACAAAAATAAAAATACCTGGAAAAGCTCAGCAGGTCTTGCGGAGAGGAACACAGTTAACGTTTCGAGTCCGTATGACTCTTCAACAGAACAGCTTTTATCTTACTGTTTATTTTAATGCTCTGCATATTCCAGATTGTAGCATAGCTTGGCATGTGGGCATTTTAACAGGAACGCTCCTGTCTGAAGGGAATTACTGATCGAGTTTGGATTTTAATGGCAGAAGAGCAAGTTTACTGATCAGTCTTTGGCAGCACCACTTGTCAATTCAAATTCCCACTTTACCCCGGTGAGAGTGGAGTCCAACAAATTTACAGCGCAGTTGCAAATAAACCACTTGCACGACACTATTGTACACAATAAATGCAGCAATTTGCTGCTACTACCTCGCCTCCTTTAAAGCCCCTATTTTACCATGTCTTTGGTTACCCTTCTACATAGCTCCTTTGGGCCAATGTTGATGTTCTTCGCCTCTGGACATCTTTCTATGTTAAAGACGCTATATCATTGCTGCTCTTTGGAACATAGATACTGCTAGAGCAAAAAAATAAAAACCCAAAGCCAACCCAGGTCGCCTTCTACAGCATCCTGGCCGCGAGTCTGTCCCATGTTACTGTCGAGTGTGGGCCGGCCAGCCGACTGGCTGGCTAATCACCGCGATCAACCCCCATCAGTCAGTCTGCAGCAGACCCGTAGATGACCGGAGGAAAAACCTAAGCAGGAATCCAAGGGGGTAAATCACGGCTCTCAGTTGCAGCTACCTGGTTCTGCAGGCTGTCGATGGTCAGCTGCGCCGACCGCAGTGGCCCCTTCCGCAAGGCCATGGCCGCTCGGTCACAGTTCGGGGTGGGGAGGGGGGTGGTTTGTGAGGATGGAAGTGGGGCGGGGTGTGGGGGCGGCTGCTTGGGGCTCCGCTCCGCTCTTTAACGGCCGCTCCCCTCCCTCGCTGCTCCGGCCGTCGCCATGGCAGCTGCGCCCACGCCCTGACGTCACAGCCGCGCGCGCGCACGCGCGGGCCCGGGAACCCCCCCCCCCCCCCACCATACGCGACTACCTCCCGCGCGCTCTGCACGTGGACCCCGGAGGCGGGGGTCAGCTGGGCTGCCGCTCTATGCCCTGCTCTCTGCGAGCTGCTTCAACTGGTACGGATGAGGTTCGCTGGTAGTTGACTCCTCTAGCATTGCATTTTCAATTTTAATTACAACCCACTGCTTGGAAGAGCTTTTCTAATGCATTTATTGCTGCAAAATTCCCAAAATCAGGCTCTGACTGGATAACTTGGGTATTGATGATTGCTCTGGTGGGCTATGGCAATTCATTGAAAACCTAAACAAAATGCTTATGCCTAAGATTGTGATAGCAGTTGCCAGCACTTGAGGCCACTGGCTAGTGTTGTGGAAGGTGCTAGGCCAGAATTCTATCCAGGAAGGGCCACAGGCGTATCAGGATATTAACTTAAAATTACACTTACATACATAGTGTTAAGAAATAGGGATAGATTAATGTAAGTTATATTGGTATTTGTAGGTATAGCTGGATAGCTAACAAGTAAAGCCCTCAGAACATGATGGCAAGGTGGCCATTCCAGAAGACGAACCAAGAATGGTGGAAAAGACTGAGGTTGCAGTTTGAGGATCTAATCTGCAGAGCAGACTCCTCATGCTCAACACAAAACCCCTGGAGGTAAAGGTCGCTAAGTTAAGGGCAGATAAAGGGAACAACAATAGAGCAGATGCATTCTGTTTGTAACGACCATTGAATTGGAGGATGACCTCAGAGTCATGGGGGCTTGGATATTCTTCTTGAACGTTCTGGAGACCAGAAGAAAACATATAAAAATAGGAGGGTTTGAAGTCTCAGCAGCAACAACCCAGGAATAACCATCATGAAGGAGAGACCCTGAGTTTGGTACTCAGAGACAATTACGACCCATTGGAGGGAGCCTGGCCTCTTCACCTCGCACAGATAGTATCTAAGCCCAAGCTGTGAGTCTTGTGATTTACTATAAGCCTGGATTAATAACAATAATCAATTAAATGTGTATGCTTAAAAGCTTGTATGTTTTAAGTGACTTGAGTATTAAATAAAAGGTCAAATTGATTAAGATTTTTGTGAGAATATACCTTTGTCCAATACGTCAGGTTGACACCCTGAAAGAAGGAAAGGGTCAACATAGGTGTTAGGAATAAGTTTAACTTTAAAGTTTAAGTTTGATTTGTATTTCTGTGCCTGTGTGTTAAGAAAGGTCAAATGGAGTTTTAGTTTCACTTTAAAAGGGTGCTTGCATTTCTAATGAGGTTTTTTATGACTGTTGCAGCTAAATCAAACAAACAAGGGTAGAAGAATTGAACTATTGCCTAGCAACAGGGGGCCAGAGAGGCAAGTCCCTCCCAGAGACACACACACAAGAAGAGAAACAACAGCTTTGATTTGGAAGCAATGGGGTTCAGTTGGTTTTTTGAAATTTGCTGCCAGGAGAGACTGGAGCAAAGGGGACAGCTAGCCCATCTCAAGCAAAGGAAAACCCCCAAAATTCAGGGGAGTAGAAGAGGAGAAAGCCAAAAGAAGATTTTCTAGTCAAAGGAAGGACCCAGAAAAGATCCTGTTAAGTGCAGTTAAGAGTGAGGAGCAGAGAAAAAGGCTGTAAGCTTCAAATTTAATATGCCAAAAGCTGCAGAAAGTATATTTAAAGCAAAAATAGTTTGCAAGAGGCAAGAAAGCCCAAAGAGATGCCTAAATGTCTGTAACTCTTTGCTATGGGCATATGAAACATTGGTGTACTATTGACAGCTGAGTTGGTGAGAGAGAGTATGTGGAATACAGCTTGAATGCATATGGTGACCCAGGGAAGACGAACATCGGAAGAAGAGTTCAAAACCCTGGAGATAAACCCTTGCAGAAGGCATCTGAGAGAAAGTGTTAGTTTGGGAGAAGATTCCAAAGCGAGTTCTTGGAGAGTGGAGATTGGAAACCCTCGTGTGAAAGACGGAGTTCAGTGAGACCGGTTGGCTCACCATGTGAGAAGCATTGGGGGGTGGGAGGTGGGGGGGGGCAGAGTTGAGGAGAGTTCCATAGCATCTGGTTGAGGTGGTATCTGTCACTTGATTTCAGAGTGTAGTGTGTCTGACCATAGGTTACTATAGATTTACATGGACTGTGTATTTACTGTGAACATTAAAGTATAAGATAGCATTTGTAACTTGTGTTATCGTAACAAATCTGTATATACCTGTAAGATTATAGTTGTGGATGAAGGAGTATTGTAATATAGTTCATCTTTTCTTGTTGAATAATTTTTTTTGTTAAAAGTTCACCAGCTGACTTTGGTGACTGTTCAGTAGCCACTCTCTACTTATCTAAACAAACAAATAGAAGTTAGGATCTATCAAGCTGGGTTCCACCCTGGGATCAGGTTTGTCCAGTGGTAACCTCAGCTGGGGATCGTAACAATAGTGTGGTACCGGGAAGACATATCTCCCCTCAGGGTTGCCCATCCACCCTCTAACATGTTTCACACACAACTGCGTGACATCACTGATGCATTAACATCATGTGCCCCATAGATTAGCAAATGCATTCATTGAACCCTTCTTCTACACCTGTCCCCACCACCGAGTAAACCAGCTTCTTTTTGCAACAATATGAGACTATCGCTTTATCTATTTACATGTTCTTTGCTTTAAACTATTTACATTACTGCCTGTTATGACGTGGCAGATGATGTGTGCCAGGCGGACCAAGTCCTCAAAGGAAACTTGATCACACTATAACAATGGTTTTGCAATTTGTATTTATTATGAGATGAATTCAGAAGTAATAAGTCCACCAACTCCTTTAGAAATTTTGAAAATTAAGTTAATTTATTGACAAAATAAAATATGTCAAGCACGTACATAAGACTGCAATTACTTGCTACTATAAAAACTACTAAAATTCCTAATTAATCTGACTCCCAGTTACACCCCTTTTAAGGCAACAGTCCTGAATGGATTTTGAATTTAAAATAGAGCCAGAAAATTAACACAATACCCACCTGACAGTGGAATTCCAAATGGTTTTTCCCCAATATCAGTTTTGTTATATAGCAGACTTATGCACAAATTCTGGAGCTTCATTGAGATGATTTCACACACTCCTGTTAAATCTTACATGGCCTTTCTGACACAGAGCCTTTCATTCTCCTTTATATATGTTTCTCTCTTTTTAATATGTAAATTCTATTGTTCCATACGTCTTTGAAACTGTTTCTTCCTCATAACATAAAAACTATCATGTTGCCAATACTGTCAGTAACCTGTGGGTAAAATTAACACATTCCTTAGCCTTGCTTATCCGGCTAGTTGCAAACAAACTAAGATCCCTTTGAAATCCAAATCTCTTCATTTATCTAAAAATACAACTTCCCTTCACACCTTACAAACTAAGCCAACATCTATGTTTACTCATTAGCCTGTCAAGCACCTAGCTTCTTTTGATGATTTCAAGCTTGCATCCTATTTGACATAGAAACATAGAAAATAGGAGCAGGAGTAGACCATTCAGCCCTTCGAGCCTGCTCCGCCATTCATTATGATCATGGCTGATCATCCAACTCAATAGCCTGCTCCTGCTATCTCCCCATATCCTTTGATCCCTTTTGCCCCAAGAGCTATATCTAACTCCTTGAAAACATACAATGCTTTGGCCTCAACTACTTTCTGTGGTAGCAAATTCCATAGGTTCACCACTCTCTGGGTGAAGAAATTTCTCCTCATCTCAGTCCCAAATGGTCTACCCCGTATCCTCAGACTGTGATCCCTGGTTCTGGACTCCCCCCACCATCGGAAACATCCTTCCTGCTAGAATTTTATAGGTTTCTGTGAGATCCCCCCTCAATCTTCTGAACTCTAGTGAATATAATCCTAACTGACTCAATCTCTCCTCATACGTCAGTCCCGCCATCCCAGGAATCAGTCTGGTAAACCTTCACTGCACTCCCTCTATAGCAAGAACGTCCTTCCTCAGATAAGGAGATCAAAATTGCACACAATATTCCAAGTGTGGTCTCACCAAGGCGCTGTATAATTGCAGCAAGACACCCCTGCTCCTGTACTCGAATCCTCTCGCTATGAAGGCCAACATACCATTTGCTTTCTTTACTGCCTGCTGCACCTGCATGCTTACCTTCAACGACTGGTGTACAAGGACACCCAGGTCTTGTTGCACATTTCCCTCTCTCAATTTCAGATAATAATCTGCCTTCCTGTTTTTGCTACCAAAGTGGATAACCTCATATTTATCCACATTATATTGCATCTGCCATGCATTTGCCTACTCACTCAGCTTGTCCAAATCACCCTGAAGCATCTCTGCATCCTCCTCACAGCTCATCCTCCCACCAAGCTTTGTATTATCTGCAAATTTGGATATATTACATTTAGCTCCCTCATCTAAATCATTAATATATATTGTGAACAACTGGGGTCCCAGCACCGATCCCCACTAGTCACTGACTGCCATTTGGAAAAAGACCTATTTATTCCTACTCTTTGTTTCCTGTCTGCCAACCAGTTTTCTGTCCA